>NC_041732.1:29820264-30445264 GCF_004115215.2 Ornithorhynchus anatinus | reverse complement strand
TTTCAGGAAGAGGATCTGTGCAGCAGCAGGTAGTGAAAGAGATTGGAGAGGGTGTAGTAGCTGGGGGACTAGCAAAGAGGTCATTGTGATAATCTAGCTGTGGCAAGACCAGAGCTCAGATCAGGGAGATAGCAACTTGGTTGGAGAGAAAGGGTGGATTTGGGAAATGTTGGGCAGGAAAAACTGGCAGGATTTGGCAGTGGCCTGGATATGACAGTTGAATGATAGAAAAAAGGAGGACACCAAGATTTCTGGCTTCTGGGATGGGGAGGATGGTGGTGGTGCTCGACAGGAAAAATTGGGGTGAGTGGTTCAGGAGGCAGGAGGAGGAGTTTGGTTTTTGACACACTGAGTTTGAGGTGCTGGCAGGACACACAAATGGAGATGTTTTGGAGGCAAGAAGACATGTAAGATGGCAGGTCAGATAGGAGGTCAGGGCTAGAAAGATATATTTGGGAGCCATCCGAATAGAGGTGGTAACCGAGCTTCCCAAAAGAGAAGGTATAAATAGTAGAGGAATGGGAACAGAGACTGTGAGGGAGGAGGGGGAAATGACACCCACAGTAAGAGGATGAGAGACAGAAGAGGAGCCAGTGAATGAAACTGAGAAGGAGCAGTCAGAGAAATAGGAGAACCTGAAAATACTATTTCAGCAAACCTGAGCCCTGATAGTTTTAAGGAATTTTAAGGCTACTATTACTTTGTCTAACTATTCTCCTGCTGGCACTTGGTTTTTTGTTTTTTTGTTTTGTTTTAATGGTATTTGTTAAAGCACTTACTATGCACCAGACACTGTACTAAGCACTGGGGTAGATACAAGTAATCAGGTTGGACACAGTCCATGTCCCACATGGGGCTCACATTCTTAATCTCCATTTTACAGATGAGGGCAATGAGGTACAGCGAAGTTAAGTGACTTGCCCAAGGTCACATAGCACACAAGAACCCGGGTCCTTCTGAGTCTGAGGCCCATGCTTTATCCACTTGACCATGTTGTTTCTCAGATGGTAAGTAAACGATGAAAACCAAAGTGTTCTAGTACTCAGAAGAGTTCATCAATGGTATAACTGTGTCAAAAGAGTGAATAGACAGTAGGGACATGAATTATCAGGCTCCAGATGAGTGTGATGAAGAGTTACCAACCATGCTTTAAATTCACAGTCAGTCCTTAGCGTGATGTAATAGATAAAGCCCAGGCCTGAAAGTCAGAAGGACCTGGGTTCTAGTTCTGGCTCTGCCACTTGTCTGCTGTGGTGTGACCTTGAGCATGTCACTTAACTTCTCTGTGCCTTATACACCTCATATGTAAAATGGGGATTAAGACTGGGACCCCCATGTGGGACATGGAATATGTCTAATCTGATTACATAGTATCTACCCCAGTGCTTAGAACAGTATCTGGCACAAGATACTTACTTAACAAATACTGTAATAAAAATAGATCAGGTCTGTGAAGCCCTTAAAAAGTGTTCATTGTCCATAAATAGGGGTGGCCACAACTCCAGGGAAGAGGCAGAAGGAATCCCATTTGCACTGCACCATGGTTAACAGAGTTCCTCTTGAGGTACAGGCCAAGTTGTCCTGTGCAGAGCTCTGTTCCCTGAGGTACATGAGATTGACATAGCAGAACACTAACAACTCCATTTCCTGGAAAGGCTGGGGAGGGTGCTTTTGAGCCACCTAGCCCTACCCTCCCTGGTCAGTCAGTGGCCATGGCAGCAGCAGCTCCGGATTTAAGCCTCAATGCTTCCTCCCCTCTACAGTCAGGGAGGGAGAAATTCACCAATTTCAGCTGCTGCATTAGGTACAGGTAAATGAGCCATCCTCCTCCTCCTCCCTCCTCCTCCTCCTCTTCCCTGAATTCTGGGCCTAAGATGTGAGCTTCTGGGTGCTGTCAAGTTCACCACTTGAGTTGCCCTGACTTGCTCCTTTTATATATCCCCTTCCCAGCCCCACAGCATTTATGTACATATCCGTAATGTTATTTATTTATATTAATGTCCATCTCCCCCTCTAGACTGTAAGCTCATTGTGGGCAGGAAATGTGTCTGTTATATTGTTATAGTATACTCTCCCAAGCACTTAGTATAGTGTTCTGTACATAGTAAGAGCTCAGTAAATATGACTGACTGACCCAATTGAGTCATGTGCTGTTTCCCCACCCCACCTCATTTTCAAATGATGCACCTGGGGCTGAGCATCTATTAGGATGCAAGGTGGAGTGTGGAGAGAAAGGGGATGGGAGAAAGGGAGATCCTTAACCTCTCCCCTTTCCTTCCTTCTGTCTCTTGAGTGGTAGTCGTCGTTTTAGAAGTCGTAGGTTGTAATATTTATTGAGGACTAAGCAAAGCACAGTGGTAAGTTCTGGGAAAGGAGCACACAGTTGAGATATAGATTCAGGCTCTGAATAAGGTGGGAATGGAGTGGGCAACAGGCCTAACAATAATTTTGGTATTTGTTAAGTGTTTACTATGTGCCAAACACTGCATTAAGCGCTGGGGTAGATTCACGATAATCAGGTCCTGCATGGGGCTCACAGTCTAAGTAGGAGGGAGAACAGATTTTGAAGATGAGGCAACTGAGGCACAGAGATGTTAAATGACTTGCCCAAGGTCACGCAGCAGGTAACTGCCCGAGCAGGTATGAGAACCCAGGTCCTCTGACTCCCATGCCCGTGCTCTTTCCACTAGGCCACAAAAATATGAAGGACAAAGATGGTGATAACTTTCTCATTTTTCTTTTACTTTTCCTCTTCCTCCTTTCTTTTTTCTTGTCCCTCTCTTTTTCTCTGCTTTCCCCCTGCCTCTTTCCCTCTTTCCTTCTCCACACTTCTCTTCACTCCCTTCTTCCCTCTTTAGCTGAGTCGGGGGGTCTGCTCTGTGGGTTCTGAGGCAGATGGAGAGAGGCAGGAAAGAAGGAATGGAGGGAGGGGGAAGCTGTGGTTTCTTGACAATTTCTATTTGTGCCAACACCCCTCCCATCTCAATCCCCGAAGCCTGCGTTCGCATGGTCTGCAGAGCTCTGTTGACTGGGCGCTTGGCATTGCCTGGATATAGGCCAAAGAGATTCTCTAACTGATGCCCAATTAACATCATCCATTATATAAAATTATGTCAGTAAAAGAGCTTGGAAGTCAATACATTCTTTTCATAGTGCTTGCAAAAATCACTCAACAGTTGGTAATCCTGGCACAGAGAAAACAGAAAATGTAATCCACATCATTTGCTTATGCGTGTTTTGTGGATGCTGAGCTATGCATCTGTATAATCTTTGGTGTTAATCAGAGAATCTGGGCTTACTTATCTTTTCATCATTCACTCACTTTGAAACAAATTTACTGTAAATAAAAAGAAGAAAAAAACTACAGCAAAAGGCAACTCAAGTTTGCTATGTAACTCTCCTGGCCTTGACTCCCAGAGATCCTCTGGCTTAGAAAAACAACAGATTCCCTTCTTTGACCCTATCCCAAGCAGGTCAGGGTTCAGCAATATTAACCTGCATCCACTGAGGGGCAGGAGGGAAGTCTCCTGTGAAATCTTGGAAAAGCAGTAATCTGAGCTTTGCCAACTACATGACTTGGGCAAGTCACTTAACTTCCTGTGCCTCAGTCTCCTCAACTGAAAAATGGGGATTAAATCTTAATCCTTCCTACTTAGACTGTGAGTGAGCCTCATCTGGGACAGGGACTGACTGTATCTCACCTGATCAACTTGTATCTACCCCAGGGCTTAGAACGGGCTTGACACCTAGAGAGAACTTGAAAAGTACAATAAAAATTCTTAATTTGGACTTTCTTCTTCTCAGGGGTCTGCACCCCTTTTCTCTTTGACTCAGTGTGAAAAAATAAAGGTGTCCTGCTCCAATTTAAAGGGCCAATATTACTGGTTTCATTCTGCAGATGGAGCCCCAGAGGTTTGGAGAAGTTGGGAACTCCACAAGTGGTGCAAACAAGCCCACCTTGTTTGAGAAGAGCCATGGGGCACTCAGAATAACATAATAATAATAATAATGGTATTTGTTAAGCACTTACTATGTGCCAGGCACTGTACATAGTGCTGGGGTAGATACAAAATGATTGAGTTGGACACAGTCCCTGTCCCACATAGGGCTCACAGTCTTAATCCCCATTTTATAGATGAGGTAACTGAAGCAAAGAGAAGTTAAGTGACTAGCCCAAGGTCACACAGTAGACAAGTGGTGATCAGGATTAGAACCCAGGTCCTTCTGACTCCCAGGCCCGTGCTCTATCCACAAGGCAACACTGCTTCCTGTAAGTCAAGAAAGCTATTTCTTTTTATGGTATTTAAGTGCTTACTATGTGCCAGTCACTGAACTAAGAGCTGGGGTAGATACAAGCTACTCAGGTTGGATGCAATCCATGTCCCAAATAGGGTTCCCAGTCTTAATCCCCATTTTACAGATGAGATAACTGAGGCCAAGAGAAGTTGAATGACTAGTCCAAGGTCGCACAGCAGACTATAAAGTGCATAATTCGGGTATAAGATTTACAACTTCGCTTTGTCTAGGCATGGTTCAGTTACATAGTATTCCCCATTATTCATGGAGATTTGGGGAAGACTCCCTCTTTTTGCCCCAATCACTTCTCAGTCTATTCAGTCATAGCTTGTTGGCGCATAAAACATCTTGGCTCAGGTTTCACAAGCTTTGCAAACCAGAGTTCATCTTCATTCCGCAACACTAGTCAACCAGCTTATTTCCAGGTGCCATTTCAAAGTTGGAAGAGAGCCAAGTATTCCAGAGCTCCCTCAAGTAAGGAATGAACCGATAACGAGAATGTTTGGTGATGCCAAGCCACCTGAAACCTGAGTCAAGTTTGGCAGTTTCCCTCCTATGAATAATAATGATGGTGGCATGTTTCAGCTGCTTACTGTGTTCCAAGCACGGAAGGTAGAGACAAGAAAATGAGTCCCCCGTAGAGCTCAGAGAGCAGATGAGGAAAACTGAGGCCCAGAAAAGTTGAGGGACTTCTCCAAGATCACTCAACTGGGAAGTGACAGAACTCGAATTAGAACCCGCGTCTCCTGACTCTCAATCTCATTCTCCTTCCAGTAGGCCACACTGCCTCCTAAACTGCAGCTGAGTAGAGAGAGCATGTGCCTGTCTCTGGAGTGATTCCTGAAGTTCAGGGTCAGACATTATGAATCTCAACAGACCCCACACCCCACAGACTCTTATTAAGACTGTGAGCTCCTTGTGTGACAGGGACTGTGTCCAACCTTATTAGTTTGTATCTTCCCCAGGACTTAGAACAGTGCTTGACACATAGTAAGCACTTAAAAATATCATTACTATTATTAGTAGTAGTAAATTCTGATTCAGGAAGTCTTAAAGATGGTTTGGGTCACCCTAAATGGGTCTGGAATTTAACACTCTATTTTATTGTCATTTTTTTTCTTTACCTATATTTGTACTACTGAGTTCTGTCTCCCTCAAAGTAGACCTTTTTGTCCAACTATATACTTGTGTATTTGTGTTCCTAATCTCCTTGAGGAAAGGGACTGTATTTTATGCTTTCCTATTCCCAGAAAATATTGCTATAAATAGTATAGGAAATCAGTAAATACTAATTATGATGATAATGACAAAATGGCCTTACATCATTTATTATGATGCATATATCTACTATTTCATACCTGTCTCACTGTAAATAGTGCAAAGTATCAAGAAAACATTAATCACAAAACTTATATGAGGAGAAGAAAGCACCAGCCCTAAACTGAGTCTGAAAGTAATTTCACATTAGACCAATTATGCAAGACAGGATATTTGTAGCTCTGCAAAAGATATTGTGCTGACAGTTTATATAGGAGGTGATGACATCACCATTTTAATTCTCCATAATGCACTACTCCCACTGATCCCTGGAAGAGGAAACGTCAGCATCGATATCGCACAAACTGGACTGGGAAGGACATGGGTGGAGAATGGGAGACAGTACGATACTCGAGCGGATGTAGGGCGAGCAGAAATTGGGAAACTGCAAGCAAGGGGAATAGAGGAAATGTTTTAAGGGGAGGTTAACGTAAAGCCTCAGATAATACTGCATCCCATCTGAAAACTGGGAGTCACTTGCTCTGTGAGACTGCGATCAAGAAAGTAGTAACTCATTCATTCATTCATTCAATCGTATTTACTGAGCGCTTGCAGAGCATTGTATTAAGTACAACACAACAATAAAAAGTGACATTACCCACCTCAGAAGGATTGTAAGCCAAGGGAGACAAAAGCAAAAAACAGCACCAGGCGCCGCAGACAAGAGAAGTTTCAACACAAAAGAGACAGTTTTTGTGTATGAGCAATGGGGTCAGGTCTGCAGTCTCACATGCATCAGGAGACACAGGTTCTATATTCTCTTTCTCTCTCTCATTTTGTCCAAATGGTAGATACAGGTGAATTTCAGTATTACAGGCATCTTATTTGAATACAAAGGGCAACATACGTAGTATTAATATTGGCATTATTTATTGAGTATCCACTGTGTTCAGACTGAGAAGTTAGGGAAGACACAAAAGATGTACTAGGGATCTGACCTCATAATGAGAGTCAGTAAAAATAAATTGACAGATATACCATAGGTAAGAGTGAGGAAATATATAAATAATAGACACTGGCAAATGAGCAGGAAATTAGCCAACAAGTGCTACCTATCTGTTCTGAAAAGCCAATGCCTTCTCAGCTAAAGAAGTCGCTTGGCCTCGTGGAAAGAGCACAGGCATGAGAATCAGAGGACCTGTGTTCTAGCCCTGGCTCTGCCTAATAACAATAATAATAAATTTGTTAAGCACTTACTTGACACTAAGCACTGGGGCAGATACAAGATAATCAGGACCCACATGGGGCTCACAGTCTAAATAGGAGGGACAACAGGTATTGAATCCCTATTTTGCAGATGAGTGAACTGAGGCACAGAGAAATGAAGTGACTTGCCCAGCGTCACAGAGCAGGTTAGTGGCAGAGCAGGGATTAGAAGCCAGGTCCTCTGACTCCCAGATCTGTGCTCTTTCCACTAGACCATAATGCTTCCCACTTGACTGCTGTGTGACCTTGGGCAGGTCACTTCATTTCTCTGTGCTTAAGTTTTCTCAGCTGTAAAATGGGAATTTAGTACCTACTCTCTCTTATGTTTAGACTGTAAACCCTTTGAGGGACATGAATTATGCCCGACCCAATTATTATCTATCTACCCCAGTCCTTTAGTGCAGTGCTTGGCACATAATAAGCATTCAACAATTATCATCATCATCATCATTATGATTATGAAAATTGGCTAGGACTCCATGAAAAATCCAAATTGGGCTGCACCTGATCTGGTGGTATTATTCATCACTGAAGGTGATTTTTTTCCCACTTACTAAGGAAGGACATGTTTTGGTTCTATTAGAAAAAAACCCCATATAAATGATTTCAGGAGTCAGAGGGTTACTAGCTCACTACAGTCAAGGTTGCGAACGTTCTTAGACCACATGATGGCTGGACGTGTTGGTTTCTTTGCCTTCTCTGGAAAGCATCATTTCCTGAGGTTGGAAGTGGGTGAGATAAGGCCCTCCTGGGCCCGAGGGTGGGACCCAGGAACGCCCATGGAGGGCGTGTTTTGAGTAATGTTCTTTTCACCCGCGTCTCATTGTTCTGGCTGCATCAGCTCTCCTACATCTGGTTTGGGGTTTTGCTTTATTATTTTGGTTGTTTACAACAAGAATGGGATCTTTCATTCACTCTTCCTGTGGTTCCTTCTTTTCCATAACTGACTTTTCCCTGTGTTATTTCCTTTTTCGTGATTTTACATCTGCAATCCTGAAATTTGGTTTGGGCTGCTTGAGTCTCTGCATAGCAATTTAAACCCAAGCAGATAATTCCATCCATCACGTTGGTTTGGGGGAAGGAATCTGGAGGTTTACACCAGGAATAGGAATGCCTTCTTCATTTGATGCCAGTATTCAGGGAGATTTTCTTGGGGGTTTGGGTCTCTCTCTCTTTTTTTTTTTAAATGGTATTTGTTAAATGCTTACTACATGCCAAAGCACTGTTCTAAGCACAGGGACGTATACAAACTAATCAGGTTGGACACAATCCCTGTCCACATGGGACTCATAGTCTTAATCCCCATTTTCCAGATGAGATAACTGAGGCACAGAGAAGTTGTTACTCTCCCAAGGTCAAACACAGCAGAAAAGTGGTGAAGCTGGGATTAGAACCCAAGTCCTCTGACTCCCAAGCCCTTGTTCTTTTCACTAGGTCTCCTGCTCTTATGAACTAGAGTTAATAATGTAATAAACTCTTTCATGTTTTTTGCATGAATTTACCTCGCTTGCATGTGGTGAAATTTAAACTCTTTACTCATCCTTCTAGACTGAAAGCTCCTTGTGGGCAATGAACCTGTCTACCTTCAATTATACTGCACTCTTTCAAACATTTAGAACAATACTCTGTACACAATAGTGCCCAATAAATATGATTGATTGATTAATCTCTTTCCCGTGACATATCTTCCTTTTGTGCTATCATGTATTTGTCCATCTGCACTGTGACAAACTATTACCTCTTTTGTTTGAGTTGAAAGTCAAGTATATTTCTATTAGACTGTAAGCCCAAAGGGCAGAGACTGTCTCTATCTGTTACCTATTTGTACATTCCAAGCGCTTAGTACAGTGCTCTGCACATAATAAGCACTCAATAAATACTATTGAATGAATGAATGAATGAAAGATATAAATTCAAAACACCTCTGTGCTTCACAACAGCTTTTCTGAACTTTTCAGATGTACATTTTTCTTCAGCTGAATGATTATTTTTCATTTTCATTTCTTACTCACTTGTTTCTTACTTTTCTAAGTACATGAATAACCCAAACACTCACATCCTACTTGCTGGTTGAAAAAAGTATATAATTTTCTCATGTTTTCTCAACCAATCCATCAGTGGTATCTATTGAGCACTTACCATGTGCAGAGCACTATAGTAAGCATTTGGGAGAGTCCAATATAACAGATTTGGTAGACATGGCCCCTGATCCCAAGGAGTTTATAATCTAGAGGGGGAGACAGACACTGAAAGAAATTACTAACGCATAGACAAGTGCTGCAGTTTGCTATGTTCCTTAACTCAGCCCTTGAACCTTTCTTCCAAGATGAAGATCTAAAGATCCCTTTCCTTCTACATCTTCCTTGCTGTAAATCTTTCTGTTTTAACTTGCAAATATTCCTCTGTTGGCCCTATACCCACTCCACCCATTCATACATCAAAAACTTCCCACCTGGTTCATGGAAATTCCTCCTATAGTATTATCCTCTCAACCACAAGAGGCTCCCTGGGGAAAAGTCAATGGCTAATGGGGTGTGAGATCTTATCCCATTTACTCACCTCTAGCTCATCCTTGTATTTACATCAAAATCTCCCTTCGAGGTTTCCAGAGTTTCCCCAGAGCCCTCTGTCCTGTACCTCACAAATGATATCCCAAATCTACTGTTCTTTCTGCAGACACACTCATCAGCCTTACCAATATGTAATTTGCATAGGGCTATGATGAATTGTTTTCGATTATTCAGTAAGTCTTACTATTTACAAACCACTGGGGTAGGTACAGAGATCAAAAGAATCAATCGATCAATGTATTTATTAAACTCTTACTATGTGCAGAACACTGTACTGTGTCCTTGGGTGAATACTATGTAAGAGAGGAGGTAGACACATTCCCTGACCATAGCGGTCTTACAGTGTAGTGGGGGAAGTAAACAGATAAAAAAGTCAGACAGTTCCTGTCTCACAAGGGGCTCACAGTCTAAGGGAGAGAAGACACACACCCACACACACACACACACAAACACACACACACACACACAAACACACAGGGGAGTAAATTGTAAATCATGCAGAATTTAGAGTACGGGATGGGAAAACAGTTCTTGGATAGGGGGAGGTTCCTTAGGAGTTTCTGTCAATCAATCAATCAATCAACTGCATTTATTGAGGTCATATTGTGTGCTGAGTATTGTACAAACTCCTTGGGAAAGTATAATAACATAAGTAAATATGATCCCTGTCATCAAGGATCTTACAATTTAGTGGGAGAGTCGGACATTAAAATAAATGACAATTAAATACATGAGCCTCAGTTGTCCAAGCTACAGCCCTTGGTTATGAATGGCTCAGTTTTCCAACTGTCTTAATAGTTGGGAAGGCAAGCTTCTGGGGGCTTCACTTCGTGGTGCTCAGTAACATCCACCTGTGATCGATCAAGCAGTCAATCAATGGAATATACTGAACCCTTACTGTGTGCAGAGCACCGGACTAAGTACTTGGGAGAGTACAACAGAATTGGTAGACCTGTACTCTACCTACAAGGAGCTTAGCATCTAGAAGGACAGACAGATCTTAAAATAAATTATGGATACGTATGTAAGTGCTTTGGGGCTGAGGGTGGGGTGAATAAAGGGTACAAGTGGTAGACACGTTCCTTGCCCACAGAGAGCTTACAGTCTGAGAGAACAAAATCCCATCTCCACCCAGAGTGTGGCAGGCTGACAGGCTGATGGCTGGGACACCAAAGGGAAATAGAGTTAGTGGCGAGGAACGGAAGAATGGGAAAGTGCAAGGCTCTCTGCAATTCTGTGCAGTCCTCTGCAGTCAGGGTGCATACATAAGCTAAATCATATTATTTGGGTGAAATTTCAGACACTGATAGCTTAACAACATGACTCAAGACAGAGAATCAGAGGACTGGCAAGAACAATTAATCAATTGTATTTATTGAGCACCTCCTTTGTGCAGATCACTGTACTAACTGCTTGGGAGAGTATGCTACAACAGAGTTAGCAGATACGTTCCCTGCCCACATCAAACCTACAGTCTATGGGAGGAAGAAAATTCATTTTCTTTTCTCTATTTGTCTGAACTGCCCAAATCATTCTGGTCAGAAGTATATTCCAATTGGTTAGTGGGTAGTTTCATAGTTACATCACAGCTCTTCACCAACACCCACAGGTAATGATGTAATGAGCTAGAAATCACTAGTCTGCCTTGGCGGGTGATTGTTGTGAGATAATCCGAGGAAGGTGATACAGATAGAAACAGAGACATACACATATACACATGCACCATGTAATCCCCCAGCTTCACACCTAGGGCTTTTGCACTGCGATCTTTCCAAGCAGCTCCTCTCCTGAAAATAGTTATTCAAGAGAGGATTGCTGCAGCCAAACGTTCAGTATATGTTTCCCCACTCCTCAAGAAACTCTGGTGGTTGCCAATCTACCTCCACATCAAACAAAAGCTCCTCACCTTTGGCTTAAAAGCACTCAATCACCTTGCCTCCTTCTACCTCACCTCATTACTCTCCTTTAATGGTATTTGTTAAATGCTTACTATGTGTATGTAGAACATTACACTGTTCTAATGGCTGGGGTAGATAATAATAATAATATTAATAATGATGGTATTTGTTAAGCACTTAATATATGCTAAGCACTATTCTAAGTGCTGGGGTAGATACAAGGTAAGCAGGTTGTCCCATGTGGGGCTCATAGTCTTAATCCCCATTTTACAGATGAGGTAACAGAGGTCCAGAGAAGTTAAGTGGCTTGCCCAAGGTCACACAGCAGACAAGTGGTGGATCCGGGATTAGAACCCACAACTTCTGCCTCCCAAGCCCTGGCTCTTTCCACTAAGCCACACTGCTTCTCTAAGATGAAAGATAAATGGGTTGGACACAGTCCCTGTCCCACATTGGGCTCACAGTATTAATCCCCATTTTACAGATGAGGTAAGTGAGGCACAGAGAAGTAAAGTGACTTGCTTAAGGTCACCCAGCAGACAAATGGCAGAGCTGGGATGAAAACCCAGGTCCTTCCAACTTCCTGGCCCGTGCTCTATTCACTAGACCATGCTCCTACTACAACCCAGCCCAAACATTTTGCTCCTCTAATGGCAACCTTTTCACTCTTCCTCAATCCTGTCTATCTCACCACCGACCCCTTACCCACATCCTGCCTCTGGCCTGGAACACCCTTCCTCCTCATATCTGACAATTACTTTCCCTCCATTCAAAGCCTTATTGAAAGCACATGTCCTCCAAGAGGCCTTCCCTGGCTAAGCCCTCCTTTCCTCTTCTTCCACTCCCTTCTGCATCTCCTCGACATGCTTCCTTTATTCATCCTCTCCCCCAGCCGCCCCACAGCACTTATGTGCATATCTGTAATTTATTTATTTATATTAATATCTGCCTCGCCTTCTAGTCTGTAGACTTATTGTGGACAGCGGATATGTCTGCTTATTGTTGTTGTGTACCCTCCCAAGCGTTTAGTACAGTGCTCTGCACACTGCAAGTGCTCAATAAATATGATTGAATGAATGAATGATTCAGAAACAGTTCTTTGGAACTAATCTTATTTATGCTGATGCTGTCCAGAGCTCAGAACGGGAAACCCCATGGCTACTTTTCAGCCAGCTGGGAGGAAAAGCTGATGATTCCTCTCATTCAGCTCAAGCTGTCTTTAGACCTGAGTCCCTCAATTATCGAAGTGTCTCCTCTACACCTCTCACCCCATCTGAGTAGTTTTGGGGGCTCCCCTGGTTAACATAAGAACATGTCTCTGGCTCTAATCTCATCTCACCACAAGCATTAGCTCAAGTCATTCTGAGGCAAGAGTGAATTCTACTTAGCACAGCTTTTTCAGTCTTTATTTCAATTTCCCCAATAGGTAGCTCGTGATGATATTTTAGTCAAAAAACCAAAGTAGGGTTTCCTGCTCATTCTCTTTGTCTCAGAAATTAATGAGACTATCTATGGTGACTTTGACAAATCAATCCATTAGTATTTAGAAGATAGAGTACCATGGCCCTAAGCACTTTGGAAAGCAAAGCAGCAATAAAAAGACATGTTCCCTGCCTGCAAGGAGTTTACAATTTAATGGGGGAAGACAGGAAAATCTAATGTATTTATAAATAATGGGGTCAAGAGGAATAGCAAGGATACAACTGGTGGTATGAGTACAAGAGGATGAAAATAACCAAGTCCTATCTTCTCAGAGTTTGTGGATCTTGCTCCATTTCCAAAGATGCACTAACTTTTTCAGTCCTCTTGGGTTCCTCTGAGAAACTATTTTTGTTACACTCAGTAGTATTTAAAGGCCTGGAAGAGTGAATGCAGACACAATTACTGCTGGAGAAGAGTTAAAAAAACTTGAGAAGTCATTCTTTCTTGAATTCTTCTTCAGAGTCTTGCTTCTGAAAGGTGTGAAAGCAATGGTCTTGACAACCGGCTCCGGTGTAAACTCGAATCCATTCTTTCAGATTTAAATATATTCTGCTTTTTTATGTCATCTGAAGTCTGCAAATATAGCCCTGCAAGTTTTACAGGACACTTGGGGCACAATAACAGGAAACTTTTTCTCCAAAACAAAGGTAGCTGCATTCCAGGATTGTTTCCCTGTCACTGCTCCCAGGCTCAGCCATCGTTAATAAGGGAAAATTTCATCGTCATCATCATCATCATCACCTGAAAGGAGGGGATTTGTATTTCAAGTCCAGGAAGGAAGAAAAGGGGGCTCTCAAAGTTAGACTGGTGAGGGGGAAAGAAATCTTATCCCATCAGGATCTACGACCTCTGGCCATTCCAAGCCTGTCAACTCTCCACGACTGAAAGAACAACTAAAAAGGCAGTGACTGAATCCAGATTAAATGGCCTTGTTCACAAGTGCTCTCAGTTTTGGATATGCAGTTAAAGAACATGGTGCAGAATCTGCGTTGGAAACTGCAAACTTCTTTACTGTTTCAGGTATAATTTTCATCTTTAAAAGCAACAACAACAAAAAACCCCCACAGAGGTCTAAAGCACTCCAGATGCAGTGCTCCTGCAGCAAATCATTCTATGAACTCAGGTTCTTAAGACAGAAGCAAAAGAGAATAAAACTGATTTTAAAAGTTGTTAAATAATATCAACAACTTTATTAATAAAGACAGCAAAAATAAATACATTTATCATTTGTAGGGTGACTAACCCTTGAGAAGGATGAGCTATGCTGGGGGGTTTCCCAAGGTCCTCTGCCGCGGTCCAGATACAAACTCCCTTGTCAAAAATTGTGCAAGTGTTTGCTATGTCTTGCAGTGTTTTGCCCATGAGAAGAGTCTCCTGAAGGGAGGGCTGTCACAAAATAAAGGATGCTGTTTATATAAGATTTGGGTTTGCTTTCTTATGCATTGGTAAAGTGGACCAATTTGAAACTCTTCTGTTTAATAAACAGATCTCAGGGTCACTCGGGTTGGGTGGATCATGGTCAAAGAATGTGGCACGGTCCAGGGCTTCCATTTCCCAGTCCAGAAAATGTTTGAGAAAAAGATTCGAAGCAAAAATGGCCTAATGGAAAGAGGTGCCCTGTCATCACAGGGACCACTAGGATCCAGCCATCTGCTGATCTGATCAGTGGGGTGTGAGATGATCATAACTGCTGCCTGATTATCATCACAGTCTTTGCCCTCATTACACATAACTTTGCCCCAAATAATGCAACACACCACACCAAATCACAAAAATATCACTAAAAACTGCCACAGCATCTAGGCAGAAGACTTTAGAATGTCAGACAATTTGCATCATCAGAAGGCTTGGAGACGGATGTTCTGGATACAGTAGGCATGAAGTCCAAGCCCTGGAATCTGCAGACCAGAGGAACGCAGGAGCCTGGGCAGAGGAACTCAGGAGCCTGCTGTCTGAGACAGGTTTAGGACAGTCAAGATCTGGAATTCTGGATTTGGGGGTGTGATTATGGTGTTCCCACTGCTCCAAAGAAGGGACCTTTGCCCCTGAGGGGTCAGTGGGCACAAGCTGCCACTGCTATCACCTCGAATCAACCAGGCCATCACTGCTAAACTAGGGAAGAGGAAGAAAGGTGGAATGAGATGAGTAGAAAGGAAAATAGGTCACGATTACTTCTCTCATAAGCAATGTACCTGGTCCCATCTACAGTTCAAGTATTCAACCAGCCCACCTACCTCCTTATGGTCAAAGTATTAAGACCAGGAAGCTTACATAAGTGGAAAATGATGATGATTCATTCATTCAATAGCATTTTATTGAGCACTTACTATGTGCAGAGCACTGTACTAAGCGCTTAGAATGTATAATTCAGCAACAGATAGAGAAAATCCCTGCCCATTGACGGGCTTACAGTCTAATTGGGGGAGACAGACAAAAACAAGACAACTTAATTGCAATAAATAGAGTCAGTGATGATGATGATGGTACGTGCCAAGTACAGAACCAAGCGTTGGGGTGAATATAAGATAATCAGGTTGCACACGGTCTAAGTGGGAGAGATAACAGGTGTTGAATCCCTGTTTTACAGAAGAGGAAACTGAGGGTCAGTGAGGTGATGTGACTTGCCCAAGATCACAAAGAAGACAAGTGGCAAAGCCAGGATTAGAACCCAGTTCCTCTTGACTCCCAAACCCGAGCTCTTTCTACAAGACCACTCTGCTAGTTGGATGGATGAACCGTTAATGGCTGCCTTCTGGGAAAGGGAGTCAGGTCCAGTTCAAACCAACTTGAGACAATCCCAGGAAACCACCAGATCAAAATGTCATTGTGGGCAGGAAATGTGTCTGTTTACTGTTGTATTGTTCTCTCTCTCTAACGCTTAGCACACTGCTGTGATCATAAAAATCATTCCTTCTTGAATTCGAATTTGAATTTAGCACTCAATAAATACTACTGAATAAATTAAGTCAGAGTGCTGGAGTTGCTTTGGGAGTCATTTACGTAGAAGTGGTAAGTGGGTTCCCCAAGGGAGTGAGTGCAAATTGAGAAGAGATGGGGACTCTTGAAGGACACCCCACAGTTAGGGGAGTGGATGTTGAGGAAAAAAACTGGTAAAAGAGACGGAGAAGGATCAACCAGAGAGGGAGGAGAAACAGAAGACCATCAGAAAATCTAGATTAAAGACTGAGGGTTTCTAGAAGGGGTAGTCCACTGTGTCAGAGGCAGCACTTCCCCTCACACATCCCTCTCTTCCCTTGCCAATAGCATCAATCACTCACATTGGGTACAGGAAAGGGAAATAGGGAATGTCAGCCCGACACTTTATCAACTCTGTTATAATGTACTCTCCCAAGTGTTTAGTACAGTGCTCTGCACAGAGTAAGCACACAATATATATGATTCTTTGATTGACATATAGTGAAGCTGGGAGGCCCTGTGAGCAGAAGGCCTTGTCAGGCCAAAGGGGGAGCAATGTCAGTCAATCGTATTTATGAGCACTTACTGTATGCAGAGTACTGTACTAAGCGCTTGGACGAGCACGATACAACAATAGACATATTCCCTGCCCATTTTGACATTAATAATAATAATAATAATAATGTTGGTATTTGTTAAGCGCTTACTATGTGCCGAGCACTGTTCTAAGCGCTGGGGTAGACATAGGGGAATCAGGTTGTCCCACGTGGGGCTCACAGTCTTAATCCCCATTTTACAGATGAGGGAACTGAGGCACAGAGAAGTTAAGTGATTTGCCCACAGTCACACAGCCGACAAGTGGCAGAGCTGGGATTCGAACTCATGAGCCCTGACTCCAAAGCCCGTGCTCTTTCCACTGAGCCACGCTGCTTCTCTTCTGATCTGGTGGCTTCCTTGAGTTTTCCCCAGTTGGTTTGAACTGGACCTGACTCACCTTTTCCAGCAGGCAGCCATTACAGTTCATCCTCAAACTAGCAGAGTGGTCTTGTGGAAAGAGTCTGGGACTGGGAATCAAGAGGAACTGGCTCCTAATCCTGGCTCTGCCACTTGCCTGCTTTGTAACCGGGCAAGTTAGAGAAGCAGCGTGGCTCAGTGGAAAGAGCCTGGGCTTTGGAGTCATTCATTCAATAGTATTTATTGAGCGCTTACTATGTGCAGAGCACTGTACTAAGCGCTTGGGATGAACAAGTCGGCAACAGATAGAGACAGTCCCTGCCGTTTGACGGGCTTACAGTCTAATCGGGGGAGACGGACAGACAAGAACGATGGCACTAAACAGCGTCAAGGGGAAGAACATCTCGTAAAAACAATGGCAACTAAATAGAATCAAGGCGATGTACAATTCATTAACAAAATAAATAGGGTAACGAAAATATATACAGTTGAGACAGAGCTCATGAGTTCGAATCCCAGCTCTGCCACCTGTCAGCTGTGTGACTGTGGGCAAGTCACTTAACTAACTTCTCTGTGCCTCAGTTACCTCATTTGTAAAATGAGGATGAAGACTGTGAGCCCCATGTGGGACAACCTGATTCCCTTGTGTCTACCCCAGCGCTTAGAACAGTGCTCTGCACATAGTAAGCGCTTAACAAATACCAATATTATTATTATTATTGTCACATCACCTCACTGAGCCTCAGTTTCCTCATCCAGTCCTAACTCCTCAAACTGTCTCTACAGACCCACTGCCTCTTCTCACTCCATCTCCTTTCTTGACCCTCTGTATTCCAGTTTTCAACTCATTCACTCCACGGAGACTGTTCTCTCCAGGGTTACCAATAAGCTTTAAATGGAACAGACAGTATTCCATCCTAATCTTGCTCGGCCTCCCAGAGACCTTAGACACTGTGGACCACTGCAATTGAAGGTCAGTGTGTGCAGTTATCTCATACATGCATCCCTAAGCGTGATCCATCTGGAACATTAGTGAACTATAAATGAGTATATATAAGATACAATGGGCTCCAATTATCCTGGGGCCTAACAGAAGTTAAGCCTGTTGGAGAATGGTGTTGTCATCCATGGATCCCAGCTGCCTCAACAACCCATGGGCAGATTTCTTGTCAGGGGGCTGCCCTGTCGGGAGGCCTTGCAGAAGAAGCCTGGGTAGCCACCACAGCTTCCTCAGTCCCCCTAGACTGTAAGCTCGTTGTGGGCAGAGAATGTGTCTGTTTATTGTCTTGTCTGTCCGTCTCCCCCGATTAGACTGTAAGCCCGTCAAATGGCAGGGACTGTTTCTATCTGTTGCCGACTTGTTCATCCCAAGCGCTTAGTACAGTGCTCTGCACATAGTAAGCGCTCAATAAATACTATTGAATGAATGAATATTGTTATATTGTACTCTCTCTAGAGCTTAGTACAGTGCTTTGCATAAGCACTCAGTAAATACGATTAAACACACAGAAAGCACTCAATAAATACGATTGAATGATGAATGAATTTTGCCCCCTCCTACCTTACTTCGCTGTTCTCCTACTACAGCCCGGTCCGTGCGCTTTGCTCCTCTAATGCCAACCTACTCATTGCACCTCGATCTTATCTCTAACCACTAAATCCTCGCCCATGTCCTAGAAGTTATCTCTCACCACTAAATCCTCGCCCATGTCCTCGAAGTCCGGACCTAGAAGTTCATCCCTCTTCATATGTGACAGATGATCACTCTTCCCACCTTCAAAACCTTATTAAAAACCCATATCCCCCAAGAGGCCTTTTCTGATTAAGCCCTCATTTTCTCTTCTCCTACTCTCTTCTGTATTGCCGTAGCACTTGAATTTTCACCCTTTATTCCCCGCTTCTTCAGCCCCACAGAATTCATGTACATATCCGTAATTGCTTATATTAAATGTCTGTCTTCCCCTCTAGACTGTAAGCTCCTTGTAAGCAGGGAATGTGCCTACCAACTCTGTTATATTGTACTCTCTCAAGTGCTCAGCACACAGTAAGTGCTCAGTAAATAACTTTGATTGATTGAAAGGGGAAACATGACCTTGATAGAAGGCAGAGGGGAAGTTGCTATCAGAGAATGAGCAGTTGGAGATGGCAGTCAGGGAGTGAAGCGATATGGATGCGGGCAATCTTAGAAAGTAGGATGTGATGGTTTTGGAGGCACAGATGGAAAGGCTAGATTTTGAAAGCAGGAAAGAGCTCTCCTCTTGAGAAAAGGGTGAGAAAGATGAGGGAGTAGGATGGACTTGGGGAGGTGATGGGGATGTACTAGTCAGGAAGGGAAAAAGAGCAAGGCGAGTGCTGACTGAGAAATAATAATAATAATGATAATAATTATAATGGTATTTGCTAAACGCACTATGTGCCAAGCACTATTCTAAGACTGGGGTAGATATAAGGTAATCAGGTAGTCCCACATGGGGCACACAGTCTTAATCCCCATTTTACAGATGAGCTAACTGAGGCACAGAGACGTGAAGTGACTTGCCCAAGGTCATACAGCAGACAAGTGGCGGAGCTGGGATTAGAACCCATGACCTCTGACTTCCAGGCCCGTGCTCTTTCCACTAAGCCACGCACAGAGTTCAGTGAGTCCAATCTCTGTACGTTCTCTTTAGAAAAACACCCTACCTGGTGTTTGGTGAAAGGGATCCAGAGAAGGTTTTGGGGGACTGGGGGAGATGATCGTAAATCTACCTCAGTGCTTGGCCTAGTGCTAGTAAGCACTTAACAAATGCCATAATTCAAGGAGCCCAAGAAGGGGAGTCTGCCGAGAAGCGGTGTGGTCTAGTGGATAGAACACAGGCCTGGGAGTGAGAAGGACCTGGGTTCTAATCCCGCCTTCAGCACTTGTCTGCTGTGTGACCTTGGGCATGTCATTTCACTGTTCTGTGCTTCAGTTACTTCATCTGTAAAATGGGGATTAAGACTATGAGCCCTATGTGGGACAGGGACTGTGTCCAATCTGATTAATTTGTAACTACCCCAGTGCTTAGTACACTGATGGGCATATAGTAAATGCTTAGCAAATACCATAAAAAAAGGGAGTTGGTAGGTAGAGAGGACCTCTGAAAAATGCCACAGGAGAAGGATTTGCATGATAAAAACAAAGTGTGCAAACTGATGATCCAGGATGACATAGGCTAATTTTACCTTTTTGTGTGACTCTCCTTCTAGACTGTAAACTCATTGTGGACAGGGAATGTGCCTGCTTATTGTTGTATTGTACTCTCCCAAGCGCTTAGTACAGTGCTCTGCACACAGTAAGAGTTCAATAAATATGATTGAATGAATGAATACGATTGACTGACTTAGAAACATGTTGCTGCAGAAGAATGAACTCCTTCACCAAGCCTATATTCCCTAAATTCCAATGCGAATTACAAGCTGGGCTAAACACACAGCCTTCACAACAAACTCAAAGACTGATTTCAGAAAAGTTGAAGAATGGGCACAACTTTTGAGCTGGAATTATTTGCACCTTATGCTGCAGCTTGAAAGATTCACTACATCTGCATGGATGATGTTGAGCAATTGGCTGCTATGTGTTCCCTTGGCAAATAAAGCTCTTCAGTAGTGGAGAAGTAGAAGTCTCACAAGTTGGGTCACTCATTAATGACCAAGAATGGCTCAGACCAGTAAATGTTTATTAATTAAAATGCATGAATGGCCTTAGCTGCCTTAAATAAAAAAAGTAAATATTGAAGGGAGACCTAATTATCATGTAGGTACTTCTACAAAAGGAAGCTGAAACTCTTTGCATCACCCTGATTGTTCCCTTCATTCATCCCTCCTCTCAGCCCCATAGCACTTATGAACATATCTGTAATTTATTTAATTACATTAATGTCCATCTTCCCCTCTAGACTGCAAGCGTGCTGTGGGCAGATAATGTGTCTTTTTACTGTTGTACTGTAATCTCTCAGTACAGTAGCACAGCACAACACTTAGCACAGTGCTCTGCACACAGTAAGCACTCAATAACTATGACTGTATGAATGAATGAATGAATGAAAGTTCTTGAAAGAGGTTACTGAATTTTCCCTCAATACAGGAAGTGTATTCCATTAGTAGTAATAGTGACTTCACTCACTTTAACTTTCCCATCCAACTTGACAATACCACCATCCTCCTCCATCCCTGAAACATACAACCTTGACACTTCCCTCACTTTTGTCTCTTGTTTGAGTTCCTGGGACTATTTCCAAATGAAGAAATAGTTTTGGACAGGCAGGATCCCATTTTTACAACATGGACCCTTCTGTCTTGATAAACTTGTCCCTGCAAACTTACATCCCAATTATAACTAGCAGTATTGATTTTTATAATGTGGTTGTGGGCCAATTGGCAGACACCTCACACATGTATCTCTAAGCGTGCCAGGATACTTATTCAAAGCAGATGCCAAAGCAAATGGGTCTCATAACTTGAGACTTGGTTAGGTCAAGAATGGAAGTCAACTTTGGAGCAGCTGGAAAGTGAACATAGATAGCTTCCCCTCAACTCTGGAACCATTAGGAGATACACACTTCCTGAACCCAATTTTTGAGGTGCTAAGGAAGGGAAAAACCTGCTGAGTAACAATCAATCGTATTTATTGAAAGCTTACTGTGTACAGAGCACTGTAGTAAGAATAATGATGATGATAATAATTATGGTACTCGTTAAGCGCTTACTATGTGCCAAGCACTGGGGTAGAATACAAGTTAATCAGGTTGAACACAGTCCCTATCCCACATGAGACTCACACTCCCAATCCCCATTTTACAGAAGAGGTAACTGAGGACCAGAGAAGAGAACTGTCTTTCCCAAGGTAACACAGCAGACATGGTGTGGAGCTGGGTTAGAACCCAGGTCTTTCCTCTATCCACTAAGCCACACTGCTTCCGTGGGAGAGTACGGTAAAACAGAAATGGCAGGCATGTTCCCTACCCACAACAAGCTCACAGTCTACCTAGGATTCTTAGGATGCAGGAATGAGTTTCAGCAATAGAGCATAGTATACTTACTGGTTACGTGACACAAACCCCTACGAAATCAGGTCTATTGCTAATGCTCAGACTCCCATTAGATTCACGCAGGGGAACTGACTCTTTTTAAAGTGCCCTGCCCTCATCATAATGCAACAGTAATTGTTTCCCCAGCTGAATCACTGCTTTAAAGAAACTGGGTATTTGGCTGTACCTAACCACACCTTGGCCTTGCTTGTTAGGCAACAATACAACAGTTCAATCTGGTGGAACCCAAACTGCAATGGACTACATAACTGCTGTTTTTGAGGGGATTATCAGGAAAATTGGACACTCGCTATGTGCTGTTTTGGGACTTAGCTTATGGCAGAGTTATTTATAACCTGATCGATCAATCAATGGCATTTATTGAGCATCATGTGTCGCTATGACATGGGTACTAAATGCTTGGGAGAGTACAACAGAATTAGAGCACACGTTCCCTGCCCATAATGAGCTTATGCATCTTGAGAGAAATGCATCTCTGATTGTTACCTACCCAAATTGGTCTCATTTTGTTGGCAAGGATCCCTTTGTGGCAGGCAAGTGTCAGAAATGCTAAAATGATCTTGTCTGAATTGGAAAGACTGTTGAACAGTGAAATACACCAAGTGTGCTAAGATTTTTGCAGATGCTGATACTCTTCTGGGGTTCTACAGAAGTGGCTTCAAGGCCCCATGGTAAAAACTAATGGTTTAGGCTGTATACCTACCAGGTTATCTATTTTCTCAGCATCACCTACTACTGTGCCCCATGGCATTAAATGAGAAGAGCAGAAACATGAAGTGGAAAAGCCGCATGGCCAAAGGGAAAGAGCATGGGCCTGGGAGTCAGAGGAACTGGATTTTAAATGCGGCTCCATCATTTATTAATAATTATGATTGTGATATCTGTTAAGCACTTACTAAGTGCCAGGCACTGTACTGAGCACTGGGGGCAAATACAAGCAAACCGGATTGGATGCAGTCCCTGAACCACATAGGGCTCACAGCTCTGTCTTAATCCCCATTTTACAGATGTGGGAACTGAGGGACTGAGCTGTGAAGTGACTTACCCAAGGTCACACAGCAGACAGGTATTAGAATTGGGATTAGAACCCCAAAAAAGAATAAATGCTTACTACGTGCCAAGCACTGTTCTAAGTGCTGGGGTAGATACAAGTTAATCAAGTTGGTCACAGTTTCCGTCCCACAATGGGCTCACACTCTTAATACCCATTTTTTTTACAGATGAGGTACCCAAGGCACAGAGAAGGTAAGTGACTTACCCAAGGCACAGAGAAGGTAAGTGACTTGCCCAAGGTCACACAGCAGATAAGTGGTGGAGCCAGGATTAGAACCCCTGACCGCCTGACTCCCAGGCCAATGCTCTACAGCTCCACTACACCGAACTGTTTCTCAGCCCTACAGATCTTCTCAAATCTAGAGAAGCAGCGTGGCCTAGTAGAAAAAGCATGGGCTGGGGAGTCAGAGGTCATGGGTTCAAATCTCAGCTCTGCTGCTTGTCAGTTGTGTGACTTTAGACAAGTCACTTAACTTCTCTGTGCCTCAGTTACCTTATCTGTGAAATGGGCACTAAGACTGTGAGCCCCACATGGGACCACCTGATCACCCTGTAACCTCCCCAGTGCTCAGAACAGTGCTTTGCATATAGTAAGTGCTTAACAAATGCCATTATTATTATTATTACAGACCTCTCGATTGAGTGCCATATAACCACACCAGGGGTTAGTGCAATGCTTTGCATATTGGAATTGCTTCATAATGTTAGCGATAATCACTTCAATGAACTATGCATGTGTACTGTATTCCCCAACTAAGCCATCATTTCCTCTTTTCCCACTCGCTCCTGTAGCTCTTCTATTTGGATTTGCCCCCTTTATTTATCCCACCCTCAGCCCCACAGCACTTTTATGTTCATATCTGCAATTTCTCTACTAATACTAATATCTGTCTCCCCCTCTAGCCTGTGGGCTCGTTGTGGGTAGGGAACGTGTCTACTGACTCTGTTAGACTGTAGTGTCCCAAGTGCTTAGGACAGTGCTCTGCACACAGTTGATACTCAGTAAGTATGATTGTTTGATGGGTAGGTAGCGTTTAACAAGTACCATAATTATTATGAGGGGTGAGCAGACCGTCCTGGGACCTGACTTGAGACTGTGAGCCAGTCATTGGGCAGGGATTGTCTCTATCTGTTGCCGAATTGTACACTCCAAGCACTTAGTATAGTGCTCTGCACATAGTAAGTGCTCAATAAATACTATTGAATGAATGAATGCCTCCTAGAGGAATGATGTTGTCATCCATGGAGCCCTGCTGCTTCAGCACCACTACGGGCAGATTTCTTGTCAGGGGGCTGCCCTACGGGGAAGAAAGCCCTGCAGAGGAAGCTTGGGTAGCCACCACAGCTTCCAGGTTGTGCTTCCCCTTTGGCCTGAGAAGGCCTCCTACCTTCACTGAAGCACTGGGCTGAAATTCCCTCTCTCCCTTTCCCACACCTAGTGAGGTGGATAATATTTGCGGCGTGGTCAGGAGAGATGTGTGAGGAGAATGCCATGGGAGGGCAGGAAAGGGAAGCAGCAGTGAAAGTTGTCCCCTTTCAAACTCCTTCTGGGTGGTATGTAGAGCACTGACACATTAACACAGACCACCTCTCCACCCTCCACATATCAATCAATCAATTGTATTTATTGAGAACATACTATGTGTAGAGCATTATTATTATTATATTTGTTAAGCACTTATATACCAGGCACTGTACTAAGCAGTGGGGTGGATACAAGCAAATCAGGTTGGACACAGTCCCTGTCCCTCGTGGGGCTCACAGTCTCTATCCCCATTTTACAGAGGAGGTAACTGAGGCACAGAGAAGTGATATGACTTGCTCAAGGTCACACAGCAGACATGTGGCAGAACCAGGATTAGAACCCATGGCCTTCCAACTCCCACACCTGTGCTCTATCTACTATGCCATGCTGCTTATCCACTGCACTAAGCACTTGGGAGAGTAACATACAACAGAATTAGCAGACATGTTCCCTGTCTACAGTGAGCTTACATATAATTTATTTTGTTCCCTGTGGGTGGAAGAGACACTGGAGGAGAGTTAAAAAAATAATCCTTGTTCTTTGCTGAATGAGCACGGGGAGAAGAGTAAAATGAGTGGACTTTTGGTTAAACTGCAACCTTTCAACATGCTCTCATATAAACTCTGAGCCATGGGGATGATAGACTATGTTCTAAGAACATTTTTATATGCATCATTAGATAATTACAAGTAAGAATATCACAGATTTATCATCTCCATCTTAATAATACTTTGCACTTAATGGCTATGATGCTCTTTCTTTGGGGCTCAAAACTTTCCCAGGACATTCTCTCATTATTGTCTTCAAATTCCATATGTTAAACTGCTTCTTCCTCTCAGACCAAAAGTAATGGATAGTAGTGCCATGGTAATGTTTTTTAATATTTAAGGGTCTTTAATTGAAGCAAAATATCTTAATGGCCCATTCTGTTATGTCAGAATCCGGGGACACAATCCACAATTCTATCCCACCCACATCTTTTTCTGTCCACATTTCCATGGGTTTTGGTTGGGTTTTTTTGTGGGTATGTTTTTATTTAAAATTTCTCTCAAAAGACAAAAAATAATAAACAAGCCAAAATGACAGAGCTAGATATCCAAGCTGGAAAAGTTTCCATTGTGTCCTTTCAGATCCACATCAGTATGACCAACTAACTTCTCTATGTTTTATCTCATTATACAGTTGATCAAATAACATGTAGAGATGAAATTTGAAATCTTAAACACACACACACGGCATAACGAAATGAGGAACAAAATTCCCAACCTAACAAAAACAAACTCAAACAGGTCCAGCCAGGCCTTATTCTTCTTCTTGTAGGCCTGTTGCTTCACTTTGATTAAAGTAAACATGTAAGGGATAAAAATGCAAATAAAATGAAGTGCTGCACATCTCCACACTATTTCCCAACCTTCTTCATAGTGACCAGATGTCTTTCTCATTAAGTCTTTATTAATGCAGAAATTATCCCTACTTAGTTATATCGCTCCAGATTAGTAATAGTTCCTGGTAGGATGACAGGATTCTTATTGTGGGTTTCCTTTACATAAGTGACATAATTTTTTTCTTTAAAAAAAAGCATGCAACTGTTTTCGCCTCCGACAAACCCAATAGAAAGAATTCTAATTTTTGTGGGTGAAGGGACATGTTTGTAACTGCTGGAGATTTATACCAGGTGGTCACTATGCCATTGCAGCCAAACAAAGCAATTCAAAATGTACTTGCTTGCAAGCCAACTGAGAGGCTTGTTATGGGACGTTTTTGAAAAAAGAAAGCATTACAACAAATAGAAAAATGTTTTCAAAACACAACAAGTTTACATTTTACTGCCTTAATAATGGTTACATCACATGGAGATTTAACTGGACAGCCAAAATAGTGGCTCACTTGTTCCCACCCGCTGGTTTGTAATTTGGGATTATGAGGCATTTCCTCCTGCCTTCAAGACATCTCCACTTGGATGTCCTCCCGTCTCCTCAAACTTAATATGTCTCAAACAGAACTTCTTATCTTCCCACCCAAACCCTGTCCTCCCCCTCACTTTCCCATCATTGTAGATGGCACCACCATCCTTCCTGTCTCACAAGCCCGTAACCTTGGCCTTATCCTTGACTCCTCTCTGTCATTCAACCCACATATTCAATCCATCATTAAATCCTCTCGGTTCCACCTTCACAACATTGCTAAAATCCGCCCTTTCCTCTCCATCCAAACTGCTACCACGTTAATCCAAGTACTTATCCTATCCCGCCTTGATTACTGACTGCATCATCCTCCTTGCTGACCTCCCTGCCTCCCCGTCCCTCCCCACTCCAGTCCATATTTCACTCTGCTGCCTGGAATATTTTCCTACAAAGACATTCAGATTATGTTTCCCCACTCCTCAAGAAACTCCAGTAATTGCCTATCCAGCTCCACATCAAAGCAAAGCTCCTCACCATTGGCTTTAAAGCACTCCAGCACCTTGCCCTCTCCTCCTTCACCTCACTACTCTCCTACTATAACCCAGACTGCACACTTTGCTCTCCTAATGCTAACCTTTTCACTGTGCCTCGATCTCGCCTGTCTCACCACCGACCCCTAGCCCATATCCTGCTTCTGACCTGGAATACCCTCCCTCCTCAGTCGACAATTACTCTCCCCACCTTGAAAGCCTTACTGAAGGCAAAAGTCCTCCAAGATGCCTTCCCAGACTAAGCCCCACTTTTCCTCATCTCCCACTCGCTTCTGCATCACCCTGACTTGGCTCACTTTATTCATTCTCCCCTCCTCCCAGACCCACAAGCACTTATATCCATATCTGTAATTTTATTTCTATTAATGTCTGTCTCCCCCTCAAGACTACAAACTCATTATGGGCAGGGAATGTGTTTCTTTATTGTTGCATTTTACTCTACCAAGCACTTAGTACAGTGCTTTGCACCTAGTTAAGTGCTCAATAAATACAATCAGAGGAATGAATGAATGGGATTCTTGGAGAATCTCCAAAAGGGTCCTGAGTGTTTGAGTTTCCCACTGGGGATACAGGTTGTGGTTCCATGGATTAGGGGTACAGTTAATCCACGGGTCCACCGGGCCACTCTGGACACCCTGTCTTTCCACACTCCAGTCGTACTTCACTCTGCTGTCCAGATCATTTTTCTAAATTAAAAAAAAAGTTCATCTAAGTATTCCCATTCATCAAGAACTTCCAATATTTGTCCATTCACCTCTGCATCAAACAGAAACTTTCCTTACCAATGACTTTAAAGCACTCAATCATCTTGTCCCCTTCTACTTTACCTCACTGATTTCCTATTACAATCCAGTCTACACACATTGCTCCTTAAGCACCAGTTTATTCATTGTGCCTCAATCTCGTCTATCTCCACATCCATCTTCTGGCCTAGAACCCCCTCGCCCTCCATATACAGTAGACCACCTTTCCTACCTTCATATCTCCTCCAAGAGGCCTTCCCCAAATAAGACCTCTTTCCTCCTCCTACTTCTCCTTTCTGTGTCATCTATAGCATGGCTCAGTGGAAAGAGCACGGGCTTGGGAATCAGAGGTCATGGGTTTGAATCCCAGCTCTGCCACTTGTCAGCTGTGTGACTGTGGGCAAGTCACTTCACTTCTCTGTGCCTCAGTTACCTCATCTGTAAAATGGGGATTAAGATTGTGAGCTTCACGTGGGACAACCTGATTACCCTGTATCAACCTCAGCACTTAGAAAAGTGCGCTGCACCTAGTAAGCACTTAACAAATACCAACATTATTATTATTATTACTTAGATCTATACCCTTTAAGCACTTGATTGTCATCATGCTCAGCCCCATGGCGCTTATGTACATGCTTGTAATTTACTTAGCTGTATTACTGTCTGTCTACTCTTCTAGACTGTAAGCTTCTTGTGAGCAGGGAGTTTGTCTACCAACTCTTTTGTATTATACTCTCCCAAGCACTTAGTACAGTACAGTACAGGAGCAGCGTGGCTCAGTGGAAACAGCCCGGGATTGGTAGTAAGAGGTCATGGGTTCGAATCCCAGCTCTGTCACTTGTCAGCTGTGTGACTGTGGGCAAGTCACTTAATTTCTCTCTGCCTCAGTTCCCTCATCTGTAAAATGGGGATGAAGACTGCCTCATGTGGGACAACCTAATTACCCTGTATACCCTAGTGCTTAGAACAGTGCTCTGCACATAGTAAGTGCTTAATAAATACCAACATTATTATTATTATTATTATTACAGTGCTCTGCCCACAGCAAGAACTCAATAAACACCACTGCTTTATTGATGCAAAACTGTGTCTTGGCTCTCCATAGGGGAAGAGACTAATTGCTCTGACCTGTCCAGGAGTCCATTCCCTGTTCCAGGCTGGTTCCAACTGAAACGATTCAGACAGAAATAGACTTTTTCATCTCACCAAGAAACTGGACTGAATATTGCTCCTTTCCTTATTCCTGGCTTTCCATCAGATTTAACAGCACAGAGTGGGGCGTCGGTTCAACGTGAAATGGCAAATATCAGAATTATTACCATTATATCATTATTAGATGAGAAATTTGAAGCCTTGAGTTCAGAGAATTGTAACCGTTTCCCACCTCTCCTTCTACCCTCCTATAAAATGATAAATACCATTGTGTTTTGAAGACAACAATGCTAGAGTGTTGTTTCCGCCAGACCCACGTAGCTAGCTCTTCTGTCCTCTGTCATACTGGGCACTTACTCGTGGACTTGTAAATTATTACCGCACCTGGGAGAGAGCTCATTTTTTGACAAGAGGTTGAAAAAATGGAATTAAATGCACTTTATATTTGTATATATTATTTATTACTCTATTTTATTAATGATGTGTATAGATCTATGATTCTATTTATCTATTTTGATGGTATTGATGCCTGTCTACAGTAAGAGCTCAATAAATACAGTTGAAAGAATGAACGTTTTCTTCGACCAGACACTAACAGAAGAGAAACGATGACCTTCTCCTCAGAGTTCGGGGTGGGAAACCGTTCTATTTAAATCAAACGACATGCGAGCTCCATCAAGCCATAGGTGGAATTAATCATTCACAGCTCTACAAAGTCCCTGTGGGTCAGCAGTGGGATTGAGTCTCTCAGATGTATGAACATTTTGAAGCAGAAAACTAGAGAGTTCTACCACAGAGAATAGTAAACTTCATTTAACTAACAGGAACACTGATTTGCCAATCTGGTTGACTAAATGAGCATTCGGCATTTAAATGGAAAGGTGTTGAGCCCCATGAATCACCTTTAAAGAATTCCATTTAATTAGACAAGGATAAGGAAGTTTAAGCAATGTCACCAAAGCCTCATTCTCTTATTAACCCCTGTCATAAAGCAGCACAGTGCAATCAGTAAAAGTGAAAAAGTGATGGCTTAGTTAAGCTGATTTGTTACAGTTGCTGCACTTTAACAAAGTGATTTTTATGTCCATAAACTCCCACAAAAGAAGTGAAGGTCATGGTATCAATACATTATTCTGGACTGTAATAGCTTTAGCAAATGGCTCTTCCGAATGGTTGCAAAGGAATAACGGAGCAGCTGCATTTAGTGGCTTTGGATACCAATGTCCCTTTAAACCTCTCCAAATTCCAAAACAACAAGAATCGTGGGATTTTTCCCTGCTCCTGCTCCTAATTTATTCCTTAGTGAGCTCATCAAAAGGCAAATGGAATCAGAGTGAGTGGTTATTGTAAACTGAGTGGATGTCAGGAGTTCTACATTTCATTCCAACTCTGTCATGAGCTCACTTTGTGTCCTTGAGCAAACCAAACAACTTTCTTGGCATTATATTCTCTAGGTCCAAATGGTGATAATGCTACATATTGCAGCAGGTTTTGCTAGGTGACTAAGCTACTTCCTGAATATATGGAAAGGTATTAACTCTTTCAATTACAACTTTGCCAGTAAGCACAAAAGGAGGAAAAATAAAGTTCCAGACATTGATGACGATGCCCAGGTGCACTTCTGAATTTATCAGGTTTACCATCATAAAGTAGCTAACTCACCTGAAAGGGTTTGATCTATTATTTACTGTTGGATAAACCGTAAGCATCCAAAACATAGAAACAGTGTATAAAATATCAGTGCCTCTCATTTTAGAGTTTACAGACCCAAATAGAAGAGACAATTAGTTACTTAGGAGTTCAATACATTTTTTGGGGCAAAAGTTGGAAAAAGACTTTCATTCTTCATGGAAAAAAAAGCCCAAAAAACTTATGGCAGATAAATAAATCACTTAACCCCCTAGTTTGCTAATAGTGAAATGTCTGACGATCCCTTATTGGCCGCTGAAGCCTCACTCATAGTACATAGATAATAATAATAATAATAATATTGGTATTTGTTAAGCGCTTACTATGTGCCGAGCACTGTTCTAAGCGCTGGGGTAGACACAGGGGAATCAGGTTGTCCCACGTGGGGCTCACAGTCTTAATCCCCATTTTACAGATGAGGGAACTGAGGCACAGAGAAGTTAAGTGACTTGCCCACAGTCACACAGCTGACAAGTGGCAGAGCTGGGATTCGAACTCATGAGTCCTGACTCCAAAGCCCGTGCACTTTCCACTGAGCCACGCTGCTTCTCTAATAAAACATCAGGAGTAACATACTGTAAATGGAGAGCAAAGATGATCTATGAAAGTAAATATTTATGGATAGAAGACTTTCTTTCTAGAATTCATTGCAGGGCATTTTCTCCTACAAAGCAGTTCCAGTGCAAATCTTCAAAATCTGGTTGGACATAAAGAAGTATACCCACTGGAACTCAAAGGGATTAAGAAAACCTACCAGGAAATTCCTTTGGCAGGAATAAACTCCCCCTCCAATAAAAACTTAAACTCAAGGCAACCGAGTCACTATTGGCCACAATCCTAGGCACCCAAGGGACCGCATGACCAGAAGACAGAATGTTCGAGGACTTCATTATCGGAGAACATGACAAAGTCATTGCAGCTAAATCAACAGCCCACATTAGGGTTTATATTCTTGCAAGTGTTCCAGATGAGTTTAATAAACATCAAAAACAATAAACAAGCGTTACTCATGCCCAAGTCTGCAAAACATATTGGGCTTTAAACCAAGATTCACATTCACATTTTATCCATGGTTTTCGAATCCCTTCAAAAATGTGAATTGATCCTAAATGACTTCTTAAATAGCATCATAGAGGGGATCCAGGAAACATGGTGGCCATCCAAGAAAATTTGAGAGTAGAATTGAATTGAATTTTAGACATCATGATTTAGTGATAAGATCAGGAGACTGGAAATCAGGAGACCTGGGTTCTAGTCTGAGCTCTGCCACCAGTTTAATAATTATAATTGGGGTATTAGTTAAGTGCTTACTACGTGCCAGGCACTGTGCTAAGCACCAGGAGAAATACAAGGTAATCAGGTTGAGCACAGTTCCTATCTTACATGGGGTTCACGGTATTCATCCCCATTTTACAGACGAGATAACTGAGGTACAGAGAAGTGAAGTGACTTGCCCAAGGTCACACAACAGATAAGTGGTGGAGTCGGGATTAGAACCCATGTCCCTCTGACTCCCAGGTCTGTACTCTATCCACTAGGCCATGCTGCTTGCTGTGTGTGGCCTTGAAAAGGAATGTCATTTAACATCCCTGGGCCTCAGTTTCCTCATCTGTAAAATGGGAACAACACCTGCTCTTACACTGTGAATGTTGCAAGAGTGACTGTGTTCAGTCTGATTGTCTTGCATCTACACCAATGTTTAGGCCAATGCTTGGTACCTTCTAGACACTTCAATACCATTTTTTATTATTATTTAGGCACGGATTCTGTTGCTCAGCTTCCTCTGCTGTCCTTCACAATAACAACTGGAAAGTGGTTTGACATCTAATTTTGTTATAAGCAAAATCATTCTGGTGATACTGCTCAATGGTAAGGCAGTCACTGTGTATGTATTCAACTTAGATCGTACTCTTTGATCCTCCCAAACTCATCTTCTTACTATGCCCCATTCTTGACTCTCCCACCTCCGATCCTTTCCTCAGTCCTTTTCCTCTACCTGGAACTCCCTGCCCCACCCTTTCAAATCTAGCAGACTACAGCTTTCCTGATCTTCAAAATCCTTCCAAAACCCTACATTCTTCAAGAAGCCTTCCCTGATTCAGTTCCAACACCTCAGTCATATCAACCAAACAGCCAGAATTTAGCACTTGTAGAGGTGAACAATACTACGCCTCTTAACGCTTTTGCATGTATGTCAATTTATAAATTGACTTTTTCACTTACTTATTCACCTATTCATCTTTCCGTACTCATCTTACGATTGCATCATCATCGACGGTATTTTTTGAGCACTTACTGTGTGCAGAGCACTGTACTAAGCACTTGGGAGAGTACAATACAACAGAGTTGGTAGACACATTCCCTGTCCACAACGAGCTTACTGGGGAAGACAGACATTAAGGCAAATAAATAATTTATAATATATAACATAGATATACTGGTTGTATATTTATCACTTCCACTGCTGGTCAATAATTTGAACCCATCTGTCTCCCGCATTGGATTGTAGGCTCCCTGAGGACATCTTTTGCTTTTATTGTACTTTCCTAAGAGCTTAGTAGAGTGCTCCATAAAGTAAAATTACTACTATTAGTCTAAGCATTATGGACTAAATATTTCACACATCACTTTCAAATCCACCATTTGGTTTAAAAACAATGGTAAAATCAAGATACTAAATAGCTAAGATTTAAGAATAACCTCTGCATTCTGTCAGTTACCTGCCATGTGATCTTAGATAAACTAGATGCTCTGGTTATCGGTCTTGAAAATGGAGATCATACCCCTTGTTAGTTCTTGGAGATCTTCAGAAAAAAGTGTTTCTACGTGTAGATGCTATTATACTAAACTGCTACTGAAAAACTTTTAAAACAGGCAACTAATCCCAAACAATATCACAGAAAACCTTTTACTAGTGAAATGGGGCACATAATCCACATGCCAAATGAAAAATAATTGAGGGCTTATGTGAAATCAGACGTCATAAGGATAGAGTTTGCATGGTTTATATGGAAAATAAAATTGACGCAGAGAAACATTCTTTTCCAAAGTTTTGGAATGAGATTAAATATTTCCAGCTGGCTTTTACCTGGTTTCTTATTCAATTAAACTTCAGTATTAATCACTTAGAACAGTTCCCATTTTGCTGGATAGTCTTTCAGTATAAGCTATTTTGGTATTTAGGCAGCATGACCTAGTGGAGAGAGCACAGGTCTGGGAGTCAGAGGACCTGGGTTCTAATCCCAGCTCTGCCCATTATCTGCTGGGTGACCTGGGCAAATCGCTTAACTTTCCCATGCCTCAACTGTAAAATGGGGATTCAAAGCCTGTTATCATTTCTACTTGACTCTGAGTTCCATGTGGAACAGTGACTGTGTCCAACCTGATTAACTTGCATCTACCCCAGCAGTTAGTTCAGTGCTTGGCAGATAGCAAGCATGTAACAAGTACCATTATCATTATTATTATTATTATTATCCAGCAATTGGCTCCTGCAACTTGAGTCTTCATTTTCCTTCCTTGGCCACTGTTCCATCCAAAAGTGACCACCAAACAAAGAAAAATGCTCATATTGGGGCGGAAGCACATTTAAGTTGAGTTAAAAAGTTTTAATAGTGAAACAGAAACCTTCTTAAAGATATGCAAATGGAACTCAATAGGACAACAGTGTGGCCTAGTGGAGAGAGCATGGGCCTGAGAGTCAAAGGACCTGAGTTGGAATCCCAGCTCCGCCACTTGTCTATTGTGTGACCTTGGGCAAGCCACTTAACTTCTTTGGGCCTCAGTTACCTCATTTGCAAAATGGGAATTAAGACTGTGAGCCCATATGGAACATGAACTGTGTCCAACCTGATGAGATTGAATCTATAATATTTATGGTATTAGTCAAGTGCTTACTATGTGTCAAGCACTGTTCTAAGCGCTGGGGTGGATACAAGCAGATTGGGATGGACACAGTCCCTGTCCCACGTGGTGGGGTTCAACAGTCTCATCCCCATTTTGCAAATGAGGAAACTGAGGCACAGAGAAGTGAAGTGACTTGTCCAAGGTCACACAGTAGGCAAGTGGTGGAGTTGGGATTAGAACCCATGACATCCTGACTCCCAGGCCCATACTCTATCCATTACGCCATGCTGCTTCTCATAAAAAAAGATACGCTACATTCCTAGACAAGCTATTTGCTGGAGCTTTTAACAAAATATTTCATACTATGATATTATTTATTATGCAATGCAACTAAATTTTCTTACTATTAACTGGGCATTCTACCCAGGGTTTGCAATTACTATCATGTCTGTCTGGTTTCTGGTGTGCTTTCAGCCTTTACAAACCTGATCTTCTTTGGGCCACTATATTATCATGAAAAGCCTCTAAACTCACTTGCATGATCACAGTGTATTATACCTGTCCTAACTCTCACTGCAGCATGGCTCAATGACTTCTACTTGGGCCCCTGTGGCAAGATTTGCACTAGACAGCTCAAACACATGCTGCTTTCGGGGAACAAGATCATCTGCCCGCCATCCGTAAGTAAACTGGAGCTGTCATTAGCAATGGTTAACAGGCAGATTATTATTTATGGGCTGCTAAACCTTTCAGAATAACCATGGCAGCAGGGGAACAGAACAGCAGACTCCTGGTTTTGTCCTTGCTTGGCTTAGATTAAGTAGATGCAGCAGATAATTGAAGACATAAAAGCTTTTGGGCAGAGACTGTTCATACTCTGTGAAAGATTTGTCCAGCTCACCATCATGCTGTCTGGAGAATAACACACTATCTCTCAGACTACAGAGAGTCTCTCTGGCACGCAACAATAAGTTAAACTTTAAATTCTTCCTTTGCATCTGAACAGCCAGAACATTGGCAGGAATACCTGCTGATGAAAAACAAAACTAGCTTCTGGTTTTTAAGATTGACCCCTCCCATCTAGGGAGGTTAAAACACACACACACACACACACACACACACACACACACACACACACACAAAAAAGAAACCAGAGCCTGAATTGGACCAGGTCCTTTTCCAACATATTTCTGATAGAACCTCAAGATTTTAATTAGATATCACCTGGCTCCAAGTTGGAATTTGCAGAGAAAAGCAGGAACAATGGATAATAGACAGGGGAGGGAGGATAGAAGATGATCATGATAAAGGCATCAGGCTGCTAGAAGAGTAGATAGAAACATAAAGGATCTCTGGTCTGGGCCACTGGAAATGTTTTGAGCAACTCTGGTTTGATTTTCACTTCAGAGCCAAGCTGCTGAGAGGGTCTGTTCACTTGCTCTGAGAGCCTTGGCCATGAACTGCCTTTTACCCTAAGAAGAACAAAGAAGAAACTCAGCGAAACTATATTTCCCAGGCAACTTGACCAAGGGATAGCAACCTTGCTGAACTAATCACTTAATAGGATGTAATAGGACTGTGTTTGCCATGCCAGCTATCAACTTGCCAGCTAGACCTGGATTAACCTTGTTTTTCTTTTGTGTATGTGTGTGCGTGTGTGTGTGTGTTTTTTCCAGAGACCTGGGATTCGTCTAGGGCTAGTCAATAAAGCAAAGGGAAGATTGTTCACCTCTATGTTAAACTAGAGTACAACTAGGAACATCAGACTGGATGACTTCTAAACTCTACATCTTAGTGAGTGTGCCAGAGTTATATTCATTGATTCTCTCTTTCAATTACATTTATTGAGTGCTTACAGTGTGCACTGTAGTAAGTGTTTGGGGGAGTGCAATACAACAATAGACACATTCCCTGCCCACAGCGAGCTTGCGCAAACACAGTATGGAAAAGTAGTTTCAATGGCTGAGTTATGTGACATAGGACACTTGGATTTTTTTCTTTTTACAATTCTCTCCTTCCCTACCTTTCACCCCTTAGAAATCCCTATTTATGGCCCAAATCTGCAAGGGACAACTCCATATTGAGGTATGTTAGGGAACATTTCTGGATACATACTTAAGCTCTAGTTCAATCAACCAATGGCATTAATTGAGCACTTACTGTATGCAGAGCACTGTACTAAGACCTTGGGAGAGTACAGTACAACAGAGTTGGTAGATATGTTCCCTGCCCACAAGGAGCTAAAAATTGCCTCAAGAATTCCCTGCCTTTAGATTTCATATCTGTGTCTAATTTCATGGGTTTGGGTGAGAGACTTCCTTTCCATGGATCTTTTCCTTCCTTTTTTTTAGTGCCCAGGAAAGGGGGAAAGATATAGGAGTAGGGAGAGGAGCAGCATTACCTAGTGAACCAGAAAGATTTGGGTTCTGATGCCAGCTCCACCACTTGTCTGCTGTGTGACTGTGGGCAAGTCATTTAACCTCTCTGTGCTTCAGTTACCTCGTCTGTAAAATGGGGATTAAAACTGTGAGCCCCATGTGGGACAGATACTATATCCAACCTGATTAACTTGTATCTATCCCAGTGATTAGAAGAGAGCTTGGCACATAGTAAGTGCTTAATAAATACCATCATTATTATTATTATTTAAAATAGAGGGTGGGTCGAATAGAATTTAGGGTGAGTTAAGGTAAGAAAGTGTGATTTATTGAGTTATAATAAAAGGTTTTTGTCCTGACATACATGGCGGCTTTCACTGAAGCTCTCCCAATATAACTCACCGATTGGGAATAGGAAAGACATTTTGAGGGTATAATTATTTTCTAAAATTAATAACCCTATTAAAAAGAATGAGAAGAATTCACACCTCTGATACTAAATCAGTTTGGTGCCTGGGATCTCTAGTTCAAGTGCCTGGCATTTGAATACATATATATTATATGTATATGATATACACACTATCTATATATCTTTGTATAAGTCATTTGTGCTAGAAGATTCAATTTACAGTGAAATATCACATAGAAGCACATGCGTGGCTGAATAGGCAAATGTACGATCTACAGTCCCACACATTGTACATAGAAAAAGACTGTCCCTTGTGTTGTCATGTTTGAAGTTATCAGTGCCTGTTTTCTCTTTGCATTGCTTATGAAACTTTTGTTCAGAAAAAGCAGGTGTTTTCTTGATAGTAGTACATCATGGTGTTCTATCCCTGCAATTAACTCCCAGCAATTAACTCCCAGTTTTCAGTTGGGATAGCAGTATTGCCTAAGGCATGGCTTTACTGTGTCTCCTAAACATTTCTTCTGCATCTCTTGCTTTGGGTTTCTTAAATTGAGCTTCCCTGTCATTCATTTTCCTCACGTATCCCACCCAGCATACCTACACTGAGGTGCACATAGCTTCAACGTTGGAAGTTCTACAACACTTTTGTTTGTGATGTGATCTTGTCGTCTGATAGAGTGTGGCTCATAAATGGTGCTGTGGGAACTGCTCAAGTAGCCAGAAATGGCTCCTATGTGGGGGTCTAGGTCTCACAGTAATACAGCAGGCTCGACAGCACTACAGCTTTGTAGTGTAGGCAGGGAACCGGTACACCAATGCTGTTATATAATAATGTTGGTATTTGTTAAGTGCTTACTATGTGCAGAGCACTGTTCTAAGCACTGGGGTAGATACGGGTAATCAGGTTGTCCCACGTGAGGCTCACAGTTAATCCCCATTTTACAGATGAGGTAACTGAGGCACAGAGAAGTGAAGTGACTTGCCCACAGTCACACAGCTGACAAGTGGCAGAGCCGGGAGTCGAACCCATGACCTCTGACTCTGAAGCCCAGGCTCTTTCCACTGAGCCAAGCATACTCTCCCAAGTGCTTTGTACAGTGCTCTGTGCAAGGAAGCGCTCAATAAATACTATTGTTTGTCGGGAATCTGAAACAATGCTGCCTCCACACTGACAGTCTCCCAAGGAAATGTTGGCCTCCTTGATCCTTTCAATTGTATTATTGAGTATTTACGGTTTACAGAATACTGCACTAACGCTTGGGAGAGTACAGTACAAGAATAAACAGACATATTCCCTGCCCACAACAAGCGTACAGTCTACAAAGGGTAAGAACAATTGTCGGATGTTACTGTGTGCCAGGCACTCTTCTAAGCACTGGGGTAGAAACAAGTTAATCAGGTTGGACACAGTCCGGGTCCCACATGAAGCTCACAGTCTTAACCCCCATTTTACAGATGAGGTAACTGAGGCACAGAGAAGTGAAATGACTTGCCCAAGGTCACACGGCTGACGTGGTAGAGCCGGGATTTGCTATCATTCCTTTGTTGGTCAATGTGCTGCTTAGGTAACAGAAATCAGTGACATGGTTCAGCTCTGTAGTGCTTTTATACATTTTTGGATGTGTGCATGGCTTCAGCACTTAGTACAGTGTTCAGCACATAGTAAGCACTTAACAAATACCATTATGATTATTTTTATTCCCTGATGCAGGCTGCTGCATCACCTCGGTTTTCTTTAGACATGGTCTGGCAGATTCGGTAAATTGGTTTACAGTTATTTGCATGTCTTCTTGGACGTATGCCTCTAGGGCACAGACATCTGCATATAGCAATTCTTGAATGACTATCCCTAGGACTTTGGATGATGTTCAAGTCTGTTATGTTGGAAGAGTTTTCTAAAGGTGCAAAAGTGTTACAGCTGTTACATCTTCCAGCCTGGCTGCAAAGAATAAATTGAACAGGACTGGGCCAACTTCATACTCCTGCTTTACTAACTTGGCAGTGGGGAACGGATCAGACAGGCCTGCTCGGAATGTGATGTGTTTTTGCATTTATTGTGAATGCAAAAAGAACAAGAGGAACGTGCTTCAAATGTTTCTACATTTCTTAAAGTGTGAGTGTGATGGTCAATCTACACCCAACTCGCTCAGGGGGATAGGAAGACAGGGAGTCTTTTGGCTGTTCCTCCCAAAGGAAAACATCATTAAAATAAAGTGTCAGTCACCTGACAGCATCATCTGGATCAAAGCCAGTCACAAGGGAGCATTAGGGAAAAGGAGGAGGGGGCTAGCTAGGGCGAAGACTCCTTTGAGCCATGAGGAGAAACATTCTCCACTTTTCTGGAGATCCAGAAACCCAGGTCCCATCTGCAGAGTCAGCTGAGGGGTCTCCCAGGAAAGGGCTGGGATAAGCACAGAGGAGGAAAACTGGATCGGGATGCTGGCAGATCAGGAAAAACCTCCATGACCATTTCAGGGAAATCAAAGGGTTCTGAGGTGTGGGATAAGTATCTATTTCCTAAGAGGTAAATATTGGTTACCAGTTTTCTTTTAAGTGCTGTTACTCAAATATTAATGCGGTTTTTGATCATTTCTATGCTGAAACCAAAGGGCATTTGGGTCATATTTATATTTTTTGATGAACCTTAACTGCCTCCCTTGGGGATATATTGTTAACTTCTAACTAATTAAAAACCAGCTCAGAGCACCACTAGAGTCTGTGTGAGCAGAGTGTGAGTTGGGGCACTTTCTGCAGGACAGAGTGGGGGACGTGAAAGAGAAATTTCTCCAAGTGTGACTCCAGGGTTTATTTTGGCTAGGGAAAGGATTGGAGTGATCCCTCAACTGCCAGAGGGAGAATGAAGCGACAGACTGTGCAGCTTCCCAAGCAACCATGCTTGGGAAATAAGACGGGAAATAAGATGGATATCGGCCATCTTCTATAAAACAGAAACCGCTGTCAAAACCCTCAGGCTGAGGGAATGAGAACGAGCCTAGGAACATTTGGACATTATTCCTATAAGTAGTTGTAGGCTGTATATATCTTGTGCAGACTGGGCCAGTGTGAGAGGAGGGGACTCTAACAACTGTACCATTAATCCACCACTTGGCTGTCTTTGCTCAAGATTTTGGGAAGCACTTGCAGAGACTACGAATTTAAAAAAAGGAATCCTAAACTGATACTGTCTCTGTGATCGTAAATTTTCATTTGGTTGAGAGTTTTTTTCTTTTAGGGGCTAGAAGTGGGAGTGGTGTTGGTTGATAATAGTTTCTGAAGACCCTATTAAGTTTCTAAAGATTAAGTGTTTTCATAAAATTCACAATTCCCAACATTGGTAGATTATAGTTACTGAGCAAATTGTTTCTTATTGAAATAACAAGAGGGTGTGGTCATGTGAAAGGGAGACAGGATCTTTTTACAACAGAAGGTGAAAGTATACCCTAAAGCCTGGGACTCAGTTTTTTCATATGTAAAATGGGGGTTCTATACCTGTTTTCTTTCCTACTTAGATTAGGAGCCCCATATTGAGTGTTGAGAAGCAGTGTGGCTCAGTGGAAAGAGCACGGACTTTGGAGTCAGAGGTCATGGGTTCGAAGCCTGGCTCGGCCACTTGTCAGCTGTGTGACTTTGGGCAAGTCACTTAACTTCTAGGTGCCTCAGTTACCTCATCTGTAAAATGGTGATTAAGACTGTGAGCCCCAAGTGGGACAACCTGATTATCTTATATCTACAACAGTGCTCGCACATAGTAAGCACTTAACAAATACCAACATTTTTATTATTATTATTATTGTATTGGATGGGGACTGTGTCTGACCTGATTAACTTGAACCTACCCCACAGCTCAGAACAGTGCTTAACATGTAGTGAGTGTTTAACAAATACTACAGCTATTAGTATTAAAGTCCATTCTGACACTCACTGATTATGGAATTTTTCATAAGTCGCTTATTATTTCAGATTTTAACAGCTAACACACCGGTACTGAATGTGCACTAATGGGTATAATATACATTGTTAGGAATTCGTTCTAATAAGGGTGAAAGAGGCAAACAATATGTTCAATACCTTTAATAATAATTAATAATAATTATGGTATTTGTTAAGCACTTAACTATGTGCTAGGCACTGTACTAAGGGCTGGGGTAGATACAAGCAGATCAGCCCGTTTCACGTGGGGCTCACAATCTCAATCCTCATTTTCCAGATGAGGTAACTGAGGCACAGAGCAGTGATGTGATTTACCCAAGGTCACACAGCAGACAAGTGGTGGAGCATGGATTAGAACCCATGACCTTCTGACTCCCAGGCCTGTGCTCTCACCACTATGTACTCTAAATGTAAAACAAAACCAACCAAAACAAAACAAAAAAAAATTATGGCAAAGGCAGAAGTTAAAAACCTGGACCTTTATTGCCAAAACAGAACAGGCTAGATCTTAGTGGTTAAGAATTTTTTCTCCACTTTCAACTTATTAAGATAGGAATCTGACATTTAGATCAGCAGATTAACAAGATGATAATGATTAAAAAGTAGTCTAGCTTTCTGTTTTCTTTTTAGAGCACGGGCCTGGGAGTCAGAAGGTCATGGGTTCTAATCCCACCTCCATCACTTGTCTGTTGTGTGTCCTTGGGCAAATCACTTCACTTTTCTGTGCCTCAATTACCTCATCTGTAAAATGGGGATTGAGACTGTGAGCTCCACATGGGACAGGGACTGTGTCCAAACCAATTTCCTTGTATCCAGCCCAGTGCTTAGTACTGTGCCTGGCACATAGTAAGCACTTAACATAATTATTATTTTTAAGATACTCCAAACTAAAACACACTAAAAGGAAGTTAAGGTTTAATTATCGCTAGGCCAATCATAGACCTGGTTTCAGAGTCCTTTTCACACCTCAGGCTCACTGCTGTCACACATTCGCCCACTGAACAGTGAACTCCAGTTTTTTGAAGCCACTGCCTTATAAGTGGTTTCCTTGTAAATTTTCCATTAACTAGACCACTGTCTGAACAGTATAAACTTCCAGAGTGCCTTTCATCTAGGTGCTCAATTCACAACAGTTTTCCCACCATCTTCTTGGAAGAGATGCATCCTCAACCCCAATTTCGAATGGAAAAATTAAAACATTGCGATAGTGGTTCGTTCACAATTATCCCTAAATTAGCAATAAACTGGCATTAATTGTGGGTCCTCCTTTTTCTGATTATTACATGAGAGAGTTGGTAATGATGAGAAATTGACTAGTGGAACCAATCCATTTCCTGAAACCTTCCTCTCACAGGCAATTCAGAATAATGAGAAGCAGCATGGCGTAGTGGATAGAGCAAGGGCTTGGGAGTCAGAAGGTCATGGGTTCCAATCCCCACTCTGACACTTGTCAGCTGTGTGACCTTGGGCAAGTCACTTCACTTCTTTGTGCCTTAGTTGCCTCATCTGTAAAGTGGGGATTGAGACTGTGAGGCCCATGTAGGACAGGGACTGTAACCAACTCAATTTGCTTGTATCCACCCCAGTGCTTAAAACACTGTCTGAAACATAGTAAGCATTTAATGAATACTATTATTATTATCATTAATAATGAGCCATCATATGTTAAATAGTGTTTGCTTAAAATGCAATCTGCAGACCACTGGTCTATCCCAGGAACTTTCCCATCTGACTGTGGTACAGTGTCAACTCTTCCTTCCCCTGGGATATCCCTGTCCATTCCCAAATTCCTCCCTGTTGATCTGCAGCGTGGCACCTTCGGTTTCTTGCTCAATAGAGGGCAGGAGCATAAATCGTGGAGAGGTGTGGTGGAGGAACAGGATAAGAGAAAGAAGCAGGGACACAGGGATTGAGAGGGTCGTGATGCCTTCAGGGGAACATTCCCACAACAGAAGTTGGGACAGGTGATCTGTAGGACATGTGGTGTTGCTGAAATGCCCGATGTGCCAGTCAGAGGGAAACAAGCTGTGTAAGCCCCCCTCTCTATGTTTGTTATTTTTCTCCAAACACCATGTCCCTCAAATATCTGAGCTTTCCCCCTTAATTATATGGCATGAATTATATAAAGTGTTGAAACAGTGGACAGAAAAACAAGTACAATTAGTTCTCCTATAACCTAGGGGCTGTAGTCTTGCAAAACTATACATTATGGAAAAATTGCTTTGTAGCAGTCACCACGTCCAATGCTGTGAACAAGCCTGCATGTGTACAAACCATTTTTTTTGACACCCCTTTGGACTGTGCCCAAATAGGTTTGCATTGTTAGATGAACTTTCCTAACCGTGTTCTAGCCAACATGTGTAGTGAAAACCTGTGTTATGGCAAAATGGAGTATACCTTAAAAATGATAAATGAGCCAACAATTTTCTTCAACAATGTTGTTTGAAATTTTGATTACATGCATAGCCTGAGTTATGGTGACCCCACAGTATGTGCAACTCAGGGAAACATCCTGTTTCCCTTCCCTTCCCCAGCCCCCCAACTGAGAAAGATCCTAGTGCTGACCTGATCCCTCTTTAAATCCACTCAACACCGGCATTCTCCATTCCTGCTTGTAGTCCCACTTCTCCACTCTGGCCCTAACTCTAGATATAGGGGCCGGGAACGGATTGGGGAAGGAGGAGGCAACAACTGTTTCTCTGGGCTCACGGTCAACAACTTAACATCATCCCACCCCTTTCCCTTGCTTGCTTGTTATCAAAAGGTGGGATGGAGCTACAAACTGGGGAAAGGAAAAAGAAAAGGGTGAGGGGTAAACACGACACGTCAGAGCGAGCCGCACTGACAGCAACAGCAATTGCTCAGAAGTTCTAGATAAAAATAAATAAATTACTGGCTAGGAGGGCTGGGAGGGAGAGGAGGGAGAGGATTGGGCATCCAGGGAAGGATGAGTCAGGGTTTGGGGTGTAGGGGGGTAGGGAAGCTGTGAGAAACAAGGGAGAAGGGACGAACCAAGGGGGAATGGGGAAGAGGGACTTACAATCCAATTTTTACTTACCTATAGGGCCCAGTCATCCTGTCAGGACTGGTTCTTGAAAGGACTGCATGTAAGTCTTTGGAAAAACATACCTCACGATTCATCCATACCTTTAAAGCGACATAACCCGGTTATATGATGGGGCTGTGTCAAGGAACAACTACGTTATGTTCTTCGCAACTGTGGCTGTGTTGCAAAATCTAACGAAACAGAAGAATAAGAATAGACATACAAAAGTCAGTCCACTTCTAAAGTGTAATCACATTATTTTTAACCTGGCCCCTGAATAGAGTACTGCATGCACATGCATATATTGTTAACAGATCACATTAAGCTTAGGAATAGCATTAGTAATTTCTTTTAAACAAAATACCTGGGTCCATAACTCAGGGGTTAGAACACTGCTCTTGTAAAACAGGGGTCGCAAGTTTAAATTCTGCTGGGGCCTGTGTATCTCTGACTTTTCTCCCCGCCCACCCCCAGGCTGTAAGCTCATTGTGGGCAGAGAATGTGTCCGTTTACTGTTATATTGTACTCTCCCAATTACGAGTGCTCTGCACATAGGAAGCACTCAATAAATATGATTGAATGTGGTAACTATAGTAACTATATATGCTCAAGCTACTACCTGTGACCCATAAATAGCAACAATAATAATATTATTGTTAAGCACTTCCTATGTGTCAAGCACTGTTCGAAGCCTGAAGTACATACAAGATAATTAGGTCAGTCCCTGTCCCACACAGGGTTCACAGTCTAAGTAGGAGGGAGAAAAGGTATTGAATCCCCTTTTTACAGATGAGGTAACTGAGGCACAGAGAAGTTAAGTGACTTGCCCAAGGTCACACAGCAGGTACATGGAAGTCGAGATTAGAATCCAGGTTTTCTGATTCCCAGCCCATGCTCTATCCTGCAGGCCACAATCCTTAATAAAATCCACAAAACCCCAAAGACTTGTATTGCTTGATCCAAAGGATGGAACATTTTTTAATTTTTCTGCTGCTCTGGAATCTGGATAAGCAGACAATGTGTGTATGTAGGTTTGTGATCATCAAGTGTATTTGTTAATACACTATACTTGAATAATACGAAAATAGTAGTAAGTAATGCTTGAACATTCTTGGACACTTTTATTTGCAAGGCCAGCAAAAGTTTTACAGAGAAGATAAAGAATTTCATAGATGCATTCAATAACATGAGCATGACAATATTAATATAGGAAGTGTGGCTTGTGCTTAAACTGAAAACCTGTATGGCCAGTTTCCAAAAAATATCATCTGCTGCAAGAAGCAAGTGAAAAGCCTGCTTCTTAATAAGTAAAAAAATATTAAATGATATCGGGAAGCGATTTAGAAGAAAGCCTAAAGGAAAGCCCTTCCTAGGCAGGCTTAAGGCTGCGGCTCACAATTTTTGAATCCTGGACTGAAATACACCCAGTTCTCCAAAGACATAAGGGTTGCATTTTTGCAAAACCCCACCTTACTGAAACTCACACTGTAGTACTCACCCATTTCAATTCAGTATGAGAGCACACACATAGTTTCTTCGATAACGCAGCACTCCGAGCTCAAGTGTTGCCGGAAGAATCTTCCCTAATCATTTCTAGCCAAGGCTTGTATCGAAAAAATGCAGTGACAGAACTGAGTGTACATGGAAAAGGTTTGAGTTTGAGCAGATAGAGCAAAGCGGTATTAGGTTTACATTAACTACTGTGGGAAATGTGTATACCTAGGTACAAAGAAACCCTGCAGAGGTCTTGCCTTCACACTGAATGAACTAAAGTTGCTATTAGATTAGAACAAGGATTTTTCCTCAGGAGAGTGAAGTTGGGGCACTTTAAACCACTGAATTAGGTCTAAAATTACTAGCCGTGCAATGTCTTTTATGAGCCAAAGCAAACATGGGAGGAAAAACTACAGCCAGGACTCGGTGGAGGCCCCAGCGATCATGGCTGAACCAAAGACCCAAAGAAGATAATAATCAAAGCCGGGATTTAATTAGTACACATATTGGAAGGGATTACAAGAGAAAAATAACACTAAATTCGAGGTTTTCAAGGTAATACTTAAGTCAGAGGTTCCAGAATGCCCAAACCATGGGAAAAGTTGATTACCAGAAGCCAGACACCTCATGTATTAGCCACGCAGCAGACTGAGAGCTTGTTTTGGAAAATGGCTGGATTAAGGGCCATTAAGGGCTAAAATAACCTCCAAATTAACTTGCCCTAGTTTCCTTTTTACCCTAGATAAAGCTCAGATTGAGAGGCAGGCATACTTTACAGCCGAAAGTTCGCTTCTGGCAGGGTCTCAGCAGCACGGTAGAAACAAGCTGTCTTTTCTTAGCTCCCTCTCCCCCCTGATCCCAAGGAACTCTCAGCCTCACCTACCAGAATTGCTGGGGTTTTCCCACTATTGTTGGAGGAAGCAATTCCCTCTCAGAAGGTCCCAATGGCTTCTAGGAAGAGCAGGAGAAACCAGCACCCTCTCACCCCATGGGGCTTGTTTGTCCAAGCTTTCTTCCCTATAAGACCTCCTTAGGATTTCAAACCACCCTCCTCAGATGGTGGCCTTGTTTGTTAACAGCCCCTCCTAACTAAAGAACCAGAGAAATACCCATTAAATCAACCTACCACTCCCTGCCCTTCACAAAATGAAGTTCTTTGCAAGTTGAGGCAGATCCCCAAATGCGTCTCCTGGAAACTTATTCAAGTAGACATAAGTAGCCTTGAGTCTCAAGGTGGCTAAAGGCATTAGCCTAAGCAAAATACCACACCACTGGACTCCGGGATCAAACTCTACCGGTAGGGTTTGGACCCTAGTAAAGGTTTAGAAGTGATTAATGCTCAATTGTGGGGAGAAAAAATAAGGAGTAGGAGGGGTGAGAAAAATCTGCATTCCTAAAGAGCCAAATGGTCTATTCCAGTAACTATGTCCAAGAACTTTAGCTTTTTGTATTTGTAAAAAAATGTTGAACATTGACTTTAAAACTATCAGTGAGGAAGAAAAGCAGCCAGCCAACAGTCAAACAACTAGCAGCTGCAGGAAAGAACTAAAACCACTTGCCAGATAAAATAGGAAATGCCTACAGCTGAATTGCTCTTTTCAGGTTAGTCCCATAGCGTGCATGTTTAGTGTATAATTCAGGATTTCACAATTTCAAATGATTGGCATTGTCTAAACTCTGCTGTCAACAGAATTTGCTGATGCAAAACAATGGTTTCATAGGAAAATATGATCCAGTAGGTGATATTGCTTAACCCAGATCACAATTAGTGTTGTATTAGTGCTATCTTCAAACCAGTTTTCCAAATTAAAAATCCACTTGGTATTGTCAAGTTGTACTTGGTTAAGTGTTCCTTTCAACTTAACAAGATAATCAAATCTCAAACAATTTTGGAATTATAAACTGCATTAAGTAGAAATGTGATTGCAGATGTTCTTACAGAAAATTTTAGAATCATAGTACTATAACATAAGACAAATAATTTGCCATAGTAAGATCTGTTTTAGGAAATTTGGATAAAACACTGTACGGTCATCAAGCCAATCCCTAATGATAATGATGGTACTAAATGCTTATAATGTGTCCAGCATTGGGCTCGGCACTGGGGCTACCCCTGGTGGTTTTTAACAACAAAAAATCATCAGCTCTGTTTGTTGTGGATATCTTGGGCCTCTGCTTTTCAATCAGTGAAACTAGACTAGTGGTATTTTACAGTACACCAAACACCTTCCATCAAGGAAGGATAAAAGAAACCATATGCTTGTGATTTAAAGAGATTTATTCTTATTAGTTTGCTTTGTTTGTGTTACGAATTGTTGGAATTTCCTTCTTTGGGCTCATCATCAGTTATTCCTTCTTTCTCTCATCACAGGATCACCTAAAGGGATGCTTTAAGCAAACACAGGGTTGTAAGAAGACTGGTTTAAATAATCATTTGCCCAAAGACAGGGGACTGCACCTAATGACCCATTGCAGTCTCTCCTAAGTTGAGGATCTACTATAATTGATAGCTTGATTCATTGAATAGACTGGTTTGTAATTCCAAAATTTGTGAATTTAACATATTGAAATCATGACTAACACAGATTGGAAAATTCAAGGAGATAACTTTTTTATAATATGCATTAAATGCTACATTCTATGTACTGTACTGGGGTGGTGGGTTGATACAACCTTATCAGGTTGGACACAGTCCCTGTTGCCTCACTGGGCTCACAGTCTGAATCCTCCCTTTTACAGATAAGGTAACCAAGGCACAGAAGTGAAGTGACTTCCCCAAGGATACACAGCAGACGAGTGGTGAATCTGGAATTAGAACCCAGGTCCTTCTGACTCCCAGGACTAGATTCTATCCACTAGGCCACAATACCTCTCTGATGGCTGATTTCTGCCTACAGTTCAAAATTTAAGAGAAAATAAAAAATGCTGGTATAGTTCTGTTAAATCACATCTTTGTAATATAACAGGGTGGAAATGCAAAAAACAGGTCCATTAATTTTGGAAATTATCAACCTAGTGTGAGCATCATTTAGATTATTAGCTCCATGTGGGAAAGGGACTGTGTTCAACATGATTATCTTGTATCTACCCCAGGACTCAGTACAGTGCTTAGCATAAAACGTTTAACAAGTACCATAATAATGATAAACATTTAACTCTGAAGTGTTCAGTCAAACTTCCAAATAATTTCACTGTTTTCCCAATAAAATGTTCTTGTTAATCACTTAGAATAGTTTCATTTGTCCCATTCTTGGATTATGGTGAGTCTGACACTGTATCCATTTAATACAGAATGTTTTATTATGGGTATGGGGTGTGGGTGGGGGGGTGAGGGGTGGGTCGTGTGTGAGTGTGGTTTCTCCCTTTTACAGATGCTAAAATGGTAAATAAAACACACAACTTCAGCAGCAGTCTTCAGCAAAAACAAAATGAATTGGATGAATTGGTTCAAAGTCATGAGTTCTAGCTGTCAAAATCAAATTGTGTTTGTAGCATAAGGAGGTTGGGTGAGGTCAAGGAGTTGTTATTTTGCCTCTATCTCCTCCAGGCCTAATAAACTACCTCAAACTAATTAACTTGGCTTAAGACATCTTTCTCTGTGTTAAGCAATGTGTGGGCCAAACTGTGCCCTCATTCTGGGTGTGGCATGTATGAAATAGATGGCTGAATTTGGCCCAGACAGTTTAACGCTAAGTCAGCTTTTCGACAGTTGCGAGAATTTTAAGGTGTTTTGTTGTTTGGCGATTGCATTTTTCATTTAGAGGGAATGGGATTTGACAAACCAATTTATTGTGTTGGGTCCCATTACATCATGACTATCGACAGATTAGTGATAGTTCCTGTGCCACTTTGTCAGTCACAATTTCAATTTAGCCAGGATATTGGTGTCCAAATGCCAGTTTGTTTCTTCGATATATATTACCGAGTCTTTTGGGGGGTGGTTTGTCGGGGGGGGAGGGAGGCGGGGGGAAAGGAGATAATACAAAGACACTGACATGTTAATTCAAACAAGAAATAAATAGAACAAAGCTTCAGTGTTTTTTAAACCAGGTTTAAATTTTTTTAAAATTCAAACTGACCCAAAGCAAAACTTACATTACAAAGGAAGAACAAAATACATTATGATACTGATAACACACAAGGAGTTACATGGAAGCTAAGTTTGTGGACAAATTGGAAGTTATTCCTATCCCAATTGCATTTTGGGCAACTTTGCAGAAAGTTACGATTTCATTTTCCTTATGGTCCACTCTGACAATCAAGCTACACATTCTCTTCTGTTTCAGGGTGTGTATATGACAAATAAATCATGCTAATCATCTTTGTCCAGATGTGCACCCCTGCTACTTCCAACTCTGGCCAGAATATTAAACTCTCTAGCTAGAGTGCTGTTTCAAGCATGAATGATAACAAATTAGAAACCAAAACAGTCAAAAGCCTTTCAAACTAACAAGTATGGTCTATTATGTAGTAAATAGTTTAGAAATATGGGAATTAAATAATCTAAAAAAACCCCTTTTATTCTGCTGTACATTTATAACACAAATATTTACAAAAAACTTTTCTGCTTTGTTTTCAAAGGATGAGGTTTGCAGTTCATTGATGATCATAATCTTACTTCCCTGTTTCTTTGGTGTATTTGCCAAATATATATTTAAAAGGTTTAGTATAAAGTTCAACAACAAATTCAAAAGAAAATATGAAGATCAGCTACAATTTTGATATGTTTCTCAACTTAAGTAGTCAAGATTCTCAAACCACCCAATCAGTCCGGTCTATGAAAATACTTGTTCTTTGTACCCATTATATGTGACAACAGAATAACTCTATGTTAATAAATTCTAAATTCAGGGTTGAATTTTAAATCAGTGTACTTTCACCAACTATTCACCTCTACAAATTTTAGATACTGTTAAGGGTGGTATGAAATTGGGATTTTATTAACAAAAATAAAATAGCGTTCTTTTAAATTACCAAAATAATCAAGCCTCAAACAATAAATACTGGAATTATACATTTCTTCATTAAATATAAATTTAATTACCAGGAAGATCTCATAAATTTTCTGAAGTCACAGCAGCAATACAGAACAAATAATTTGCCTTAATCTGATCTATTTGGAACTCCCTTACTAAAATCCAGTGGCTAAATCATCTTAGATGGTGATGTAATTTTCATACAGACGAGGGGAGAAAACTGTCTCAAACAGAATTTTTAAAATCGCGTTACTAAAAAGATTAAAACAATCGTTAACTTTATTGCTCAGGAATGTAAATAAATTTAGAGGGAAAGGGTGCCAGTTTACTGTTACCTCATCTCATCGTGCTTAGGTCTGCTAACGTCTTGAGTAAGCACTGTCATGTCCACTCCACACCCACTGATGAGGCCCTGTAATGACTACGGAAATACAAGAGTCCCTACCTCACTTCACTAAAGTGCCTCCACCCTGACCTAAGAATTAGCTGGAAGGAGGGAAAGGCAGTCCCGCCTCCACCATATAGGCCCCAGTGTGGGCCTCTTAATGGATACTGTTTTGGGGAGGTGTTCGCTTAATCTCTAGGAAAAAAGAACTAATCGCCAGTTCATTTCACATCAGGTGCCAGTGATAATTGACAGTCATTACTGAACTAGAACAAATTCGAACTCAGGCCCAGGAATTGAAGAGCTCCTTGGGTCCTATTACCAATCCCCAAGCCCACCCTCTCTCGGAAGAAATTTATTTTTTGAAGTCCCGCACGCCGCCTGGGGAGATTAACCAACTCCAGATTTAAGGCAGGTTTTAAAAAAATACAACTCCTGGCTCTAGGAAGGATTCATGATTTAATATTGTTAAGCCATCCCCAGCCATTCCGACATTTGTTCATTTAAAACTGACGACAAGGGCAGCCAAGAGAATCTTTCAGTCCTTCAAATTCTATTAAATTAATAGCCAATAGCTAAATTTTGTAAAGGCTCCAAAAGCACTGGGAAAGGAGGCACCACTGGCATTTAAAAAGGTCTTATGAAGCTAATGTGGTGACAAAGCAAGGGCAGAACACATTTCGAGGGACATCACCTTGGACCAAAGATTTCCTTGGAAATCTGGCCAATAGTTAGACATTTTATCGTGTCTTAAAAGTGTTTACATTTAAAAATGCATCCTGGCAACTTCAGAAAAAGAAATCACGTTGTCCAACTAATAAAGATCAACAAATTTTGTATAATTTCAAGTTAAAGTTCCTATTAATTTGAAGTTGAGAAGTGTTGTTTTCCCAACATTGTATTGAAAAATATATATATAAATTTAGCAAATATACATCCCTAAGAAATTTTATCCCTCAAAGGAAACATCTGAAACCATCCCAGAGTATTTAGCCACATTAGAGCAAAATGGTATCACATTCTGGACATTTTTAGAGCATATTAAGCCTACCAACATGGATGTGGTAATTTCTGTTAAAAGCGAAATAACAAGTTACACATTCATGATAGACAGTGCTTATAATGGAAACTACAACTGATTTTTTATGGTATCATGGCATAAACACAAAACTAACATGGCAGTTTCCATTTTCACAGACATGTTGAAGCTGGCTTTGGAATGATGAATGTTACATTAAAACAATGGATAAAATACACCAGAAAGATTATTGCACCAGAGGCACTGTTTTAGAAACAGAAAATATTGGCTTTAAAAAGTAAAATTTGTTTCCCATTAAATTTTTTTTTTTTAAAAGATTAGCTAGACACAGAGAGAAAATGAGACACCATGTCTCTGGGTAGCCGTTGTTAAAAATAATAGCTAAAAACAAGAGCACACTAACAGGAAAACTGAGGTACTAGTAATCTGAGGTACTAGTTTTATGAAATCTGAGCTTCAATAATTAGGAAAAGAAAAGTATAAAATAGCCAATTTGTACTCATTAAAAATGAATGGGGTAACTGCATTTCTTTTAAAATTTCATATGGAATTTTTCTGTATATTCCAAGACACCCTATTTAAAACTGTGCCTCCAAACCTCACTTTGCTTAACAGCTTCTCAGCTGGTTTACTATACCACGCGTGCCAATGAAAACCATAAACTCTCTGAAAAGGGTAGATTCTCTATTTCAAATCGGCACACTTCATTTTAAAAAAAGTTTTCTCACCGTAATTTTGTATACAAAGCTTGGACCTTGCAAATTTGGACCAAAACCCAATTTAAGACCTTTTAGGATGAAGTATTAAAAAGACCCCACAATGAAAACAAATGGACAAAAAAACCCAAAAGTGTATACCTGCCTTCTGACTTCACAGCAATCAGAAATTGCATAGGATATACTTTGTGCAAGGCAACAGGCCTCTTAAGTATCTGAAATATAACTCCTAATCTTGCTCACAAAGTTCTGTGGATATCAGATATCATCAAATTTGTGTTTTAAGTAGTCTTTCATGACCTTGGCAATTGGTAGTTCATCAAGAAGCTTTAGGTTTTGAAGGCCTATACAATGGCGAATTTTAATTCGGCACAGGTCTTGCAAGTTTCTGGGCTGCCCTAAAAAAAAAAAAAAGGAAGAGAGAAGAGGTTACAAAACAAAAGGAACAAGATTCTTAGGAAATATTTTTCCCTTTGATTCATGTCTTTTATTCTTCTAGTTGGACTAAAAAGGGGAAAAAAGCATACTTGGAATAATATTAATCTTCAAAATCGCAATATAATGACAGTTTCCATCCATTTTGAAGTTCACTGTTCACTCATCATGCCTAGTGGGCTGTAATATTTTTGACAGTTTATGCATATGCTGATTTCAGTTTCAAAATGCTCAAAAAAGGGTATTTGACTGTAATATAAGGGCTTCTATAAAGTACACAAGTCTCTGCTTACCTTCCTGGCAAGGAGAGTGAAACAACACTCTAACTGAGAATGGCATCAACTTTTTTTTTCCTTCTGACAGTCCAAGTCATTTTTCTTAGTCGTGCAGTGAATGACTAATCTCCTTGGTAATAGAGTCCAAAAGGATCAATCACTTTTGTGTCTTGCAAATCAGAAAACCGAGCTCGTCAATATACAAATCTCAGAATGGCAGCTTCACCCAGGGTCAGACAGGCTTGGGAATTCTTACTGGGAAATCCCCGATGGAACACAAGAATGGGGGGAGGGAATGTGCAGTTTTGAGAAGTGGAAGTTTTCTATTCGATGGCTTGGGTGGCAGGACCCTGATGCCCTTACAGATCTCCTTCATCACGAACTTGTTGTGGCTTCTGAACTTGGTCTTCTACGCCGTATTTGTTCATCTTTCCTATGGTGTCTCCCACTAAAAATGTTTCCCCCACCTTATTTTTAGATTAGGATTTAGGGACTGTTTAATTTCCATCTGTACACTTTTTCCCCAGGATTTAGTGCAGTGCACCGCACAAAGTAAGCATTTAATAAATGCTATTATTATTTCTCCTCCCAGATCACAGCTCTCTGACTCTGAGCAAGGATCCACTCTGAGCCAGATGTGCTTCCAGGGATCCTTATAAACCTGCGGGGACTACCTCGAAACCCCAGTAGCCCAATCCAGGCTTCATTTCATCTCCAGAAACCAACTGGTAGTATTTACTGGCCACCTTGCCTGCCCCTACCTTACGTCCCTGATCTCCTACTACAATCCAGCCCACACACTTCACTCCTCTAATGCCAACCTACTCACTGTACCTCGATCTTGTCTATCGAGTCACTGACCTCTCATTCAGGTTCTACCTCAGCCTGGAATGCCTTCCTCACCTTCCAAGCCTTACTGAAGGCACGTCTCCTCCAAGAGGCCTTCCCTGACTAGGCCCTTATTTCCTCTTCTACCACTCTGTTCTGCTTCCCTCCTGTACTTGGATATGCAGCCTTTATTCACCACTCTCAGTCCTATAGCACTTACGTATACATCTGGAATTTATATTAATATCTGTCTCCCCCTCAAGGCTGTAAATTTGTTGTAGGCAGGATACATCTCCACCAACTTTGTTATACAGTACTCTCCTAAGCACTTAGTACAGGGCTCTACGCTCAGTAAGCACTCAAGAAATATGACTGATTGGATGAATACAACAGAACTAGTAGACATGATTCCTGCTCTCAAGGACCCTTTAGTGTAAGGGTTGGCTTTAAAATCCAACTACTGTTATCCTAATCAAGATTTGATAGAACTACACAGTAAATATTACATGTGATTTAATCTTCATAATATCAACATATATTTCCAAACTAATCACCAGGTAAGACCAGGAAGATGCTTGTGATTAAATTGCCTTGACGTATGTGGGAGCCCTGGTCACAGTGTATACTTTACACTATTATTCCATAGATCACCTGTCATGAATAGAATACATTATGCCCACTTGTCATTTTCAACAGTTGTTGAAATGAACTTTTGCCGGTACCAAAGTTTTAAAAGGCAAACTTAAGGGAAACCATCATTAAGGCAAGATCACCAGATTTCCAGCTTCCTAAAATGCAATAAGGAGTGGGACTTTAGAAGGAGGCTATGCTCTAAATTCGTTGTGGGCAGGAAATGTCTACCGACTCTTCTATAATGCTAGTCTGTACTCTCCCAAGTGCTTAGTTCAGTGCTCTGCACACAGTAAGTGCTCAACAAATACCATTGATCGAGTGATTGGTAAAGGAAAGATAAATGGGAAGAAAGGTGGGAAAAGGGGAAAGGGCCTACCAATCTTAAGCAACAGCAGTTGCTCACTCAGGTCCTTTATGCAAGTTCAACAGATGCTAACCATTGTCCCTGCCTGGGCAATATACAGCAACCTGGGTGGTTTCTTCATTTCACTTCTCTTGCTGCCATCACCCTATTCCTCAATCAGATGAGGGAGGAGCTCTAATTGTCCCTTCAGGGGCCTTTTCGACAGTGAGAAAGAACTCCAAAAATCATGATCACTCCACCTAAACATAGAACTTCTGATCACTTAGGTTTAAGGCATAAAAGTTGATGAAGGCTAGCTACGAAGCAGAAAAATCAATCTTCTGGTTTCTCCTTAATACCACATTTGAACAATTCGTGGCTCTAACATGAAAAGAAAATAGGTAAAATTGGGGCTGCAGGCTTATCTAGCCACTTTGGGAGTTAACTAGTTAAAGCTTGAATGCTCAAACATTCTTTATTTTATTGGTAGGGAGGCATTTTTAAAAGTTTTGCTGCTAAGATTTTCTTTGGCATCCTTTTCATGATAAACATAGCTGCACATTAGTAGTGAATTTTCTTCAACTAGCTGAGATTTACATTGCATGAGTGCAATTCTAATGAATGCACATACTCATGTCTAATGCAGGTGGGAAAGGTGTCTCATTTCAAAATCCAATGTTAGTATTCTGCATTTTTTAAAATTAATGTACCGGACAACTTTAAAAAGACAGAAAAAGTGAGGGTCGGAGTTACCAAAGACCATGATCAAAATTTTGACATTCCCCCCACATAAACCCAAAAATTTCTGGGAAGGTGTAAACTTTGAGCAATTCCAAGGTGCAGCACCACTGGCTACATATAATATTAATAATAATAATAATGGTATTTATTAAGCACTATGTTCCAGGCACTGTACTAAGCATTGGGGTGGCTACAACCAAATCGGGTTGGGCACAGTCTGGTCCCAGATGGGGCTCACAGTCTCAATCCCCATTTTATAGATGCTGTAACTGAGGCCCAGAGACATTAAGTGACTTGCCCAAGGTCACACAGCAGACTAGTAGCGGAGCAGGGACTAGAACTCCATGCATGACCTTCTGACTCTGAGGCTCGTGTTCTATCTACTGCACCATGCTGCTTCTCTATTTAGTGGTTGTTGAGTGTCTTGGGTCAAGTCTTAAAAATTCCAGGGTTATTGATGTATTTGCGATTTATCAGGTTTAGTATCGGGAGTACTTTAGACATTCTCATTGCATCTGAATGAAAAACTGAGATGGAAATTAAGGATTCTAGGTCAATGGCAATGAAGCTTAATTTGTGAAAAGTAAATGTTACTGTTAGCTGGCCAAAAAATGATAAACTAAATGATGAATGACGTTGTGGATAATACTAAGTGTCATCAGCTGCATTATACTTTAGAGAGAATATTTAAGATACGCACTTGAGGTTATTTTTTCCTTTAATAAAAATAAGGTTGCAGGAATTTAAAAAGAAATGGAAAAAATTCCCCAAACCAGAAGTCTGGCAGAAAAAAGGGAATGACATTCCAACATGACTCCTTTAGAAACTCCCTGCCCAATGATTTGATTTAATCACAGAATAACAGCAATTAAATGCAGCAGACATGTCAGTTATAACACTAATTCTATCCCAGTACCGAAGAAAAAAAGTATACACTATCACATTAACATCACACTCCAAATTAACTTCTAGTTTACATTCATGATGGTCGGTCTTAGCACACACTGTAAATTTCAAGCTTCCTTTTACTGGGGCAGGTCTAAATCTTGCTATGAGGCTAATTTAATTTGGGATCGGGTTCTTTTTCCTTAACTGTGTTGGGCAAGTTATTAAATTTTATTTTCCAGAAGTCTAAAAACCTTAAATTTATGAATGCTATTCTGTGTTTGCTTTCTGCACTTATTTTTAACGGCATACTGTATTGTTTCTATTTTCCATCCTTGCAAATGAAAGCAAGAAACAAAACCACAGAGATTCAACTAATACCATTTTTATATATATCCGTGGATGATGTTTGCTTCTCTAATTGCCACGGGTGCAGTTTTATTAGGTTCTAGACCTCTCTCCTGTCTAGAGAATGTGGACACTTCTGTGGAAAGTGCAGTTTTATCTGGCAAGTCTTCAATAATAACAAGACTTAGCAACTTTATAGCTCTTTGCTATTTCAAAGTGCTTCTGAAACACTAATTAGTTAATCCTCCAAACATCCTTCTGAATATTATACCTATTTTTTACAGTTGAGGAAACAAACACAAAGAGGTTAAGTGACTTGCTCAAGGTCACACACAGCATCGTGACTGAGCTGGTATTAAGGTTCAGCATTCCTCGTTCATGCCTGACTTTGCCGTTAAATATAAGTGCAAAAATGTCAATGTCCTCTGAGTTCTAATTCCCTAACACAACTGTAGCCATCAAAATGACAACCCCCAAATTGAAAACATCCAAAGAGTTTATCAAAACTTCATAGATCCAATGAAGGTTTTACAGAATTCCCTATTAATCAATTATTTTTTCTTATCGATGAGAGCTTCCTTCTACAGTCTTTCCTCCTAAGGCCTGATTCATTCAAAAGACACATAGTTTCTGGGACAAGATAATTCATATCCAGTAATTTTGTTTTCTGAAACATCTTTTATCACATCACTGCATCAGTTAGGCAGCAATAAGAGGAACTTTTTATACAGAGAGATGTAGCAGTAATGAAAGACATACAAGAAAGAAAATGATCTATTTCTATACAAAAATAGTGTAGAAATTTTTTAAGGGGATATAGAAGAGGCAATGGAATTTAGGAGAATTTATACAATTATCAAATTGAAATTTTCCAAGAATTTTTAGAAGTTGTGAACAAATACATTCCTTATCTATTTTACCGATATAATGCCAAGCATGCCTTTTGAAGAAACACTGTTAGTGATGGAAGGCTAACTAAAGTTAGACAAGCACAGTAATTCCTTTGTTATGGGACAGAATACATGGATTCTTTCTTGAGCAGGAGTGCTGGATGGAAGTTTCTTACAAAATTAATCCCTGGACTCTTTCACAACATAGCAGTTTGCATGATGCAAAGCAAAATAAAGTTCTTATTAAGGAGTCCAAAGAGGGGAAACAGAGATAACTTAAGGAAGGCTTAAGATTCCTTGAATTATTTGGTTGGCAGAAAACTCCAAGGCAATCCTTTCAACACGTTTAAAAAAAGTTGTGTAACAAGGAGGGATATTATTTATTGAGCACCTACTGAGTGTAATGGACTATATTAAATGCAACAATTCAAGGCAATGTTTGTTTGGCAGCTTGCAAAGGCCAAAGGCCACATTATGAATAAAAATTAGGTTGGAATCACTTGGAAGAAATAAGATCCCTTGCATTCAGCATTTTTGCAAGATAAAGATCCCTTACCCGTAAATTTCTGTAATTAGAAACTATCATAAATGCTGTATAATGTTGCAACTATTTATGAATGGTTAGCTTGTTGAAGCTGGTCGTTTGGAGAAAGCTAGTTGAGGTACACAAACAAGTTAAAACTTTTTTGACTACTTGAAGTACACAAACAAGTTAAAACATTTTTGACTTTAACCAACGACAAAAGGAAAACACAGGGGTGAGGTTTTTTGGGATATACGTTCTTACTAGAAAGAGACTCGAAAGTCATTTTTAGGTGTGCCACACATTTTCAGTATGGATGGTGTAAAACCTCCTTTAGGAACTCAACGCTTGGAAGAGCCTTACTGGACTTGTTTCATCTCTTTATTATTATTTCAAAATTTTACCACAAACATATTTTCCTCCCTTATCTATGCTTCTGAATCCCCTTCTCAACTACTATTTTTAAACTTTGCAATCTCACATTAACACAAAAAGATGAAATACAGTTAAATTGGAACAGGCTAAACAAAAATGATATTGTGTGGAACAAGAGTAGCATTTATCTCCATTTATTTTGGAAAATCATTGGTTGGCTGAAATCAAAGACTAACTTCAATTTAACTCTTATCTGTAATCAGTAGTATACAGTGTCTACCTTAATGAGACCCTTGCCTATTAATCACATTTTCACAAGCAAATTGGCCTTCTCTTATTTTTAAGCTGTTTTACATAAAAGACTCCAACGAATCCTAATCCACCAAAAATGACAGGAAGCCTTTAAATAACTAAATTAAATTTATATTAAAGTTTAATGGAGATGATTGGAGACAAGTTAGGATAAAAGTATCCTTAGTTTAAAAATGGAAGAATGTTAATATTTCATATATTGTGTCATAATGTATCACACTGCTTTATTCCTCCTAAATGTGATCTTCAAGATTCCCCAAACCTGATTTTCTATCGTTTCATCTTATACTCTTGACTCTGAATTTTTCTGTAACACAATGGACGATCAAGTAGATGGTTTGAAACCAAGCATATGTTTCCACAAAAGCAGCCTCTATGTAATCCTGCTGTTATAACCTTCTTTGGTATTTTTATATGATATATCAAACAAAATACTGAAAATGAACATATGAAGCTAAGTGCATTTAAAAGCACCTGATGAATACACTTGGCAGAGTACTATGCCCAATTCTAAATCACGGACCAAATTAACTTTTCTTCAAATTTAAAAATTTCTATAATAGGCTTTTTAAAAAACGAGAGTAGCTTGAAAATGGACAGAAAATGTAATAATGAACTGTATCAAGATTAGAACGAACTTAAACTCTAGTTGGAGAAATGATGATGATGAGGAGGATCACCATCTGGTTTGTTTTTAATATTCACCTGTACTATGCAAGGCACTGTACAAAGCAAGCTGAACAATATGGGTTCCTGACAGTCTCGCTTGCCAAGTTGGAATGGAACTGAAACAATGAGAGCTTCCTGAGTTTGGAAGAATCTCACATAAAACTCCCCCGGCCAGCGATTTAGTTTCCCTTGCCGTTGCCGATTTCTTTAGACATTTATAGGACTGATTGATTCCTTTCAAAAGGACGGTGCAGCTCTTATTATCCAACTGTTGCAAAAAAAAAAAGTGTTAAAGATGGCATGAGTCTTGGAGCAGTAGCCCCTAAGGAAACACTGGAAAATACTACTGACTCATTGTTTCAATAATACTTGACTCTAAGAAAAAAAGGGTTCGGCCTCCGACTGTCTCTTGCTATACTGTACTTTCCGAGCGCTTAGTACACTGCTCTGCATACAGTAAGCGCTCAATAAATATGACTGAATGAATGACTATTGAATATTTATGTTTATGGCCAATAAACGTATTTATTTCAAGAGAGATTAATGTAAGACGGGTCGTCTCAAAAGAACGTAACTATTTTCAAAATCTTTCTCACATTTCAAATACAAGTGATTACATGAAGCTCTAGAAAATCTCAAATAATCATAGTGATGAAATAAAAGTATAATTACAGTGCTTCTCTCGCTATTCATTACTAACTGCATAGGAGCAGGTGGAAAACAGATATTCACTTAATATAGTGACATTTGAGGCAATCTTCTACAATGATACAAAACTTTTTCTTTGGAAATTCCTATTTCCAGCATTTGATTTTGTAAAAAAAAAAAATTAAACCTGCAATTTTACATTTAATCATTTTGTGGAACCACATATCGTTTATCATATCTTAAATTTTTTGGTATAAAAAGAACTCTTACTGATAATCTCATGCAACTGCTGCTTTTGAGTCCAAACTGGGAGGCTAGAGAGGATCAGTGATGGAGTCGCAGTGTTTTCAACTGACTTTCCAGGCCAGAGCTAGAACCCCATGAACTCTGAGGAGCTAAGAGGCAGGGTCTTGTTTTGCTATAATTTCCTATTTCTAGAGCTCTAAGAAGGGAATCCAAGAAAATTCCATCCCATGGGTTTCAGATACTAAGGGAACCCGCACCGAACAAATTCAACAGAGCCATATAGTAGATAAGTGAGACAGTAGCAAACTCCAGAATAAGACAGGCATCTGTTGAGGGTCAAGAGGGTAGAGAAGCAGCATGGCTCAGTGGAAAGAGTGCGGGCTTGGGAGGCAGAGGTCATGGGTTCTAATCCCGGTTCTGCCACTTATCAACCGTGTGACTTTGGGCAAGTCACAACTTCTCTGGGCCTCAGTTACCTCATCTGTAAAATGGTGATTAAGACTCTGAGCCGATAACCTCATCACCTCGTATCCCCCCAGGGCTTAGAACAGTGCTGTGCACATAGTAAGCGCTTAACAAATACCATTATTATGATTATTAAATGACAGGCAAGCAGTCCTTCACATTGTAAATGCTGTACTTATTGAACTCCTCTGGACTTCCAAAGCAAAATGTCCGACAACAAAGGCGATCCTAACTCTGAAGTAGAGGAAAAGTAAAAAAAGGACAAATAGATACAGCCAAAATGCCAATAAAAAAATGGAAAAATATTCAAAGAAATACTTTACCACAGACTCCTAACCATGAATTCTGGGATAATTATATTACAATCAGAGCAAGGAAAGGATGGTGCCAGCAAATCTGCTGAGTAGATGTGCCTGGTTTGAAATTTCACTCTATACCTTTACTTGAAAAAACGCACAAGGCAACACATTAGATAGTGAGTAATCGGACACCACCGCACATCCGCATTAGCGTAAGTTTCTACTGGACTCAAATCACCTTCTCTGAATGATTTCCACTGAGATGGCCCTTAAGAACTCATGTAATGTAGGTGAATCATCTTAATATTATGGTTTCTAGCTAGGAATCATTGTTTGCAGGGAGGCAGACAATGGTAATTTCCAATTACTCCACCCTCCTTCTGAAATAGTTTTTATGGCTTTACTCCTAACATTTTTATCTTGTACTACCTCTCTGTAAAGCTCATCTGATAACAGAGATTTATTTGCGTTCTGTGGGTACAGAACAAAATGAATATTTAATTTTATTTCTGAAAAAATAAAAACATCCCAATCTCCTCGAGGTTGGGGATCTATCTTGCCTAACATCCAAAAGCTAGGGGAAATCACTTAGAACAATATTTCTTGCGATGTTAACTGGTGGAATGTTACGAGTACAAGAATACACTGTTCAAATTAATTGACGTCAAAGACTTCAAGGCAAAGTTCAGTACAATTCTGGCTCTCAAAAGATATCTTCCACATCTTGATCACAGAATCAACTTTTTAATGGAGACATAATATCAGGAAGCACAAAAATAACCTATCATCCATAGAGAGAGTGAGGATTAAACATCAGCTTTCAAGTTCAGATTTTTGTAAAAATAAAACAAAACAACAACAAGAACAAAAAACTAATTTTACGGGGGTGGGAAATGGAGATACACATAGCCAAACGACTTTTAGATTTATGGGGTTCCTTGAAAGTCCATCCTATGAAGAGTCTAATACTTCCAACTGAAACTGGAAAGTGGGTAGCCTAAGACGAGCGTCCGCTCAACTGTAAAGTCGCTGTGGGCAGGGAAAGTGTTTATTATTGTACTGTATTCTCCCAAGCGCTTAGGGCAGTGCTCTGCTCACAGTAAGCGCTTAAACACGATTGACTGGCAGTGCCAGGAAACCATGACGACTATCAAAAATATCTGAATTCTGAAAAGACCAACGGGAAAAAGAAAAAGTGCTCGTACAGGGAGCTGTCATCAGGAGATACAGGACAAAATTAAGTTGGTTCATTTCCACGGGATTTAGTTCAACAATACCATCTATTTGTTTCCCTTGAAAAAGTGGTAGAAGATACATGCCTTGAAACTCTTAAACATGAAGATGGATAGAGCACTAGAAATACATTTCAAGAACCCAAGCTAACTGCTTTCCTATTGGAAGCAAATCTTTTCTGGCTGTAAATTCTAAGGCGTGACTCTTCCTGAAACACATAAAATATAAGAATTTCATTTCAATGCATATTCGCTGGATGTTGAAGAATAAGATCTGTGAGCACTTGAAAAAGAGTGACATTTGTTCCATCTGGGTAACATTCTGTCAGGACTAAAGATTCCACAGGCACAACTCAGAGACACAGTTCATCTTCTTTGTTTACACGGCTACAGAGCACCTACTCCTTGAGCCCAGGCCAGGCAAAGATGAACGTCAGCAGAAGTGAAGGAAAGGCTCTGCTCTTCCTAACGTAAGCCTAGCCCCCCACTTCCTTCTCCATCTACTCACTAACCACAACTGGTAGGGACGCACCTTCGGGGAGGAGACGGGGAGCCTGAATTTAGGTGTAGCTTCCTTTTCATTTTCAGCAAAGGTTACTCACCGTTGAATGCTGAAGTGGGAATTGATAGCTATGGGTGTTACAGAAGGGTGTTAAAGCTTCCCGCACCTCTAGGGAAAGGACACATGTCAACAACAACTAAGAGAATAATCGTATAACATACTTGTTACTTCTTGTAAGAAATCCAAACAGGGTCGACTACTTCCAGAAATACTTATTGACACGGCCAACGGCGTCTGTCCTTCATAGTTCCTTGTGTTAGTGTCCGCTCCATAATTATACAGCATCCGTGCACAAAGAACATCATCTCTAAGGGCAGACAGATGCAAAGGGGTCTGTCCATCTTCTAAGCGACCCAAGTTTGTGTCCGCCCCTCTCTGAAGGAACATTCGGCAGTAGGAGTGATTACTTTTGATCACGGCGTATCGTAACAGGAAACCATTTTGAATGTCGATGTTGGCGTTATGATCCAGGAGGATCTTCACACAGCTTGACCTCTCCCGGATAATGGCCAGCTGAAGCGGTGTTGTACCTTTATCACTGAGCGGATCGACCTCAGCCTTGAACTCCAGCAGGAGTCTGACAAACGAGTCCCTGCCGTAGTGTGCGGCTACGTGGAGAGGAGTCCAACCATCATTGCTTTTGGCGTTGATAATGTCACTTCTATATTCGGATTCTAACATCAAGCGGGCGATCCGGGCTCGGCCGTGCATGGCTGCGTAATGAAGAGCGGTGAAGCCTCCAATTAAGTCCTTAACTGTGGGATCAGCTAAAGTTAAAACCCGAAACAAAAGTATTAGAACACATTTCTAAAACAGAAAACCCACCGTCAGAATATCGCAGCTGAAGAAAAGCGTTCGGGAAATAATACGGTGGAAAACATTTATGTTTCTCAGGAGAGTAGATGGGTCAAGTCCACTGTGATGAAAAATAAGTGATATTTTGGTGAAAAAATGATCCTGCCTAAGTTGATAAAACAAATCAGATGGACACATAGTGTTTATAAAGACACGCATACACAAACACCGCATAGCTTTCTGAGGTCAGTATTCTGTCTCTTGATTATTTTAAATGAAACTGCTTACAAGTCTTCTTTGGCTACCCCGCAGCCCCCTTCTCTTTATCGTTTCATGTTTCCTCCATCTCTGTTTCAAACTTTTTGTTTTATTTTCCCTTGTGATGCTTTTTAATCTTAAAAAGAAGCATGTGTAGCAACATCTGCTGCTCCAAATTGCGGATGTACTGTGGTCTGGCAAGTTTGTGTTGTTTTTAGGGTGTATTAGGTAAAAGATTCTCTGTGGTCTGAAGGGTTTCCAAAGCATGTAAGATATATGTTATTTAAATGATCTTGATAAAGCATGTTTTCATAAGAAGAAAAGTCTGTTCTAAATTAATAGTTTTACAAGAACTCTGGAATTTACAAGAATGTAAGCAGCTTGGCGTGTGAAAAATGGACAGAAACGTCAGTAGTATGTAAATATTTTTATCTTCCAAAACGGTACCGAAAACTTTCCGAACTTCAATTTAAGAACAAAATAATTATGATGAGAAAACATGCGGTTCGCTCTTTTCTTCCTCCCCTAATCACAGTTTTTCATCACCTGCAATTAGCACCTTTATTTCAGCCAAGAGACTAGACAAGCAGCTGTTTGTGGCTTTGATCCCATCAGTTTCCCCAGCCAGCTGGCAGAAGGGGGGCAAAAGTCTCCATTCTCCCATTAGATATGTAGGTCACTTTGTATTGCGCTGAAACTTCGACCAGGCTAGTTCTTGGAAGCAAGAAGTAAAACTGCTTGTCCATTAAAACTTATTTTGTTCTTAGAGGAGATTATTCATGATTTCAATCTGTACTGGAATTAAACGGAAAAGTTTGGAAACAGCTTCCAAAGTTGTGTAATTAGAAATAGATTGTTTTAACAGCCTAGAAGAAAGAGTGCTTTGCATGGCTAATCTTAAGGAAATGTCATCAGGGTTGGAATTAACCGAAGTGGTTTAGTTCGGGAATAATACTAAGGTATTAACAACATTTGAAAAGGGGAAAAGAATTTCAGTTAATCGGCGTGTAAAAGACTCACTGACTAAGTAAGCCGTGTAAGTCCAATTTATGAAAATACGATAAGCATAATACTGAAACCACAAGGTGATGTCACTCCTATCCACAATATGCAAAGAAGCCTTTCACAGTTTCTTCGAACGACTGAAAAAGTTGAAGTCTCTAGACCGTAAGCTGGTTGTGGGCAGCAAATGTGTCTGTTTGCTGTCATATGGAACTCTCCCAAGCGTTTAGTAGAGTGTTCTGCACACAGTAAGCGCTTAATAAATACGACTAAATGAATGAACGCAGGGGGACTTACTTGCTCCACAATTAGGAGCGAGTCCTTCCAGGAGTTTTTATGCAAGAACTCTGCCTCCATCTGCTGGACAAACTTAAATGCTAATGTGTTTTATCATCTCTTTGGCATTAATGTGCTACTCGCATCTTGGTTTTGAGAGACAAGAACGCTGGTTGCAATTTTATCAAAGAAATACACCATTTAGTTAAATTCACAACGGGCTGCCTGAGCTAGCATCAAGAATTATTCTATATGCACCCACGGGATGCATGGTATGGTACAAGCCACTATAGTGTTGCAGGGTAAAGTAGATTAGACATGGTAATTTCTCTCAAGGAGTTTACAATTTAATACAATTTGCTTAAGAAGATAAGCATGTCGGCGGCTAAGTTATTTTGGGCAGAGAATGTGTAACTTCTTTGTTTTGTATTTTCCAAGTGCAATGAAGCCAGGGGGCACTCAATAAATAGTATTACTACATGGCATCAAATAGCATATGTGCAGAAATAAATTAGTACACTATGGGGAAAAATTCTGCTTGAGGGCCAGTAACCAGTTTTGTATTACTTGGGACAGTTTTTGTGGAGGAGGCAGCTTTTCAGTTATCACTAAATTGTCACTAAGGTACAAGGTCTGTAATTTGGAAGCTGAATTTCCTGATGAATGAGAACTGCCAAATCCAAAAATGATGGCCCTCTGCAATACTAGGCCTTTTATTTAGGTTTAGTAGGCTAACACCCATATGTAGATAAAACGTATGTCAGTTCTTCCATGTTTTCACCATGCGTTTTGGATGGAACCTGTTGGGGAATTAGAGAATGTTCTCCCTTTTACCCTCGCCCTTCCAGAAGGATTGCATTTAATGAATACCATAATTATTAATTATTATTATTTTGGGAGAAATAGTTGTTTGTATGCATGCATGCTGCAAAGGTAAAGTTGGGCAGATGTGAGCTTTCATTAAGGTGAGATTCAACAAGAATGGAATTCTTGCATTAATGGAAAACTGATAGTCTTATCACCTCCTGGGTTCAAAATTCACTAAGGTTGGCCCCTGGGTTATGGCCACCCCATGATACACGCCCAGCAATATCTGCTGATTTACTCCAGGCTCCATAAGCTCTATTCCAAAGTGACATCTAATCACTGCAGGTAATTCAGTTCTCTTCCTTTTTCTACTTCCTTTCCCCAAATCCATTCTCCCTTGTTTCCAGCAATTTGCTGAACTCCCCCATCCCCTGTATCCAGACTCATTCCTTTCCATCCTCCCCTCCCTCCATGACCAACCACCAACCCATCCCACCTCCCAACTGAGCTCCAGTATATTTTTTTCTTATTGTGATGTCCTGTGCATTCTTTCCCAGCATTTAGAACAGTGCTTGGGACACAATAAGTGCCTAATGAATACTATTAATAACAATAACAATGGCATTTGTTAAGTCCTTACTATGTGCCAAGTACTGTTACTACTATTAAATAGCCTTGTGGCCACTGTCACTCCTCACTTCTAGTTCCACCTCCCTGGTCCATTCCAGTGGCAGCAGCAGGAAGGGGGACAGGGACCGACTGTTAACCCTCCCCTTCTCCTTCCCATACCTAGCTTATCAGAAGCTGAAGCTTGGGTGCAGAGGTTATAAATTAGTAAGGGTAAAGATAAAAAAGGGGAGGGAGGGACAACTTAACTATCTTTGTTCATATTACCAAACCAAAAAAAAAATTGCAGCACAAGAATCTTGCCTGGAGAAGCTGATTTTGGGGTTTGGCGAAAGGCATGAAGGGATTAACCATGTAATTTTTACTTACCTTTTCTTCCCCAACATGCTGGGGAAAAGCACCCCATGACACAGCCATATTTTTGAGGAACATGAAGTAAGATGCATCTGTAACACTAAATGATATGTCTACATTTCTATTATATGTCTTTGCTTAGGGAAGTAGTTAACTAGTGATCCATTATTCAGTCCAACACCAGCAGCGGGTAATAGTGTTCTACAGAGGTCATCCCCTGGTAACACAGTGAAATAGTTCTATTTACACGTGATGAATCCTAAAGCTCAGGATTCAATGATCTCTTTACTCATAAGTACCACCATCAAGGTATGCACTGTTCATTGGTGGGGCTAGGGAAAGAGATTGGGAAGAAAGGTAAATCAGAAGAAAAACATAGAGGGAGGGGGGAGGGATAAAAGGGAAAAAAGGGAAAGAAAGACAAGGGAAGCAAAAAGAGAAATAAAGGTAGAGCTGGTGGTCAATCACTTTTGTGTACCCAAAGTGTTAGCGCTATAGCAAGAGGATTTATAATCACAGACTCCTAAAATTGGGAAGGGCTCTCAAGAGTCCATCTGGTCCAATCTCTTCCTTCCAGGGAGTGAATGAATAAACCACCCAAGACACATCAAAGGAGATTCCATACCACCACTTAATATCCTACTTTTCAGGGTCTTTCCACCCTGATAGACAAGTACTTCTTCCTTAGAATCAACTAAAATGATGTCTGCTTTTCCAATATTTATTTCTTTTGGTCTGTTCTCTGTAGACAAAAATAAACTCTTCAATATTCTCCCCATAAAATCTTTCATATACTGTCACTCCCCACAGCACTTATGTGCACATCTGTAATTTATTTATATTAATGTCTGTATCCTCCTCTAGACTATAAATTCTCTGTGGGCAAAGAACATGTCTATCAACTCTGTTATATGATACTCCTCCAAGTGTTTAGTACAGAGCTCTGCACTTAGTAAGTGCTCAATAAAAACGATTGATTGATTCATCAGTGGCAATGTGGCATAATCTAAACTGTCCGACCAATAAACTGATACAACCAGTTAACTTCACTTAGAAAATCCAAGGAGAATACTGTGTGAGAAAAGCTCATTGTAGGCAGGGAACATCCTGCTGACCTTACTGCACCATTCTCTCCCAAGCACTTAGTACAGTGCTCTGCACATAGTAAATCCTGAATGAATACCCCTGATTGCTTGATTGATTGAAGATCTACAAAATCAGGAGCTCCCATATGTTCCATTATCCTCTATTTCCAACTTTTTTACCTAATAGCATTCATTGAGCACTCACTCTGTGAAGAGTACTGTACTAAGGACTTAGGAGAGTACAGCATTAGTAGACATGATCCCTAAGAGAGCACAGTCTATTGAGGGAAACATACACTAAAATAAATTACAGGTAGGGGGAAAGGACAGGATTTAAAGATATATACCCAAGTGCTACTGGAAACGGGGTGAGAATTCAAGTGCTCAAGGAATGCCCAAGTGCTGAAATGGCAGTTGTAGGAGGAAACTGGATGTGAAGATGAGAGACTGATCAGAGAAGGCCTCTAAAAGGAAATGTGATTTCAGAAGGGAAAATGTCAATATCATCTTTACCCATCCTCATGGTGAGAAATAGGTTGTCAATCAGACATAATAATGATGGTATTTATTAAGAACTTACAATGTACCAAACACTGGGCTAAGCCTGGCTACAAGACAATTTGATTGGATCTAGTCTTTGTCCCACCCAGGACCAACGTTCAGAAAGGGAAGTAGAGATGGGAATTTTACTTCCCTATTACAGATGAGGACTGAGCCCTCCCTTTCCCTCTGCTCCTCCTCCCCTCCCCATTCCCCCTACTCCCTCCCTCTGCTCTAACCCCTTCCCCTCTCCACAGCACTTGTGTCTATTTGTATATTCTATTTATTATTCTATTTTATTCATGATGTGTATATATCCATGATTCTATTTATCTATTTTGATGGCATTGATGCCTACTTGTTTTGTTTTGCTGTCTGTCTCCCCCTTTTAGACTGTGAGACCACTGTTGGGTAGGGATTGTCTCTATCTGTTGCCAAATTGTACATTCCAAGCGCTTAGTACGGTGCTCTGCACACAGAAAGTGCTCAATAAATACAACTGAATGAATGAATGTATGAGGAAACTGAGGTGCAGCGAGGTTAAGTGATTTGTTCCAGGTCGCATGGGAGGGAGGGGGTGGAGGGGTGGCTAAGACATAGGTCTCTTGACGGTCAATCCTCTGTTCTTCCTACTAGGCCACATCGTTCAATTATCTACACTAGGATAATTGAAAGTGTGGGAGTCTGGAGTCTGTTACTGGCTACCTTTGTGATCTTGAGCAAGACACAAACTTTATGTGCCTCAATTACCTCATCCAATGCTTTCCCTACCTCTTAGATCGTTGGCTTCATGAAGGACAGAGATTATGTCTAATCTATTTTACATCTACCCCAGCCAATAGCATAGTGCTGTGGCACCCAACAATGTAATTATCAATACTCAAATTAGCTAAGAGGTATTTTTTCCCAACACCAATTGCTGACTTGCCAACAAGTGGTTAAATGCTTTTTAATTAATGAAATGCAGCAGTTATAAAAGTACCATCTTGAAAATTAAACACCACAGTGATTTAAAACACATTCCCTACAACAATTCATTCCATTAAAAAGTGCAAATGTTCATATGACTTTAAGCAAACTTCAAAATGGAAACATGGAAGATGCCAAGAAAAAACAACTTAGAATGTGATTTTTTTCTTGATCACTCAGACACTCTTGTTATAGCATCGTAATCTGATTGAAAACACAATGGAAATTTGAGGCACTTCCCATTCATGTCTAAATCGGCATAATATGGTTTGGAAAAAACAAAAGTCTTCGTCATTTTCAAGTTAAAATTCAACTAAAATATACAAAGAACAATCTCACTCTGAGAAAACTGTAAATAGAGCTTTATGCCCCTGAGTTTTTTTGAAGTATAAACGGCAGCATTTATGAAGCTCTATTTATCCTACTGCCTTAGCACACACAACCACTATCACAGAAATTCAAAATACAAGCATACCCAAGGTCCGAGCCTGCTGCAATACATTAAGTGAGGGAATATTTGTTGAATACATGAACTCCATCCCTAAAGTTATGGCCAAGCAATGCAATAAGTCAATTCTAGCCTCTTCCCAGCCCACCCTCACTCTGCTGTATGGTACAGTTTTTAATTTCTTTGAACTTTAAATTCTAACCTCAGCGGCAGTGCTGGTAATCATTGTCTTTCCTATCTCCAACCCTCCTGGCTTACCATCCACTGGCTTGTAGTCAAGTGCTCAGCGCAGTGCTCTGTACACAATAAATGATAAATACCACTGATTGACAGACTGCAGTCTTGCTTCCCCAACTCACCTATAGCCATGTGGACAGAGTCGGTGATGGACTTCAGGACATCTCCACTTGGCTGTCCCACCAACATCTCAAACTTAAGATGTCCGAAACAGAACCCCTCATCTTCCCACCAAAACCCTGTCTTCCCCGTGACTTTCCCATCACTGTAGACAGCACCGCCATCCTCCCCATCTAACAAGCCCATAACCTTTGTGTTGTCCTCGACCCATCTCTCTCATACAAACCACACAGTCAATATGTCACCAAATCCTGTCGGTTAAACCTTTGCAGTACCGCTAAAATCTGCCCTTATGTCTCCGTCCAAACTGCTGCCATATTTATTAGAGCACTTATCCTATCCTGACTTGATTACTGCATCAACTTCCTTGCTGGCTTATCTGCCTCCTGTCTCTCCGCACTCCACTCCAATCATTTCTCTACAAAACCATTCAGTATACACTTCCCCACTCCTCAAGAACATCCAGGGATTGCCCATTTACCTCTGCATCAAAGAGAAACTCCTCACCTTTGGATTTAAAAAAGTCCACTTGCCTCTTCCTATCTTACCTCTCTGCTTTCTTATGACACTCGTGTATACTCTTTGCTCCTCTACTGCCAACCTACTCACTTTACCTCAACCTTGTCTATCTCACCACAGACCTCTTGCCCTCATCCTGCCTCTGACCTGAAATACCCTTCCTCTTCATATCCAAAAGACTATCACTTTCCCCCTCTTCAAAACATTACTCAAAGTATATCTCCTCCAAGTGGCCTTTCATTCATTCACTCATTTATTAAATCATATTTATTGAGTGCTTAATGTATGCAGAGCACTTGGGAGAGTACAAAACAACAAGAAGCAGACTCATTGCCTGCCCACAACAAGCTTACAGTCTAGACGGGGGGGAGGAGGGTAAGGATTGTCTCTCTTGCTGAATTGTACTTTCCAAGCACTTAGTACAGTGCTCGCACACAGTAAGCACTCAATAAATACTATTGAATGAATGAATGAATAATATAAATAAATGAATTACAGTTATGTAAATACGTGCCTGGGGCTGGGAGGGGGGATGAATAAAGGTAGTTCATCAGGGCGACGCAGAAGGGAGTGAGAGAAGAGGAAAGGTGGGGGCTTAGTCAGAGAAGGTCTCTTGGAAGAGATGTGCCTTCAATAGGGCTTTGAAGTGGGGGAGAGTAACCGTCTTTTGGATTTGAGGAGGAAGGGCGTTCCAGGCCAGAGGCAGGATGTGGGCGAGGGGTCAGAGGAGAGATAGGCGAGATCGTGGCACAGTGAGAAGGTTAGCAATAGAGGAGTGAAGTGTGTGGGCTTGACTGAAGTAGGAGAGTAGCAAGGTGAGGTAGGAGGGAGCAAGGTGATGGAAAGCTTTAAAGCCAACGGTGACGAGTTTTTGTTTGATGGAGAGGTGGATGGGCAACCACTGGAGTTTTCTGAGAAGTGGGGTGACATGTTCTGAACATCTTTGTAGAAAAATAATCCAGGCAGCATAGTAAAATATGGACTGGAGTGGGGAGAGATAAGAGACAGGGAGGCAAGCAAGGAGGCTGACTGAGTGTTCCAGGCGGGATAGGATGAGTGACTGTATTAATGTGGTAGCAGTCTGGATGGAGAGGGAAAGGGAGGATTTTAGCGATGCTGCGAAGGTGGGATTTACAGGATTTAGTGATGGACTGAATATGTGGGTTGAATGAGAGAGAGCAGCCAAAGGTAACACCAAAGCTACAGGCTTGTGAGACAGGAAGGATGGTGGTGCCATCGACAGTGATGGGAAAGTCAGGGGGAGGACAGTGTTTGGGTAGGAAGATAAAGAGGTCAGTTTTGGACACGTTAAGCTTGAGGTGACGGGAGGACATCCAAGAAGAGATGTCTTGAAGGTAAGAGGAAATGTAAGACTGCAGAGACAGAGAGAGAGAGAGAAATCAGGGCTGGAGAGAAGCAGTGTGGCTCGGTGGAAAGAGCACAGGCTTAGGAGTCAAATGTCATGGGTTCTCATCCCAGCTCCGCCACCAGTCAGCTGTGTGACTTTGGGCAAGTCGCTTCACTTCTCGGAGCCTCAGTTACCTCATCTGTAAAATGGGGATTAAAACTGTGAGCCTCACTTGGGACAACCTGATTACCCTGCATCTCCCCCGGCACTTAGAACAGTGCTCGGCACATAGTAAGCACTTAACAAATATCAACATTAATTAGATTTGGGTATCATCCACATTGAAGCCACGGGACAGACTAAACCCTCATTTCCTCTTCTCCCACTCGCTTCTGCATCACCCTTGCACGTGAATTTGCACCTTTCATTCACCCCTCCTTCAGCACCACAGTACTTAATGTACATATCCATAATTTAGACTCCATGGTTCTCTGACTCCCAGGCTTGGGCTCTTTCTCTATTAGACCTCATTGCTTTTCACTTATGATACAGCCATTCACAATACAACAATATTTTAAAAGACCATATGTATTGATTGACTCACATGTGGGGTATGCTTGTAGTTTTCATCAGGCACGCGCAATATACGTACCTATCAAGTGACTCAATTTTTTGTCAACTGCCCCTACCTTTACAGCGATGTCTGTAATCCAGTTTACAGGATTCAGGAATCCTGCCTGTTCGCTGAGCTGTGTGACTTCTTTATAATACATTTGCTTTGGTTTTTTAGTGCTATTTGTTATGCGCTTACTATGTACTAAACACTGGGGAAGATACCAGATTGGACACAATCCATATCCCACATGAGACTCAGAGTCTCAATCCCCATTTTACAGATGATGTAACTGAGGCCCAGGGAATTAAGTGACTTGCCCAAGGTCACACAGCAAACAAGTGGTGGAGCATGGATTAGAATCTCAGTTCTCTGCCTCCCAGGACCTTGCTCTTTCCACCAGGTCATGCTGCTTCCCTGCTTCTTCCATAATCCACATTTTTACTATGTGTTTAGGATAGAATGCTATTAGGGAATTAGGGAACATTCTTCTGACCACATATGTCTATCTGAATAGAATATAGTCCAGTATTGGAAGAAATTGTTATGTGCATGCAGATGGAGAGCAATTTGTCAGGAAAGTTAGCAACCCCTGAAATACAGAACTGAGTGTGTATTGTGCAGGTCTGGAATACATGTTCCTCTTTTACATGATTTTTGTGAAATCTAATACTTAGTCATATTTGAGGTGAGACATCATTTCTTGTCAGTCACATACCCGCTATTAATCAAAAAGCTTGATGCAGCTGAAAAGTTTTAATTTGGGGAAATTGGAATTAAAGACATGGACACTGTTTACATTTAGAAATCACATTTTAATTTGTAGAGGGATGTTACTAACTCATTTACACTTCAGGAGAGCATTAAATACTGGGACAGTTTTTCTCATTTCCTCTATAGCCCCAAGTTCATTACACTCATGCCGCAGAGAAGCAGCATAGCCCAGAGGATAGAGCATGGGCCTAGGAGTCTGAGGACTTGGGTTCTAATCCCAGCTCCGCCTCTTGTCTTCGGTGTGACCTTGGGCAAATCACGTTACTTCTCTGGGCCTCGGTTACCTCATCAATAAAATGGGGTTTAAGACCGTGAGCCCTATGTGGGACAAGGACTGTGTCCAACTCGATTATCTTGTATCTACCCCAGTGCTTACTACAATGCCTGGCACATTAAAAAAAAAAAAAAGAAAATGAGCAAAAAACCCCCAAACTTTCACATGTCCCCAACAGTAACTTAAGTGGCCTAAAAATAAAATTGGATTATTGGGCTGCTGTATGTTGAGTATTGCATGCAACGGACATATAATTTACACCAAAACACAAACTGTTATGCTGCATAGTTTACAATAGATAGAACATGTTTATCTTCGAGAAGAAGATGAAACAAAAAGGGAATCAACTGGAGAAAAACATAAATGAGCATAGCTGGGAAAAATAAAAAAAAAATTAATTATTTTAAGGCCTTGTCTTTCAAAAGCAGCAAAGTCACTGTTTGAAAATATATTATGGGGGAGCCAAGATCTGGCCGTATCTAAATTAGGCAAGGGAAACTGCATTCTCCAAATTATAGCCATCTTTTTAAGGCATGTTGCCTCAAAAAGAACTAATGGAGGATAAATGAAATTCAGTCACTAAAAACAGGAGTTTTCAGACTTTTTACTGGATTTCTGAGGCAGAAGAACTTGATATACTGGTACTGAAAGCCGCATTTCCAACTGAAAATCAAAGACTTAATTCCAGGTTTTGGGAAACTCACCGCCATGTTCCAGAAATACGCGGACACATCTCTCTTTTCCTCTTGCTGCCGAGAAATGAAGCAGTGTCCATCCATTAGCATCTCGGCCATTTGGAGAATAGCCTTGCTCTAGCATCTTGCGCACCGTGTGAACATCCCCAGCGGCCACCGCGGCCTGGATCTGGAGTTCTTCCTGTAGCTCAGGGTTCCTTCGACAGTGATGGTGTAACATCCTAGCTGAGTCCACTTGTTACAAGAGATTCATGAGGTCATACGGACTCACCTTTAAATGAAGTGCACAGAAAATGAAAATGCTTTGGGTTTCCATCCATGAATGCTACAGCATCGGTTGCACTCATAACACTAACTAGCGATAAGCACTCAGACAGGGATGTCCAGCAATTATAACACATCAACAAGAGAGCCAGTCAGGATCCCAGTACTCCTAAAAGCAGAATCTAATGGTTAGAGTGGGGAATGTACACTCTCATGAAATATAGACACCACATATGATAAACGACTATTACCGTCAACACTTTGGTTCGAAAAGAAAATGTCTCCAGAGAGCTAAAAGGTAGAAGACTTTTATACAGTATAGGAAGTGCTGTTCAACAGATCTATCGCTGATGCTACATGGGAACATCTTTCTCAAACCAAAAAAACAATGTTGACCAAGGATGCAAGCCAAGAACTAGAAACAGAAAAAGAAAATGTTTTGGAAACAACTCACAGATACAGCATTCAATAAGGTGTGCCCCATGTTCAACCTGATTAACTGGAATCTACTGCATCGCTTAAAACAGCGCTTGACACATAGTAAGCATTTCAATATGATGATAATAACAATGTTGATAAATAGTGGAAGAGTAATAATTATGAGAATCAATTGATCACATTTATGAAGTGTTTATGGTACTAAGCGCTGAGAAGAAGAATTAACATTACAAATGGGAATTAATGCTAAGGTGCCTATAATGAATATGAATATTCATTCATTCAATCCGTCATATTTGAGTGCTTATTGTGTGCAAAGCACTTTACTAAGCACTTGGGAGAGTACAGTGTAACAATAAATGACACGTTCCTTGCTCACAACGAGGTTACAGTCTAGAGACGAGCAGACACCAGCTGGTAGTGGAAATTAGTTGAGGAGAGCCTCCTGGAAGAAGGGGGTTTTCAGGAAAGGTTTGAAGGCAGAGAGGGCCATGGACTAGCAGATTTGAAGCAGGAGGAGTTCTAGGAAGGAGAAAGGTATGAGCAAGGTGGTGCAAGCAAAACAATACGAAGTTTAGCTTGAGAAGTACAAACTGGGAAATAATGGGAAAATAAATCAGTCATATTTACTGAGAGCTTTTATGTTAAGAGAGTTCGTGGAAAGTCTGAGAGTCCAGGATCAGATTTATATTCTCCTGGTTCTGTGCGTATGTCAATAAAAGCATTTTTATATCACCATATTTGGGTGCTGAAATAGCTTTGACTTTTGGCTAGGATACTGGAATGATATATGCTACCACAGAAGATAGGGATCTTGCAAGAAATGTATCTAGGAATGACTTGAGGGGCCGTTCCTGAGTGAAGAACTTTGACTGGAAACCAATAATACAAAGATAAGGCCCGCTCTCCCAATGAATACAAATAGGCAAAAGTGAAGTGGACAACAAAGATGATGGTAAAACTCAAAGATTAAGGCATGATAAATGTTCTGTAACACATGACAAAAAGAAACTCTTTAGAAAATCTACCAATAGTTTTCAGGAAAATGGAAATCACTGATTTCACCTTGACATCATCATGCTTTAATTGTTACTGTTTGTTATGGTTAACTCAGCTTAGCCACCCAAGTCATTATTTCATAATCTTACACCTCTTCCCTTGTCTTGTCTTCTTTCATCATTATTTTTTCACAACTTTCATATTCTTAGAATTATTTAAAAATCCCTACCTTTTGTGGTATTGGTTAAAATCACATTGAGGTACTAGAAAGCAGTAATCCATCAAGGCATTGGAAGCTTAAACTTTACAGAAAAAGATTTGGTTAAGGAAAGGGTGATGGGAGCAAAGACATAACATACAGATCAAAATGGTTTAATAGCATTATTTCAAAATATTCCAGAAAGAGATATGTACAGATTAAAAATTATTTTTTATGTTGCTAAAAATCTGGCATGAGGGTGGGGGTGCCTACATTTTTAATTTAAATACTCTATTCTGGTTTCAGGGAATACACTATAGATGAACAAAACATGGATAAAGGAGAAAAGCAGCATGTTCTAGTGGAAAGAGCGTGGGGTTGGGAGTCAGAGGATGTGGGTTTTAATCCCACTTCTGCCACTTGTGCTACTGTGTGACCTTGGGCAAGTCACTTCACTCCTCTGGGCCTTAGTTACCTCATCTGTAAAATGGGGATTAAGACGGTGAGCCTTATGTGACAGGGACTGTCTATAACCTGAATATCTGTGTCTACCCCAGGGCTTAGAAGAGTGCCTGGCACATAGTAAGCACTTAAGTACCTTTAAAAAGATGATGTGTAGAATGCTTGTTACCCTGAGAAAATCCCCAAATCCCTCGTAATTATCAATTTCCATATCTGAGCTTGGTTGGGAGATGGTGGAAAAGGGAAGAAAGAGCAGGGGGAAGGTCCCTATAGCTGTTTCTATATGATAAAGGGCAACTTAAAAAAAAAAACCCTCCTTCTTCCACTTACATTTTCCTAGTGTTTGCTCCCGCTGTACTGTTGACATTTACCATTTACTGGGTTCTTTTCAACTTCTTTTATTAATAGAGGAAACAAGAACCCACTTCTCCTAGAGAAAAAAGTTCTGGGTATTTATTCTGACAAAGTAGATTGATATGTGACTTTATTAATCCACGGTCCATTTTAACGAAAAGATAACTTTGGGGGGGGGAAGAGGGGAAGGAAAGGAGAAAGGGGAAGGAGAGGAAGGCAGCACATTGCAAATTTAACCATACTTGTGGAACCAAGTAGTTTTTAAACACTAGGTGTTTTTTCAAATCCAAATTTTAAAAAACGTACTATATACCGATTAGTGTTAATAGAAGCAACTGACCGTTTGGCAAGCAGTATGCACAGTTCACAGACTGAATTCACAATTCTTATCTTCAGAGAATACAAAGCATATTATGATTGGACTTGTGAGTTCTTTCATGCAAGAAAATCAAATAAAACATTATAACAGGGCTCAAGTCTCATTTTTTTACACAAAAAAGCTGAAAGGTGATGATATTGCTCTCTTCCCAGTTACTGCACAGATGAACTAAATCCATCTCTAATAGGTTACCTTATAGGAGAATTTCACTTTTCCTGGTGTGTCCCCCACTGATCATTCTGCTTACAAGGCATAATTTGGTAAGTCCTGTTAACATCTGTGTGTTCAGACCACATAGCAACAAATGGCTTCACCTTAAAGAAATAAGAATCACCATATGAAAATTTCTGCTGTATAAAATTCATTGAAAGGCTCTCATCTACCTGGAAAGTCTACTTTTTTGAGCAGAGAGTGTCACTATTCTTTTTACACATAGAAGGAAAGAGAAGCACGTCATTTCTTACAATAAATCTTCCTTCTATGAACTCAGATCTCAAAGACTTATTTTGCTGATTGCATTCTTCATTTCCCTACCCCCCCCGACCCTTGGAAATGAGCTTTTTTTGAAAAAGGAAAGGATAATTGAACTTCTTCTAGGAAATGGATATGAGTGGACACTTTGGGATAGTTTTCAGCTTTCCCTGGAAAAGGCCAGGTTTTTAATAGATTTGGTTACTTGCTTCTTCACAGCAAGTGTACAAGTGGCTAGAGGATCACTGGAATAGTTTAGGTAAGGAAACAAAATTCATCCCACTCTAGTGGGGTCTGTTTAAAATATAATCATGTTCTTAAACTTTGATTCCTCAAAGTACTTCAGAGTACGTGAAATGTATAACCTTGAATACCCTTAGTCATATTAAGAAATAGGGTTATTAGCAAAATCAGCAACAGAAAGCTATCTATTCAATGAAAAACAGGGGGGATGCGTACAAAATCCCATCTGTTTTTGCCAATCTTTGAGTTTAAAAAATAAACTGCAAGTGTGACAAAAGCAGAGATCATGCCTTTTATTTTTCAAGTATGTTCCCAATCTGCTGGGACAGAGCTCTGCACACATCAGGCACTCAATAAATTCAATGGATGATGGTGAAACTGCCCTAGTTTTTCTGAGGGACTACAGTATATACAGAACCAACCAAAGCATGGACTCTGGGCTCATATGCATGGTAGTGTCTGCAGAGAAGAGATTCATTTTTGAAAATAATTTTTCCATTGGGAAAAAAAAGATGCCAAGTTTTAGGAAACAAATACATTCTACAGATTTTAGAGCCACATATCAATTAATCAATAGTATTTATTGAGCACTTACTGTGTGCAGAGCACTGTACTAAATGCTTGGAAGAGCATGACAGGATAACGGACATATTTTCTGTCCACAACCAGCTTGCGCATACCACCATTTCTGGGTCAAAAACCTCAAAGGCCTATACATCTACCTAATGGACAGATAATCCTTTGGACAGTAACTATCCACCCGCTCCCGTGTCATCATTGGAGACCTCCAGGCAATTCCCAGAATCCAGGCAGACTGATTGCTGGATAAGACAGGTAATGAAGAGCACCAACCCCCTCAGGCAGTAGCTACCTTGAGGTGAGGCCAGTCAAAATAAATTCAGTCTCTTGGGAAACAAATCTTCTGCCTCTACCAGATTACCCTGCTCCTTTAGATCCTACTGGGTGACCTGCCACAAAAGTTTCACTTACAAAGTCTTTTAATATAAGAAGACTAGGTAATTAGGGCTGGTGAAAAAACGAGGATTTAGTAAAATGTTTTCATTGTGCCATTATTTAACTCAGCAGATGATGGCCTCAAGACTTACCCTAACATAAAGGAAGAAAGTAATCGTCACAAAATTAAACCCGAACATGAAATGTATGGAGTTTGATTATGGACGTGGACACAGGCAACAATTAGCCACTTGTTAGAGTATGATGATTTGGATAATTGGCAACTGAATCAATGAATGATAGTTATTGAGAGCCTACTGAGTTCAAAGAACTGTGCTAAGCACTTGGGAAAGTACAGCAGAAGCAAACCATACATTCCCTTCCCTCAAGGTCACCCCTGTGTGCTTTAACTCTGCCCCTTCCTCTGCCTGCAAAAATGATTTCTCCATCCTTATTAACACCCATGCCCACTGCCCTCATCACTTGTTCCAGATGTTTAGCTCCCTCCTTAACACACTCCCTGCCTCCCCCATTGCTTGTCCCTCATGACCTATCAACTTCATTGAAAATATTGAAGCTGTCAGGCATGAACTCCCTAAAATCTCCTCTGCTCCTCTCCAATCCCTTCTTCAAATCTCCTATCCTTCCCAGCAGTATCTCTAGAGGTCTCCTGTCTTCTCTCAAAATCCACCCCCTCCAACTGCACATCCGACCCCATCTCTTCACACCTTATCTAAACACTTGCACCCTCCCTTCTTCCCTCCCTCACTGCCGGCTTCAACTCTTCACTCTCCAAAGACTTCTTCCCCACTGCTTTCAAACATGCTCATGTCTGCCTTACTCTAAAAAAAACCCTCTCTTGACACAATGGCTCCCTCTAGCTATCTCCCCATTTCCCTCCCAGTATTCCTCTCCAAACTCCTTGAGCCAGTTGACTACATCCACTCTCTCAAGTTCCTCTCCTCGAATTATCTCCCCGACTCCCTCCAAACGGGCTTCCGTCCCCTTCACTCCACAGAACCCGCCCTCTCAAAAAAGGTCACAAATGATCCCCTTCCTTGTCAAATCCAACGGCCGCTACTCCATAATAATAATAATTGTGGCATTTGTTAAGCACTTACTCTATTCTAGGCACTGTACTGAGTGCTGGGGTGGATACAAGCAAAGTGGGTTGGATACAGTCCCTGTCCCACTTTTCCTTCCCCATTTTACAGATGAGGTAACTGAGGCACCGAGAAGTGAAGTGACTCGCCCAAAGCCACACAGCAGAAAAGTGGTGGAGCTCTGATTAGAACCCATGACCTCCCAGGCCCATGCTCTATCCACTACACCATGCTGCTGCTTGTATCCTAATCCTCCTCGACTGCTCGAATGCCTTCGACATTGTCGACCACCTCCTCCTGGTAACATTATCCAACCTCGACTTCACTGACTCTGTCCTCTCCTGAGTCTCCTCCTATCTCTCTGGCCGCTCATTCTCAGTCTCTTTCGTGGACTCCTCCTCTGCCTCCCACCCCCTGACTGTGGGTATCCCTGAAGGTTCAGTTCTGGGTCCCTTTCTTTTCTCCATCTAAATCCACTCCCTTAGAGAACTCATTTGCTCCCACGTCCTCAATTACCACCACTATGCGGACGACTGCCAAATCTATATCTCCAGGTCTGATCTCTCTCCCTCTCTGAAGTATCACATTTCCTCCTTCCTTCAAGACATCTGTACTCAGATGTCCTCCCATCACCTAAACTTTAACATATACAAAACTGAACTCATCTTCCCACCCAAACCCTGCCCTCCCCTTGACTTTCCCAATCACCGTTGACAGCGTCGCCATCATCTCTGTCTCACAAGCCCGTAACCTTGGCGTTATCTTTGACTCATTTCTCTCATTCAACCCACATATTCAATCTGTCCTTAAATACTGTTGGTTCAACCTTCACAACACAGCTAAAATCCATCCTTTCCTCTTCATCAAAACTGCTACCACGTTAGTCCAAGCACTTATCCTATCCTGCCTTGATTATTCTATCAGCCCCCTTGCTGACCTCCCTGCCTCCTGCCTCTTCCTACTCCAGTCCATACTTCACTCTGCTGCCACGATCATTTTTCTACAAAAGTGTTCAGTCCGTGTTTCCCCATTCCTCAAGAACCTCTAGTGCTTGCCCATTCACTTCCGCATCAAACAGAAACTTCTTACCGTTGGTTTTAAAGTACTCAATCGCCTTGCTCCCTCCTACCATACCTCACACCTCTTCTACTACAATCCACTCCTCCCACTTTGCTCCTCTGATGCCAACCTACCCACTGCACCTCGATCTTAACTATTCCACTTCCAATCTCTCACCCATATCCTGCTGATGGCCTGGAACACCCTCCCTTTTCATACCCAACAGACGGTCACTCCGCCAACCTTCAAAGCCTTACTGAAAGCACACCTTCTCCAAGAGACCTTCCCTAAATCCTCATTCCCTCTTTTTTCCACTCCTATCTGCATTGCCCTGATTTGGTCCACTTTTTCACACCCCCACTGCTCCACAGCACCTATGTACATACTTTCCAAGCACTTAGTACAGTGCTCTGCAAACAGTAAGTGCTCAATAAATACGACTGAATGAATCCATAATTTATATTCCTCTGTCTCCCCTTCTGCTACACAGTGTTGTACTCTCCCAAGTGCTTAGTACAGCGCCCTGCACACAGTAAGACCTCAACAGATATGACTGATTGAAAAGAGTTTACAATATAATGGAGCAGGTATAATACTAATAATAACACATAGTAAGGCAATTATAAATGTAACGCCATCAGATCGTGGCACAGATCTGTCGCCAGGCTGGTTTAGTGAAGAAATCCAAAGATGTGATGGACTACAGCGAGGAGAACTTCGCCATCGTATTTGCGGCTATGGGGGTAAGTGGAATCGAAGCTTTGCAGAACGGAAGGAAAACTGTCACCTTTGAGCTATTGCGGTGACGTACCGAGTGGTGTCCTTGGATCCACGGCTTACCTTACTATTACGGGCTCTCGTTATATCCCGGCTAGACTACTGTGTCAGCCTTCTCTCTGACCTCCCTTCCTCCTCTCTCGCCCCGCTCCGGTCTATTCTTCACTCCGCTGCCCGGCTCATCTTCCCGCAGAAACTATCTGGGCATGTCACTCCCCTTCTTAAACGACTCCAGTGGTTGCCTATCGACCTCCGCTCCAAACAAAAACTCCTCACTCTAGGCTTCGAGGCTCTCCATCACCTTGCCCCTTCCTACCTCTCCTCCCTTCTCTCTTTCTACCGCCCACCCCGCACGCTCCGCTCCTCCGCTGCCCACCTCCTCACCGTCCCTCGGTCTCGCCTATCCCGCCGTCGACCCCTGGGTCACGTCCTCCCACGGTCCTGGAACGCCCTCCCTCCTCACCTCCGCCAAACTGATTCTCTTCCCCTCTTCAAAACCCTACTTAAAAATCACCTCCTCCAAGAGGCGTTCCCAGACTGAGCTCCTCTTCCCCCACTACTCCCTCTGCCATCCCCCCTTTACCTCTCCGCAGCTAAAGCCTCATTTTCCCCTTTTCCCTCTGCTCCTCCACCTCTCCCTTCCCATCCCCACAGCACTGTACTTGTCCGCTCAACTGTATATATTTTCGTTACCCTATTTATTTTGTTAATGAATTGTACATCGCCTTGATTCTATTTAGTTGCCATTGTTTTTACGAGATGTTCTTCCTCTTGACGCTGTTTAGTGCCATTGTTCTTGTCTGTCCGTCTCCCCCGATTAGACTGTAAGCCCGTCAAACGGCAGGGACTGTCTCTATCTGTTGCCGACTTGTTCATCCCAAGCACTTAGTACAGTGCTCTGCACATAGTAAGCGCTCAATAAATACTATTGAATGAATGAAATGTTATACTTAAGCATAAATAATTGAATATATGGTATACACACATGCATATATGCTGAGAATGCGAATACATATGTGCTAAAGATGACTCGGGGTACAGGGAATGAAATTGGGAAGTTTTCCTGGAGTAGGTGCAATTTTAGGAGAGCTTTGAAGATGGGAAGGTCCACAGTGTGGGGGATCTTTTTCAAAAGGGGGGAAAGGAGGGTGATGGCGTTCCAGGTTGGGGGAACAGCATGAGCAAGGGGATGGAAGGCGGAGAGATGAAAACAAGAAGGTATATGTGCTCAATAAATCCCCATGACGGATTCACTGATTCATTGTGAAATTAGGAACAGTAAACAGTGTGAGCTGAAGAAGTAAAAAGAGTAGATACAGAAGTGAAAAGAACATCATCTTCTGCCAATCTATCAGGAGTATTTTCAAAAAGAACTGGTGGCAGAGCTTTACACTAAATGCTTGGGGGAGCATAAAAGAGGAAGAAGACACAGTCTTATTCCTCAAGGAGCCAAAATAAAACTAATAGATGGAAAAAGAGATTATAAGGACAGATGTCAATAGATAAATTGGCAGAGTATGGAAATTTGTATCTAAGTGTACGGATGAATCACAAAAACTTACTGGCTTGAGTTCTTCTCCCCATTTTCAAGGCCCTTCAGAAATCACATCTCCAGGAGGCCCTCCCTGCCTCGGCTGGTAACCTCCTCGCTGTGCCTCCTTCTCACTTGTCCTGCCGTCGACCTCTGGCCCACATCCTACCGCTGACCTGGAATGCCCTCCCTCCTCACCTCCGCCAAACTAACTCTCGTCCCCTCTTCAAAGTCCTACTGAGAGCTCACCTCTTCCAGGAGGTCTTCCCAGACTGAGGCCTCCCTTTCCCTCTGCCCCTCCTTCCCTCCCCATCGCCACGACTCCCTCCCTCTGCCTCACCTCCTTTCCCTTCCCCACAGCACTTGTGCATATTCATATATATTATTTAATACTCTACTTTATTAATGATATGTATATATCTGTGATTCTGTTTATCTATTTCAATGCTGATACCTGCTTGATTGTTTTGTTTTATTCTCTGGCTCCCCCTTTTAGACTGTGAGCCCACTGTGGGGCAGGGGCTGTCTCTGTTGCCGAATTGTATATTCCAAGCACTCAGTACAGTGCTCTGCACACAGTAAGCGCTCAATAAATGACTGAATTAATTTCTCATCACATGACCCTCCCATACCAACTTCAGTACTCCCACATTATCCAAGCATATGGTTACTCATACCGCTTCCCCACTGTAGCACATAGGTATGCATCTTCGTACTCTATTGCTTCCTCCTACCTGCAATTTATTTTATTGTCTGAATCCCCTGAGAGTTCGTAAACTCTATGAGGGCAAGAGTTTACTTTACTACCTTTATTGTACTCTCCAAAATACTAAGTACAGTACTCTGCACAGAGCACGTGCTCAAATACCGTTGATTTAAAAAAACCCAAAACTTTGTAAAATAATGGCATGGGTGACATATAGCTGCTGAATGTTATTAAAATAATAATAATAGTGGCATTTGTTAAGCGCTTACCACGGTAAGAGGGCTGACATACAATCATCGGGTCCCCCACGGGACTCACAGTCTAAATAGGAGGGAGAACAGATACTGAACCTCCTTTCTGCAGATGAGTGAACTGAGGCACGAAAAGTAAAGTGACTCACCCAAGATCACACAGCACATAAGTAGCCGAGCCAGGATTAGAACCCAGGTCCTCTGACTCCCGGGCCTATGCTCTTTCCACTAGGCCACGTTGCTTCCCGTGTTGCACTGAAGTTAGTTACCCTTCAAATCGCTACAGTATTGCACAGTACTTGATGAAATTGGTGTGGGCAGGGATAGTCTCTATTGCTGAATTGTACTTTCCAAGCACTTAGTACAGTGCTCTGCACACAGTAAGCACTGATTAAATATGATTGAATGAATGAATGAAATCAAAGAATCCAACCCAGTAACACTCTGCTAAGAAGCAACTGGTGTGCAGTAAACAAAAGCTGCCATGGGCAAACATTAAAATAACTTATTAAGTCTGGCACCTATATTAGGAATGATGACTTTGGGAAAGCATTAATTCACCTTATATTATTTCCTATATGAAACTATTTTTCACTTAGCACTGTTTGTTCAACAGTATTTTCATAGAATCCGTTAAGAGATCTAACCAAAGTTGTATTTTTTTTTAAATAAAGTGACATAACATTAATTTGTGACCTTAACCAGACCTATTTAAATCAATTAATCAATGATTTTTAAGCCTTAGCATGTGCAAAACATTATACTAAGGACTTGGGAAAGAACAATAACGGACAAAATAAAACACCTCACATTCTTGAGGCAATAACTGAACCAAACACTACTTCTATGTATGGTAATCCCAATGAACAAAATAAAGCTGGTAACTCATGTAATTCCTTTTTAGATTAGCAAAACTTGGTAAACAGTACATAGCAGAAATTTTAGTTTGTCAGTGTTTTCTCAAATAATTGCTCCACATTTTTTGTGTGCGCATATTTTTTGCAGCCTGGAGACAGGGTTATGACAGGACGTAAGTTTAGCAAAAATGGGAGCGGGAGGGGAAAAAAAAATGGGAAATGGAAGAGAAATGGAAGAGGGCTCTGGAACCTGGATCTCTTACTTTTATTGCACTCTGACAAGTGCTGCTTATGATAGGCATTCAGGGAATTACAGTGATTCCCCCAAGCCTTCTCCTCCTCTTACCCTATAATTGGGACGTTTCCATGAGCCCATATCTGAGCCTTAGCACATTTTGTCTCTTCCCTTCCAAGCCTGGAGTTTGTTCTCCTTGAGGGCATTTTCATCCTATGCTGGCAGGAAAATATTACCAAGAAAATCCTACAACACAAGGCTAGGATACCGATGTCTGGGGATACCGATGTCTGGACCCTATGCTTCCTCCTACCAGGGGTGCAGGGTGTTATTACTGCTTACAAAAATAAGTATTTTAATTCCTCCTCAAAAATTGGTGAGGAGGGGGTGAAAATTTTGCGTGGAGGCACTGTATACGAGTGCGTATGGTAGATTGTTCTTCCATCTATCCACATGACTATGCTAGAAAGAAAAACAACTAGACGATGGGCATCTCCCTTCTAGAATGACAGATGCAACTTGGCCTTGAGACTTCAGGATCAAAAACCCACGAGAAGAAATTGACTATATTGGTATTACTTTGCACGGGGTCACTCTCGACTCTTACTTTCCGGTTGTGTTCCTGCTGGGGCAGGCGACTACCTAATACTATGAGAAGACTCAAGGGCTCCGGACAAGACGATTCTAAAATCTAAAAATGAGAAATGGCCTGAGTCTCCCACAGTCTTACCTTGGGATCTGACCGAATAAGCCTCCCAGCTGAGCTCAGCTGCAAGAAAAGTGAACAAAAAAAGTGGCTGCAAAAGCAATGTATTAACTTTCTGATGAAATTTCTTGGAAGATAGATTCTTAAAAATGAAGCCTCTGAGCCTCACAGAACACTGGAGCTCCCACTATACTATCAGCATGAATGCCATTCTCCAAGAAAAGAAAATCAGGACATGAAAATATATTTCCTGAAACACTATGAAGATTATAAGATTATTTAATGTTACTAAACCTAGTCCTTTGGTTGGAACTTACGTTCTGAAGTGTACAATAATTATTGGTCTGAGGCAGCCAAACTGAAAGGTTCTTTTGCCCATTTTCAGAGAATGGTAAATGTTGCAAGCTCGTTATAAATATTCACATTCCATTCTTTCTACATCAAAAAGAGAACCATTTGATCTTCCGGGCCTTCACGCTGTATACCATGTGAAAAACTTCATGTTAGAAAATGCAAGAAATGAATGGCAAACAATAGAATTCGGTTGACACTGTGGAATTTGAAGATTTGTGAGAAAAACAAGTTTTATGGTCCTTGTATGAAAAGCATTGTCTGGCAACAAAACAAAATGGTTTTGCCTGCCCCTAATTGTTATAAAGTATTGCTACAACCATATTATATTTAATTGGCATTGCCAATTAATGTGCTATTTTCCATACTTTTCCCTAAAAAAAATTAAGCCACACTTTTTGGGGTTAGGTGCATAAATGAGAATTGTGCTAAACTGGAGAAAAGACAGCAGCTTACTTTGAAAAAAAATGGAAAAAATAAAAAGCACTTCTTCCCAGAGTAGGAAAGGTTCAGGGAGAGGGTCGGATGAGCTTAATACAAAGGGGAAACATGAAGATACTCAGCAATTTTAATTATGTGGGCACTCTCAGAGGAAATCATTTGCCAGAGGCTAGAAAAATGGTAGGGGAAGGATTAGTAAGCTTATAGCATTATATATTTGGTTCTACCGTAATGCATATTTTCAAAGTGTTTTGGCTACAGAGTGATTTGGGAATTAGAGAACACTCTACCAAAATGTGCTTAAGGTTGGGGTGGCACATAGTTTGAGAAGTTTCTTAGATGCATGCAGAGAGCAGAGTACTAGGGTGAAAGTGTTCTCTCAGTGGGAATTTCAGCATTTTAATACTCACCCAGCCCCACATCACTCGTGAATATATTCATATACTTTACAATTTCCCCTTTCCCTAACCTATTTTAATTTCTGTCTCTTCCTGTAGACTCTACGCTCCTTATGGGCAAGGATCGTAACCACCAACTCTATTGTACTGTGCTTTACCAAGCAGTTAATACAGTGCACAGAGTAAGTGCTCAATAGATACCCTTCACTGATTGGGGTTTTGCAAGATGACAATCCTCACCTTATAGGAGAAATGAATGTATGGTCAAGACAAAGCAGAGAATAAATTGTTAAATTTACATAAATTGACATAAGTTGTAGGTTTAAATTCTTTTACAGCCCAACTATATGAAAAGTGTTGTTATGGCCAGCATATAGTTTAAGATTTCTAGGAGTACAATTTTATTTACATACTCTCCTAATTACATAACTAGGTGGCCTAAGGAATGTCTTTGACCAAACGGAGCATTTTTGGAAGTACTTAAAAACCTGTATCTAAGTTTCTGGTCTTTAAAAACAGAAATTAGATTTTTTTTAAAAAAGGCCGAAGGCTACTGGTCTGGCATTTAATTTCTACAGATTTAAGCACTGAGTTTAGTACAAGCCACAAGTGGAAAAGCCTAGTCAACACTGATGCAGATTTCAAATCTCTGTAGTAATTTAGCTGAGTTAACAGTTTCTGCCTAGAATTTCCAGTGAAATATGCCTTCTTTGGGACGACTGAGGAATGCAGTTTTTAAAGATATATCATTGGACAGTTAGAACTAAATAGAATTCTAACATTAGATGGAAGAAAGTGTTTCAAGTCAGGAATTAGGTATGATTGGAGGCTGTTTACATGCATCATTCCTGACTTTAGACTGATTAGATCTGAAACCACTCCAGTAAGCACCAAAGAGAAATGTGTATTAAACCAGAATGGAGAGCAAGACTATAAAGGTTATGACTTTAGGCAAGGTTTTAAAATTTAATATATACAAGCATTTGCCCATAATTCACAAGCAATGTAGCAAAATATTATCAGAAGCAAAACAATTCCAAATATTCTTAAATCACTAATACAAATACTAAGGGAGCAACTCATTCAGATTATGTAACATTGAGATTAAATTTTTTTATGGTATTTGTTAAGCACTTTCTATGTGTCAGGCATCGTTCTTAGCACTAGGGTAGATACCAGTTAATCAGGTCGTACCCAGTCCCTGTCCTACATGGGGCTCACAATCTAAACAGGAGGGAGAACAGGTATGAATCCACATTTTGCAGTTGCAAGTGAGGCACAGAGAAGCTAAGTGACTTGTCCAAGTCACACAGCAGGCAAGCGGCAGAGCCGGAATTAGAACCTCTGTGCCTCTGTGCCTGATCTGTGCCTCAGTTCCCTCATCTGTAAAATGGGGATTAACTGTGAGCCTCACGTGGGACAACCTGATTACCCTGTATCTACCCCAGCGCTTAGAACAGCGATCTGCACATAGTAAGCGCTAACAAATACCAACATTATTTAGAACCCAGATCATCTGGATCCCCGGCCCGTGCTTTATCTACTAGGCCACACCGCTTTCCAAAGACTCTCGATATAACAGTGATAATACTTGCGGCACTTAAGCACTTACTGTCTGCCAAGCACTGAACTAAATGTTGCGCGAGATACAGGAAGGATACTTGGGTCTTACATGGGGCTCACAGAATAAGCAGGAGGGAATGGAGGTATAGAATCCCCCATTTGCCTTTGAGGGGAACTGAGGCACAGGGAAGTTAAGTGGTTTGCCCAAGATCACACAGCAGGTAAGTGGATGAACCGAAATTAGAACTCAAGTCCTCTGACTCCCAGGCCTATTCTCTTTCTGTTAGGCCACTGTTTTTTCATGCTGATACTAGATGATATATTCAAAGCAACATTTTTTCTATAAACCTATTGCACTGAAAGACTATTAAGAGAAATAGTGTCCTTGAGATAACCCAGACCATTTGTTTGGTAAGGAAGCTAATATTCAAAAGCAGAATCTTAACAATTTTCATTTACCTGTGATCTCATTTAGTGGTACACCAAAACGGCAAGGGAAAAGGAAATTAAAATTTTTTAAAAAGTCAAAGAAATTAAAACAAATGGAAGGGGCAGTTTCAAGATAAAACAGTGATCATGGTCTTCCCCAGTACTCTGCAATTGTAGTTCAGATACAGATTTAAGCCCCTGTTTTACAATTTCACACTGAAAATAGCCTTTAAAATGAAGACATCCTACGTGTAAATTTCAACTTTGAAAGTGCTCAACAGGGAGACCTTGTGTAACAAATTGACATTTCATTCTGATCTTAAAAGCACATCTCAAAAACTCCCTAATTCGGAAAGTAATTTCCTTATTCATACATGATGGGTAATAGCCATTGTCAGTTGAAATGTGAAAACTTATTCTCTAACCTTCTAGACTGCCCTGCTTGGCTTTAACTGAAATATAATGCCAATTATTTTACACTGCATATAATACACAAAGGCTACACTAAATTTTCACTGGAGAAAGGTAACTGGAGGGTATTGATTTTAATATATTCAATAGTATTTATTGAGTGCTTACTATGTGCAGAGCACTGTACTAAGCGCTTGACATATATGTTCAACAGAGTAGTTCCTCTTTGAAGCACAATTCCTAGTAAGGTTAACGGGAGCACATAATGCTACTCCATGAGGAGAGGATCACTGTAAACTATCTTTCGATACGGTATAACGAAGAGAAAGATTACTAATGGACAGGAATTTTCTCACGTGTAATACAAGGTGGGTAGCTAAATCAAAACCCTCCGGTTAACTCAGTTTGCTATCAGGTTCCAGCCGGCAACCAGGACTTTAAAATATCTAATGAGTAAACCCCCTAAGTAACAAAAGCTAAGGGGAATTTCCATAAATAGTTAATAGCGATATCTGGATAAATTCAGAGAGCTGTTGACTGGCCCAAGTTTGCAAGTCTTCCTAATCGAAGTCTCCCGCTCCTTACATCCTCCTACACTCCAAGCATTGAGGGGATACCTAAATTTACCTTTCCAATACTTTCAGTAGTGTAAGGAAAACATCATATAGCAAATGCTTTAATTTGGTGCATAATTTTCGAGGTAGAAGCAGCCAATCTGCTGCAGCATGTTTAAAATGCAAAACTGATAGAAGTGTTCAAATGGCCATAAGAGTCTCTGGCTTTAGGTAACTTTCATTAGCCGTGGTGCTACCCATCTTTTTGTGTCTTTTTTGTCAGTTGTTGGCCGGAACAGCATTTGGAAACAAACATTTTCTGACATTTTTCAATCAATGAAGTGCATTCTGCTCTGTTTACATTTTCAGAGCTCTGATGCTCTGTTTATAACAACATCTGAAGAGCAACCACTTTGTTTTCACTTTCACAAACCCATGGCTTCATATAACTCGAGCTATGTAGATAAGCTCTCACATGAGTAATAACTGGGTTTCAAAAAAATCCTACCCCCAAAATCCACAAAAGCCATCCTCTTCTTACCCCACACCTAAATTCAAGGTTCTGGAAGGTGGCAACTCGGTGGAAAGTTGGAGGGAGAGAAGACGGAGGAGAAGTGAGAAATGGAGTGCCTACCAACAACGGATTAAAAGATGAGTTTTGGACAATTAACAAGAGCAAGCAATCTGTAAAATTCCTATGGGGATAAGGAAAAAGCTACACAAAGGTCTCAAAGCTGGAAAGCAAGGTAGACAGAGTGATGATAAGGCAAATGGCTGAAAAAGAGTTCACAGGGAAGGAGAAAACACATTCCCTGGGGCAGATAAGTTACTGAACATTCTGAATTATGGAAAGGACTGTTTTTGTGGGGCTCAGACATGGGGGGGAGAGCGGGTGGTCTCCAAGGCCTGCAAATGACCCTTCTGGGAGGAAAGGAGATCAGAATAAACAATGGGGAGGGAAGGACGTGTGGACGATTACCTTGGTAGTGGCTCCTGATCCCACTTTCTCTGCCCCCCACCCCCGTCCGGCGGATGACAGGAGCCTTCCGGCTTTCCTCGAGTCAGCCAAAACCTGGAAAACAAGCAGTGGTCATCTTATTAATGGTTCCTCTTGATTCCTCGATGCAATACCTAGGGAAGGAAAGCCAAGAAGGGAGACTGAGAGAGGATATGGGGTGTGGGGGGGGGGAGAGAGAAGAGAAGGAATCAAGGAGACAAAGGGGATGGGGGGAAGAGAAGGAATCAAGGAGACTGAGAAAGGGGATGGAAGGGGGGAAGAGAAGGAATCAAGGAGACTGAGAGAGGAGAAGTGGGTGAAGAGAAGGAATCAAGGAGACTGAGAGAGGAGAAGGGGGTGAAGAAAGAATCAAGGAGACAGAGAGGGGACGGGGGGGGGGGGGGGAAGAGAAGAAATCAAGGAGGCTGAGAGAGGGGATGGGAGGAAGAGAAGGAATCAAGGAAAGAGAGAGGGGATGGGGGAAGAGAAGGAATCAAGGAAAGAGAGAGGGGATGGGGGAAGAGAAGGAATCAAGGAAAGAGAGAGGGGATGGGGGGAGGAGAAGGAATCAAGGAGACTGAGAGAGGGGATGGGGGGGAATAATAATGTTGGTATTTGTTAAGCGCTTACTATGTGCAAAGCACTGTTCTAAGTGCTGGGGTAGATACAGGGTAATCAGATTGTCCCATGTGAGGCTCACAGTCTTAATCCCCATTTTACAGATGAGGTCACTGAGGCACTGAGAAGTGAAGTGACTTGCCCACAGTCACCCAGCTGACCAGTGGCAGAGCCGGGATTCAAACCCATGACCTCTGACTCCCAAGCCCGGGCTCTTTCCACTGAGCCACGCTGGAAGAGAGGAATCAAAGACAGTGAGAAAGGGGATGGGGGGAAGAGAAGGAATCAAGGAGAGTGAGAGAGAGAATGGGGGGAAAGAGAAGGAATCAAGGAAAGTGAGAGGGGGTGGGGGGAAGAAAAGAAATCAAGGAGACTGAGAAAAGGGACGGGGGGAAGAGAAGGAATCAAAGAAAGTGAGAGGGGACGGGGTAAGAGAAAGAAACAAGGAAAGAAAGAGGGGACGGGGGAAAGAGAAGGAATCAAGGAAAGAGAGAGGGGATGGGGGGAAGAGAAAGAATCAAGGAAAGAGAGAGAGGATGGGGGGAAGAGAAAGAATCAAGGAAAGTGAGAGAGGGGATGGGGGTAATAGAAGGAGTCAAGGAAACTGAGAGAGGGGGCGGGGGGGAAGAAAAGGAATCAAGGAGACTGAGAAAGGGGGTGGGGGGAAGAGAAGGAATCAAGGAAAGAGGGGATGGGGGAAGAGAAGGAATCAAGGAAAGAGAGAGGGGATGGGGGGAAGAAAAGAAATCAAGGAGACTGAGAAAGGGGATGGGGGAAGAGAAGGAATCAAGGAAAGAGAGAGGGGATGGGGGGGGGGAAGAAAAGGAATCAAGGAAAGAGAGAGGGGATGGGGGAAGAAAAGGAATCAAGGAAAGAGAGAGGGGATGGGGAAGAAAAGGAATCAAGGAAAGAGAGAGGGGATGGGGGAAGAGAGAGAATCAAGGAAAGTGAGAGAGGGGATGGGGGGAAGAGAAGGAATCAAGGAGACTGAGAGAGGGGATGGGGGGTGAGAAAGAGATGGAATCAACAGGGAGAAGAAAAGCGAGCCGCCCCTCTCCCTGAGCCAGTGTGGGAAGAGTGACGGGCTGACTTTACCTCTGTCTTTCAGCTGTTTGTCCTCCTCCTGCTGCGGGCCCCCGGGGCGCTCCCCAACTTCTCCATCGACAGCCCCTCGGGGCCAAGAGCCTCGGGGGGCGAACGCTCCTCTGGGGGCCGGAGGAGGAGGAGGAGGAGGAAGAAGCGGGGGCGCCCCCCGGCCCAGCCCGGGGGCTGAGAGCTCGGGGGCTGCAGGGCGGGAAGGACCGGCTGCGGGCTGGCGGGGAGGCGCAGGGGGGGCCGAGCATGGAGGGGAAGGGGCTCCGGGGCCGGGGGCTCAGCACAGGATGCACTTTGCACAGGGCCTCCTGCCCCTCCCCTCCCCCCCTCCGCCCTCCGGCACTTTGGGGTCACGGGGAAGGACCGACCCCGCGCCCGCCAATCAACGGCGTCGCTGGGGAGCCGAGCCCGGAGCCGTAAAGCAGGCGGGCGGGGGGGGCCCCGCCCTGGTCGTAAAGCCGCCGGCGCTTGGCGACAGTGGGGCCGCCCAGGGCCGGCAGGGGGCACCCGCTCGGAGTGGTTGCCCAGCAACGGCGGGGAGGGGGGCGGCCTCTGCGCATGCGTCCCGCCAGGACCGGCCGGGCGGGGCGTCTCCGAGCCTCTCGCTGTGTCTCTGGCTCTTTCTGGCTCTGCGGGGTCGGGCTGCCTCGGCAGGTAACGCTGATCCCACCCTTCACCCGGGGGTGGGGGGGGGGGGGGGGGATGGGGAGCTGGGCCCGGCAGTAAGAGGGATCGTGGGCAGCTCGCGCGGGGCGCCAGGTCCCCTTTCAGGATGAGGATGCGATTTGGTAAGGGCTTCCTAGGTGCAGAGCGCTGGGGGAGACACGGGGGGCCCAAGGGAGGCTCCCAGTCTTCACCCCCATTTTCATAATAACAATAATGTAGGTGCAGAGCACTGTGCTGAGCGCTGGGGGAGAGGCGGGGGGGCCCAAGGGAGGCTCCCAGTCTTCACCCCCATTTTCATAATAAAAATAATGTAGGTGCAGAGCACTGTGCTGAGCGCTGGGGGAGAGGCAGGGGGGCCCAAGGGAGGCTCCCAGTCTTCACCCCCATTTTCATAATAAAAATAATGTAGGTGCAGAGCACTGTGCTGAGCCCTGGGGCAGAGACAAGGGGGTCCCACGGGAGGCTCCCAGTCTTCATCCCCATTTTCATAATAATGTTGGGATTCGTTAAGGGCTTACTAGGTGCAGAGCACTGTTCTAAGCGCTGGAGGACAGACAGGGTGGTCCCACTTGAGGCTCCCAGTCTTCATCCCCATTTTCATAATAATGTTGGGATTTGTTAAGAGCTTAGTAGGTGCAGGGCACTGTTCGAAGCGCTGGGGAAGATAGAGGGTCATCAAGTGGTCGCACGTGAGGCTCCCAGTCTTCATCCCCATAATAATAAAAAATAATGTTGGGATTTGTTAAGCACTTATTAGGTGCAGAGCACTGTTCCAAGTGCTGGGGGAGATACAGGGTTATCAGGTGGTCCCATGTGAGGCTCCCTGTCTTTATCCCCATTTTACAGGTGAGGGAACTGAGTCCCAGAGAAGTGAAGTGACTGGCCCACAGTCACACAGCTGACAAGGGGCAGAGCCGGGATTCGAACCCATAACCTCTGACTCCCAGCCCGGGCTCTTGCCACTGAGCCACGCTGCCTTTGCGTGTTCAAGGCCCCCTGTGGGGAAGGGACAAAAAAAAAAGGCCCATAATAGTAACGATGCAGCAGCGTGGCTCAGTGGAAAGAGCCCGGGCTTCGGAGTCAGAGGTCATGGGTTCAAATCCCGGCTCTGCCACTTGTCAGCTGGGTGACTGTGGGCCAGTCACTTCACTTCTCTGGGCCTCAGTTCCCTCATCTGGAAAATGGGGATGAAGACTGTGAGCCTCACGTGGGACAACCTCATTTGTATATATTTTTATTACCCTATGTATTTTGATATTGACGTGTACATCCCCTTGATTCTGTTTATCGTGATTAAGTTGTCTTGTTTTTGTCCATCTGTCTCCCCCGATTCGACTGTAAGCCTGTCAATGGGCAGGGATTGTCTCTGTTGCCGAATTGTACATTCTAAGCGCTTAGTACAGTGCTCTGCACATATTAAGCACTCAGTAAATACTATTGAATGAGTGAACAACCTGATTACCCTGTAAATCTACCCCAGCACTTATAACAGTGCTCTGCACATAGTAAACGCTTAACAAATACCCACATTATGCGTGTACAATGTGACAAGCACTGTTCTAAGCATTGGGGAGCACAAGGTCATCAGGTTGTCCACATGGAGTTCACAGTCTTCACCCTCATTTTGCAGATGAGGGAACTGAGGGACAGAGAAGTGAAGTGACTTGTCCAACGCCACACAGCTGACAGGTGGCGGAGCCAGGTTAGTGATAATAATTCAGTAGTATTTATTGACCACTTACTATGTGCAGAGCACTGTACTAAGCGCTTGGAATGTACAATTCGGCAACAGATAGAGACAATCCCTGCCCAGTGATGGGCTCACAGTCTAATCGGGGGAGGCAGACGGACAAAAACAAGACAACTTAATCACGATAAATAGAATCAAGGGGATGTATACCTCATTAACAAAATAAAATGATGGTATTTAAGTGCTTATTATGGGCCAAGCACTGTTCTAAGCGCTGGCCAGGGGTGGAATACAAGGTTCATCAGGTTGTCCCATGTAGAGCTCACAGTCTCAATCCCCATTTTACAGGTGAGGAGACTGAGGCACAGGGAAATGAAGTGACTTGTCCAAAGCCACACAGTTAACGAGTGGCGCAGCCAGGTTAGTAATAACGATAATGATGGTATTAAGCGCTTACTATGGGCCAAGCACTGTTCCAAGAGCTGGGGGGGAGGAGGGGAGAATACAAGGTCATCAGATTGTCCCATGTAGGGCTCACAGTCTCAATCTCCATTTCACAGATGAGGGAACTAAGGCAAAGAGAAGTGAAGTGATGTGTCCAAAGTCACACAGCTAGCTGACAAGCTTGGAATGTACAATTCGGCAACAGATAGAGACAAACCCTGCCCAGTGATGGGCTCACAGTCTAATCGGGGGAGACAGACGGACAAAAACGGCTCTGCTGGGGTAATAATAATGATGATGGGGTAGACTGTAAGCCCGTCAATGGGCAGGGATAGTCTCTATCTGTTGCCGAATTGTACATTCCAAGCGCTTAGTACAGTGCTCTGCACATAGTAAGCGTTCGATAAATACTGTTGAATGAATGAATATTTGTTATACGCTTACTGTGTTCCAAGCACTGTTCTAAGCACTGGGGTGGGGGTGGGGATACCAGGTCAGCAGGTTGTCCCTCGTGCGACTCACAGTCTTCATCCCCATTTTGCAGATGAGGGAACTGAGGCGCAGAGAAGTGAAGTGACTTGTCCAAAGCCACACAGTTGACAAGTGGCGGAGCCAGGTTAGTGATAATAATGGTAATGATGGTATTTGTTAAGCACTTACTATGTGCCAAGCACTGTTCTAAGCGCTGGGGGCAGGGGAGGGATACAAGGTCATCGGATTGTCCCACGTGCGACACACAGACTTCATCCCCATTTTGCGATGAGGGAACGGAGACACAGAGAAGTGAAGTGACTTGTGCAAGGTCACACAGCTGACAAGTGGCAGAGCCAGAATAGTGATAATAATAATAATAATAATAATGGTAATTATGGTATTTGTTAAATGCTTACTATGTGCCAAGCACTGTTCTAAGCACTAGGGGGGATGCAAGGTCATCAGGTTGTCGCACAGTCTTCATCCCCGTTTTACAGATGAGGAAACTGCGCCACAGAGAAGTTAAGTGACTTGTCTAAAGTCACCCAGGTGACAAGTGGCGGAGCAATAATAGTAATAATGATGGTATTTGGTATGCGTTTACTATGTGCCAAGCGCTGTTCTAAGCGCTGGGTAATGGAGCGGGGGGGAATACAAGGTCATCAGTTTGTCCCATGTAGGACTCACAGTCTTAATCCCATTTTACAGATGAGGGAACTGAGGCATTCATTCAAGCATATTTATTGAGTGCTTACTATGTGCAGAGCACTGTACTAAGCACTTGGAATGTACAGTTCGGCAACAGATAGGGACAATCCCTGCCCAATAACGGGTTCACAGTCTAAACGGGGGAGACAGCAAAACAAAACAGAACAAAACAAGTAGTCTGGTGTAAATATCCAGATAAATATAATCATAGAGAAGTTAAGTGACTTGTCCATAGTCACACAATTAGCTGACAAGTGGCGGGGCCCGGGATTAGAACCCATGACCTCTGACTCTCAAGTCTGTGCTCTTTCCACTGAGCCACGCTGCTGATGTCGCCCAAGGTTTTGCACGCACGTGGGCTTTAACACCGCCCTCTCCTCTGCCCGGAGAAATCACTTCCCCATCCTTATTGACACCCATGTCCATCGTCCTTGCCGGATGTTCTGCACATTTAACTCCCTCCCCAAACCTCCAACATCCCTTGGCGCTAATAATAAGGGTGGTATTTGTTAAGTGTTTACTTTGTGCCAAGCACCGCTGATCAGGCCATCCACTTTCCCAGAAGACTCTAGAGGAGATCTGCTGTCTTCTCTCAAAATCCGTCCCCTGTGCATCGACCCCATCCCTTCGCACCGTATCAAAACACTTGCCCCCTCCTTTCTTCCCTCCCTGACTACCATCTACATCTGTTTGCTCTCCCGTGGCTTCTTCCCCTCTGCTTTCAAACAGGCCCACGTCTCCCCATCCTTAAAAAACCCTCCCTTGATCCCGTGACTCCCTCCAGGTATCGCCCCATCCCCTCCTACCATTCGTTGATTCAGTCAGTCGTGTGGCTTGAGCACTTACTGGGTGCAGAGCACTGTGCTAAGCGCATGGGAGAGTACAATACAACAGTAAGAATAGCAATAACAAGAACAACAATAATAACAATTAGAGAAGCAGTATAACTCAGTGGAAAAAGCATGGGTTTGGGAGCCATAGGACGTGGGTTATGATCCCGGCTCCGCCACTTGTCTGCTGTGTGACCGTGGGCAAGCCACTTAAAGTCTCTGTGCCTCTCATCTGTAAAATGTCACCATCCTTCCTGCCTCACAATCCCATACCCTTGGCATCATCCTTGATTCCTCTCTCTCATTCAGCCTGCATAGTCAATCCATCACCAAATCCTGTGCTGGTTTGACCATCACAACGCTAAAGTCCGCCCTTTCCTCTTCATCCTAACTGTTACCCCGTTAATCCAATCACTTATCCTAACCGGCCTTGATTACTCTATCAGCCTCCTCGCTGACCTCCCTACTTCCTGTCTCTCCCCACTCCAGTCTATACTTCACTCTGCTGCCCTGATCATTTTTCTACAGAAACATTCAGGACATGTTTTCCCACTCCTCAAGAAACTGTAGTCGCTGCCCATCCACCTCGGCATCAACCAGAAACTACTTACCATTGACTTTAAAGCACTCTACGTCCCTGCCTCCTCCAACTCCCTACTCTCCCACATCCCAGCCCGCACCCTTCACTCCTCTAATGCCAACATTCTCACTTTACCTCAGTCTTGTCCATCTCATGCTGACCTCTCACCCACGTTCTGTTCCTCACATCTGACAATTACTCTCCCAACTGCCCTTCAAAGCCTTTCTGAAGGCACATCTGACCCTTTCCTGCCTAAGCTCTCCTTTCCTCTTCTCCCACTCCCTTCTGCGTCACCCTGACTTGTCATTTCATTCATAATAATAATAATTTTGCTATTATTTTGCTAAGTGCTGGGGTGGGTACAGGCTTATAATAATAATAATAATGATGATGATATTTGTTAAGCGCTTACTACGTGCCAAGCACCGTTCTAAGTACTGGGGTAGATAAAAGGTAATCAGGTCGTCCCACATGGGGCTCACAGTCTTCATTCTCATTTTACAGATGAGGGAACTTAGGTCCAGAGAAGTTAAGTGACTTGCCCAAAGTCACACAGGTGACAAGCGGCAGAGCCGGGATTTGAACCCACGACCTCTGACTCCCCAGCCCATGCTCTTTCCACTGAGCCACGCTGATCAGGTTGGACACAGTCCCTGTCCTACATGGGGCTCATAGTCTTAAACCCCATTTTACAGATGAGGTAACTGAGGCACAGAGAAATGAAGTGACTTGCCCAGAGTCACACAGCTGACAGATGGTGGAGCCGGGATTAGAACTCAGGTCCTTCTGACTCCAAGGCCTGGACTCTATCCACTAGGCCATGAACCTCCTCCCAGCCCCATAGTATTTATGTGCATACCTGTAATTTTATGTATATGCCTGTCTCCCACTTTGGACTGTAAGCTCGTTGTGGTCGGGGAATGTGTCTTTTTTATTGTTCTGTTATACTCTTCCAAGCATTTGGTACAGTGCTATACACACAGTAAGCGCTCAATAGATATGACCCATTTCGGCTTTGACATTGTCAGCTTTCATCCCACTACTTATCTTTCCCCTATAATCAGTCATTTTCATTGAGCGCTCGCTGTGGGTAGAGCACTGTACTGAGCGCTTGAGAGAGAACAGTATAACAGACACATTCCCTGCACAAACAAACTTACAGTCTAGAGGGAGAGTACAATACAACAGAGTTGGTAGACACCTTCCCTGCCCGCAACAAGCTTACAGCCCAGAGAGTAGGGAGGCAGAGGGGAGGGCACACGCTTGGAAGAAGGCAGAAGTTTCCTCATTCTCATTCTCTGACATGCACAGCTGATGCCCAGTTGCCTGGTGAACACAGAAAAGAGCAGCCAAAAGGTCTGGTGGGTGGAATTAGCCGGACCCGTGACAGACATGGGGACTCACCTCTTCTCAACTTCCATAATGTCTTTCTCCCCTTCTAGACTGTAAGCTCATTGTGGGCAGGGAATGGGTCTGTTTGTTGTTATATTGTACTCTCCCAAGCACTTAGCACAGTACTGCGCACCCAGGAAGCTCTCAATACATGCAATCGAATGAATGAATACGTTACGAAGTGAAAGGGTGCTAGAGATATGTGAAGTCTGATTCCTAGTTTCAATTTTTTCTTGTGTATATGATGTGTTGCGCATTTCAAAAACTGATTAAGTTTTTTCCCATTGTAGTATTCTGAGAGTGTGACCATATGCCATTTTACTGTATATTATTACATAAATATATATATTAGCTCTTGAAGAAATTTGCAATTAGCTTGCAAAATATACCACTCAACAGATATATACATATAATAGCAAATGGTCACACTTCACTGAGTTAATAAACAATTTAACCTTGTTTTTTCATGCATTTTAACTTTTTCTCATCCTTCCTGGAATAATTACAGTCTGTAGAAGCTTCATTTCCTGCCAGCCAAGCATACATGTAGTCTACAATTTACAATTTAGTAAAACTAACATGGCACCTAAGTATACATGTCAGAATTGAAATAGCACAAAGCAGAAGGACGTGGCTTGGAAATGAAATGTTTTCAGTTGCTCCATGATATTTTGGCAACTTTGGCTATTTTTCATCGATTCTGTGAATTTGTATAGAAAAATATGTTTGATAAATCATTCCCAAGGTGTATGCATAATTATATCTCAGGAGTTCTGATGACATTGGACAGATGACTTCAGTTTTGTTTCTGGAGTTTGTCACCTGAAATCCCTTGATGAAATCGCATCATCATCCATAGTTTTTACTGAGCACTTACTGTATGCAGAGCACTCTACTGAGTGCTTGGGAGAATACCATCCAGCAATAAGCGGACACATTCTTCTCACTGTACCTCGATCTTGTCTATCTTCTCCCTGACCTCACACCCACGTCCTGTCTCTGGCCTGGGTTGCCCTCCTTCCTCATACCCGACAGACAGTTACTCTCCCTCCCTTCAAAGCCTTATTGAAGGCACATCTCCTCCCAGAGATCTGCCCTGACTAAACCCTCCTTTCCTTTTGTCCCACTCCCTTCTGCATCACCCTGACTTGCTCCCTTTATTCATCCCCCCTCCCAGCCGCACAGCACTTATGTACATATCTGTAATTATCTATATTAATGTGCGTCTCCCCCTCTAGACTGTAAACTTCTTGTGGGCAGGGAATGTGTCTGTTTATTGTTATGATGTGCTCTCCCAAGCACTTAGTACAGTGCTCTGCACACAGTAAGCACTCAATAAATAAGATTGATTGTCTGACACATTCCCTGCCCCCAACGAGCTTAGAGTCTAGAGTACAATAACAACTGCAGTGGTTCATAATAACAATCCACAGTACTTGCCCTAACAGAATTAGAAATTGTTCATATAATAGAAGTATTAAGTAATTACTGTGTGTAGAGCACTGTATTAAATGCTGGTAAAGAATATACAGATGAAAATTGGACATGGTGCCTGTCCCTTGTAGGAGAGGCTCCCAATGTGTGTGCCCCATTGTGGCAGCTGTTTTGTTGCATAGATACACATCATATTCACTTTACTTGAAACTGACCTTTCAGAGGCCACTTGTGACCCACCTCCTCCTCGGGACGGTAGAACACAAGGACACACAAAAGTCATTACTGGTTCTGGCCAGTGGTCTACTCAGCAGAGTGGTGTCCCTTCTAGTGTGCATGCTAATGGACCCACTGAAAATCCCTCTAAACTGTACGCTTGCTGTAGGCAGGGAACACATCTACCAACTCTGTTGTATTGTACTCTCCCAAGCGCTTAGTATCAACCAGTCGATCAGTGGTATTTATTATAATAATGTTGGTATTTGTTAAGCGCTTACTATGTGCCGAGCACTGTTCTAAGCGCTGGGGTAGACATAGGGGAATCAGGTTGTCCCACGTGGGGCTCACAGTCTTAATCCCCATTTTACAGATGAGGGAACTGAGGCACAGAGAAGTTGTGACTTGCCCACAGTCACACAGCTGACAAGTGGCAGAGCTGGGATTCGAACTCATGAGCCCTGACTGCAAAGCCCGTGCTCTTTCCACTGAGCCACGCTGCTTCTCTACGCTTACTATGTGCAGCGCACCGTAGTAAGTATAGTGTAACAAAATTAGCAGATAAGTTCTCTGACCAGAATGAGCTCATGGTCTAAAGGGGGAGACAGATATGAATATAAATAAGTAATGTATAATATATATTTTAAAGGTATACACATAAGCGCTGTGGGCTTGAGGGTGGGATGAATATCAAATGTCCAAAGGTCACAAATCCAAGGGCATAGGCAATGCAGAAGGGAGAGTGAGCCAGGGAAAAGAGGGCCTAATCGAGGAAGGCTTTCTGGGGGAGATGTGATAATGCCTTGAAGGTGGGCAGAGTGGTGGCCTGGCATATATGGATAGGGAGGGAGTTCCAGGCCAGGAGGAAGATGCGGGAAAGGGGGCGGCGGCGGGATAGATGAGATTGGGGCGCAGTGAGGAAACTGGCTCTAGAGGAGCAGAGTTTTCAGGCTAGAATCTGAACACAATAAGCCCTCAATAGGATTGACTCTACATGACAGTGGGATATTTGGAAGAGCTGTGTGAACATTGCTTTCCTTAACATCCATACTTTCCCCAGCCTCATCACTAGAAATAGCACAGAAGGCAAAAATCATTGTGTTTGCCAGTAATTACTCCTGGATTAATTCTCCCAGTTTGCTACTACATGCTGGGATAAGTCAGAGGGTCAATAGTATTTATTGAGCACGTAGTACCGAGCACTGTACTTCGCATTTGGTAGAATGCGATGGAATAAGTATATCCGATCGATCGCTGGCCTCAAGGATCATCCAATGTAGCTGGGCAGATAGACAAATTACAGGTAGGGGGAAGCAATCAAATATAAAGATATGTACTTAGTGCTTTGGCGGTGGGGAGGAGGTGAGAAAGGGGTGAGTACCTTAATGCCTAGGGAGTAAAGACTCAAGTGCATTATTAATGCAGTAGGGAGGGATACAAGGTGGAGACATGAGAGCTTAATTGGGGGAAGACTTCCTAGAAGAGATGTTATTTGAGCAGGGCTTTGAAAATGCGGAGAGTGGTGTTCTGCCAGATGAGAAAGAGGTGGGAGGTCCAGAGGAAAATGGAGGGCGTGAGCAAAGCATTGGCAGTGAGACAGGTGAGAGCGAGGCCCAGTGAATAGGGTGGTATTAGCGCAGTGAAGTGTGGAGGCAAGTACATCTCCTCCAAGAGGCCTTCTGTAGCTAAGCCCTCCTTTTCTCTTCTCCCTCTCCCTTCTGCATCGCCCTGACTTGTTCCCTGTATTCATCACCCCTCCCAGCTCCACGGCACTTAGGAACATATCTTTAATTTATTTATTTATATTAATGTCCATCTGTAAGCACGTTTTGGGCAGGGAATGTGACTGCTTATTGTTATATTGTAATCATGATTGTGGTATTTGTTAATTGCTTACTATGTTCCAGACAATCCCAAACACTTAGTACAGTGCTCTGCACACAGTAAGCTCTCAATAAATACAACTGAATGAATGAATGCATGAGTGAATGCATGCAGTCTGGGGTGAGGTGGGAGAGGAGCGAGGATAACTAGGTAAATGAAAAGTACTTGCGATTATTAACAACCTGCATGGTAGTATATAAAGCCATGAAGGTCAGACATTTTCATTGCCGTTTCAAAACGAGATTGATAGAAGATGCAAATATTTCTCTCTCCAGGTCTCAAGATGTTTCGGCAAAGGTAAGTAGACTGTAGACTAAGCTCTTTATGGGCAGGGAGCGTGTCTCCCAATTCGGTTGTACTTTCTCTTTAAACTGTTAGCTCTCTGTGGGCAGGGAATGTGTCTAACAACTCTGTTTATATTGTACTCTCCCAAGCGCTTGGTACAATGCTCTGCACATTGTAAGCACTCAATAAATATGATTGATTGATTCCCTGGTACAGTGCTCTGCGCACAGAAAGCACTCAATAAATACAAAAAAAATTTCCTGAAACCACTTGAGGTTAGAATTACTGTAATCGTTAAGAGCATTGGTAGATTAAGAAAAGAATGAGATAATGGTATCGAGGCATAACATAGAAGGCGTAGACCGCTCTTCAGTTACTACTCTAGAGCAATAGTTTCTTGGAAAGGTGCAGATGCCTCATACCACCTTCCCAAGTCTAGGTATTGTAGAAATGACTTTGTACATAACTCACGTCACCGACTTTTGCACATGAAAAAAAAATAGATTTTTATTCTTAAATTATTTCTAACTTTGCTTCATCAGAAGGGAATGCATGTTTTTCTTTGGGATGTGTTTTAGAATATACTGTCATAGAGGGCCCTATGACTTGGAGCTCACAGTCTAAGAGGTGAGGAAAACCTGTATTAGCCCCATTTGTACAGGTGAGGAAACTAAAGCACATAACCTTTGACCAAACAGTTTCTGTGGAATGAAGGGGGCAGAAGCCAGATTGGGGTGGGGGGGAGGTCAAGGAGAGGAATGGAGAAGAGAAAATGAACAACAGGGTATAGACAACTAGCTCAAGAAGTTTGGAGAGGAATGATAGGAGGGAGACGGGTGATAAGTGGAAGGAGCCGTGGGGTTTGGACAGGGATTTTTTTTTAAGAGAGGGGAGTCATGAGTATGTTTGAAAGCAGTGGGGAAGAAGGCATTGGAGAGTTAACAGTTCAAGATGGTGGTCATGGAGGAAAGAAGGGAGGGGGCAGTTGGTTTGATAAAGTGTGACAGGATGGTGTCGGAGTTGCAGGTGGAGGGAGTAGATTTTGGGAGGAGGTGAGAATCTCTCGAAACGCTGTTGGGAAAGACGGGAGAATCGAAGAAGGGGCAGGATGAGGGATGGACTGGAGAAAAGCAAGAGAGATTAACAATCAAGCGTGAGTTTTTTTCCTACAAACTTCTTGATGGAACATTTTTGGGGTGGAACTAGTTCCCATGCTAATGAATCAATCAGTGTTATTTATTGAGTACCTACTATGCACAAGTGCATGCTTGGGAAGGTATCATATAATAGAGTTGATAGGTGCTGTTCCTGTCCACAAGGTAACAGACTCTCAAATGGTAGTGGTAAATCTCAATAAAATTACTTAATCTTTAAATAAGAAGAGTTTTACGTTTTTTAAATTATCTGTGATGAACCTAAACTTACTCATTTTTATATTTTCTCATTTTAGGTGTCTGAAGAAACGTTGCATTCCAAAGGAGTAGTATTTTCAGTACTTCCCAAAGAAAAAGTTTTGTATAAGTGACGTGAAGAAAAATGGAGGCTCGATATCAAGCCTTGCAGCAGTTATACAGGGAGGTGCTTGTTGGTGCACCATTGAACAGTAGCAGCCATGATTATGTTTTTTATCTGAACCCACCTCTTTCAGCTGAAGATTTGTGCTCCTCACATCAGCAGAATTGGTCTTGTGCCCCTGAGGAATTAATTTGGAGCCATCCAAAATCTATTTTGGATATTACTCCTGCAGCATCAGTTAATGAGAATGTGACCCCTCAAAGATGCAATCCCAGAGAAATAACATTACTGCAGTTTACACTGATCAAGATGATGATCAAAAAGATACTGAACCCAGAAACAGAGTTAAGCGTGAAAAAAAAGTACATTCAAATCATTGAAACTCTCCTTAAGCCAACTGAAATTGACCACAAATTAGTAAGCTTTTTTAATTTTTAAAAAAATAATTTTTAATTCTTTTCTAAACTCAAACAAAAAAAAGTGGTTTTTTTTTATTTTACAGATCGGCTTATTTGGAAGTTCAGATAAATTGTTATCTCACATGGCTGCAAATTGCCTGGCCTCACTTTTATTTTTCCAGCTACGAGAAAAAGTAAGTAAAATAGTATGAATAATTTTGGTTCGTAAACTAAATATTTCCAAAACATGAAATATTTTCATAATCTTTCACCGTTCATTTTACCTTTAAAAAGTTTTTACAAAAGGCGTTAACAACATCCCAGATTTGTCCAAGTACTCTTTGTGTGTATATTGTCAGTATTTTGGTGGTGGTGAAGTTATCCAAAGAATAAGAATTAGGATCTGGAAATTTCTGGGTATATTTTGTGTGAAGATCATGATTCTGTACGAACCAGTGTAGTTTGCTTTACGTAAAGGTCTTAGAATGATCTTTAATAGAGCGTCAGACATTTGTGACAAGTTCAGCTTCTGTTTTGTGTCTTATGTCCTAATTCACTTATAAACAAGTCTGAACATCTAACACTCCTTTCAGCCATCATTAGTATGTGTTTTGACTTGAAAAAAATCACATGTCTTATCTGCCAAACAAGTACCCTACCTCCCACCCCCTAAAACATGCATCAAACTTTACCACTGCCAGCTTTTCATGCTTCTGCTCCTTCTTGTCTGCCTTTATTAATAACCATTTTTATTGTAACATTTTTATTAGATTAACAGCTAAATATAACATTTGAGTATTTATGGAGTAATGCATTGTAAATTACTGTATGAAATTTATGGTAATATGCACAAATGCACATTTGACTCTTTTTTTCCCCCTTTTCTTTGTAGACAAACTTAAATGACACCTGGCTGATTTATTGTGTTAAAACTCTTTCTCAATACCCTAAGAGTGATCAAGTAGCAAACTGTCTCTGGTCCCTTACAGCTGTAATAAAAGAGGTCTTGAAAGATACCTGTCTGAATAAAGCAGGTGGGAATTCTTTGATAAAATTAGCCACCACAACTCTACCCGGGGAAGGCAAAAGCTTATTTATAGTTAGTACTCCCTGTCTCACAATTGTCCTTCGCCCTTTGAATTACAAAAGGGGCCCCCCTCTCATCCCCCGACAAAGTACAGTAGCAGGATTTCTGTTAAAAAATAAAAAATTGGAAAACACTCCAACAATTACTTAGGCCAGGTCTGAGCCTAGTTGTATTTGTTTACAAAGACCCTGTTGAAAGTAGAGCAGGAGGGCTACAGTTCCATCTGCTGTTTCTATGTGACGGGAACATAATTAGAACCATCTAGGAAACTAAAAAGCGTTCTTGAAGTATTCGTAAGAACTGATTACTTGAATTGAAAAAAGTGTGTTTACTTTCTGATGATCAATACCTTGTTTTCGTTCCAGAAATACTGAAGCAACTCCTCATCCCCTTTGACCCCATTTTTGAAGAGTTTTACAGTTCAGTTTTGTCTGAGCATTTTGAGAATAAGCAAGATACTTGGTTAAACAGATTGCTTAGTTTCATGGATTTGCTTGAAGTTCTCGTAGCTTCCAGAATCCACCTAAAATTGCATTCCACATGTCAGCGAATTCTGTTTTGTCAGCCTTCTTACACTTTGAACATTATTACTCGGCCTATTCATAATGTAGTGAAAAGAAAGGTCATTGTATTCCTTAAAAAGAGTCTTCTTCAAAAAGTGGGTGAAGATCTGATAAAGATATTACCTTCCAAACCATTTGAACAAGATCCTCATTTAGATATGGACATGTTAGCTCTGGCTAATGCCATTTTGCAAGCTGTGACTGTAGGATGGCTGAAGCAGTTGCCTTTTATTGGAAAACCTAGTCATTTTGGAGGAAGTGAAGATGGCACTGAAAGTAATAGCCCTGTTGGACCTGATCAAGGAATTCTGAGAGCTTCAAGTTTAGCTGTACTCAAGTCTTTAGAACTCAAGATCCAGAATTGTTCATCAGCAAAGGAAATGAAAGGTAATTTTGTAAACTTTGGTGTTTCAAATAGAGCAGTAGAGCAGTTTTTAGTTAATTGCATGTGTCGCGGAGCCCCCAAAACTTGGACGGTGTTTTTCTAATGGGAACCAGTTTCAGAATATTATCAGGTACTTGATTGATTTGAAAATGTGTTTTGGGATGACCTAAGCTTTTCATCATAAATAAAACGCCTTACATTTTTGCTGCACAATGTGCTGTTGACAAATTGGTGTGCATTATCATATTGGTGTTTCTATTGAAATCAGTTTACCGCAACTTATTGAGTTAGCCTGGTCGAAGTGTTTGTGGAGAGTTTGGTGTTCTGCTAAGGTTTTGACCATTTAATATAGTTTCTCAGGCACAGCCATGTTGTTATCTCATGGAAGTTGAAAGGACCTGGGTTCTAATCCCGGCTCCACGACACATCTGCCGTGTGAACATGTAGGAGAGGGACTGTGCCCAACCTGATTTGCTTGTATCCACTCCAGCGCTTAGAACTGTGCTCGGCACATACTAAACACTTAACAAGTACTATTTATTATTATTATTTTGCAAATTAGCTTGGGTTAAGATAAACTGCTTCAAAATATTTTTTTTTACATAGGTCTTAGAGAAACATTGTCCGAAGATTTAAATCTGTTTGTCAGTCAACATCTATTGAGCTGCCCCTTGGGGATAATCCTTTATGGGGATTGAAAGGACAGGAAATAGGAACAAACCTTCAACCCACTAATGTAATCAGACTTCCCCAAATTGGTCGGATGACAGTGAATTTTGGGGTAGGTGACCTCTCAAACCCAAAGTTTCACCGGCGATGGCAGTGGAACAGCAGCAAGGAGATGGAGAAAGACTGTCTCATCTTATGCTGTCTATTTGTCTCCGACCCATACTGATTCTATGAACACATCTCCCCCAGAACATCCCACTCTCCATCTGTAATCGTTCTGGTAGTGTAGCCATAGAGTTTTCTTGGTTAAAAGTGCAGAAGTGGTTTACCATTGCTTTTTTCCGCACAGTAAAGTTGAATCTCCACCCTGGACTCTCTCCCATGCCACTGCTGCCCAGCACAAATGAGTTTTGACTTGTAGCAGTTTGCTTTCTACTCATTAGCCGCTGCCCAAGCTAGGAATGGAGTGGGTATGCCTTTTGCTTGACTCTCCCTTCCATAGCTGAGACAGGAAACTCTCCAGGTACGATCCTGAGAGGGCGGAGAAAGGTTAATCAGTGTTATTTATTGAGTGCTTACTTTGTGCACTGCACTGTACTAAGCACTTGGGAGAATATAATACAATAGAGTTAGCAGGAACGTTCCCTGCCCAAAGATTCCTCTTCTTCAGTGACATCCACTGCCACTGCAGTTGTTTTGGGTTGCGTATGATGGGAATTCCTGTGTGACTGGAATTAGGTATTTTTGCTTGGGAAGCTCCCATCCCCCAGCAACACTTGCCTAGGTGACTCGATTAAAATCTATAAAAACTTACTCAAAGCACAGAAACGAAATATTTGCAAACTCCTTAAATAATTATTGGATCTTTTAAGTAGAAAGCAAATCGTAGTCATTGTATGCATTGTCATCCTTTACTGGTAAGTCATAATGAAGATAATATATGAACATCCCTTTGGTTAACCCTAACTACACCTTTGCCAAAAACCCAGTTTTCTGTAGGAACATTCTTTTGCTATTTACATCCTCTTTGGAAAAACCTTTGCAACAATTGATACTGATGGTTTTAATTGACTCAAGTCATGATCTCCGTGAGGGACGGAGACTGTGTCTACTTCCCCCCTGCAAATTCTTTACCAGCGTTTTGCCAGTGCTCCACACACAAGTGCTTAGTAAATATTACCGCTACTTTAAGGATGCCAATATTTGGACAAACATATGAGTCATCTTACTCTATTGCCTCTGGAAGCAAAGCGAATATTATGCGGGGATCTAGAAATTCATCTATATTTTTCCAGTATGAATTATTTCATTATACTGTTAGAATAACCAGTTCAATAAATGGCAACGTTTAAATGACCTATATTTTCGTTGCTGATTAAAAAAAAACCCAGAAACCCTGGAATAAATATTCTCAACAAGAAGTATAAGGATTCTGTAATCAGGGATTTTTTGAATTTTTAAATCCGAATAAAAAATTCAGTATCTTTTCAGAGATTGTGGAACATAAATAAAATCTAATTGGAAAACTTCAGGTGCAATTATAATTTGCAACAGTAGGTGGCAGATAATGTGTAATTTAAAAATGAATATCAGAAATTTTCCAAGTTGCAAATTTTTCCTATCTTAAATGTTTTATAACTCATTTCCCTGTTTTGTGGGTGCAGTCCCTTAAAGTTGACTTAGTAGTCTATTCTTTTTGTGAAATGATTATGAAAAATAGTTTTCTAGATAAATTCTCTATTATCTTTACCATTGTTTGACTTCCTCAGTATCACTAGGTGGCTATCTTTACATGCATTTATTTTTTATCATTTTTAAGTATAAATGAAAATTAGATTGAATTTGTCTTGAAGATGGATATTTTGCCCTGAGTTTTTTTTAATCAAATCTATTGAAACTCTTAAAATGAATAGAGTTTCAGAGCAGAAAACTGCCATTTCCTGCCAGTTTATTTACATTGTTTTAAAATAAGAACTTTATGTATTTATTTGGTCACTGAAGCCTTTTACAAGAAAGTTGTAATTTGTAGAATTCAGTTGTCAGGAGTTTGTGTTGTTTTTAAAACTACAGAATTTGCTTTTATAATGCTCAAAGCAGTTCTGATATTATTCTGAAAATTTACAGTTTTTATATAGTGAGTTACTAAAGAAGAGAGACTTGTCATTATAGCTCATATTTGTTTGAGGAATATATGTTTTATAACAGTTGTGGATGAACAAACAATAGTAAGGAACATTTCTCAATAGTACATTTACATGCATCTGTATTGCTTGGATTACATTTCTTTTTATACGATTTCTTCAAGTTGATTTACAGAGATTCACATCGGAGTTACTGACTTTCTTAAAGGATCATCGACAACCTTCCCCACAGTTTTCTTTCCATCCCTGTGAATGGGTGTCCAGGGTCTTTATAGAACAAGACGATGACATGCTGGAAGCTGCTAAAGCACTACTAAGCATTTATTTAAAGTTTACTAGGTTGGTATAATATTTAACTGTTTGCCAAAATAATAACAATAAGGATGCTGGTATTTGTTAAGGGCTTACTATGTGCCAAGCACTGTTCTAAGCGCTGAGGTAGATACAGAGTAATCAGGTTGTTCCACGTGGGGCTCACACTTTTAATTCCCATTTTACAGATGAGGGAATTGAGGCGCAGAGAAGTGAAGTGACCTGCCCATGGTCACACAGCAGACTAGTGGTGGAGCCGGGTTTAGAACCCACGTCCTCTGATTCCCAAGTGAGTGCTCTTTCCACTGAGCCACGCTGCTTCTCTATTTATTGTAATGGAAGTAAATTCCAGAAGAAGTGGAGAGTATTTTTTAATAGTTTCATGTGGGTCGATTACCATTTTTTTCATTTATTGTCCTGGCTGAAGGGGTGGAGTTAGGGGGAGGGTTATCTGTATAAATGTGTCTCTTCATATAGTAAAAGGGTGGCCAAATTTGATTCATCAGTTTTTCTTAATATGTAATATGTAACCATGTAATAGTACAAAACTAAGACATCTTTATCCTTTGCCATTTCCAGGCCAATAATAATGGTAACAATAATTGTATTTAAATGCTTAATATGTAAACATTGAGGTAGTAAGTACATGTTCATCACAGTTCTCAGAACTGCAACTATTGTCAGTAGTTCAGGTGAGGTCTTATAAAAATGTTAGTTCTCTTTATTCTGCAAGTGAGTTTGCAAGAACAGCTTCTGATTATGAAGCTAATATAATGGTATTTGTTAAGCGCTTACTACATGCCATGCGCCGTTCTGCTGAGCTCTGTTCTAAACACTGTTGATAACTGGCTAAAAAGTTGCATTGCCGATGACCCTCTTACATCAGTCCTACCTCCGCTTTATTTAAAATCCAAACTCATTGGCTTAATTTCCACTGTTCTTGGCTGAAAAGGATTTTTTATTAATGATCATAGCTGAAGCATTTTTGCTTCCAGTACTTGCTTGAATTATGACATTACTGGCAGGGCTTACTGTAAGGCTGTAAATGTTTAGGCCCAAATTTTCAAGAGGTTTAAATCAGGAATATAAATTTCAACGTGTGATTAGAGGCTCGGCTCAAAAAAGTCAAATACAAATCCAGTTTTAAATTGTACAGGACTTTTAAAATATAAAGTTGTTATACCTAAAATTTGCCTCTTTTCCGCTTAAAATAGCAGTAATAAAAAAGATAAATCGGGCTAAGTTCACAAATTTCAAGTTGGCTGTACTCTTGGCCAGTTGAAAATCAAAAGTTCAGTTTGTAGTAAGTATCCTGTTCCTTTCAGCTGATCTCTTTGGATCAAATGATTTTAAAAAAGAGATTTTTCAATAGATTGATTTGCTGTCAAAGTAACTGCTACATGAGATGGAAGTCAGTGTGCTTATATGAATACTCTTTTCCAGGTTATGGCGTGAAGATCCTATTGAGTTGATCCAAGAAAGAGAAATATGGAATCTTCAGACACATGAAAATGGCTATAATCCTCATTGTATATTTTTATTCCTCTTAAAAAACATTGGATTTGATGCCACAGTTCTTCTTGACTTTTTAATTTCATCGGAAACTTGTTTTCTTGAATACTTTGTAAAATATTTAAAACTGCTTCAGGAAGACTGGGCCCATTTTTTAATCATCTGCAAATCTTTCGATGCTGCTGACTCTGACGGAGGCCTACGTGACTGTACTTTTATCACCTCACTCATGCAAGAAGGAAGTAGCAACCAAACTGAGCTGCATCTTCATGTTGCTTTTCCTGTTGTAAAGGATTGTAGTTTGCTTTCTTCAGCTTCTGTCTCTTGTCCTTCTGGAGCTATCAGAGAACAGAGTGGAGGTCAGACTACGATGCCCAGACAGTCCGACTTATTGACATTAGCTGATAACTCATCTTCACCAGAAATTCTTCAAAGTCTTGTAGATTATGGCAGCTCAGAAGAATCTGACGGAGAATCCCAAATAAAGGACTCTTTAACAAACATTAAACAGACACCTTTAAGCCATGAAGGCAGCACCAAGATAAGGGAAACTGTCTGGTTGAATATAGATAAAAACCAGAATAGCCTTGAGCCGAAAGCAGGATATCTGGATCCAAAAGATTGTAAAACCTCATCATTCTCTGGTTGTAAGGCAGCCCCAAGTAGGTTTGCCTATGAAGTAGGAATGTGTCTCAAGGCAGTTAAATGCCTAGAAACACTACAGAAGGCAATTTATAGACTCCAGCAGAGACATCTCTTCCCATACAACCCAACGGCACTTCTGAAATTATTAAAAGGCATTGAAGTAAAAACTAAAACTTTGAACACGTTTTGAGGAAACAATAGACCGTGAATTTTAAGGCATTGTTGTCTTTTTTAAGTTATTTGTTAAGCACTGTGTGCCAAGCACTGTATTAAGTGCTGGGGAAGATACATTTAATTAGGTGGGATATAGTCCATGTCTCATGTGGGGCTTACAGTATTAATCCCCATTTTGCAGATAAGGGAATTGAGGTACAGAGAAGTTAAGTGACTTGCCCAAGGTCACACAGCAGACAAGTGGAAGAGCCGGGACTAGAACCCAGGTACTTCTAACCCCCAGGCCCGTGCTCTCTCCCCTAAGCCACGTTGTTCTCTGTTCGGGTAAGAATTTGTCTTCACCGGAGGAAAGCGTGAAATTCTCAGTCAAAGGTGCATTCTGTGGAGCCAGTTTGAGTCTGCCAGAAGACTCTTCAGAATGACATGTCATTTGATAAGTTTTAACAAATGGCCTAGCATCTCTAGATCTACCCATGATTGAAAAGGTTACGAAAGTCCAGGTCTTCATATATTGGTGAGTCTGATAAAAAGGTGTTTCTTATAAAAGTTGTAAGTGAAATGGTGCCCATGAAAATTTTAAGTTAAATATTGGCCTTCTGCTCTTTTAAAATACACTTCCTTTTCCTCAAGGAATACATGTGCTTTGAATATAATTTAATAAAAATATAATGACTATATTTGAGTAGAGTTGATGCATATTCCTATTAATCTTCTGAGGAACCAACCTGATTTAGTTCAACAGCCACCAATAAGTAGCTTTATGCTTTGGCTTTGGGATCTTTTGCTGAAATCTTCAAATCATCATACTTCCTTTTAGATTGCCTCCCAGAAGCAAAGTGGAAGTATTCATTGGCCAAACAATTGTAAGTAGTGTAAACAGTGACCTGACAAAGGGAGAATGATTCAAAATACATTGACCCAAGGCTTAGATAAATGGAGAAAGAACTACTTGATCTAAATCAATCAGTGGTGTTTATTGAGTGCTTAGAAGCAACTCTTATAAAGTTGATCTTGTTATAGGTGCCGCAGTCTATGGTAAGGGAATCCAGTTTGATCAGGGTTAATAACTGGTGTCTCTTTTGCCACTCTAATAGTTGTTGATTTGTCTTATGTCTTCGAGTCGTGTCCGACTCATAGTGACACCATGGACACATCTTCCCCAGAACGCCCCACCTCTATCTGCAATCGTTCTGGTATTGGATCCATAGAGTTTTCTTGGTAAAAATACGGAAGTGGTTTATCATTGCCTCCTTCCGCGCAGTAAACCTGAGTCTCCACCCTCGACTCTCTCCCATGTCGCTGCTGCCCGGCACAGGTGAGTTTTGACTTGCAGCAGATTGCCTTCCACTCGCTCGCCACTTCCCAAGCTAGGAATGAAATGGATATTCCTCTGCTTGATTCTCCCTCCCATAGCCAAGACTGGTGGACTATTGGAAACTCTCCAGGTGCAACCCTGAGAGGTGTCTCTAATAGTACCACACTGAAAATCAGAAGAGCTTCCCAGGACAGGCTTCCTTCCCTTGGTTGAGTTGCAAGATTGTAGATAGATTTTAAACTCCCTAAGGGCAGGATCAGCTCTACTAATTTTATTATACCCTCCCAAGCACTTAGTACCGTGCTCTGCACACAGTGGATCCTAATAAATACCATTGATGTTGCAGAATAAATTATAGCGAGGCAAAGCTGGTTCTTTAAAAACTTGGACAATTTTTATCTGGGAAGGGTAAAATGCATCTAAAGTACTTTGATGTGAATAGTGTCTATACTTCTTTCTCCCCCATACCATATGGGAAACAATATGGTGCAGAAGATAAATTATAAAGGTAAAAAGCTAGAAATTCTGAATTCTAATTTTGATCTACCTTTATATTAGGTTTGTTTTTTTCTGGTTCACTATTGTTTTTTTATGGTATTTTTTAATCACTTACTATCCCAGCTCTGCCACTTGTCACCTATGTGACTGTGGGCAAGTCACTTAACTTCTCTGTGCCTCAGTGACCTCATCTGTAATAATGGGGATTAAGACTATGAGCCTCACGAGGGACAACCTGATTACCCTGTATCTACCCCAGCGCTTAGAACAATGCTCTGCACATAGTAAGCACTTAACAAATACCAACATTATTATTATGTTTCAGGCACTGTACTCAGCACTGGCGTAGATACAAGGTAGGTCTGACGTGATCCGTATCCCAGATGAGAATCACAGTTTTCATCCTTATTTTACAGATGAGGGAACTGAGTCTCACAGAGAAGTCAGATCACTTGCCCTAAGTCACACAGCAGGCAAGTGGCGGAGTCGGGATTAGAACCCCGGTTCTTCTGACTCCCAGGTGCGTGCTCTTATCTACTAGGCCAAGCTGCTCCTTAGTGTCTTGAAGGAATACTATTGTTGACTATTTCAATGCCACAGGGATGCTGTGTCAATAACCTAATTAAACTCCTTGAAAACTTTGAAAATCCAGGACAGGCGTACCCCACAATCAAGCCTATGTTCTTCAAAACATAGCAGTGTCTATAGACTACATCTTCCTGTAGATTTGGATGCAGTTAGGTTCCGGGCTGGAACCAGCTCTGTTATGATAACTTAATTCTACAGGTAGAGCTCAGTGTGGCCTACCAGATAAAGCACGGTCCTGGGAGTCAGATGGACCTGGGTTCTAATCCTGAATCAGCCATTTTGTTGTTGTTGTTAAGCGCTTACGATGTGCCAAGCACTGTTCTAAGCTCTAGGGTAGATACAAGGGAATAGTTGTCTGCTGGGTGACCTTGGGCAAGTCACTTCTCTTCTTTGTGCCTCAGTTCCCTCGTCTGTAAAATGGGGATTAAAACTGTGAGCCCCAACATCATCATTATTATTTGACCTGCCTTCTTTTCCTCTCACTACTCTCTGGCTCTGACCTTTTACCCTCCAGGTGTTAGCATGTGAGGTCTGTGATCACAGCAACTGCCCACCCTGGACTACGCTCCCCCTCTCCTCCAACACCCCCAGATCCCATGTGGGTGGCTGCAGCTGCTTCTGCCACGGAGCCAGTTTAATAGTGGTATTCTTTAAGTGCTTACTATGTGCCAAACACTGTTCTAAGTGCTAACTCAGTAGCTCCATGGATACAACCTCTGTTCCCATATTTGAGGCTCTCCACTGGCTACTGAGCATCCTTCTGGGTTGGTTGTTTTTGTTTTTGTTTTTTTGGGGGTGGGGGAGGGGGACATTTATTAATAATAATAATAGTGATGGTATTTGTTAAGCACTGTTCTAAGTGCTGGGGAGATGTAAGGTGATCAGGTTGTCCCACGTGGAGCTCACAGTCTTAATCCCCATTTTACTGATGAGGAAACTGAGGCACAGAGAAGTTAAGTGACTTGCCCAAAATCACACAGCTGGTAAGTGATGGAGTTGGGATTAGAACCCACGACCTCTGACTCCCAAGTCCGAGGTCTATCCACACTGCTCATTAAAGACTGCTACGTGCCAGGCACTGAACTAAGTGCTGGGGTCGGGAGTCAGTCGTATTTATTGAGTGCTTACTGTGTGCAGAACACTGTAATAAGCACTTGGGAGAGTACAATATAAGGATAAATAGACACATTCCCTACCTACAGTGAGCTTACAATCTAGATGGGGAGACAAACATTAATATAAATTACAGGTATGAACTTAAGTGCTATGGGGCTAGGAGGTAGGGTGAAAAAAGAGAACAAGTCAGGGTGACTCAGAAGAGAGTGGGAGAAGAGGAAAGGAAGGCCTCTTGGAGGAGATGTGCCTTCAATAAAATTTCAAAGAGGGGAAGAGTAATTGTCGGATAAGAGGAGGGAGGGCATTCCAGGCAGGAGGCAGGACATAGGCGAGAGGTCAGAGGCGAGATAGACGAGATCCAGGTACAGTCTTGGGGAAGCAGCGTGGCTCAGTGGAAAGAGCCTGGGCTTCGGAGTCAGAGGTCATGGGTTCGACTCCCGGCTCTGCCACTTGTCAGTTCTGTGACTGTGGGCAAGTCACTTCACTTCTCTGTGCCTCAGTTACCTCATCTGTAAAAAAATGGGGATTAACTGTGAGCCTCACGTGGGACAACCTGATTACCCTGTATCTCCCCCAGCGCTTAGAACAGTGCTCTGCACATAGTAAGCGCTTAACAAATACAATGAGAATGTTAGCACTAGAGGAGTAAAATGTGTGGTCTGGGATGTAGTAGGAGAATAGTGAAGTGAGGTGAGAGGGGACAAGATGATTGAGTGTTTTAAAGCTGATGTACAGATTTGCGCCTAAGTGCTTTGGGGCTGGGAGGGCGGATGACTAAAGGGACCAAGTCAGGGTGACGCAGAAGGAAATGAGAGAAGAAGAAAGGAGGCTTTAGTCAGGGAAGGCCTCTTGGAAGCGATGTGCCTTCAATAAGGGACTGGTGGAGAATAATTGTCGGTCGGATACGAAGAGGGAGGGTGTTCCAGGCCAGAGACTGGATGTGGACAAGAGCTCGGTGGCGAGATAAAAGAGATACAAGCTAATACAAGCTTATCAGGTTGGACCCAGTTCCTGTCCTACGTAGGGCTCAAGGTCTTAATCCCCATTTTACAGATGAGAGAACTGAGGCCCAGAGAAGTGAAGTGGCCTCCCCCAGGTCACACAGCAGACAAGAGGTGGAGCCGGGATTAGGGCCCAAGACCTTCTGACTCCCAGGTCCGTGATTTATCCATTAGACCACACTCCTCGTTGGTTCTTCTTAGTACTCTCGGGCTGGATCACACCTCCCTCCTTTCCCCAGTAAACAGAGCCCAGTGGTAGGCCCATTGATGGGGTCACAGGCAGCAGCAGCTGTCTTGAGGACCCAACAAGTCCAGAGTCATTTGCAATAGCCAGAGGAGAGTTTCCATGAGGTAGGGTAAGAGTTAGCCTTGTTGCACTGGGGATTGGAGTTCTTGAGGTCTGGGAGCAGCTGCAAGTGGTCCAAACCGGGCAGCTGCTGAGACCAAGGAGTCCAAGTGTGCACAATGAGAGCCAGACAGGCAGGAGTCTAGGGGGAAGATGTAGGTTGAAACAAGCTGGCAGCTGGAATAAGCAGGAAGAGGCTGGACCCAAGTATCTGGATTGACAGGCTCTCATTTTGGGATCCCAGTAACATTTTCCTCACCCTCATCGGTATGGATCTGGTTTGATATATAGTAATATATATCAGTCAGTCGGTCGTAAGTCTTGAGCACTTATGAAGTGCAGAACATTCATTCAATCGTATTTATTGAGTACTTATTGTGTGCAGAGCACTGCACTGAGCACTTGGAAAGTACAATTGGGCAACAGATTGTACTATAAGCACTTGGGAAAGTACAATACACATAGTAAGCAGACACATGCCCTGCCCACAACAAGCTTACAGTGTAGATGAGGACTAGTGTAGGGAGTGTGAATTTGTGGTCAGGATAGAGGAGGAAAACTGCACTAAAGAGATGAGACACAGAGGAGGAACAGGGAAGAAATTGATTTACCAGCAGTGATTGGACATAACTTTGGGGGCAGGTTTTACAGAGCAATTAGTATATGACATATCTCCAGGTTGCACGTATTATGGGTTAGCTGTAACTCAGGGAATATTTATGGCCTATTTTTTCTTGGATAAAAAATTCTAAGTACCATGCTCAAGTGCTTAGTATAGTGCTCTGCACACAATAAGCGTTCAAAAACAATTGATTCATTCCTAGTCCTCCAAGAACCTTCCAAGCGACCTTTTACTTTGAACATATGCCTTAAATGATATAACTTGCACCGGCAAGAAATGATGACTGGTATCTTAGTTTTCTGTTAGTTATACTTGTCAAGAATTTGTCTTGATACAGACACCAATATTTCTGAGAAGCAGGATATTTTACTTTCACCCTATTTAATTAACCTACCTCTGTTTTTTGCTTTAAAGTAGACTGTCAATTTTGATGATCTTTCTGTTTTATAAATAGGAGTGCTAGGTTGTTTTATATTGATTGTTTATTGTTTATAAGTATTGTTAGTTTAGCTCAAAATAAATTGTCCTTTAATATTTTTGGCATGACTATTTTCATTTGACAATTTGAATTGGTTTATGTTATCTTTTCAAATTTCTATTATGTCTAATTAAGGGAAACATAATTGGATCTTTTAATGTAGTCATCCCCTTTTCTTATAGAGCAAAAGGCACTTTAATAATTTTGAGGTTAACACAGAACACTTCTGTAAAAAGTTTGCATATGCAGAGAGAATTGACCAAAGGCACTGGTTTATTTCCATTCATTTAGAAGGATAGTACTGTAGCCATTGTCATTTGCAACCTCACTTCTGTCTGTCACTGCACATCTCTCTCCTGAATTCCAAGAAGAAAAACCTAGAGAGTTTATATTCTTATGAACCTTTTTATTTGTTATAGGGATAGTAATTACAGTAACTTTTCTCAGAGTCATAGAATTGGAAGGGAACTTGAGAAATAATTTTCTCTGATTCCTGGCAAGCGCATTACCAAACCATCAAAGTATTTTTTTCTTTTCTTAAATACCTCCAGGAATGGTAGTTTTCCAATCTCCCTTGGTAGTCTATTCATGTGTTTTAATCAGAGTTAAGAAGATCTACCTGTTTAACTGAAATCTCTTTTCCTTTAGTTTTTTATGGTATTTGTTAAGCACTTAGTAGGTGTCAAGCACTGTTCTAAGTGCTGGGGTCGGTACAAGTTAATTAGGTAGGACACAGTCCCTGTCCCACATGGGGCACATGGTCTAAGTAGGAGGGAGATCGGGTATTTAATCCCCATTTTACAGTTGAGGAAACTGAGGTATAGAGAAATTAAATCATTTGCCCAAGATAACAGAAACAGCGTGGCTCAGTGGATAGAGCACCTGCCTGAGAGTCAGAAGGACCTGGGTTCTAATCCCTTTCTGCCACAGATCCAGGCTCTGCACATCTCTGCTTGTTGACCTTGGGTAAGTCACTTCACTTTTTTCTGTCTCAGTTACCTCATCTGTAAAATGGGGATTGAGACTGAGCCCGATGTGAGATGGACTGTGTCCAACCAGATTTGCCTGTAACCCCCACAGCACTTAGTAGTGCCTGGCTCACAGTAATCACTAAACAAATACCACAGCTGTTATCATTAAAACAGAGCAAGTAATTGGCAGAGCTGGGGTTAGAACCCAGGTCCTCTGATGCCCAGGCCCAGGCTCTTTCCACTAAGTCATTCTGCTTCTCATTAAAGCATGGCTCCTCTTGCTAGGTCCTTAATATTTCCTAAGAAATACTGATTAGCATCCTACCCATAAAACTCCTTCATCTAGCAAGGAAGTTGGATTTGGGATCCAAGCATTTGTTACATCCCACTTTTACAATTACAGCTTTTATTATTACTATTACATCAGTCTCCTCGCTGACCTCTCTGCCTCCCTTCTCTCCAGTCCATGCTTCACTCTGTTGCCAAATCATCTTTCTAAAAATAAGTCCAGTCCATGTCTCCCCACTCTTCAACAACCTCCAGTGGTTGCCCATACACCTCTGCATCAAACACAACCTCTTTACCATCAGCTGTAAGGCATTGAGTCAGTTCTCCCCTTTCTACCTAACTTCTTTCATCTACTACAACCCAAACTGAAAACTGCACTCCTCTAATACCAACCCAATTTCTGTACTTCTGTATCATCTGTCTCGCTGCTGACCCCATGCCCAGATCCTCCTTCTAGCCTGGATCTCTTTCCCCTTTCATTGCTGACAGATCACCACTCTCCCCACCTTCAATACCCTCCTAAAATCACATCTCGTCCAAGGGGTCTTCCTTGACTAAGCCCTCATTTCTCCTAGTCAGTCAATCATATTTATTGAGTGCTTATTGTGTGCACAGCACTAAACTAAGAACTTAGGTAAGTGCAATATAGCAATATAACAAACTCAACCCTGACCACAGTGAGCTTACAGTCTACAGTGGGAGACAGACATTAACATAAGTAAATAAATTACAGATATGGACATAAGTGCCTTGGGGCTGAGAGGGGTAATGAATTAAGGGAGCAAGTCAGGAAAATGCAGATTGAGATTGAAGAAAAGAAAAATAAGGCTTAGTCAGGAAAGGCCTCTTAAGAGTTGTGCCTTCAGTAAGGCTCTGAAGGACTGGAGAGAAACTGTCAGATAGGCCAGAGGCTGGACGTGGGTGAGAGATCAGCGATGAGACACACAAGACTGAGGTACAGAGAAAAGGTTAGTATTAGAGGAGTGAAGTATTCAGGCTGGGTTACGGTAGGAGAGTAGTGAGGTGAGATAGGAAGGGACAAAGTGATTGAGTGCTTTAAAGCTGATGGCGAGATGTTTCTGTTTGGTTGCGTAGGTGGATGGGCAACCACTGGAGGTTTTGAGGAGTGGGGAAACATGACCTGAATGCTTTTGTAGAAAAATGATGGGCTGGAGTCGGGGGGAGTCAGGAGGTTGATACAAATGTGAGACTGCAGAGAGAGAGAGAGAGAGAGGGATCAGGACTGGAGATGTCGTTTGGGGTATCACCCACAATGAGGTGGCAGTCAAAACCATAGGAGCGAATGAGATCTCCAAGGGAGTGGGCATAGATTGAAAATGGAAGGGGACCCAGAACTGAACCTTGAGAGACACCCACAGTTTAGGTGTGGGAGGCAGAGGAGGAGCCTGCAGAAGGGACTGAGGTGGAGTGGCCAGGGAGATAGGAGGAGAACCAAGATAGGACACTGTCACTGAAGCCGAGGTTGGCTGTTTCCAGATGAAGTGGGTACTTGACAGTGTTGAAGGCAGTTGAGAGGTTGATGAGGATTAGGATGGAGTAGAGGCTTTTGGATTTGGCAAGAGGAGGTCATTGGTGACCTTCGAGAGGGCAGTTTCTGTGCAGTGAAGGGAATGGAAGCCAGATTGGAGGGGGTTCAGGAGAGAATTGGAGGAGAGGAACTTGAGACAGCAGGTGTAGACAATTCGCTCAAGGAGTTTGGAGAGGAATGGTAGGAGGGAGATGGGGTGATAACTGGAGGAAACAGTAGGATCAAAGGAGAGTATTTTTAATCTACCCTTCCCTGTGCATCACCCATCTGCTTAAGCAGATGATATTTACCCCAGTCCCACTGCACTTTCCTTAATACATTTTGCCATTCCCCCAACTGTAGTTTATTTTAATGCCTATCTCCCCCTGCAAGCTGGAAGTTCTTTATGGGCAGAGATCGCTTCTATGAATTCTTGTGTACTGTACTTTCCCAGTTGCTTAGTACAGTGCTTTGAACACAGGAATTGCTCAATAAATATTATTGATTGATTGATTAACAACTTCAATGTGTAGGAGTTTCTGTTGACATCTTGCCTCTCAGCCAAGGGAAGCAAAGCCATGCTGGGAAGAGAGGGCTTTGATGTGATGAGGTGAGACCCTTGTTTCTCGCAGGATCTTCTCACACTTGGCTCTCCGTCAGGGACTGAGGGAGTGTGGGTGTCCCAGGAAAAATGATGGGCAGGACTCCGGATGTTCCCAAGAGGAATGGAATTAGGATCAGCTGGCTCCCGCCTTACCTTCTCCCCTAGGCAATGTTTCTTGCTCAAACATGTTTCTGAGAAGCAGCATGGCCTGGTGGAAAGACCACAGGTCTGGGAGTCAGAAAACCTGGGTTCTGATTCCGACTTCACCACTTGTCTGCAGTGTGACCTTAGGCAGGTCACTTAACTTTTCTATACCGCAGTTCCCTCATCTGTAAAATGGGAATTAAGACTGGGAGTCCCATGTCGGATAGGGACTGTGTCCAACTTGATTAGCTTGTATCTACCCCAGCGCTTAGTACAGTGCCAGGGTTGGGGGCAGGAAGGGAGTGAATGTAGAGCAAAAGGAGAAAAGGGAAGGAAACGGGAAGAAGGGACGTTCAAGGGAACACTGAGGGAGACTGTCCCTTATTGTTGTACTTTCCCAAATGCTTAGTACAGTGCTTAGTGTATTTATCCAGCAGATGCTCATTAAACAGTATAACTGCTATTACTCAACTGTTTCCTTTACTGCATCTGCCAAGCAGTCAGTCCTGGGAGGCCCAGGCTAGGACAGTTGTGTGTAGGCCAGCCCCACTGTTTCTGTGGCGTACAGGAGAGAGCATGATCCTGGGATTCAGAAGGGGTTCTAATTCTGGCTCCGTCACTTGTCCTTGTGTGACCTTGTTCACTTCTCTGGGCGTCAGTCACCTCATCTCTAAAATGGGGATTGAGACTGTGAGCCCCATGTGGGACAGCAGACTGTATCGTATCCAATTTGTTCTTATCCATTCCAGCATTTTGTACCAGTGCCTGGCACATAGAAAGCATTTAAAAATACCATTATTGTTATCATTATTAGCAGTAGTAGTAGTATTCTGTGCCTGGTGCCGTGTTTGTGGGGCTGGCCCCATGTAAACCAGCCTGTCCTGGACCTGTCCAGGACCATGTCCCAGCCCAGTTCGTGGGTCCAGACTTTGCAGGACAGTTGGCCTCCCACCTCTCCCACTTCTTCCTTCACAGCCTTCTCTTCCACGCAGAGAGAGGACGATGCCACACAAATTGGGACCCCCATAAAAGCACCACCTTGCTCTTGTCCATCAATCAGTGGAATTCATTGAGTGCTTACTCAGCACAAAGCACCATACTGAGTATTTGGGGAGTACAAGGGAAGCAAGACTCACATTCCCTATTAACACTTTCATAAAATGGTGATTGTGACGAAAATACCCACGTATGAAACTGCTTCTTGTGGCACATCCGCATCTTTTAGTAACCTAGTTAGTACATGATAGACCTTAAAACGTATTGGACTTACAGACACTAGAGGGTGGTAAAATCAATCAATTGATCATATGTACTGACTTACCTTGCGGAGCGTTTTATTAGATAAGCAGTATGGCATAGTGGATTATCTACTCTCCACCCAGCATGCTCTGCTCCTCTGCCACCCACCTCCTCACCGTCCCCCGTTCTCGCCTTTCCCGCCGTCGACCCCTGGGCCACGTCCTCCCGCGGTCCTGGAATGCCCTCCCTCCTCATCTCTGCCAAACTAATTCTCTTCCCCTCTTCAAAACCCTACTTAAAGCTCACCTCCTCCAAGAGGCCTTCCCAGACTGAGCTCCCCTTTTCCCTCTGCTTCCTCTACCCCCCCCTTTCACCTCTCCACAGCTAAACCCTCTTCTCCCCTCTTTCCCTCTGCTCCTCCCCCTCTCCCGTCCCATCCCCTCAGCACTGTACTTGTCTGCTCAACTGTATATATCTTCATTACCCTATTTATTTTGTTAATGAGATGTACATCACGCTGATTCTATTTATTTGCTATTGTTTTAATGAGATGTTCTTCCCCTTGATTCTATTTATTGCCATTGTTCTTGTCTGTCTCCCCCAATTAGACTGTGAGCCCGTCAAAGGGCAGGGACTATCTCTGTTACCAATTTGTACATTCCAAGCGCTTAGTACAGTGCTCTGCACATAGTAAGCGCTCAATAAATACTATTGAATGAATGAATGAATGAATAAAGCACGAGCCTGCAAGTCAGAATTTCATGGGTTCTAATTCCAGCTCCACCACTTGTCTGCTGTGTGACCTTGGGAAAGTCACTTCTCTAAGCCCTCCTGAGAGCTCACCTCCTCCAGGAGGCCTTCCCAGACTGAGCCCCCCTTTTCCTCTGCTCCTCCTCCTCCCCTTCCCATTCCCCCTCCTCCCTCCCTTTGCTCTATCCCCTTCCCCGCCACACAGCACTGGTGTATATTTGTACATATATATTGCTCTATTTTATTTATTATGTGTATATATCTGTAATTCTATTTGTCTATTTTGATGCTAATGTTGTCTATCTACTTGTTTTATTTTGTTGTCTGTCTCCCCTTTCTAGACTGTGAGCCCATTGTTAGGTAGGTATTTTCTCTATCTGTTGCCGAATTATAGTTTACAAGTGCTCTGCATACAGTAAGTGCTCAATAAATGCGATTGAATAAATGAATGAATGAAATCTCTGGGCCTCAGTGATCTCATCTGTCAAATGGTGATTGAGACTTTGAGTGCCACATGGGACAGGGAGTGCGTCCAGCCCAATTTGCTTGTATCCACTCCAGCGCTTAGTACAGTGCCTGGCACACAAAAAACACTTAAAAAAACTACAGATATCATTACTTAGATGTTTTAAATCATGAAAGTCCTGTAATGAGAGTTGGTAGCTGAAATACAGTGATGGCTACATTAAAATATTTCCATAAATAACCTCCAGAGTGATTACATGTTCAAGTGCAGAATTGGGAAAGTGATTGCTTTGCCTTGATTGTTTCCCAAAGTGCTAAGCTCTTCTCGAGTGCAGAGCACTGTACTAAGCACTTGGGAGAGTACAACATCACAGAATGTAGTCACGTTCCCTGCCCGATGGCTTTCGGTAGTAGCGTGGCATATATTTGGATACGTACATATTCATATGAGCAAGTTTTACCTTCAGTTAATGGCAGATTGAGAGAGCATGTCACTCAAGCATTTGTACTTCACAGATCCCTGAATCCTAGTGCCACTGCACTATTCTGAATGACTTATAAGGTTAGTTTCGGGAACTGCACATTCAGTCCAGGGAAGCTCATAGTGATAGACTGCAATCTGTTTCGATATAGGAAAACTTTTTTCTTACCTTTCTTCTTCCCTCTCCTTGTCAGCTCACACCTCTGATATTGGAATGAGGTGATCACAAGTTCTCACTGAGTCCCCTTATGGGATGCAGTTCTGCACATGTGCCTGATTTTGTCAGACTCATTTGAATACCATCACCTTCTCCAGATGGAAGTTAGGTGTATTGTATACATCTCCGTGCTTTAGTCAATCTGTGGGTACACCTTCGCATGTCTTTGCACTTCCGTGTATATCCATCCTGGTAGAATTTAGGCATCCCCATTCTAGTCACTTTGTTGAACAGCAAGAACATCTGTTTACTTTCCCTGCTAAGTGCTAGTCTCTTTAATAATAATTACAGTACTCGTTAACCACTTACCATGTGCCAAGCACTGTTCTAAGCACCAGGGTAGATACAAGTTAATCAGGATGAACACAGTCCCTGTCCTACATGGGGCTCACACTCTTAATCCCCATTTTATAGATGAGGTAATTGAGGACCAGAGAAGTTAAGTGACTTGCCCAAGGTCACACAGCAGACGTGGTGGAGCTGGGATTAGATCCCAGGTCCTTCTGACTCCAGGCCCATGCTCTATCCACTAAGCCACACTGCTTCTCCATCTCCAGCTGGAGATGGAGTTTAGCTGGAGTTTAGCAGCCAGGGATACTGGAGAGGGCAGCTGAGCTTGGTGACGTAATTGATGGAAAATCATATTGCGAAGAAACATGGCATGGCCTGTTGGATAGGGCACAGGCCTGGAAGTCAGAAGGACCTGGGTTCTAATCCCAGCTCCATTACTTGTCTGCTGTGTCACCTTGGGAAAGTCACTTCGCTTCTCTGTGCTCAGTTAATCCCCTCAATTAATGGGGATTAAGACTGTGAGCTCCATGTGGCACAGGGACTGTGTCAAACCCGACTAGCTTGTTCTACTCCAGTTCAGTGCCTGGCACTAACAAATAGCGTCTAAAAAAACACTGTGCCAGGTAATGTGTAGATGGGTGTCTTGATATGCTTCTTGAGACCAGACAGGGCAGGGCCAAAAACTTCAGACTTCCTGGACCAAGGGATGGGAAGAGCAGAATTTGCATGGAAATCATGATGGGGAAGATTTGAGTCAATGAGTTGTATCTATTGAGCACTTACTGAGTGCAGAGCACTGGACTAATCACTTGGGAGAGTACAATATAACAGACCCATTCCCTGCCTACAACGAGCTTGGGTCTCTCCTTAGTTAAAAGAAAGCCCATAGAAACTAAAACTAGATGGTCAGTTTAGCCTACTGTATTTAGGACTGGTTATCCAAGGAAAATCAATTTGTAATATTCTGTTATAACTTTCTGAATTATTATCTGAATTGTTATATCGATGTACCAAAAAGGGATAGCGTGATAGACATTATGAGCACCTATGATTCAGAGCGTTATTTCTAGTTCAATCTGGTTTCTTTTTAGCAGCTAAGGAGCTGAAGAAGCCTGTGCAACCCCCAGGCATTATGGTTCAGGGAAGTTTGCAATGCTGTAGCATGTACATCCGACCCAGATGTGGGAGTTGGGCATGTAGAAAATCAATTTCAGTGATTCAGCACTCCCTGTATCCTTGGTAAATCCCCAAAGTGGATAATGGGAACTTGCATCATTTTGGGGAAATATGTTGTAACCTTACAATTTCTTCCAGTACATCCATGGCATCGCCTGCCCTGCTCACGTTTTATATGATAAAAGGTTCGTCTTTCCGTGCCTTCTGAGAACAGAAAGAATTCACTTCACTGGAAGAGTAGCCAACACTTAAAAATTTTTTTTAATTCTTTCCTTTTAGTACAGGGAAAAGATTTTAGAATCCATCCCCAAGTGTTTCTGTTGAGGAAAATAATAATAATAATAATTGTAGTATTTGTTAAGCACTTACTATGTGCCAGGCACTGTGCTAAGCTCTGGGTGGTTACCAGCTAATTGGATTGGACACAGTCCCTGTCCCACATGGGGCTCACAGTCTCAATTCCCCTTTTAAGATGAGGTAACTGAGGCACAGAAAAATGAAGTGACTTGCCCAAGGCCACACAGCAGACAAGTGGCAGAGCTGGGATTAGAACTCATTACCTTCTGATTCCCAGGCCCATGTTCTATCCACTATGCCACGATGCCTCCCGACACAACTGATCTTCAAATTCTTTATGATTTTTAGAACATTGGAGAAAATACCCTTTTACTCAAATGAAAAAATGGGAAAACTAAAATAAGGGCATTGGGTGCTTAAGATACTTGCACAAAAAACCAATACAGTTGTTTAGAAATGGTTACTAAAATTCAACTTTTTTCCAGAGAACAAAGCTTTAAAAATCTCCAGTCCTCAAGATGGAGGTATTCTGACTAAGCCTAGCAGTTTCTGCCTAAAAACCAAGGCCTTCTTGGCTAGAAAGGGTTCTTTGAACTGGACTCTTTGAAAAATATTGAAAGACTTTACTATGTTTGTGTAGTTCAAAGTCATTTAAAACTAGTGTCTTCCACTCTCTCTCCCTCTTAGCATACCTTTAATTTTCTTCATTAGCTGACACATGAGGAAAGAGGGTTTTTGGCAGGGACATGCAACTAACAAGTAGAGCTTGATTCAAGCCTGAAGATGTAGGCGTTTTTGCCAACAACCTTGTTGGTGGAGATGTATCATGTTAGTCAAGCAAGGGATGCATGAATCAACTTGCCAGAGCTTTTCCTTCTTGTGAAAGCACCTTTAAAATCGTCTGATCCCAGGATTGTGTTTCAGCTCTAGGCATGAGAAAGAAATGGTGTGCACAAAGAAGTGGAACTTTCAAAAGGAACCCTGTAAAGCTGATAGTTACTCTTTTATTTCTCCTGAATCAAACTTAAACAAAAGATTCAAGATTTCATTAGGTGTGTCTTTCTAGTTCTGTGACTTCTCTTTGGAATGGAAAAGGGCAAAGAAGTTCTAAATATGCTTTTTGCCCATCAAATATAGACTTACTAGTAACAATTATCTCTAGACTTTGTTGGTTTAAAAAGGATATTTAAGCAAGATACATGAAACTAAACATTATTGAGGAGTCAGTAGCTCTGTAGATGAGAAGAGGCTTAATTTTTAGGCATTTTATGCTGCTCAGTTTGCATTTTTGTTGGGAACAAGTTTTGGGGGGTTTTTCCGGATGGCAGCGTCTTGAAAATATTCTCAGTAGTATACAGAGAGCTAGAGTCGTCAGACCAGCTTGTTGTCCACAGCTCTGCACTACTATGTATTTCAAGTTTCCCTATTTATCTTTTCATGTAAGCAACCAACCCATCCTGTTCTCTAGTACCAGGGATGATTATATGTATAAAAATGCAACAAAGAACACGTATTTAAAACCCATTATGAAAAGTCATTGTACAGATTTTGTGGTTTCAGTGTGGTGAAACTAGATATCTTGAAGCTCCTCTTCAGTAATACCCCAAAACTTCATCCAGTAGTTGTGCATCACGTCACTGACCTCCCTCAGTCGGAAATCTTGACTTGCAACTTTACAGGGTGGGTCTCGGAAGAATTTCATAGCGTTGAACAGAGTTGGGGCGTGTTGATCTCTCATGAGAACGAAGCCAGGATGAATGGTCAGAATCCATGTCTCTGACTGCTCTTCGTTAGCGAGGCACACCTTGAGAGACAACGCGTTTCAGAAAGGTAGGGGCTCTCTTTCTTTCGCATTGTAAATTAAATGGTTGAAGCTGAAGAACTTTTAAGCCTCATTCAGGCTTGCCTGTTTTTCATCTGAGAGCAACGATCAGCAGTTCCAACCCAATATGCAGCAACAAATGTGAAGAGTGGAGATAAATGTTGGAGGAGGGGAGATTTAAATCTTTTTATGTATTTGCCACACATTTTCGTCGTAATAGCTCTCATATTTGTAAGACTTTTTCACCATTTAAATGCAGAGGTTAGAGTCCGAGTTCTTGCTTGTGATCCATTTTGCCTTTTGCTTGCTGCTGTACTTTTTGCGTGACTGAAATTAGCCTGAAACTTCGGGACTGATGTTGATTTTCTAAAAGAATTGGAGGCCCTGTTTTTGGCGGTGCATTCCTATGAATACATTGATAGGAACAGTCTCATTTATAATTTCAGTGATGTGAAAAAGGTGGTTGCCAGTTTCAGAGCTGTGAGGTAAAGATCATTTAAAAACATTTGAGAATTTAAGTTAGAGCAGGGCCAGGCTTGCTCGTATCAGTAGAGCAGACATTTCTGATCATTTAGACAAAACTCACTGAACCATTTAAGAGATGCAGGCCATGATCCTCACTTAACCAGTTTGCAAATAAGATTCTTTCAGAGGATTGTCTTTCCTTGCACCTTAGCAACTATTGAACTAGAAAGAGCCCTTATATAGCCTCAGATATTGTATTTATTTTGTACACAGGCAGGACAAAATGAATAAACCTTTTGACTTTTTCATTTTGCAAAAGGTGTTTCCCAATTAAAAAAAGCTAGTGTAATTTCCAGCCATCATAGAGGATTAGTAAAGTTTTATAAATCTGGTTTGAATATGATTTATGTCCTGCTTCCTATAAAAGAATCTTCCAGCGTCAGTGTCATCTGTCTTTGTGGAAATGATCTCTCAGCCTTGCAATTGGGTAGAGCTAGTTGAGATTCTGGAAGGAAAAATTCACCAGGTTAGAAAATTCCCCCTACTTCACTCCCCACATTCCTCTAACTAGGTTTCTGCCTCTTTCTTCCAAGTAAAAGTTACATTTCTTTATTAGAACCTTTTATTTTTGTACATGAACACGTATAATTTGGAGGGAATATTGATTGTAAGCTCATTATGGGTAGGGAAAGTGTCTGCTAATTCTCTTGTACTCTCCCAGGCACTTAGAACAGTGCTCAGTAAATATCATTATTTGACTGATTGACTAAATCTCTGTGCCAGGTCTATAAACTTGGCCCATTCTTTCAAACTCTGACTGATTTCCGGCACTGTTTTTGTGTTCAGAACTTTCGTGATAGTTCTCACTGCTTTGCAAAATACTTATTATAGCATTTAAATTTTATCATATCCTGATAAAGTATCATATCCTGATAAAATATCATGTCCAGCATCTTGTACAGTCACTATCCCGAGGCACACATCGGATAAGCCAGTCTGCCTCCTTGAAACACGCCTATATAACATAATAAAAGCAGGTGTGCTCTCGGAACATGCTTTTGTAATAAAATATAATGGGTCAGATTCATACCTTCACAATGATGGAGATGGTCCAATCTGTCACTGTTTTTGAAGTTCGTAGGGATGTTCCATACTAGATGCATTCTCTAGTAGCACAAGAGCTAGACAAGAAGCTGGTACAGTAATGTGATTTTGCTATCCCTTTCAATTTAGAGTTATGTAGAAAAAAAGAAGCAGCATGGCCTAGTGGAGAGAGCAGGGGCCCGGGAGTCAGAAGGAACTGGGTCCTAATCCCGGCTCTGCCAATTGTTGCTGTGTGACCATGGGCATCTCACTTAACTTCTCTGTGCCTCAGTTTCCTCAACTGTAAAATGGGGTTACCTGTTCTCCCTCCTACTTAGACTGTGACCTCCCATGGAGGAGTGGGGCTGTGTCCAACCTAATTAATTTATACATACCCCAGGGCTTAGGACAGGGTTTGACACCTAGTAAGCACTTAACAAATACTGTAATAAAAGTGAAGTCTCCAGTACTGCTATTATCTACATGAGCTTTTCTTGAGAGTGAGTTGAAGAGCTCAAGCCACAGAAAAAGAAAATTGAAATCACAACTGTGTGCATAACTGGACTATGCCAAATTATTCATAGAATTGCCTCACTGTTTTGCATGGGGGTAGGGCTATTATGCTGGATCCTATAAGAATTAAGTTTAGCAGTAAGGAGAGTAGGGGGAAAAAAAGAAGAAAATAGGGGGGAAAGAATGGGAGCAGGGCAGTGGAGATAAGGAGGCTCTTGAGATTTTGTTTTGTTTTGTTTTTTAACTTTTATTTCAGTCTCCCAAGCACTGCATGCAATAGATCCTCAGATAAATAAACACCCCCTCCCTTTTCTTCTTCCTATCCTGGAGTTCAAGGTCTCAGTTCTGAACTCCTTTAGTGAGAGCCTGCCTCCTTTGTATTATCAAGTACTGACCCTTCTCCTCTTCCTACCCCAACATAGGTTGCTTACAGTTATGTGGTACAATTTCCTCCACAAAAATGGGTTAGGGAAATTATGGAGTGGAATCTATTTTTCTAGTAAATACTGTGTTAGCAGACACAGAACTTCTTATTCCTTTAAAGGGGTTAGAAGCTTGGCTAGCATTTTGATGAGACTTTGTTGCCGTCAGTGTGAAGTCCTTGTAGGTTACCTGTAGTTGCAGTGGATAAATTTTTTCTTTTTTTTTCCTTTGGTATTTGTTAAGTGCTTGCTAGGTGTCAGATGCACTGGGGTAGATACAAGTGAATTAGGTTGGTCACAGTTCCGGTCCCACATGGGGCTCACAGTCTAAGTAGGAGGAAGAACAGAAGAACTGAGGCACAGATGACTTGATCAAGGTCACATAGCAAGCATTTGGCAGAACTGGGATTAGAGCCAGGTCCTCTGACTCCCAGGCCCATGCTCTTTCTTCTAGGCTGTGCTGCTTCTCTGACAGGAATGATTTGGTGTGCAGAAAATGCCTCAGTGGAGATGGATTTGGAGAAAGCCACCGCTAAGCCAGTAGCGTGAGTTTGATTCTAAATGAAATGAGAGGGGAACAGATATCACTGGTTCAGTTAGTATCAGGTATGGTGGTTCTGCTCTTGATCACTACTTCTATCTGTGAGGAGGGAGTGCTGTGAGGTAGAGAAATGAAGGACTCCCTAGTCTAGAAACAAACCATCTCCCCACCCGTGTATCTTGCTGTTTTCTCAAAAGATGAGTTCGTGGTTTTTCGAGCTCACCTATTTATTCAGGTGTTTGCACTGGGTAGATGAGAGATTTCAAACCTGGAGCCTAGAGAACTCAGCTCTCCCATAGTATATTTTCTACTATATATTATTTTTCAATTGGTATTTCAAAACAGCGCTAAAACGTGGTCATATGTTAAGCTGAAAACCAAACTAAAACAAAGCAGGACTTGTATTTAAAATCATAAGTGGCAGGAGTATGCATAGATTCTGCATCTTAAAGAATAACTTGAAGAAACCAAATTCTCCATGCAAATTTATATTCATGTTGGGTGATGTATGACACTATTTCCAAGGCTGTTAAATTTTTTTCAAAGTTCCTCACTGAAACAGATTCATTTTTAAGGGACAGAAAATGGTATGTTGGGAGGAGACTTTGTTTAGAGACATTACATGCAGTGTGCTCTTTTCCATAATTCTCAGATTTGTATTTTTTATATATTTATATATCTGATTACAGAATGGGTGTGTGCCTTGAAAAGACATTGAGCTATAACACAATCATTTTCTCTCAGCTCATTTGTCCAACTCACTACAAGGTAGAAGCCCTCTGGCAAGACTTACCCTAAATCACCTGGAGGTATAATTGACATCTGAGGTTATGTGTAATGACAGTTAATTGGTCAGTGGAAAGTTTTCTCTTGATTTTTACAGTGATTGAAATGCATCGGTCAAGAGAGATTATTTCAGAGACTTGATTTAAAAAAAGAATTCCCCAATCTAAGGAATTTACACCTCCCCAAAAATTACATTCACTTTGAATGTTTACTAAAGAATCAAAAAAACCTCAGTAATTATGGCAAATTTATTTCATTTAGATTCCATGCTAAGGCTCTTATTTACAAGATAGACTAAACACTGAAAAACTGGCATTGCACTCAGGATCATTAAATAAAATAAGCTATTCTATCAATCAATCAATGGTATTAATTTAGCACTTACAGTATGTAGAAAGCTGTAATGACAACAATAATAAGGGTATTTATTAAGCGCTTACTATGGCCAAGCACTTCTACATGCTGGGGTAGACACAAGGTAATCAAGTTGGACAGTGTGGGGCTCACACTCTTAATCCCCATTTTACAGATGAGGTAACTGAGGCACAGAAGTTAAGTGACTTGCCCAAGGTCACACAGTAGACAAATGGAGGAGCAGGGATTAGAACCCACATCCTCTGACTCCCAGGCCCATACTCCTGCCATCCACCTTCATCGTTAACGTATACACATTTTCAATTATTCATATGGTCACTTCACCCCAGTATATTGATGTTACTAACCACTGCATCCTCGTTCTTGCTCCTGCTATACCTACATGATTGACATCTGCTGCCCCACTATGCCCACAGCAGGGATCTTGAGTTTGGCACATGGTTATGCTTACTACAACAGTAAGCACTGAAATACCATTGACTAATTTGATGAACAATTAAACTCAATTCAGACCAGTGCAGCCAGAAAGTCCTACTGGTTAGAACTTTTCTAATTAACCTAATTTCTAAGAGATATGACCTAGATAACTCTGCAACATTACTGATAGCCACAGCCATTTTTCTCTTGACCAAAGGGGTCATTCCTTGGCACTGAATCCCCAGTTTTCTCTTCATCTAATAGTGTAGTTCAATAAGAGTTTTGAATGAGCCCAAGTTCAATAGTCCTTATATTTGAAATAATATCAGAGTCATCCTCCTAATGAAAAATGGAATCTCACAAGGAGACCTAGTCCTCCCATCTTTGAAGACCACTATGTTCAGCTCTTGGGTTTTATGCAGGTAGCATCATGGAGCCTCAGACCTGACCTAAACTCCAGAGGTCTGCTACAATAAGCATTTTCTTGCTTTGAAGGACCAAGATGCAGCCTTCAATGATGGGAGCTTTATTTGATTGCCAGAAACTATCTTTCACCATGGCTAAGCAAATTTCACCATCTTTCAATAGGGATATGGTGACCTGCTGAAATAACATACAACTGTATGGCTCTCTAGCAGATGAGAGCAAATCAGCCACTGGGCAACATTTCTACTTGTGTTGGACCTATTTTCCTTCATTTTGAGAATACCTGGGGAGAGCTAAAATGGCTCCAGAAAACCTCTTCTTCCCATGTTCCAGTGAAACAAGGGACAGCATTGTCTGGGGCTGGTTCTCAGTCACTCAATGAGTGATCCAAGGCTGGTGACCTGACACAGCCAAATGATGGTCCTGGGGAGTTGTCGAGTGTAAACCTGACCCAAATAATTTCTCCAAAAGTGCAATGTAGTCTGACAGCTAATACATTACTGATATTGACAACTATCAGCAGTCATTATGACTATTGTACACAACTTTACACTAACCCAAACAAAAACTAACACAAAAACAAAAACAACAACAAAAAAAAAACCCCACAGACATTTTCTAAGCCTGAGTTGCAGTTCTAGCCTAAAAACTAATGCCCAAAAGTGGTTGGATTAATTTGAGTTATCTATCACAACACACCAGAGGACACAGTGGAACTTGGGAAGCAAAGCGACTTAACTTAGTAGTAGTAGATAATGGATTTCTTAATATTATATTTTACTGAAACTATAACATCATCCACAGGGCCTCATAATTTGATTCAAGCAGTGAGAGATATGGCCTGCCCCTCAAAAGAAATATAATTTACTTCAGGTAAGAGCATGTATTAGGAAAATAAGCACTCAATAAATATGATTGAATGAATACAGATCAATTGGTTTCCAAGCATATTTCACCTCTAGTGTGAAAGCATCCTAGGTTTGCTATTACCACTACTACTAATTTTGGTATTAATAGCTTATTTACCAAGCACTCACTGTATTAAGATGCAAGATAACTCAGTGGGACACATTCCCTTGTCCCATGTAATATGATGGTAAAGATTTACTGTTTGATGTGAAGGTGGACGGGAGTGGGGAGATCTGTACTGAAAAGTTTTTTCAGAAAAATGACCCAGGCAGCAGAGTGAAATGCGGACTAGAGTGGGGAGAAACAGGAAGCCAGGAATTTAGTGAGGAGACTGATGCAGTAGTCACAGCAGAAAATGATCAGTAACTAGATCAGTGTGGTAGCATTTTAGATGGAGAGCAAAGCAGAGATTCTAGAGATGTTGGGAAGATAGAACAGGCAAGATTTTGCCACAGATTTAATTCATTGGTTAAATGAGAGAGAGAAATTGAGAAAAATGCCAAGATTGTGGGTTTGTGAGATGGAGGTTAAAGGTGTTTCTTTGGGTTTTTAAAGAATGGTAACTGTGCTTAACATAGTGCTTACTATGTGGCAGGCACAGTACAAATTAATCATATTTGTAGATACAAATAATCATGTGTCTTCGACAGTTCTTGTTCCACTTGGGGCTCACAGTAGTAATCCCTATTTTACCGATGAGCTAACTGAGGTACAGAGAAGTTGAATGACTTGCTCAAAGTCACCCAGCAGAAGAGAGGTGGAAATGGGCTTAGAACCCAGATCCTCTTTCTAGCCACTTTCCACTACGCCACACTGTTTCCTAAGGATAGTAAAGTCACAGGGAGATCATTTGGGTGGGAGATTAGGAGTTTAATTTTAGAGATGGTATGTTCGAGGTGGTAGAAATAACCTAGAGGCAGAAGAAAATGTGAGATTGCAGAGGAAAGAGGTCGGGCTGGAGAGGTAGATTTGGGAAACATCCATGTGGAGGTGTATTTGAAGCAATGGGAGCAAATGAGTTCTCCAAGGAGTAATCATAGCTGGAGAATAGAAGGGGACCAAGAACTGAGTCTTGAGGTACTCCCACAGTTAAAGGGTGGAAGGCAGAGGAGAAACCATTCTTGTCCATTTATATTATTTATCTCTTATTTTATTGGTATAATTGTATTTTCTCATATTATTGAGTTAATCCTAAAGTTCTTTCTAAAAATTCATTTATTTTCATTAATAGGGAAGCAGTGTGACCTAGTAGAAAATGCATGGGCCTGGAAGTCAGAAAACCTGGGTTCTAATCCCAGTTCCACTGTTTGTCTGCTGTGTGATCTTAGACAAGTTACTTAACTTCTCTGTCTTAGTTTCCTTAGCTGTAAAATGGGGATGAAATACCTGTTCTCCCTCTCATTTGGGCCATGAGCCCCATGTGGAACAGGGACTATGTCCTACCTGATTAACTTCTATCTACCATATCTCTAAGAATAGTGTTTGACATATAGTAAACACTTAACAAATACTAAAAAAAATTGTTTAATCATCAAGAGGAAGATTAAAAACATTTAAAACCTTAGTCAAAATTCTAGAAGCATCTTTTTAAGCAGTGAGGAATATTTAAAATGATTTGTCTCTCTATTTTCTATTTCTTCAATGAAATTTCACATTAGCTTTTTAATCATATTTAAAATGTAAAATGTACAAACAAAAGCACAGATGATATATACTAATAATTTTAAATGTTACTAAATATAACTCTAAGTTAATTTTCTTCAGTATTCTGTTTCATATATTGAAAAGCAGTGTACTGCAATCATAAAACAGTATAATAATTATAACATTTAAGAACTAATCCAGTAAGAGATTTAGCAACATGGCTTAATAGTCGCCTTCCATTTCCTACTTCACAGGAATGCTGTGAAGATAAATGGATCCGTGAGACAATAAATATCGCATATGTGAAGTTCTTAGAGTTTCTTGGTTGAAAGGTGTACATAATTGAAGGTGATTATTATTTTATTATTATAATTGTCATTTTTTTACCCTAACTGAGATTTTTGCCAACATTTACCTCAAGAATAACTATCATTTTTTGAGTTATCTTTAACCTTCCTTTGGAATCCATGTTTTCAGATTCTCATTGAATGTAATTTGTCATGTGCATTTCAGTGACTCCAAGCTACTTCATGATTAGTTGTACATTAGCTAATTACCCTGATAATGCAGGTCTCAAAATACACTGACCTCAATTGTGTGTGTGTGTGTCAGTTCTGAAATCCCCCTCCCGCATCCAAAAACACTTTGACTCTGAAATATCTGGCTGATCTGTGCCAAATCTTATTGGTGGTAGTGCCTATATGGTTACTTTGCTTATGTAAATTCAGCCTGAATGTAGTGATGTAAATCAATCAATCAGTTGAACTTATTGAGCACCTACCATCCATTGATGACTGAACTGAGTGCTTGGGAGAAAGTTACTGGACGTGAGGATTTCTGCTTACTGGGAGCTAGCGGAGAAAACACTAAAATAATATACAAATAAGAGGACAAAGGAAAATTGGGTATGTAGTTGACTGGTTGGTCAAGTAACTGGGTCTGGAAGTTGATATGTACAGAAGTGCTTCAGATAGATAGTTCAGAGATCCTGACATCATAGCTGGGAAAATATAACCTGGGAAGGGACAAGACTATAAGCTCATTGAGATCAGAGAACGTGTCTGTATATTGTTATATTATACTTATATTGTCTAGAAGTGGGGAGACAGACATCAAAACAAGTAAGCTAGATGTGGACAGGGAACCTGACTGCCAACTCTGTTGTACTCTCCCAAGAGCTTAGTTCAGTGTTATGCACTTTATAAGCACTCAGTAAATACCACTGAATCAAATGAATGAAGAGGGGGCTCTGGAGCTAGGGGTGGAGGTCAGGGAGATGAGAGCAAAACACAATGAGTAGATTTACAATATTCTTTCAGAAACTGTAGCTGAGTGATTGTTCAATTTGTAAGATGGGAATTGTTCTGGTTTCTGGAATTTATTTTTCAACCTTGCAAAAGACTATAGGGCCCACTGTCTTAGTTATTGAAATCTCCCCCTAGACTGTAAACTCCTGTGGGCAGGGACTGTATCCACCAACTCTGTTATATTGTACTCTCCCAAGCACCTAGTACAGTGCTCTGCACACAGTAAGCACTCAATAATAAGTTGATTGATCTCACTAAATAAATATATTGACATCTCCTCCGTGGTCTTCACCCCAAGGCTAGCCTTAGGTCAGCCATGATTTGATTCCAGGTATCACAGAGGTAAATATCATCATCATCAAAATCAATGGTATTTGTTCTGCTCTTACTCTAGAGCACTGTACTAAGTACTATTCTACACCCCACAACCTCTAATATTCTCAGTGCTGTACAACCAGATCTCAATTATCCTCAGAGATGGAGGACAGAACACAAAGCCTCAAAATTTCAGATGGCTAAAGGGACTAATAGTTTCACCTTTCCAGTAATATTTTACCAAGATGGGACCAAATAGTAAAATTAATCTGAATTTTATCTCTTGTCTGTCACTTCATGACAAAGCTGCTGCTGCACACAACACTTGTGTACATATGCACATATTTATAATTATATTATTTATATTAATGATGTGAATGAATATATAATTATATTTATTTATAATGATGCTATTGATGCCTGTTTACTTGTTTTGATATCTGTCTCCTCCCTTCTAGACTGTGAGCCTGTTGTGGGTAGGAATTGTCTCTGTTGCTGAATTATACTTTCCAAGCTCTCAGTAGAGTGCTCTGCACACAGTAAGCGCTCAATAAATACGATTGAATGAATGAATGAATGAATGATGAATGAAGAAATGGTCAGAGGGAGAGATGAAAAGTCCAAAGCAGTTGAAAGTTGATTAGGGTCAGACACTACTAGTACAGCTATGCAAATTCCTCAGAGGCCAGTTTCCAGGGAGGGAAGTTTTGGGGAATTAGTGATTTTCTTGTGACGTTACAGTCTCAATGTGGGCATATAATGTATCTACCAACTCTGTTATATTGTACTCTCCCAAATGCCTAGTGCAGTGCTCTGCACACGGCAAGCCCTCAATAAATACTATTGACTGATTAGTCGGTCAGGGTGAAGGAGTGCTGCTACTCCCCGCCGCCTCCCTGGAAAAATACTACTACTACTACTACTAATAATGTTGGTATTTGTTAAGCAATGTTTGGGGAAGCAGCGTGGCGCAGTGGAAAGAGCATGGGCTTTGGAGTCAGAGCTCATGAGTTCGAATCCCAGCTCTGCCACTTGTCAGCTGTGTGACTGTGGGCAAGTCACTTAACTTCTCTGTGCCTCAGTTCCCTCATCTGTAAAATGGGGATTAAGACTGTGAGCCCCCACGTGGGACAACCTGATTCCCCTGTGTTTACCCCAGCGCTTAGAACTGTGCTCTGCACATAGTAAGCGCTTAACAAATACCAACATTATTAAGCGCTTACTATGTGCAGAGCACTGTTCTGAGCACTGTTCTAAGCACTGGGGTAGATACAGGGGTAATCAGGTTGACCCACGTGAGGGTCACAGTCTTAATCCCCATTTTACAGATGAGGTAACTGAGGCACAGAGAAGTCAAGTGACTTGCCCACAGTCACACAGCTGACAAGTGGCAGAGCAGGGATTCAAACCCATGACCTCTGACTCCCAAGCCCATGCTCTTTCTACTGAGCCAAGGTACAATGGGCATTTATCCTGGAGTTGACTCTTTTGCCTGGGAAGGGCTTTAAAGATCAGATCATCTATTTAGGTAGAGAGGTTATATACATTACTGATCATAGTTGCCATGGAGAAATTAGCATTCATTCATACATTTATTCAATTGTATTTATTGAGCACTTACTGTGTGCAGAGCACTGTACTAAGTGCTTGGGAGAGTACGATAAGCAACAAACAGACACATTCCCTGCCCACATTGAGCTGACACTTAGCAGGTACTTGCAGGATCTCTAAGATTCTGACTTTTTTTTTGCCCACTCAGGAACTTGGATATAGGGTTCGGGGACAAGGGTTTTGAGACTAGAAAATGAACCCTCAATTGATAAAGAGAGAGAGCAACTTCATTTGGCTTTACTTCTGGAAAGAGCATGGGCTTGGGAGTCAGAGGTCATGGGTTCTAATCCTGACACCACCAATTGCCAGCTATGTGACTTTGGGCTAGTCACTTAACAACTCTGTGCCTCAGTTACCTCATCTGTAAACTGGGGATTAAGACAGTGAGCCCCAGGTGGGACAACCTGATTGCGTTGTATCTACCCCTGCGCTTAGAACAGTGCTTGGCACATATTGAGTGCTTAACAAATACCATTATTATTATTGTTTCCTAATGGAATAGTAACAGTTTCCCCAAAGCCCAGGGAAGTCTACAAATCAGATAACTTTATTCATAAAATAAATAAGGCCAGGATTCTACTTTCTTCCCCTAAAAGGGAAACATTTGCTCCCATTTCCCTCTATCCTGGAAGCTCACTGTAGACAGAGAACTGGTGAGAAGCAGCGTGGCTCAGTGGAAAGAGCATGGGCTTTGGAGTCAGAGGTCATGGGTTTGAATTCTGGCTCTGCCACTTGTCAGTTGTGTGACTTTGGGTAAGTCACTTAACTTCTCGGTGCCTCAGTTACCTCATCTGTAAAATGGGGATTAAGACTGTGAGCCCCACCTGGGACAACCTGATTCCCCTTTGTCTCCCCCAGCACTTAGAACAGTGCTTGGCACATAGTAAGCGTTTAACATATACCAACATTATTATTATTATTATTACCAACTCTGTTCTGTCTCCCAAGCACTTAGTATGGTGCCCTGCACACAGTAAACACCCAATCAATATCATTGATTGATGGATTTCAAGTTCAAATGAATTATGTTCAGAAGGGATCCCACCTATCGGAAAGAACCCTGTGCTGCCCACACAGTAACAGGGTGAAGGCCTCATGGCCCTAAGAGTTGGTCCACCCTCAGCCTGCTGTTGGCCCCTATTAATAAAATAATAATATTATTATGGTACTTGTTAAGCACTTAGTATGTGTCAAGCACTGTTCTAAGCGCTAAGGTAGATACAAGTTAATCAGGTTGGACACAGTTCCTGTCCCTCATAGGGCTCAGATTCTTAATCCCCATTTTACAGATGAGATAACTGAGGCACAGAGAAATGAAGTGACTTGCCCAAGGTCACACAGCAGACATGTGGCAGAACCAGGATTGGAACTCAGGTACTTCTGACTCCCAGTCCCGTGCTCTATCCACTAAACCACAACGCTTTTTAAGTGTTCACTAATTTACTACATGTACCAAGGATCTTACGACACTCAAAGGGCACAGACATGGGAATTGGATCTTAAAGGGAGAGAGCAAGGGTTCAAAGGATATAACTCATCAGGCAAAGAGAAATCAAGGCATAATGTTAAAATTTGCTCCCTAGTATGTAATACAGATTCCCCAGATGGAATAACTGGTATAATGGCCAGAAGTGAAGCTTTGGCTTTGATTCAGAGTGTGATTATTTTCTAATCTCTGGTTTGTAAAGGCAGGTCTCTTTATATAAAATGTAGACAGCAAACGGAGAGCTGCAGAATAGAAAATGATTAGGACCCAGACAGTAATTTAACAGTCAGTGAATTCATATACCCCAGATGGAAAAATGGCACTGTGGCTTCTGCATTTTTGCTCCTTACTTCTGTCCTTCATTGCCTCAATTATTATGATGAATTTCTCATCTTCTACTTTTGTGATTCTTTTGTCAATGAACGGCATTCTGTGGAGGAAGCAAAAAGGGAGCACCATTTGAAGAAACCCTATCTTAATGCAGTATGATGAAAAGCATTTTCAAGTAATTCAGATATGGTATTTTCCTTAATCATTAGGCCTCTGCCATCCCAGTTCCTCCCCCTGACTTTTTCCAGAATGAAGCCAGTTAATCAACCTTATTCATTTATTTAGCGATTAGCATGTGCAGAGCACTACTAAGTGCCTGGGAGAATACAATATATCAGACACACTCCCTGCCCACAGCAAGTTACCAGAGTAATACCTGTCCCCTTTGAAAAAGTGTCTGCTTCAGAATTCCTTCTGGAGTTGCTCACAGAAATGATCATTAGGCCATTATTCATACCTTTGCTTAGGTGTATTCCAAAAAGGAAACTGGTCTTCTTTCTGATAACTCAGACTGATCATGATCCAAATTCCCTTCCCAGCTTTCCACCAAATAGAGTTTGAATATTTTCCTCCCTGCCCCAAACTCACATAGTCAAGGTCAATTTAGGTAAGAATTCAAAGGAGTTTTGCTGGAAAAGGTCTAGCCTGATTTAGCAATTTGGATAGAGGTACAACTTGTTCAACGTTGACTCCTTTTCAGTTAGACTGCTTGAACTGAAAAGAAGTCAGCAAGGAGATCAATTAATCAATCAATGATATTTATTGGATGTTAGGGCTGGTAAACATTGGGGAAAGTGAGGAAAGACATGCCAGATGGACACCCGCACACCCAGAGACAGATACACATGGAAATCCATGTTTTAAAGTTTCTACTTCCCTGGATGAGAGTGTTATGAAAAGAGAGAGAAGGTGCCACATGGTACTCGCTGTAGAAAGAGTAGTAGTGATGGAATGCCCTCCCTCCTCACATCCGCCAAACTAACTCTTTTCCCCACTTCAAGACCCTACTGAGACCTCCCCTCCTCCAGGAGGCCTTCCCAGGCTGAGCCCTCCCTTTGCCTCTTCTCCTCCTCCCCTCCCCAAAGCCCTTGTATATATTTGTACATATTTATTGCTCTATTTTATTAATGATATGTATATATCTATAATTCTATTTATCTATTTTGATGCTATTGATGTCTACTTGTTTTGTTTAGTTGTCTGTCTCCCCATTCTAGACTGTGAGTTCGTTGTTGGGTAGGGATTCTGTCTGTTGCCAAACTGTACTTTCCAAGTGCTAAGTACAGTGCTCTACACACAGTAAGTGTTCAATAAATACAACTGAATGAATGAATGAATGAATTTATTGAGGGCCTCCTGAGAGCAGTGCATTTAGGAAGTACTCTGATAGCTTACCCTCTGTTGGGGGCAGACAAGACAGAGATATTAACAAGTGGTGGAATCAACATACATAAAATTGAATGTTATATCAAATATTTGTATTTACACAAGTTTTGAGGTTAGGTATAAATGAATAGATGCATAAGTTCAAGAGGTGGCTCAAAGGTTGATAAAGTTCAGTATGTTGGAAGGTAAATGTGCTCAGTTCTGCCATAATGGGTTTTCACTACATGTTTTGGCTAAAGTGCTGCTAGAAGATTGCAGAACATTTGTTCAACAATATAAGTTCATATGGATATAGCACCTAGTGTTGGAAAAAATAGTTTGCACAAGCAGAGAGCATCAGAAAAAGTGAATATTACAGTGTGACTTTTCCTTAATCATATGTTTTATGATTATACTGTAGAAACAGTGTGGCTTAGCGGAAAGAGCTTGGGAGTCAGAAGCCACAGGTTCTAATGCCGGCTCCACCACTTGTCAGCTGTGTGACCTTGGCAAGTCACTTAACTTCTCTGTGCCTCACTTAACCCATTTATAAAATGGGGATGAAAACTGTGAACCCTACTTGGGACAACCTGATTACCTTGTATCTACCCCAGCTCTTAGAACAGTGTTAGCACATTATAAGCACTTAACAAATACCAATGTTATTATTATTGTGATTATGTATAGACTGTCTACTGAGTGCAAAGCACTATTCATATCAGTTGGGAGAGTAGAATAAAAAGAGAGACCATGATCCCTGTCGTAAAGGAACTTACAAACTAGTGGAGAAGTGTGGCCGTAAAATAAATTACATCAAGAGATGGTGGAGTTGAGCACAGTGCCCAGGATTAAGGACCTCAGATGGGGAAGACGGTGGTTGTGATGGGGAAGACGGTGGTTGTGATGGGGAAGTTAGGTAGAGGAGAAAGTTTAGGAGGGAAGATGAGGTGTGTCACATCCACCAAACTAACTCTGTTCCCCTCTTCAAAGCCCTACTGAGGGCTCACCTCCTTCAGGAGGCCTTCCCAGGCTGAGCCCTCCTTTTCTTCTGCTCCTCCCCTCCCCATTGCCCCGACTCCCTCTCTCTGCTCTATCCCCTTCCCCTCCCCACAGCCCTTGAGTATATGTGTACATATTTATTACTTTATTTTATTAATGATGTGTATGTATCTGTGATTCTATTTATCTATTGATGGTATTGATGTCTGTCTACTTGTTTTGTTTTGTTGTATGCCTCCCCCTTCTAGACTGTGAGCCTGTTGTTGCGTAGGGATTGTGTCTATCTGTTGCCAAATTGTACTTTCCAAGTGCTTACAACAGTGTTCTGCACACAGTAAGCACTCAACAGATACAAATGAATGAATGAAAGGTGTTCAGTTTTGGACATATTGTGCTTGAGGTGCTAGGGGGACCTGGGGATAGAAGGAAATGCTATGAGAAGCAGCATGGCCTAGTGGATGGAGCACGGGCCTGGGAGTCAGAAATTCTAATCCCAGCTCGGCCACCTAATCTGCTGTGTGACCTTGGGTGAGTCATTTCACTTCTCCGTGCCTCAGTTCCATCATCTATATAATCGGGTTTAAAACTGTGGGCCCCATGTGGGACAGGGACTGTGTCCAACCTGATAAGCTAATATCTACCCCAGTGCTTAGAACAGTGCTTGACACATAGTAAGAGCCTAACAAATGCCATCATTAAATGCAAGTGTCTTGAGGAAAGGGTTTGGGGATAGCAAGGTCGACTTGAGGGTCAAGTGCAAAGAAGTGGTAGTTGAAGCCATGGGGGTAGATGAGCTGTCCAAGAGAATGAGTGTGAAGTTAAAACAGAAGAGCACCACATATCAGACTTGAGGGACACCCAGAGTTAGTGGGTGGGAGTCAAAGGAAGAGCCAGCAAAAGAGATTAAAAAAGGATTATCCATAGAAGTAAGAGTATAACCAGGAGAGAACTGAGTCGGTAAAACCAAAGTTAGCTAGCATTTCCAGGAGAGGAGAGTGGTTTACAGTGACCATGGCAGCCAAGAGGTCCTGGGGAATTGGGATGAATTCTGTTAAATTTGACAAGGGGGAGAATCTATTGGTGATCTTGGAGCTGGAATTCTCAGTGTAATGAGAACAGGAGAATCTGGATTGTAGAAGGTCTAGAACAAAGAAGAGGAAAAAGAGGAAGCAGCAGGTGCGTATACAACCACTTCAAGGAGTTTGGCAGCAATAGTACAGGATGTAAGGAGGGAGATGGGGTGATTGATGGATTATGCAATGGGATTCAGAATAGGTTTTCAGTAAGATGTGAGTGAGTTTGAAGCCATCAGGCATGATCTCCCTAAAATATCCCATGCTCCTCACCAGTCCCTCCTCCTCCTGCCCACTCTCTGATTCTCCCATCTTTTCCAGCAGTATCTCAAGAGGCGATCTCCCATCTCAAATTCTAATAATAATAATAATAATGTTGGTATTTGTTAAGCGCTTACTATGTGCCGAGCACTGTTCTAAGCGCTGGGGTAGACATAGGGGAATCAGGTTGTCCCACGTGGGGCTCACAGTCTTAATCCCCATTTTACAGATGAGGGAACTGAGGCACAGAGAAGTTAAGTGACTTGCCCACAGTCACACAGCCGACAAGTGGCAGAGCTGGGATTCGAACTCATGAGCCCTGACTCCAAAGCCCGTGCTCTTTCCATTGAGCCACGCTGCTTCTCATTCTACCCCCTCCACCTAATAATACCCCCTCCACCTAATAAATTCTACCCCCTCCACCTAATAATAATAATAATGATGGTATTTGTTAAGTGCTTTCTATGTCCCAGGCACTGTACAAAGCACTGGAGTGGGTACAAGCAAATCGGACTGGACATGGTCCCTTGTCCCATGTGGGTTTCATAGTCTCAATACCCATTTTTCAGATGAGGTAACTGGGGCACAGAGAAGTTAAGTGACTTGCCTAAGGTCACCCAGCAGACAAGTGGCAGATATGGGATTAGAACCCAGGTTCTTCTGACTCCCAGGCCCATGCTCTATCCACTAGGCTTGCTTATACCTCTGACCCCATTGCTTCACACCATATCAAAACACTTGCCCTCTCCCATCTTCCCTCCCTGACATTAATCATCAACAGTTCACATTCCCTACTACTTTCAAGCATGCTCATGTCTGCCCTAGCCTAAAAGAACCCTCCCTTGATCCATTGACTTCCTCCACATATTGCCCAATCCTCCTCCTACCTTTCCTCTCCAAACTCCTTATTGAACTCCAAACTCTCCACTGTCTCCACTTCCTTTCCTTCAATTGTCTCCTTGACCCTTTAAAATATGATTTTCTCTCTCTTCACTCCACAGAAACTGCCCACCAATGACCTTCTTCTTGACAAATCCGATGGCTTCTACTCCATCCAAATCATCCTCCACCTCTCATTTCTCATTATCTAACCTTGGTTTCAGTGACACTATCCTCTCCTGGTTCTCCTCCTATAACGAGTCTACTAATTCTGTTATACTGTACGCTCCCAAAATCTTAATACGGTGCTCTGAACACATTAATCAGTAATAAATGATTTATTGATTAATCTCTCTGACCACTCTTTTTCAGTCTTTTGCAAGGGTTCCTTTTCTGCCTCTCACCTTCAAACTGTGGCAGTTCATCAAGGCTAAGTTCTGGGTCCCCAGCTATGCTCCATTTACACCCACTCCCTTGGAGAACTCATTTGCTCCCTTGACTTCAAATCCCATCTTTACAGAGGTGATTACCAAGCCTACTTCTCTATTGCTGACCTCCCTACTTCTCCATAGTCTCACATTTCCTCCTACCTTCAAGGTATTTCTACTTGGATATCCCACTAACACTTCAAATTTAATTTGCTCGAGAACTCCACATCTTCCCACCAAATCCTGTGCTCTCCCTGACTTTTCCATCACTGTAGACAACACCACTACCCTCCCTTTCTCAGATATCCATAACTTTTGCATTAACCTTGCCACAACACTGACAATTCACACAAATATTAAATCTGTCATCAAATCTGTTTGTTTTGATCATCCCAACATCTCTAGAATTCTCCCTTTCCTCCCCATCCAAACTGTTACCATACTGATCTGAGAACTTATCATATGCTGCCTCAACTACTGTAACAGCCTCCTTACTGACCTCCCTGCCTCCTCTCTCCTCACTTCAGCCCTTACTTTACTCTGCTGCCCAGATCCTTTTGCTAAAAACTCTTCAGCCCATGTCTCCCCACTCCTTAAGAATCTCCAGTGATTGCCCATTCACTGCCACATCAAACAAAATTTCCTTTCCAATGGCTTTAAGGCACTCAATCAGCTCTCCCCACCTACCTCACCTTGATCTACTTTAACCTAGCTTGTACACTTCACTCCTCCGATGCCAGTCTACTCACTGTACCTTGATCTACTCTCTTGCCACCATCCACCTTTCCCACTGTCATCATCATCAGCATCACCAATCCTGCACTTATTGTGTGCAGAGCATTTGGGAGAGTAAAATGTAGCAGTCGGTTGACATGCTCCCTGCCCACAGTGAGCTTAGAGTCTAGGTGGGGAGACAGACATATAAATAAATAAATTATGGATAAACAAAGAAATGCTGTGGGGAGGGGTAAAGCAAGGCTGTAAATACAAATGCAAGGGTGATACAGAAGGGAGTGCAAGAAGAGGAAAGGAGTGTTTAGTTGGAGAAGGCCTCTTGAAGGAGATATGATTTCAATAAGGTTTTGAAGGTCATCTGTTGAATATGAAGAAGGAGGGTTTTCCAGGGCAGAGGCAGGATGTTTGCTAGAGGTTGGAGGCAAAATAGATGAGACTGAGGTTCATTGAATAGGTTGACAATAGAGGAGCGAAGTATGTGGGCTGGGTTGTAGTAGGCAAGGAGTGAGGTAAAGTGGGTGGCAAGGTGATCGAATGCTTTAAAACCAACGTAAGGAGTTTCTGTTTGATGCAGGCAACCACTGGAGGTTCTTGAGGAGTGAGGATACATGGACTGAATGGTTTTTCATAGAAAAATTATCTGGACAGCAGACTGAAGTATGGACTAGAGTGGAGAGAGGAGGCAGAAGGTCAGTGAGGTGGCCTCCCTGTCCTCCCTGTGGTCTGGAACTCCTTCTCTCTTCTTATCTGGCAGAGCACTACTCTTCCCAAAAGCCTTGTGGACAGAGAACATGTCTACCAACTCTGTTATAGTGTACTCTCCCAAGAACTTAGAAAAGTGCTCTGCACTCAGTAAGCAATCAACAAATACAATTGATTGATTGATTAAAATCACATCTCTAAGAAGACTCTCTACTCAGCCCTTAATTCACCTACCTTCTTCTGCCTTCTGTATCAGCTATTCATTTGGGTCTATTCCCTTTAAGCACTTGATATTCACCCTACCTTCAGCGCTACATATCTGTAATTATGGACATATCTGTAATTAATTTTAATATCTGTCTCCTCCTCTTGATTGTTAGCCTATTGTGCCAGAGGTTCCAGACAGATACAGCGGAAGTAGGGAGGGAGGTGAGCAACTCCAGTGTACTAGAAGAACGAGGTGTATGTGAAATTTGTTACTCCTGAAAGCTGTGGAAGCAGAGCTCAGCAATAAGTTCAAGCACAATTTGAATGAGAAAGCTATAGTGAGCTATTAGAGAAAAAATCTAGAAGGCTTCAGGAGCCTGAAGCTCTGAGTGAGAGACTTGGCCACCTCCATGCAATGTGTCAATGACTGAATGAGTTCCTGAATCCCAGCCCTGTGCTGTGGCCACTGAGCCTGAGTCTGATTAGCATAAAAAGAAGACAATTTATGAAGCAAGTAAACGTTACTCACCAGGAGGATAGATTGCAGTGTTCTGGTTGAAATGAGCCAAGTATTTCGCACCCATTTTAAAGAAAATTGAATGCCTGATGTTAATTGGGTTAGAATTTCCTAATACTATGTCACTGTTGCCTAGATCCCTATCTAGAGGGCCTCATCATGGATTATTATCCCTACTTAAACTTCAGACCACAAGGAAAATGTTGCTTCTGTAATGGAGAGAACACTTTTAGCACTCAGTGTGGACAAATAGGTAGAACACAGGCCTGGGGGTCAGAATGATCTGGGTTCTAATCCCAGACCCACCATGTGTCTGCTGTGTGACCTTGGGCAAGTCACTTCACTTCTCTGTACCTCATTTACCTTCTCTGTAAAATGGGGATTAAGAGTCTGAGCCCCAAGAGGGACAGGGACTGTGTCCAACCTGATCACCTTGTATCTACCCCAGCACTTAGAACAGTCCTTGACACATAGTAAACTCTAACAAGTGCCAACATCATTATTATTAACACTCCTATAGATAGGGTTAAAATTTGTTTGTTGTTCCTACTACTGACCATTTCTTCCTAATTTTCCTTACTACTTTCTCACCCATTTCTGAAATTATCTCTACTTCAGAGATTTATCTCTTGTACAACCATTTTTTTTCCAGTCGGTATCAGTTTTGACCTCTTTTTCTACATTAATTGACTTTCTTAGTTCTCTTCCATATCTCTTCTACCCTCTTAGTTCTTTAGTTTCATGACCAAATTATAGTAAAATAGATTGTGATACCTTAATGAGTGGAATAGCACAATGGCCAATCTTATCTCTTATATACACACAAGTACAAATGCACATGAAAAGTGTTCCTTCAAACTCAAAGATTATGCCAACATCAGTGGTATGTGTTATCCAGTGTCCAATCACATTTTTTACTGTGGTATTACTAGCAATGAGTAGTTTCATTTTTGATTCTGCTTTTGGTTTTGATGACCTTCCAAAAGCTTCTGCTGTAAAGAGCAATCCCATTCCTGATTTTTGGACACAGGTTGGTCTGTCGGCAACTTTAATTTTCCACCTGGCCACAGTTATACCATTTTTTCCTTAACATCTCTGAATTTTTTGTCTTCCCATTTAATTCTCCACCTATTTCTGCTGCTGCCATCCATCCCAAACATCCCACCTGATGGAATTGTGATCAGGCCAATGTTGCTCAGATGTAGGTAGACTGACTGCATTCTGGAATCCTACTGTTTGTGATCCTGACTTGTAATTAAGCTAGCATGAAGATCATAGTGGTAGAATTGCTCAAGAAGTCAGGTGTGAAATCTGAGGACAGTCAGTCTCACAGACCTATAGAAGTTTGGATCGTGCAACAATTCTTTTACCTTTAATTTAGTACCACACTAAATGTCATACTTGGAATATGCTGGTTTTCTTAATTCAGCATCCTATTTCTTTGTCTATTTTTGGCCATTGAACACTGTTATTCACTCATTTAGTTGTATTTATTGAGCACTTACTGTGTGCAGAGCACTGTGCTAAGCACTTGGAAAGTACAATTCAGCAATAAAGAGAGACAATCCCTGCCCACACCGGGTTTACAATCTAGAATGGGGAGACAGACATCAAAACAAGTAGTAATAGAATTCAATGAAAGGATCATCATCATCCCCAAATCGGGTATTGCACATATATATTGTTCCTGCCTGTTAAATCAATTAATCTATCAATCAATTATATTTATGGAATGTTTACTGTGTTCAGAGCACCATACTAAACATTTTGGAAAGTACAATTTTACAGAGTTTGTAGACATGATCCCTGCTTGCAAGGAGCTTAAGTCTAGAGGGGGAGATGGACCTTAAAATAAATAATAGGTATGTACAAAAGTGCTATGGATCAGGGAGTGGAATGAATACTAGGTGCTTAGAAGGTATAAATCCAAGTGCAAGGGTGACACAGAAGGGAGAGGGAGAGAGGAACTGAAGGCTTCTTAGGCTTACCGTTAAAAAAGTGTACTGCTAGTTGTAATGTGTTGAATTCCCTAGTTTCCAAAAAAGTAGTGGGTTTACCAGTGTACCATGCAATTCATTCATTCAAATGTATTTATTGAGTGCTTACTGTGTGCAGAGCACTGTACTATACAGATGACATTCTGTTTGCCTTTACAGTCAGGAATAGAAATGGTACCTGCTAAAAATAATTTTTCTGTTTAAGTGCATGTTCCAAAGAATGTTTGAATGTTGTAAAGAAAAGTCAGGTTTCATGCTGATCCACAAGGATAGGTTTGAAGTAAACTTTATTTTTTGTAGACTTAGCCCTGCTTTCATCATTATAAAGAAGATCAATAATAGTAAAGTTGTCTACAGAGAATAGATTGTGTTCTCAATTCTTTTAAGAAAGCTTTTGAATCAGGACTGGGAAAAGTGAGAAAATTTACTGCAAAAAATATGATTGTAGACAGATGGATTTTTACCACATTATGTTTATGATTAGGGATATGAAATTCGATTTTCAATACCTCTTCTTTACTTCAAAGCATGTTTTAATGGAAAAATACCCAGACCTTGTTATGCTGGCAGGAAAACTTTGTGAATCTGAGACAAGGTTAAGGAGCTCTAATAAGACAGAAATATGATTCTGATAACTGCTCGCTTGGCTTAAAACATCAGAACTTGATATACCTGAATGTTGAGTTGAGCAAGCAGAAGAGTTGTAGGCCAAGTGATGAAGTTTTGGTGTGCTGATCTCCACTAGGACAAGTCCTAAGGAAGGGCATTTGATGGGAAAGCCTGAGCAGGCTTGGAAAGACTTTGGAAATTAATGTTCAGGAGAATCATCTTTTTTTAAAGGTATTTGTTAAGCGCTTACTATATGCCAGACACTATAATAAGTGCTGGGGTAGATTCCAAGCTAATCAGGTTGGATACAGTCCCTCTCCCACATGGAACTCACAGTTTTAATCCCCATTTTACAAATGAGGTAATTGAAGCACAGAGAAATTAAGTGACTTGCCCAAGTTCACACAAGTGGTGGAGCTGGGATTAGAACCCAGGTCCTCGTGACACCCTGTGCTCTATCCACTAGGCCAGGATTGCTTCTCTTTGTGCAGCAGTTTAAGGCAAACAGAAATGAAGCATAACTTTGCCCTGCATTTTTCTAAGAACTGAAGTACATTAGCTCAGCATTTGTTTCAGGAAAAGACAATTTGGATGACAGCCCAGATCAGGGCTTATTGTGCAAGTTTCTTTCAAAAAAAAGATTCAACAAAACACCAAAAGACAATCCAGCTTTGAAAAAGAAGCACCCAGGGACAGACTCCTTTGAAGGAGATATGAAGAGCTCTTTTGTGGTTTTGACTACCTCAGGGAATGTGTCTGTTTTTGTATTGTACTCTCCCAAGCACTTAGTATAGTGCTTTGCACACGGTAAGCACTCAAAAAATACGATTAAATGACTACTTCCAGATGCCAAATGACAGATCAGCCTTCTTTGGTAAAATTTGTTTAATAACAATATACGATAGAAAGGTCCCTGGAATTGGTTAGTATGTACATTAAACATTTGAAGGTCAATCAAACTGACTTTGGCTTTTCAGCCATGACACAGAAGCTTGCTGTAGACATAAGTGACCGGCCAGGAAAGGAGAGAAAACCTACTGTGGCATAGCTAAGAAAATGTTGCACATAATGCTAGAGGCCAGAAGCAGGTTCTGAAAGAAAAAAATTGGAAGCCTCTTTTATGAACCCAAGGGATGAATTTTTCTGAACAAGGACCCCTTTGGACTTTTCTATTTGCTCAAATTAACACCTTTTCTCTTCAGAATTCAGGGTCTACAGGGTGTGGGCAAATTTGATAAGGAAATCACCAATACTGTCACTCAAGTGTTGTGGAAGAATCAGGGTAAATCCTGCATATCTTTCCAAGCCACTGGGCACAAGAGTGAAAGATAATCAATCAATCAATTATATGAGCGCTGTGAGCAAAGCATTGTAATAAATACCTGCGAAAGCAAAAGAGTTGGTTGGCACATTGTCTGACCACATCGAATTTACAGTCCAGAAGGTAATGGCTAAGGAAAAAGTACAAGAATCTTTCAGGGTAAAGTAGCTCCCTCATAATCTTGCAACTGTCTATGAACTAGCCAAGTGACCTTGGTTAAGTGATTTCACCTCTCTGGGCTTCCATTATCCCATGAGAATAAGAAAAATAACCTTACTAACCTCATATAGAAATTGTGAAGATAGATGAAGCAGTTGCTATGAAAGTGCTTCTGTGCCTTTGGGAAGAAATGGGCCATCTGTATGCAAGGTAGAATAATTCTTTTTATCTTCAGCATCAAGACCCAGTTGTGACTTACAAAACATCACAAGGGTGTTTCCATTTTTCTGTGGCATCATTGCTAATATCACACTCCCAGTGGGGTAATTCATCTGCAAATCACCCCACCCTCCACTGCCACCTTCCCATAAATATTGTTTTCAGCTCCTACCACTGGGTCAGGGTATCCTAGGCTGTGGGGTCTCTGGCATGTTGCCGTGAAGGTTTCCTTGGGTCTGTTTCAAGAGGAGAGAAACAATAAGAATCATTCTTCTGTTGTATTAAAATGACGCCTAGAGTATTAGGTCATGTGCTACCTCAGCAGTGACTAAAATCAGTCTTTTAATCACCTGGACTCTTTGGCTAGGGTGGTGAGACCTGGGGGCAACTTCATTAGTTAGGAGATTTCAGGTTACGCACAATGAAGATTACGGTACTCTAGCATGTAGGCTCATTGTAGGCAGGGTATGTGTCTACCAACTCTGCTATATTGTACTCTCCCAAGCACTTTACCTTGATCTCATCTATCTCATCGCCGACCTCTCGCCCATGTCCTGACTCTGGCCTGGAACGCCCCCCGTACTCATAGCCAACAGACGATTACTCTCCCCCAACTTCAAAGCTTTACTAAAGGCACAACTCCTTTAAGAGGCCTTCCCTGACCAAATCTTTTTTTCTTTTTCTTCAACTTCCTTCTGTGTCGCCCTGACTTGCTCCCTTTATTCATCCCCGCTCCCGGCCCCACAGAACTTATGTACATATCTATACTTTATTTGTAATGTCCGTCTCCCCCTCTAGACTGTAAACTAGTTGTAGAGAGGCAATGTGTCTGTTATATTGTACTCCCTCAAGCGCTTAATACAGTGCTCTGCACAAAGTAAGTACTCAATAAATACCATTGGTCAATTGATGAAGTCTCACATATAGGCTTTCCTTGCTCTCTTCACAGGATTTGAGAGAGGCAACTGGTCAGGACCTGTGGAAGTACTTTTCTATCATGTGGAAGCTAGTGTCTGAGAGTAGGAGACTGAGGAGATATTTTTGTTAGGATGTTACAGGTCATGACTTTTTTTTAATAGGCAAAATCTCATCTGGCTAGCCAGTTCCCACACTAAGTGCTATGCCATAATTTGTTTTTTTAATTTTTGTATTTAGTGATTTTTTTAGGCATTTAGTATGTACCAAGCGCTGTACAAAGCACTGGCATAGATATGGATAGTCAGTTCGTGCCACGCATGGGGCTGTCAGTCTTAATTCATATTTTACAGATGAAGTATCTGAGGCACCTAGAAGGTAAGTGACTTGTCCAAGTTCACACAGCAGACAAGTGTCTGAGCTGGGATTAGTCAGTCAGACAATTGTATTTATTGAGTGCTTACTGTGTGCAGAACACTGTACTAAGTACTTGGGAGAGTACAATATAACACTCTCCCATTCCTTGCCCATAATGAGCTTACAGTCTAGAGTTATGTATGCAACTCCCATTTGAACATAAATGTCAACTGTACAATTTATCTTCAATTAATATTTTCTTTAGGGAGAACAGCACTAGAGGTGGTGGCTTTATAAGCAGAGATCATTCTCTTGATAGACAAATAAGCAACTCTCCTAGCCAGAGAATGGGAGACTTACTACCAACAATCCCTCTTATATGAATTGTCCTCTGAACTAGCCCTCAAACAAGAAAGGAACCTCCAGCCAACCCAAGACATTCTTGATGATGATAATGATGGTATTTGTTAAGCACTTACTATGTGCCTAGCACTGTTCTAAGTACTGGAATAGATTGTACCACATGGGGCTCACAGTCTTAATCCCTATTTTACAGATGAGGTAACTGAGGCACAGAGAAGTTAAGTGACTTGCCCAAGGTCACACGGCTAAGTGGCAGAGCCAGGATTAGAACCCATGACCTCTGACTCCCAAGCCCGGGCTCTTTCCACTAAGTCACACTGCTCTTTCGCTTTTCCCTTATTCTGCCAGTTAGGCTTCTCTGAACCTATTCCAACACCTAGACTGTTTCAATTATCCAGTTAGGCCCCTCATGAATTCTATAGCAAAATACCTTCTACTTTAAAGGTATTTCCTGACAGATAGCATGTGGATATCATGCTACTGGTGGCTAGGTACACCCCACTCCTATACAAATGCACAATTAAACCGACTCCCCCAATACTGCCTGATTTAGGTTCCCAGTACGGCAGAGGTTCCTTCTTTCCTTGTTTTTGTGCAGAAACAAATTATTTTCCAAAGGCTTTGATTTTTAATGGTTGCTAAACTTCCATCCCAGGTGGCTTATTCATTTCTTACAATCAAGAGCTTTGTTCAGTGCTCTGGACATAGTAAGTGCTCAATAAATACTACTGAATGAATGAATCAAATACGACTGCATTTGCGTTAGGAATTGGCTCTAAGGACCTAAATTGAGTTCTGCTCCTACTGAGTCATAAAGCCACGAGCAAGAAAAATGTCACATTCGTTAGGTTTCTTCCTGCAAACTAATGGCAGGTGGGACTTGAAAAAGTGTGAGACTTAGAAATTCAGTTGAGTTAGCAGTTGGGCAAACACAGCTGTGCATTAGATGCCACCTTCCCTATGGCAATTCTCCCCAAAGGAAACATAAATTATCCGAAGATAAGCCATTAGACTGACTTGTTTCTGTTTAAAGAGCAGCTGCAGTTAGTGTGTAGCACTTAGCAGAATGTACCAGCAGAGAAATCTTAAATAGCTGAAGAGAAAAAGGCTGCAGCTGATGACTGGGAAGACAGTCAAATGTGTCTACATCCAAAAAATAAAGTAAAAAGGAGGTCATGGTAGGTTATGGAGTTTACAGCTAAAAAGTTTCAAAATTGTGCCTGCATATAAAAATTAGAAAATAGTGAAGAGATTAAATTGGAAGTATAATGGGCTTGTGGGGACAATGTTACAGGAAGTGAATAGTTTATGACACCAGGTGGATAGAACAGCTGAAGCCATTACTTTTAGTGAATTTTCATCTTAGCAATATTTTTTAAAGCAGTATCTATCCAACTAGATATTTCTTAGCTGTTCATCTTTCCATCCAGATAGTGCTAAAGTCTCTTACCATTGCAGTATTGAAGGATTGTGTAAAATGTCCATTTTGACTTCCTACTGTTTCCTCTGTAAATAATGTCAATTTGTCATGCTTCTTCCTATATTAGTAATACAAAGGGATTTTGTCATTTGCTTTGTGATTTTTTAGGTCATATTTTGGAGTCACTTTTTCAGTGGTCTATTTGCTTGAAAGACCTGGAAAGAACTGCTTGCCTAGCAGTGAACAAATTTAAAGACTAAAATTGCTTATGTCCAAGCATTTGTTGTAGTCCTGAGGTTGAAGGAGATGTGGTAAAGTCACTGAAAGTTGAGAAGTTAAAGACTGTGGTTAATGCCATAGGTAGAAAACTGTGGTGACCATCCTCTCAGTGAAAGCATTGAAGGGGAAGAGAGCAGAGGAGCAGAAACATAAAAGACTACAGGACTGCTCTTCTGTTTTCTTGGAAAATGGAGCTGCCGATCTTATTTTGACAAAAGAAGATATTGGAGGAAGGGAGAAATGGTGGTCAGGAGAGGCTAAAGAAGGTTCTAGAGGAGGGTGGCTTAGAATAATTAAACTCATAGCTTCTCTACAGTTTGTTGGAATACAGTTCTGACTTTGGAATTCTTTTTATTCATTTATTAAACCTTCTTGATTTTAGTGTGTTTTGATAATTTCAGGGAAAGTGCTCTTTTAGGACATCATCCAACACCCAACTTTATATTCTTGGACAGTTGATAAGTACTGGCTGGAAATCCCTCACACTTCATTGTATAGGTGTAGGCTGCAACTGGGTCAAGAATAGGAGGCTCTCTTCAATTCTTGCAAACATGATTCTGGGACTTTGGGCAAAAACCTCTCCCCCTTGAGCACAGTTATCATGGAAAATTGTATTAAGTGAAACTTAGCACTGATGAGAGAAAGGAAAAGAGGGAAAGAAACACTGAACAATTGCTTGGGGAAAAATAACAGACATCTAGTACTGAGAAAGGGTAAGTTTTGAGATACTGATGATGAATGTCCTTCCAATCTTCTGATTTAACATTTCAGGTGTTGATGGGGAATGGGGATTTGAGTTACATTCATCAGAGAGGCCATTATGAATGTCCAGTTTCTTTTCATTTAGTAGTACTGTTAACTGCAACTTTTGTCGTCATTTATTAAAAATCCTTTGCGCTTCTACACATTTCACTCACTGGCAGGGTAGAAAAAGCAAATAACTGAATTAGGGCACTAGACTATATAATGTCTTTGTAGGCTGAATTATAAGCAACACTTTGTATTGGGCCCAAACTGTAATATTTAGAAGTTCATTATAATGGCGCCTGCTAATGCTACTGTACTCATGGTCTGTGAGCAGCTCCATTGTAAACCTGGACTTCCAGGAGTTTATGACTCACTGTAAAATTTTGCTTTAGGGAGAAATTTGATGTAAAATGACTGAGAACAGGAATAATTGTTCCTTTATACATTTCCAGGAGAAAACTAATTTTTATTTTTTAATGTTGCCTTCTTGGTATTAAAAAAAATAAAATGGCTGAGTGAACATTTCATCCAACTACTGTAGACTGTGACTGTTGTGTATATGTGTTCAGGGAATCATTAACATCAGCAAGATATGCAGAGAGAATTCTTAAGACTTTGTCAATGGTATAAAAGATCTGGCTTACTGATTCCCCTGCAAATCTTTGTAAGAAACATCTGGGTGGCCAATGTTAAGTTGGCATGTTCTTCCTCACCAAAAGTTGGATTTTAGGAAGAAAGTCATTTATGTTTGTGTGTTGATTATATTAGTGTATATAACTTAGAAAAAAAAAAACTCCTTACTCCTCCCATTCATTCACTCATCCTACAGCACAGTATGCTCACTTCATTCCGCTAACATCAACCCACTCACTGTACCTGTATCTTGGCTATCTCTCCAATGACCCCTAGCCCACAACCTATCTCTGGCTGGAACTCTCTCCCCCTTCATATCCAACATACTATCATTATCCCCACCTTGAAAGCCTTATTAAATCATCTATCATCCAAGAGACCTTCCCCTACTAAGACTTCATTTCCCCTACTTGCTCTCCCTTCTGTGTCACCCATGCATTTGGATTTGTATTCTTTAAGCACTTATTATTCACCCCACCCTCCTCCCCACACTTCTTATACTCATATCCGTAATTTTAATGTCTGCCTCCGCCTCTACAATTTAAGCTTCTTGTGTCCAGGGAACATGTCTGCCAATTCTGTTATATTGTACTCTCCCAAGGGCATAGTACAGTGCTCTGCACCCGGTAGGCACTCAATAAATATGATTGATTGATCATCGTGGTCTCCATTAAAATTGGAAGGCAGAGGAGAATGTATCCAGGAAATAATAAAGCATTCCTCTTTTCTTAGAAAGAAGACAAGTAACCAATTAAGACTAGAAGCCCATTCTTTTCCAGTTCCAAGGATGTCCAGATTTAGCCAAGGGAGATTTAGACAAGCATGCACATCAGCCCCAGAAAATGGTTGTTCTGCTAGAGATCATCTTCACCAGGAATGATTTGGAGCCAGTCTAGTCTCTGGTTGTACTCCTGTTTAGACTCATATCCTTGGGGTTGTGCTGGCATTCCTGCAGAGAAGAACTGAGGCATCCCCTTCTGTCCATTGACCTTACTGTGAGACGATTAAATAAACTGTAAGGGAGCAGTGAGGAAACTGCACTTATTCTTCCCATCAGATTGATAGTGGCAGCATAAGGAATATATGGATGGGGGGAAACCAGCTGCTGACAGTTAGCATTAGCCCTAGACATCTGTCTCCTTTCTTTTTCATGATTGAGTTATATCACTTTCAACATGCACAGTACTCCCACAATGTATTATTGTCAAGATGGTCCAATGAAGGGACAGATCCTCGTATCAGCGGTCCTGGATTCAGTCACTGACTGTACCACAGTTTCCCTGAGGGAACTTGACCAAGTCACTTAACTTCTGAGACCAGATCCTTGTATTGTTTACAATAAGATTGAAGATCTTACTCTGTAAAACTAAAGAGGATAAAAACATGGACAGACTCAACTTGTAAGAAAAGAATTTTGAAAATTTACCAAATAGGGAGTGAGGAAAAGATTTAGAGCTAAACATCTGGAAGAATTTATATAATTGATTTTTAAAGTTAAGATACACACAGAAAATGATTTCTAGAAGGGTAAAAGCAGAAGGAAGTTGAAAAACTCCTTTTAAAAGTGCCTTGTAAAGGTAAATTCATTATACGGCTGGTGCAGCATGAGAGGTTCCTTGTTTACGGTAAAATAAAATTCAAAGCAGCATTCAAAAGTAATGAAAACACACAGGAGCAGTACTTCATTATGGATTGCCCAGTAGCCAAAATATGTTGGGTGCAACTGGCCAATCAAGTGCGTAGTCCAGACACGGGAGAGCTAAGGCAATAAGGAATGGTTGTGTGAATTTTATAGCGTAGTGAAAGTCTGCAAGCGATAAATGCAATCATTATTAGAGCTATGGGACGGAAGAAATATGGAATAGTTCAAAACTGGATAGAAATAGCAAAAAAAGGAAATTCATAATTGAGGGTGAATGAACAGTTTGATCTTTGGATTGACTGCTGCTTATTCAAATGAAATATTTGAATATAAATGACCAACTTAAAGTACATCGGAGATGTGCAGACACATTTTTTCCTTTTAAAATATACTGTATTATATCTATTTTGGACTTGTTGTTCCTATTAATCCTTTAATAAAATATCCAGGAGGATAAATTAGATAGCTCTGTAGTACTTGGAGCAAGTCGGAGATTAGAATCCCGAAATGTGAAATTGTCAAGTAGAAGCTCATAGTAAAGCAGTGCATCATGTTTTCCATGGGAGGAAGGGTCCCGCTGCTGAACATGGATGCAATGATTTGCAAGCACAATCTGATGTATCCTAGGCTGGAAATTTCTGAGTTCCAAATATAATGAGCTCTCAACTCTATTGTTATTTTGGGTTATTAATTTTGATCAGTTTTTTCTGCACATTTTTTTCATGAGTTTTGGAGTCTCAAGTTACATGTTTTTCTATCAATATTCATTGTTTTGCTTGACATGAGCTACTTTTTTTCATGGCATTAACTCATCTTTCTTTTTCCACTTTAGAATGTTTCAAACATTTAAAGACTCCTTCTGGTCAGAAAGATTATGGCTTCCTACCACTATAACGTGGTCAGATCTTGAAGATCATGATGGACTAGTTTTTGTAAAACCTTCTCATTTATATGTCACGATACCCTATGCTTTTGGCTTGCTGATAATAAGATACTTTTTCGAAAGGTAAGTATGTCCATCCTTCATCTCTTTCCACTTGATTCTCACAGACTCAAAGATATATGCTTTTGATAAAACTTGAGGCAAATGTTTGAGAAAAATGGGTTAAAACCTAATAGAATTTGCAAACATGGCAAAAAATAAATCAAAACAATATTGATATGCAATTTTTCAAGATTCATGTCAAAACATTCACTAGAAGCCCATTGTAAAATGTTGCTAGTTTTAATAAAATGATTTTTACTACATTATAAGAAAACCAAGAGAAATATATGAAATAATGTATAACTGGTCACTCACACTGTTCTTGAAAGTGAAATCGGTATTTTTCCAGACTTTGTAAACAACACTGTTATGGTAATGAGAGATTAAAGTTCAACTGTAATCTTTCCTTTGAGGATATTTGAAGTTGGAAAAATTTTAAAGAAAAATCTCATAAAATCATACTCAGCATGGCTTGGTCGATAGAATATGGGCCAGGGAGTCAAAAGGAACTGCATTCTATTCTTAGTTTCACCACTTGTCTGCTAGGTGACCTTAGGCAAGTCACTTAACTTCTCTGAACCTCAGTTTCCTCATCTATAAAATGGAGATTAAGACTGTGAGCCCCATGTGGGACAGAGACTGTGTCCAATCTGATTAGTCTGTATCTACCTCAGTGCTTGGAAGAGTGCTTGGCACATAATAAGCACTTAACAAATACTATAAAAATGATCCAAGAAAAAATAATGCAGATCATATGTATTTAACTATTTGTCATGTCCTGATTTTCCAATTATTTGCTTAACTGAATTTATAGGTACTCTAAATGGCCCTTATGAAAATTACATCCAATCAGCCTTATTTGGCCATAAATGCCCTTTAGAAGAAAAAATTGTCCTTTACCCCATTATTCTGCTTAATCCTGAGAGGAGGACATCAGTTTCAAAATATACCCTTTATCTTCTCATTTGTGTTTTCAGCCTAACCAATTATTGTCAGAGGTAGAAAGCTGTGTTGTTGTTTTTATTTCTTTTCAAGTAGAGAAGTAATTTTAAAGTAGTCTCCTTACCACCTGAAACCTAAGTCCATATATCTTCTGGTTTGAATGATAATCCATTTGTACGGTGGAGGGGACATTCTTATGGTTTTATACTGGATAGTCCAGTTGTCAGTTTATCTTTCCCCTGTATTATGATCATATGGGGAATTGGGGAGAGGAGTGGCAAAGGGGCGTCTGGATATCATGAGTGCTGTCTGGATACCCTACCCATATTTCACAATATTCTTTCTTAGTCAGAAGTAGAAGAGTGACTTTATTTTATATGTAATTGCTAAATCAGCCGATGATGAAGGGTCAACACCTTAAGTCTTTCTCAAGAACCCTTTAGCAACAAACAGAAATGGTTACAAATTTCTCTTAACTTCCAGTAACATTCTTGTTCTTCCTCAAGAGATTTCAGATAGTATATCTCCCCTTTACACTATCTCTCTCTTTCTTCAGACACCATGGTGTGCAATTACTCATATTCAACTTTCTCCAGCTGTGATATTCCATAAAGCCATGTGTTGCTATCACTAATCTCATATCTGTTTTCCAGAAGTACATATTGAAGTACATTATGAAGTATTTTGCTATATAATATAGTTTGCATATTTTCTATTTTTAATTGGTGCTCATTTGTTTAAACCAATCTAAAATGACTTTTACTTGTATTACCAATAACATTGTAGAGGAGACTTTTTCTTCTGTTCAGTACTTACATAGCACTTTCTATTACCCCAACTATTACCCTTACTTTCTTCAATATTACCCCAAATAAATTATGGAGTATAGATAAATTTTTATTTCAAACACTATTCCTTCTTGAATTATGCTATGTCACGCACACACACATTATTGTACAGCTAATTCCCTGGATAAGAAGGTAAATTTCAAAATGAAGTTTATGATATTCTAAATATATTCATTTTATAGGCAGAGGATTGAAGTAGAGAAGTATTTTTTAGAATTTTTCTCATACAATGTGAATTTTGCTTAAGGTTGAAAACACAAGCAAAAGAACATAGTATAAATTTTATTCTTTCCAGTGATCCTTTCCTTAAATTGCCTTCTTATATCAGTAATTCAGAATTGAGCTGGACTACGTGTTCAAATATCACCTTATATAGGAGCAAGTTCTGCTGCCTTTGGTTTTAAGACACCAAACACTACTTCTCATTGTATCTAACTCTCTGAAAGGTACCTATTAATGACACTTTTGCTCTGAACTGCTCCTATTTGGTTAAAGAAGAAGAGTGATGGGTCTGTTCTATACATCAAGTACAGCTTATCACTATATTGGCAGATTCCAGAATTCTGTAAGATGCTAATTTCACAAACCTAAATCATTTTTTTCCTACTGAGACTGGGTGAATGATTTAAGCTTAGAAGAACCAACTTAAACCTTGCCCCAAACTCTCACCAAATCTTCGTCTAAGGGTTAGTGAGCTTCAGGAGTGTTCTGCTTTGTTTTAATTTATTGTTACACTTCCTCCTTTTAACTAGGAATACAAATCTTCAATAGAAATGTGGAAGCCTCTCACCAGGAATTTCTGGTTTCATGATTGTTTCCTGCCTCATTTGGCAGGTCCCAAAGGCATAGATTCAAGTTTCTAAACAAAGTGACCAAATATTATTATTAGAATGACCAAAATTTATCATATTTCCAAACTTTCAACAAAACAGGCAAACTTCTTAAAACCAAAAAGGGGTTGCAATTACCCTGATCTGGTTGTTGACATACAGAATTTGGATTTGTGATCAATAGCCTCATTTTCCCTGGGCCACATTCATGCCCTATTTAAGACAGTAACATACCATACTCTGCATTCAGTATAATATGAGGTATGATTTTCTTGGAAAATAGTTCTATGTACTTTAATCATCGAAATTACTGAAATGGAAATCAGTCAATGGTCTTTCAATCACTGGTGTTTATTCAATGCTTATTGTGTGCAAAGCACCGTATTAAGTATTTAGGAAAGTAAAATACAGCAGAGTTGGTAAGGATGAGCTTAAGGTCTCTAGAGGGATACAGACATTAAATTAAATTAGAGATAAGGGTAATAGTAGAGCATAAGGATGTGTACCTAAACGATGTGGGGCTGGGGTGAGTATCAGAGTGATTAGAGGATATGCAGCTAAGTACAGACTAAATGCAGAGGTATGTGCAACTAGGGGCAATGAGGACTTAATCAGGGAAAGCATCTTAGAGGAAATGTGCTTTTAGTAAGGCTTTTAGGGTGGGGAGAGTGGGGATCTGTTGGGTCTGAAGAGTGAGGGAGTTCCAAGCAAAGGGATGACATGGGCAAGGGGTAGGCAGCGAGATAGATGAGATCGAGGTACCGAGAGTAGGTTGATGTGAGAGGAACAGAGTGTGCAGATTGGGTTGTGGTAGTAGATTAGAAAGGTGAAGTAGGAGGGAGAGAACTGATTGAAGGATGGAACTGAACCATCTATTCCAATTCTGTACTGCAAATAAACCTATTTCAGTTTTCATTTCCTTCATTTCAAAATCGTGTTTAGTGATTTTACTGATAGTAAGTTTTTGTTGTTCTTATTTGAGAGTCTTTTTGAGCTACAGCATTTGTACAAGCCTATAAAGTCACTCTCTCTGAGCTACTGGTAGACAGTTATTTAACACCGGCCATGGCAGTAACCGGTTTCTCAAACTTCTGTTCCCCTCTTTCAGTGTCTCCGAGGGCTGATTCTCAGACTCTTCAATTTTTCTTTCATGTTTTACAGGTTTGTTGCTTTCCCTCTAGCAAAGGCTTTCGGCATAAAGGAGATAGCACGCAACAAGATTCATCCCAATCCCATCCTAGAGAATTTTTTCATCCGAAACTCAAGGAAACCATCCCAAGTAAGGCTATTAATTATTTGCAGATAGCTTTTGGATTGGAATCCTTAACCTTAATGTTTTAATCAGTAATACATAGTTACCTCATCTTTTCAAGAGATCTTTTCCAGTTGATCTGTGAATGATATAATTCATTTGAACCTTTTTGTTTTGTGGTGACAGGATATTCAGCTTCTAAAATATAATATAAAATATATATATATATGAAAGTGTTTCTGTCACTTAATTTCTCTGGGCCTCAGTTCCCTCATCTGTAAAATGGATATTGAGAGTGAGCCCCATGGGGTACAGAGCCTCAAACATGATTAGCTTGTATCTACCCCACCACTTAGAACAGTGCTTGGCACATAGTAAGTGCTTAACTTGGCATTAATAATAATGATTACTATTTATGTATAGTTTAAAACTGATCTAGAAAATTAAAATTTGAGGTGGCCTCTCTCATTTGCACAGCAGACAAGGCACAAATTATAATTCCTATCACTCCTACATTTATTGAACATTTACGTAGTTTGAAGCACCATACTAAGCTTTGAGAAACGTAATTATTGGTTTTCAATGGTATTTGTTAAGCACTTACTATGTACTAAGTACATACCTTGTATCTGCCCCAGTGCTTGGAACAGTGTTTGGCACATGGTAAGTGCTTCATAAATACCATAATTATTTCTACTATTATGATAACAAATATACTAAGTACTGCACTAACAGCTGGAGTAGATACAAGCTAATCAGATTGGATACTGTCCCTATCCCACCTGGGGCTCCCAGTCTTAATCCCCATTTTACAGATGAGGTAACTGAGGCACAGAGAAGTTAAGTGACTTGCCCAAAGTCACACAGTAGACAAGTAGTGGAGCTGGGATCAGAACCCAGGTCCTTCTAACTTCCAGGCCCATGCTCTATCCCCTAGGCCATGCTGTTTTTCATTAATGCCAGTAATTACTACAGAAACTGAGAAATTAGTGTTCAGGATGTCATGTCATCTGCCACAGAAGTCAAGATATATTATATCTGCTTAAGCTGAAGGAAAGACTAGACTGTAAGCTCGTTGTGGGCAAGGAATGTTTTGTTTATTGTTGTATTGTACTCTCCCAAACGCTTAGTATGGTGCACTACACACAGTAAGCGCTCAATAAATATGATTGAATAAATAAATGGAAACAGCCCAGAAGTCCCACCGCTTCGAAGACTTTCTGTTCTGCCTTCATACCCATCCGTGACTAAGCTAGGGCACACGTAGGCTTCCTAGCAGGCAGAAGTGCTCATCTTTTAGTTTTGCCCTGGCACTCCCAATACATGAAGTTGGTCCTGCTCTTAGAAGCAAGGCTGTAATTTTTAAAGGGGATTATTACTTAAACAAGAGCCTAGAAGGGATTTCATATAACTGCCTATTGACTTGTAAATGCCCGTTTAAACACTTAATGAAATTTTGTTTTTAGTTTCGAATCTGTTACTAGTCAAATAGAACTGGTCAGACTCAGAAAACATATTCCAAAACTTCATAAATACCTAAGCTAAAAGTGACATAATTACATTATGAAGACCTCTCAGAATGGTGATATTATAATGATAATTGCAAAAAGGTACAACTCCTAGTCCATGATTTTCAAAAAGTCAGAGGAAAGTCTGAACTCTGAGTCCAAAAATAGGAAGTGAAATACTGAATTCTGTTGTCACTGCTTTCAGTCAATCAGTGGTATTTGTCAAGTGCTTAAGCTGTGCTGAGCACTATATTTAGTACTTGGGAGAGTACCATAGAGTTAATAGAAACAACCCGTGCCTTCAAGAAATTTAAAGCCTCAACGGGGAGACACACATCAAAATAAATTACAGGTAGGGAAAAGCAACAGAATGTAAAGATATGTACATAAATGCTATGGAAGGAGACTGGGATGAGTATCCAAGTGTTTACCTTTAGCCTTTTGATATAATAGTAATGATAATATTGTTTAAGCTATTACTATGTGTCAAGCACTGTTCTAAGCCCTGGGGTAAATACAAGCTAATCAGGTTGGACATAGTTCTTGTTTCACATGGGGCTCACAGTCTTTTTCCCCATTTTACAGATGAGGTAACTGAGGCACAGGGAAGTTAAGTGACTTACCCGACATCATACAGCGGACAAGTGGGGGAGCTGGGATTAGAACTCAGGTCCTTCTGACTCCCAGGTCCGTGTTCTATCCCCTAGGCCGTGCTGCTTCTCTATTCCCCTGACCCTCAACTCTACAGCACTTGAGTACATATATTCATATAATACGTTGTAAATTAATTATTTATATTAATGCCTGTCTCCCCCTCTAGCTTGTAAACTTGTCTTGTGCAGGGCACGTATTGGCTAATTCCGTTTTATTGTACTCCCCCAAGTGCTTTCAGTTCTCTGCACATAGTAAGCACTCAATACCATTGCTTGCTTGCTTGATTGATTGATTAGATAATAGGGAAGTTCTGGAGTGGCAATAGGACAGGAAACAGTTTTGGGAAATGGAGAAGTTAATCAGGGAATGGTGTAGTGGATAGAGTATGGGCCTGGAAGTCAGAAGGTCATGGGTTCTAATCCCAGCTTCACCACCTATCTGCTCCGTGACCTTGAGTAAGTTACTTCACTTCTCTGTGCCTCATCTGTGTAATGGGGAATGAGACTATGAGCCCCATGTAGGATAGGGACTGTGTCCAACCCTATGCTTGAATCCACTCCAGCACTTAGTACAGTGTCTGGCTCATAGAAGCACTTAACAAATACAACTATTTATTAGGGAAGACACCTCTGGAGGAGATATGACATTTTTGAAATATTTAGAATATGGAGAGAAGCAGTGGTCTGCCACATGTCAAGTGGGAGGAAGTTCCAGGCAGGAAAGAGGGTGTGAACAACAGTTCAGTGGTGTTAGAGACAAGAACAAGGTTCATTGAGTAGGTTTACTTGAGAGTAGTAAAGCATGAGAACTGGAATGTAATAGGAGAGGAGTGAAAATAAGTAGTAGGGAGAGAGTCAGCGGCCTGTCATTTCTCTTTGTTGCTGAGATGAATAGGCCATCATTACAGGATTTTCAGCATACATGGCTCCGATTCTCTGAAGCCTTATGTGATTTGCTTGCTCTCAATATATGGGGGCCTTATTACACATATGCCCATTGATATAAATAATAGCATATAATATCAGCTTCCTCAAATAATCAATCATTTGTATTTATTGAGCACTTACTGTGTGCAGAACACTGAACTAAGCCCTTGGGAGAGTACAATGTAGCAGAGTTGGTAGATATGTTCCCTGCCCATAAACAGCTGACAGTCTAGAGGGGTATACAGAGAAGCAGCATGGCTCAGTGGAAAGAGCCTGGGCTTGGGAGTCAGAGGTCATGAGTTCGAATTCCAGATCTGCCACTTATCAGCTGTGTGACTGTGGGCAAGTCACTTAACTTCTCTGTGCCTCAGTTACCTCATCTTTAAAATGGGGATTAACTGTGAGCTTCATGTGGGACAACCTGATGACCCTGTATCTACCCCAGTGCTTAGAACAGTACTCTGCACATAATAAGCGCTTAACAAATACCAACATTATTATTATTATTATACAGAGTCTAGAGGGGGTATACAGATATTAATATAAATAAATTACAAATTCATTCATATTTAAGTATTTATATGGCAACATATACACTCTAAAGACATGTTATCCATCCACTGCTAATGCCCTCTCAGCTTGTAAAGAGGGCAATTATCATACATTTCTTCCAATCAGTCTGTTGCCCCTGTTCAAGACAGAGACTGAACTGAAGAAGTCTCTGCCAGATTCTGTAATAGTAGTTTAAAATATTCTTATGTTCTGATAAATCAAGTCCACTCTACCACCTACAGCCAATCCATTACAGTCTGCTATTCATATTCATTGCCAAAGGTTTGGGAAGTTAATTTTGTTGCAGTTTGATTTCTGCTGTTCTTTCTGCCCCTGACTATACAGTCCTTAATGAAAACCTGTTTCCAACTCTGAGCCTGGAGTGAGGATATGTGAAAGTAGAAAAGTAACTTGCTTTCTTTAAGAAAACAAAATCTTTAAGTAAGCAGATCTTCAGTCTGTAAGGCCTTAGGAACAAGGATTTTCCCTTAGTGGATCTTATGTTTAGAGTGACGATCTCTCCATTTTGCCTCTTATCTCTTGTTCATCGAGTACCCACATTTGTAAGTAGAACAGAATGTTGGGTGGTGCTATCATGTTGGTCCAGATTTTTATGTCCTGGTCCTCCAGATGGTAAGAATCATTGCTTCAGTTTTCCAAAATGATGAGAGGTCATGTTGATTTTCACAGTTGGAAAAATTTTAGTGGTTTAATCAATCAATCAATCAATCAATCAATCCAACAGTGATATTTTTGAGAGCTTACTGTGTACAGAGCCCTGTTCTAAGCACTTGGGAGAGTACAATACAGCAGAGTAGGTAGATGAGTTCCCTGCCTACAGGGAACTTACAGTTTACAGGAGGAAACATACAATAAACTTAGATTAGGGCTAGGGAAATAGTAGAATAAAGATACATTGATAACTAGAAAAAAAACTTGAGATGGGCAACAATTGTTTTTGCTGGTGAGAGGTTATTTCTAGATTTATTAGATTGTTACAGTTACTGTGGGAGCTCCAGGGTATCATTTAAATTCTTTCATATTCTGATTCCTTCAATTCCAACTTTCATTTTTTTTTGACTTATGGAAGCATAGGAAAAAATGTCGATTTCCTGAGATCTCTAAGACCCCTCGTCCACAAAGCAAGAATGGTGTTCACTTGGTAGCAAGACATGGGCCCTTTATTTTTCATAAGACTATTTTCAGGAACATGAAAAATAATTTGGCTAAAAAAAATTGCACTAGCCTTGTGACTAGTGGATGTATGATTCATGGATTTAAAAGGTTTGAAAACTCAACTGTATGGACCATTAAAGTGTGGGTGTAAGTTTTTGATTGTTTGGTTTTGATGAAGCCCTCCTTTTTTTTTCAAGACCTTTGTGAATTTTGTTAGAGATTCTTAGTTTATGGGGCTTCATTCATTAATTCATTCAATAGTATTTATTGAGCGCTTACTATGTGCAGAGCACTGTACTAAGCGCTTGGGATGAACAAGTCGGCAACAGATAGAGACGGTCCCTGCCGTTTGACGGGCTTACAGTCTAATCGGGGGAGACGGACAGACAAGAACAATGGCACTAAACAGCGTCAAGGGGAAGAACATCTCGTAAAAACAATGGCAACTAAATAGAATCAAGGCGATGTACAATTCATTAACAAAATAAATAGGGTAACGAAAATATATACAGTTGAGCGGACGAGTACAGTGCTGTGGGGATGGGAAGGGAGAGGTGGAGGAGCAGAGGGAAAAGGGGAAAATGAGGCTTTAGCTGCAGAGAGGTAAAGGGGGGATGGCAGAGGGAGTAGAGGGGGAAGAGGAGCTCAGTCTGGGAACGCCTCTTGGAGGAGGTGATTTTTAAGTAAGGTTTTGAAGAGGGAAAGAGAATCAGTTTGGTGGAAGTGAGGAGGGAGGGCGTTCCAGGACCGCGGGAGGACGTGACCCAGGGGTCGACGGCGGGCTAGGCGAGACCGAGGGACGGTGAGGAGGTGGGCGGCAGAGGAGCGGAGCGTGCGGGGTGGGTGGTAGAAAGAGAGAAGGGAGGAGAGGTAGGAAGGGGCAAGGTGATGGAGAGCCTTGAAGCCTAGAGTGAGGAGTTTTTGTTTGGAGCGGAGGTCGATAGGCAACCACTGGAGTTGTTTAAGAAGGGGAGTGACATGCCCAGATCGTTTCTGCAGGAAGATGAGCCGGGCAGCGGAGTGAAGAATAGACCGGAGCGGGGCGAGAGAGGAGGAAGGGAGGTCAGAGAGAAGGCTGACACAGTAGTCTAGCCGGGCTTCTACTTACCAGAGTCCATGACAGAATATTAGAGAGCACATGCCTTCACTCAATCACATTTATTGAACACTAACTCTATGTGGAGCACTGCCGTAAGAGCTTGTGAGAGTACAGTACAGCAGAGGAGGTTGACACATTTCTTATCCACTAGGAGCTTAGAATTAGAATCCCGAGTTTCAGTCCAAAGACTGTACCCCTATCACGATCTAAGTTTCTTTGTGATATTTGTTTCAGACCGATCTATATGGCTTGGCAAAGAAGTGCAACTGGTCCTTGCGACAGGTGGAAAGTTGGTTCAAGAGGCGGCGTAATCTTGAGAGGCCTTGTGGACTGAAGAAATTCCAGGAAGCATGGTAAGAGAGCATCATAGTATTTTCAAATCTAAAGCACCATAAAAATACAAAGGAATATTTCAACCAGAATTCACACTTCCTTGAGTAGGTTTTGACTCTATCCGTCCATTGTATGACTTGGCCCTGTCATGTTTTCCCAGCCTTCATAGAGCATAAACTGGAGAGTCAATCACCAGGTATTTTCTCTAGTGCCCGGGGTGCTTGGCACTGTTCTGGCTATAGTACGTAAGTAGATAAGAGAATGTTGATCATATTTCATTTGTAAATGTAAACAGTAAATGAAAAGAAATCTTCACTTGAAGTACAAACTACTGTCTTCATCTAGTTTAGATCCACCGACCCCCTCTGTATTGACTGGTTGGTTCAACCCAATTTTACACTGATATTTGGACATGATAGGTTGTGTTTTAGCTTCAGCTTTCAAGTCTTGGGACTTTACTTAACTCTGAAGTATAATTAAATTGCATCTCCTTTTTTTCCCAGGTGACATAATTATTTTCATGGTTCCCCTTGGCTTCGATTCAGAAAGATGGCATCAGTTAGGCTGATTTGCCCTACCAGGGACAGGAAATAGGTGGTTAAATAATATACCATCACTACTTCCCTCCTTGGAAAGTCAGAGAAGAGATTCAGTTCCATATGAACCTGTTGGAATCAGTCTTGGAGTTCCATTAAGGCAGCAGACCTTGATGATTCTAGACCTGAGGGCTTCTGGGAAATGGATTCAAGCCCCAGATGAGGTCTGGATCATGGATCTTTGAATCTACGATCACCTGGAATGTTCTGGGCTAAATTATATCAATTATTTCATCTAACTGCTTCCCACAGCCTGAGCGACCACCTATTCCATCCTGGAACCCTTACATTCTGGGATTCTGAGATCGACTGGGTCTAGACCACTGCAGTTGAGTAAAGTTCCTGTGGGGAGTCCAAAGTAGTGTACTGGATAGAGCATGGACCTGGGAGTCAGAAGGTCATGGGTTCTAATACTGGCCCTGCCACTTGTCTGCTGTGTGACCTTGGGCAAGTCACTTTGCTTCTCTGTGCCTCAGTTACCTCATCTGTAAAATGGGGGTTGAGACTGTGAGCCCGATGTGGGACAGGGACTGTGTCCACTTCAACTTGTATCCATCCCAGTGCTTAGTACAGTGACTCACATACAATAAGTGCTTAACAAATACCACACATTATTATCATTAAACCCAAGAGGTTTTGACAAAAATAGTCCAGCCCTAAAATTACAAATGAAGTAGCATGGCCTACTGGGTAAAACATCAGCCTGGGAGTCGCAGGACCTGGGTTCTAATCCTTGCTCTACCACTTGTCAGCTGTGTGACTTCGGCAAGTCACTTAACTTCTCTGTGCCTCAGTCACTTCACCTGTGAAATGGGAATTAAGATTCTGAGTCCCAAATGGGACATGAACTATGTCCTACCTGATTTTCTTGTATTTACCTCAGTGCTTAGTACAGTACCTGGAACACTGTATGCACTTAAAAAATACCACAACTATTATTATTATTAATAACAAATTTCATAAAAATGTGGAGCTAATGGCTTCTCAGGTAACCAATCCCATCTTACTCTAACTTTAGCTAGACTGTGCCCTGAGAAGTCCTCTGCCTCCCCTCCATCTCCTTTCCATTCTGAAGTTGAAGACTGTATTACTTGGATTTAGGAGATTTTTAGGTGCCAAAAAATGAACACTCAGTAGTCAGCAGGGTGGCCGAAGAAAGAATTCTGGTGTTGATCCACTTTAACTGTTTCCTTCAGCCTTCTAGCAACCAGGAGGATGTTATTAATTCTGACTGCAACACAGGCTAGTGTTTGGAGTGAATATTTTTGTGAAAATTTCTTCACTTGATATCTGCTATCACTTCTCAAGCTACTAGAAAAGTTAGCAATACTCTTTTGCTTTAAGAGCCAAGCAACTGGCTTTAGTTATGATCTTTGTTCATCCTTAGTCTTTTCTCACTTGAAATGTCTGCCCATACTCCTTGCATTCTTTTGGAACTCCAGTGCCTCCAGATTATTCCGCAAAATACACCACGAAGTGAAGCTTCTCCGTTTCTCTCAGGGGCCTGCCCTGAAATGCAACTTCTCTCAACTGCCGTCCTTGACATTCTTTATAGCAAAGGTCTGCATCTTTTATAAGCCCACTGGGTAGCGCCTGTAACCTCTGAACAGCACCTAGTACCCTTGTTAAATGATAATAATGATCATGAGATGCACATAGTGAAGAAATTCTCAAGAGTTACGCATGATAAGAATGTAGTCCATTGCTTTTGAGCAAACTATCGCAACCTGTTCCTTTCCAGTGACTGTATGGCTCAGCAATGTACAAACCCACACACCCATGGAACCTATGATTGTGGGATGGATGAGTCAGAAGGTTTTGGGGCACTGCCTTGGGCTGGTGCTGGGGCTGGATGGTGGGGGAGGGACATTCCAGGGCATCCATCATTAAGGAAATACAGATGTTTGGGTAGAAAGGAAGAGAATGCTCTCCCACGTTGGAGTAAAAAACAGTGGACAACATTCTCATCCTATTAATCCGCCCAAGGGAATCTTGCCATGAGGAAGTTAGACTGTCCCCTCATAATTGAAGGTAGCGTGGAAATCACTCATGTGGCTCCCAGTTTAAGCTGGTGTCAAGATGCTGTCTTGTTGAATGGTGCCAGTGCCACCCTTCCTCCATCAAGAATTCTTCAGTGCTGTCAGGTCAGATGAGTTTTTGCCGATGCCAAGACCAATAAAGTGCTCCATCTGTCATCTTCCACCTCATTCCCAATTTCAAATCCAAAATTTGTCTTAAAAATCATATCTGGATTGCCAGTTTATTTAAAATGAACAATTCTTGGCATAAATAGTTTAGAGGTCCACAATGACAGCATAGTTTTAAAGTTATCTATATAGAGAGCAACACTGGGGTAATTAAGAAGCACGCACTTTTTAGGCAAGCAAATGGAGATTAAAAGGCAATTTTGAATTAAATGAATCCCAGTGGTTTGGGGACAGCATTTCACATCACCTTTTCCTTTCTCTGCCTATGTAAGGTAGAGATGATCCAAAGCATTTAGGAAAATATTTCTATGAAATTCAGCTTATTCATTCATGAAATCTGAAAACCAGGCAAGCTGAGACAGGTTTGGGATTTCATTAGCAAGGGTTCATACACCTTTTGCCCAGCCCTTTTCTTCATTTTACAATCTAAGTGATTGATCCCTTTTGTTCCTCATAGAAATACACCATGAGGGAAGTCTATAACTTTACTTCAGGCATAATTAGGAAACCTAGAGTTTCCACTGAGGAAAATTATCTAATACAGACACACAACTCTTTGAGAAGACAATACAATACAAATAATTGCATGGGTAGAAAACCTGTCCAGGACATTTAAATGTATCTGATTAAATGTTATTTTTAACTTAATTCCCTAATGTTCCAGGATGAGGTAATTCCCTCATAAAGTAATCATCTTTAATGAAAGAATATACCCAATTCTCCTACAGTGCAGATGTCACATTCTTGCAGACACAACATTAAGGAAAACTTGCCTTGTATTACTCACCTGTCTGATGCTGTATGTACAGGTTTCTTCCAACACCATGACATGTTGTATCAATACAAGCCTGCATTGCTGCACAAACATTTCCTAATTTCCTAACAGCGTTCAAACCAAAATGTGAAGTGAAGACATTCACTGCGATAAAACTTCAGAGTTACAGTGACTTTCTTCTATTATTTTGGCAGTTGGCGATTTGCATTTTACTTAGTCATGACAATTGCTGGAGTTGGCTTCCTATATGATGTAAGTTGATTTTTTGGACTCTAGGTCATTTTCTTAACAAAACTGGTGCTATTTATGAATCAAAATAAACAGTCACTGTTACAGTGTTCCAGTAGTTTTAATGAAATATGTATTTTAAAACATTTATTTTTGAGGATATTTTGAAGTAAACAAAATTTTTGTTTTATTTTTGGCTTATAAAAAGCTTGCTAATCATGTTAGAAATATATTCTGTACTTAAAAATTAACTTCACCTTTATGCTGCAGATGTGATTTTAAATGTTGTTTGAAAGATATGTCATGATACATCCTATATATCGTTACCCCAAGTTTGTTTTAGGATAATGAATCAATGAGATTGATTAATTGATCGTAGAGTTTTCCTTGAGACGATGCATGAATAGAAATATAGATTATTGCTAAAGCACCTTGAACCATACATCTTGATGATCTACTAATGATATACTATCGTCTTTGTCAGTTCCATTTGAGTCTGGCTAACCTAGTATGATATAATCTTTTTTTGTGTCTTCAGAAACCTTGGGTTTATGATCTGTGGGAAGTTTGGGTCGGCTATCCAAAGCAGGTGAGCACCTCATTCAATAGCTTGTCGCTTTATTTTTTCTCTAAGCCAGAAAATGAGCCTAATTAAATGGTATGCCTCTGGATTCTGAAAAAGCCAAAGTTAGGAAAAATGAAGCAGTAGTAATTATACAGCAAACTTTTCAGGTCATCCCCATGTAATTGAATTACAGAATTATTTTCCAAATTAACTGTTGTTACACTATCAAAGTTAATATTTTCTTGAAATGTTATTTTGCTAATATGTCCTTGCTAAATATACACAGTAATCTACCTATAAGAAGCATGATTCATTCCAGAGATGAGATATCTGGAATTCTCTAGGGCACTTAGTTTATGACATGAGAAGTAATGATTTTTTTTTCCTTAGCCATTGCTGCCATCCCAATATTGGTACTACATTTTAGAGATGAGTTTTTACTGGTCGCTGCTGTTTAGCCTCGGTTCAGATGTCAAAAGAAAGGCAAGTATTCTTTGTAAAGCTGCTCTGACTACTAACATCCTCAAAATTCTTACATTGTTACCTACTGTTTTAAATGTGTACAGTGTAATTTTTCTTTTATCTAGCTTCTCTGAATGAATTTGGCATTTTATAGAGTGGTCCAGAGTTGCCTTTTGGGCCTTTGTAAATATTTGCAATGGCATTGGTTTTGGGACTCTTCGTTTCAAAACTTTGTTCTCAGATTCATGCAATGTCCTCTTTGGGTAGGTTCAGTCACCTGCTTTGGGGCATTTAATTCTTGAGGTTTAAAAAGAGAAGTGCCAGGCACTTTCATAGGGCAACCACACCCTTAAATTGCTAATAGTACCCTTTGTAATTATGTAGTGATTATCTCTAAGAGCTGAAGACTGAAGAGCTGAAAGGTTTCCCAAACACTGTCATTAATTCAGGAAAGATTCAATGTGAGGAAGTAAAGTGGCAGGTGTCCTGTTTTTTCCCAAGGAAGAAACAGAACCCTGGACTGGTTAAATTACTTTGATTTGCTCAGTGCTGTAGCCTCTAGGCATTTTATACCCCAAAACATGCCCTTTCCTCCCTATTTGAATTTGTAGTTAAGATATTGAGTTTATTAGGTTGGGGAACACTCTCTGTTTGAATCTTGTGCACTACATCTTTTAGATCATGTGGATTGTGTACCCAGTGTGGGAACTCGATTCCCAGCCAACTAGGATCAGTTAAACATCAGGAAGCTCAGCTGTCTTGTGCCTGTTTTAGTAGGCTATGTTCCAAGTCCCCACACTTAGCCTCACTGAAGGGGACATCCGGAACAGTCTGGCAATTTTAGAAGAAAGCTTATAGTCTGCTGGAATAGCACTGGATCCTGAAACTATCGAAGGCATAATGCCTTTATCCCCCATGTATCTCAAAATTAGCCTAGGATTATCTTTATCCTGCTCTCCAGTCACCATCACCTGAAAACAGCATTTCATATAGGCTAAGTGTATTAAAAATTTTTCCCTAAATGTGGGTCATTTTCTTATGGATTAGAAGCAAAGGAAAATGATTTTTATAGGTGGCAACAGGGATATTCTGATGGACAAGTAGGGTCAGACTGCTCCTTTTTCTGGGTTTTTTGTAGACCTTTTTTTGGTTTGGTTTGGTTTAGATTCAACCAGTTCTTCTATAATGTGCAAACCCCATATTAAGAAAGACTTACACTGTAGTACTTACTCATTCCCACCCCATGTGAATACACACAAGCAGTTTCTTCAATAAAGCGGCAAGCTGAGAGCCCAAACAAGCTTGCATTGCCAAAAGAACATTCCCTAATTCCCTAATTGCATTCTAGCCAAAACACGTACTAGCAAAACACATTATGGCAAAACCAAGTACATTTCGATATTTAATGTTTAAACAATGCACAGCATGTAGTGTCGAAGCCCTCAGGAACTGAACCCCATTTTCAATAGTTAATGAGCAGGTGATACACTAAGTAGGGAATAACTACACTAAGTAGGGAATAACTTGCCTAGCAGTTTCAAAACATATTTATTGTCTCTTTTTAGGACTTCCTAGCCCACGTCATCCATCATCTGGCTGCAATTAGTTTGATGAGCTTCTCTTGGTGTGCTAATTACATTCGGAGTGGGACACTTGTGATGATCGTACATGATGTAGCTGACATATGGCTCGAGGTAAAGCCTCCAGTTTGTCCATTCTAGCCTCCAGATTTCCTTCACTTGCAGGGTAACTTCGGGAACCATTGAGTATTCATTCATTCGTGTTTATTGCGTGCTTACTGTCTGTAAAGCATTGTTCTAAGAACTTGAGAGAGTATGGAATAACAATAAACAGATTAGTGTTTTTTTCATCTTCCCTTTCTCTGCCCGCTCCTCTTGCTTCCTCTCTAACTGCCCCACCCTGATTTGGCTGTAGTGTGGGGAGACAGAACACCGAGCCCTTCACTGATCCTGCAGATGCCTTTGTGAATGTGCTAATTATATATTTGGCCACTGTTGTCCCGGCTCCTGGAGTCCAGTACTGATGCTGCTTTCCTATTTACTTTTCTCTGCCTTTCCACCCTGGGTATCCTCTTAGCCTCTGGTTGGTTTGCTTTTCCTGACATCATTTTCTTCCTAAATCCACTCCCTTTATATGGTCATTCTTTTTTAGCTGCCCTTTGTGCACCTGGTTTTCTAAGCATGAGGGTTGTGATTTTACAATACAATATCAAGGAAAATTCATATTGTAATACTCCATTAATTCATCCATTCGATGCCAAACACACGTACACAAGTAATTTCCTCAATGACACAGTGTGCCGAACTCAGATACGCTTGTGCTACCTGAAGAATGTTCCCAAATTTCCTAATCGGGTTCTAGGTAAAATGCATATCGAAAGCACACATCATGGCAAGACTCAGTGTATCATTTTCCTTTTGACTTACGTCATTTGTATCCCTTCATTTTCTACTGCTAGTTTTTCTGCTGTTTCCTATGGTCTTCCAATGATTCTGTTTTTCTAAGAATCATAGATCTAGAAGGAACCTCGAGAGGTCTTATGCTCATCCCCCTGCCTCCAAGACAGAAGCTTATTCCCTTGGCACTTATTTCCAGGGATAGACTTCCCCTGCTGGCCTATTCCAGGGTTTTTCATCCATGTTGCCAACTGTTGGTTTTTGATGTTATGTTGATTTTCTGTTACCCGGCAGGAAAAGAGAGCACAAAGCAAGGGAACAAAATATATGCTTTGCTCCTACAACGCTAGAATTACATTTAAAGCTGATTAGTGAGAAGTTGGGAATTCCTGAGTTTCCAGAGTTAAATGGTAGATGGAGGATGTGGGGAGAAGAGGAGGGGTAATATTCCTCAGTAATGTTAATCATTAGGGACAGAACCAGAGGGCTCTGAAAGGCTGTTGATATGTCAGGGACAGGAGACTCTTAAAAAATCCATCTCATTTCTTTCATCCTTCTCTGGTGTTTCCAAATCAGTGGTTAACTATTGACATTTATTGAGTACTGAAAGTGTACTTTCACCTTCTCAATTTAAGTAAATATCTAAACTTTATTCACCTGCATTCAGGAAGGAAAAAAAATCTCATGTTGAGATTTTGTTTAGTCCCCAAAGATTCTAAATTCACTTTAGAATTTAGAAACTCCAAATGAATTAAAGATTTTTGCCAACTTGCACCTTAAGGCTCAGCTTCCATCCCTAGCTACAAATCCTTTAATGTGCAGTGGTGGCAAAATATATGAAGCAATGTGACCTAGTGGATAAAGCACAGGCCTGGAAGCCAGAGGACCTGGATTCTAATCCTGCCTCTTCCACTTGCCGGTTGTGTGACCTGGGCAAGTCACTGAACTTCTCTGGGCCTCATTTTCCTCAAATGCAAAATGGGGATTCAATACCTGTTCATCCTCCTGCTTTAACTGTGAGCCTTATGTGGGATGGGAATTGTGTTTAACCTGATTAACCTGTATCTACCCCAGCACTTAGAACAGTGCTTGACACATAGTAAGTGCTTAACAAATACCAAAAAAACCCCATACATAATATAGGATCTCAACAGATTCAACATTCAATCGTATTTATTGAGCATTTACTATGAACAGATTTGGTGCCAGGTCTGGAGGAAGGATAGGCAAGAGGAAATATTGCTTTGAGCACCAGGCCAAGTTGGGGCCTACAGTTGCTGGGAAGACTGGAGCAGTGCTGAACTGGTTAAGTAATTGGAAGAGGAGAATTTGCAATTGCTCTTTCAGGCTAAAAATGTCTGTCTCTAGACTTCAAGCCCATGTGGGCAGGGAATGTGACTGTTTATTGCTGTATGTACTTTCCCAAGCACTTAGTACATGCTCTGCAGACAGTAAGCACTCAGTAAATACAGTTGATTGAATGTGATGGGTTCTAATCCCGGTTGCACCACTTGTCAGCTGTATGACTTTGGGCAGTCACTTAACTTCTCTGTGTTTCAGTTCCCTCATCTGTAAAATGGGGATTAAGACTGTGAGCCCCACGTGGGACAACCTGATTACCTTGTATCACCCCCACCACTTAGAACAGGCTTGGCACATAGTAAGCACTTAGCAAATACCATTATTATTATTATGAATGGATAGTGATTCAATTAGACTGTAGCCTCTAGACTGTAAGCTTGTAGTGGGCAGGGAGTGTGTGCATTTATCGTTATATTGTAGTCTCCCACATGCTTAGTACAATGCTCAGCATACAGTAAGAGTTCAATCAATACAACTGAACAAATGAATGAACTCCTCCCAGCTCTGGAGCCGCCAACCACTATCACTCTCGCAAGCATTTCTTTTGAGGGGCAGCCCTATCTGGAAAGGTGGTCACATGGACTGTCCACAGCACAATGTCCTCATCACCAAAACATCACTCTAGCCTGGGCTTGGTTCCTGCTGGAGAGATGCACAGTCTTTGGGCCAATTTTCTGCCTTGGCTCCCTGCCCCTATTGGCTCTGGAGCACCCCACCTCAGGCTGAATACCTCAGGTCCGGGCAACAGCAAAGTGGATCTGGGGCTTGGGCTCATTTGACCTGAAATATGCTTCTTGCGGTGACTAAGCTACAAGCCTCCCAGAAAGTTCTGAAAAGCACAAGTTGGAAGGGGGAGGTTCATCCTGACCCTACATAACCACCAAGCACAAAGGAACAAATTGAAATTGATTTTTTTTTCTATACTATTAAGTTTTCTCTGTTGAGACTATTTCTCACGATGAAAGTATATGTTGGAATTACAAGAAGAAATCATTTTTAGTAAATATTTCTGACGCTGTTTTAAACACCATATACCCCTGGGGGTTAGTTCAAAATAAAGTTGCCTTAGCAGTGCATTAAGTTCATTCAATTCATTCATTCAATAGTATTTATTGAGCGCTTACTATGTGCAGAGCACTGTACTAAGCGCTTGGGATGAACAAGTCGGCAACAGATAGAGACAGTCCCTGCCGTTTGACGGGCTTACAGTCTAATCGGGGGAGACGGACAGACAAGAACAATGGCACTAAACAGCGTCAAGGGGAAGAACATCTCATAAAAACAATGGCAACTAAATAGAATCAAGGCGATGTACAATTCATTAACAAAATAAATAGGGTAACGAAAATATATACAGTTGAGCGGACGGGTACAGTGCTGTGGGGATGGGAAGGGAGAGGTGGAGGAGCAGAGGGAAAAGGGGAAAATGAGGCTTTAGCTGCGGAGAGGTAAAGGGGGGATGGCAGAGGGAGTAGAGGGGGAAGAGGAGCTCAGTCTGGGAAGGCCTAAGTAAGAATTCAGCTTGACCACTTTATATTCAAATTGGTCTTTGTGGTTTAAAAATTGGATACTTGTTGGTACAGAACAAATTCTCTTTAGCGGAATACATCATGTTCTGGTTGGTCAACTGATGTTATTTTAGGATTAATAATAATATCTCTTTATAACAAGCTATGTAAACAGTAGTGTTCCTAAATTATGCGGAAACTCAATTAGGCATGCAAAGCCCCTTTAAGCAGTTCAGAGTTACGGAGTGTGGCTCAGAGTAGCAAGGGGCTTTAACAATTGAAGCAATGTGCCAAATCTCCCATGTGTTTCCCTAGGAGTGTAGCAGGATGGTGATCTGAACCCGTCACATCTATGTAATGCTATCTGATGAATGAAGTCTCATCATGCCTGATTTAAAATTATTTGTTACTTTATTACTTCCATACTCCTAGTCTCTCACTCCCTTGCCAGATTTTCACTACATTAGCTTATTGGCCATGTCAACTCAGCACATACCTAATGTCAGGTAAAAAAAAAAACCTCCAAAAAACAAAAACTTACAGAATCCACATCTGTTTATGATCCTGCCAGGAACTGCCTTATTAGCCAGCTCGTGATGGGGTATTGGCTACCAGTTCGTTTTTGTGGCAGTTCAGCATGGGAAACCTAGAGAAGCAGCATGGCTGAGTGGATAGAGCATGGGCCTGGGAGTCAGAAGGACCTGGATTCTAATACCAGCTCTGGCACTTATTTGCTGTGTACCCTTTGGCAAGTCACTTTACTTCTCTGTACCTCAATTACCTTCTCTGTAAAATGAGGATTGAGAGTATGAGCCCCAAGTGGGACAGAGAGTGTGTCCATGCTGACTAACTTGTATCTACCCCAAAACTTAGAACAATGCTTGGAACAAAGTAAGTGCTTAACAAGTACCTTTATCATTGTTATTTTTATTATTATTATTAATACCAGCTCTGGCACTTGTCTACTGTGTGCCCTTAGACAAGTCACTTAATTTATCTGTGCCTCAGTTACCTCATCTGTAAAATGAGGATTAAGAGTGTGAGCCTCATGTGAGAAAGGGACTGTGTCCAAGAAAATTAATTTGTATCTACCTCAGTTCTCAGAACAGTCCTTGGCACAAAGTAAGCACTTAACAAGTACCTTTAGTATTAAAAAGTTTTAGCCAGGTGACAGTTCTTTAATTTTAAATTATACTATTGTTGGGCCACTCATTCCCCAGGAGGCTAATTCATTTATAGCTGTTCCCAAGGTGTTGGTAGTCCTGCACTCCCTCCTTTCCTTGAGGTCAACCTGCCTGTATTCAGAGAATTGCTTTGTGACGCCTAAGGGAAGAAGCAGGCTTAGGGCAAGGAGAAAATCAAAAATAAGGAAAATTTATGAGCGTCAGAGTTTCACCTGGGTTTTGAATGGGGAAGGTTCCAAAAATACTAGTCTTGTCTGCCTGGAACTATCTTTGCTAACGTTCTATGACCATTCAATGTTAGACTTATTTCAGGGAGTTTTGGGTCACAGAGGCCATCTGCTCCATGTAGTCAGGTCAGTGCATGATGAAAAATGAAGGGTTAGAACTGGGACTGGGAATCCTGCTTTCCTGAATTTTATCCCTCCTTGGTCACTGACTCCCAGAATAACCTTGGGCAAGTAACCTTTTTTTCTTTCCCCATTAGTAAAACAGAAAAAGTAATCCTTGTTCTTGCAGTTGATTAATGTTTCCAAAGTTCTGAGGCCCTGGAATGTAAAGTTCTAGCATAGTATATCCCTGTTATTATATCCCACGTTCCTATTCACCTAAAATTGCAACACTGTCTCGTTGACTGATTCCAGGTCCTGGTCTTCTGTGATTTCTAAATTTGTTTTTTCTACTTGGGCTAATCCAGCATTTACCAGTTATCCAGGGACTGTACTTTTCCCCATATTCTTGTGCCTACTGAATGTCCACTGTTGTTTTGTGACAATGTTTTCAGGGAATAGCATTTTGAACAATCTTCCTTCCTTTCAAGGAAACCTGTCTAGTTTAAAATATTGCTGTAAGTGATAAAGCAGGTTTTCAATTCCTTTACCTAAAACAATGATACTGAGTAAAAATCTTGATCCCAAAACACCACTTGAGGGATACCACGTGAATTGTTTTCCAAGTTGCTGCTGAGACACTGATAACCATCTTTAAAGTGAGTCCCCACAGCCAATTTTTCACCTTTCTACCTCAGTGGTTACCAAATTTTTTAAATCCCTCTGATCCTCCTTACATATTGCTTTCCCACCATAGCAGTCTGAATGGCATTCAGTGCTCAGAAGGAGGAAAGCAGAACAGAACGAAGTCTCCTTTTGTCCATTTTAGAAATGATGAATTATTAATCTGCCTATCTAAGGTGGCACTAGATTCAGGGGAAGAGAGAGGATGAAAGGTAGGGGTGTGTATGGAAAATGAGATATGGACAGGGAGGGGTGAGCAGGAAACAAAGTGATAATGTGGGAGGATGTAGGGTTTATGGAAGAGAAGGAGGGGGCTAGGAATCGAAGAGGGCAGGACCGAAACTGTTGAAAGGTTTAAAGGGAGGAGTTCCACTGATCCAGTCCCTGTGACCTGACCAATGAGGTCACAGCCCCATTGGACAAATTCTAATCTGGCCTATATCTTCCCAGGAGACTGAATCAAAGGCTGAAGTGCATGCAGATTGCATCTGTGCCTTCCTGAGGAACCAAGATCATAGATTAATCTCAGTTCGGTGTCTACCTCAGTTCTGTGTCTTTACCACTTTGAATCATACTTCTCGTACCTCCCTTGGACTCAGTTTTCCTCTCTGTAAAATGGAGGTTGAAATAACTTGATCAGAAGTGGTTGCTGTGTCTCCTTTGCCAAATCACTTCCACCAATGTTCTTGAAAGATAGCAAGCCGGATCACGATCTTTGAAATCTCTCTGAATGTGTTTTCTTTGTTTTGCTTTCAGTCGGCCAAAATGTTTTCTTATGCTGGGTGGAAACAAACTTGCAACGTTCTGTTCATCATCTTTTCCGTCGTATTCTTTATCAGCCGTCTTGTCATTTTCCCCTTTTGGTAAGTAGACAAGACATCACCTGGTGTTACTGATTTACCAACATGCTTCCCTGTATGGTAGAAAAAAGTACATAGCCCAAGGATTAGGGGAGCCACTTTATGTCCTGTGGCTTAACTTGATTAGAGCCCAGTGTGTTTAACAGAACATTTGGTCTTTTCCCTCTTTCTTCTCCTAGATATTCATCCCCAGCTACTGGAGCAAAATAGATGAAAGATAAATGTCTAATTGGATGGAAAATATGGAGACATTTCAAAATACATCAAAAAACTGCCCCCATAAACCAAAAACTCAGAGCCGAGTGGCTAAGCTAGTATTATGCACATAGAATGTGTCTGCCATCTCTGTTGGATTGTATTAATCAATTAATCACATTTACTGAGCACTTAGTGTGTGCAGGGCTCTGTACTAAATACTTGGGAGAGTACAGTATATCAGAGTTGGTAGACAGAGACTGTCTACAAGGAACTTACAGTCTAGAGGGAGAGACACATTAATATAAATGAATAAATTTTGGATATGTATATAAGTGCCATGGGGCTAAGGGTGGGGTGAATAGAGGGTACAAATCCAAGGGAAAGGATGATGTGGAAAGGAAAGGGAATTGAGGAAATGAGAGATTAGTCAGGGAGGACATATGATTTTAGTAAAGATTTGGAGGTAGGGAGAGTGATGGTCTGTTGGATATAAAGGGAGAGGAAGTTCCAGACCAGAGGTGAGAGATGGGTGAGAGCTGAGCAATAAAATAGAGACAAAAATGAAGTACAGTGATTAGGTTGGAGTTAGGGAAATGAAGTCAGCATTCAGTGTTGTAGCTGGAAATCTGTGCATAGGAAGAGTAGGAGGAGGCAAGATGATTACACTAAAGCCAATGGTAATTGTTTAATGCAGAGGAGGCTGGACAACTACTGGAGGTTCTTGAGAAGTGGGGAAATATGGACTGAACGTTTTTGTAGAAAAATGATCCGGGGAGCAATGGGAAGAGGCAGGAAGGTGAAGAATGAGGAGGTGAATGAAAAGTTTAAGACGGCCATTAAGGAGGGAGGAAGAAAGGGGACAAGTGTTTTGATGAGATGTGATGGGATGGGGTTGGAGGTGCAGGTGGAGGGGAAGGATTTTGAGATGAAGTGGGAGATCTCTTCTTGAGATCCTGCTGGGAAAGAAGGAAGAATGAAAGTAGGGGCAAAGGAGGGACGGACTAGAGAGGAGCAGGGGAGATTTTAGAGAGATCATGCTTGATGACTTTACGTTGCTCAATGAAGCACTTGGCTAGGATGTTAAGGGCAAGAGGTGTGGGTGGGTGAGGGTCTCAGGGGGTTTGAAGAGGGAATTAAATGTCTGACCCAATGAGTTAGGGAAATGGGCATGCGTCAATAAGGATGGAGAAATAATGTTGTTGGGCGGAGGATAGGGTAGAATTAAAGCTGGCAAGGATGAAGTTGATGGACAAGGTCTCCTTGATATCTGGATTTCTGCCAGCAGTGCTCCACATCTAGTACAAAGGAAGTGCACTGTGGAGGTGATCCAAGAATGTGGGTTAGTAATACAAGATCAGAGAAGGGATAGAATGAGTGAGTTGAGTTCAGTAGAGAGGGTGGTGTTAAGGGCGTCAATTTGTGCTTCAAGGGCAGGTTGCTTGGGAATGGAGAGTAAATGGGGCTTGAAGACTTGAGACAGTTGTACTCCCCCAAGCACTTTGTACAATGCTGTGCATATAGTAAGTGCTCAATAAATATGAATGATTGATAATGAAAGTGCCTTAGGACTTGCAAAAACTTCCAGGGCTATAGAGAAAAGCATGTTTACATGATTTTGACCTTTGAATTTGCTGCCTTTGACCATGTTTACAGTTTGGATGTTTTTGGCCCCAAAGGCAAGGATGGATGCCCAGGGCTCTTGGCAGATAAGAAACACTGGGTGCTAACTTGCAGGCCAGTGAAAGGAATAGGAGAACCCATCTTGGTCTCATGAAGGTTATTCATTCCTTTTTTGAACCTGATTTGTATCATGTATAGATTTATCTTGACAAGGCCCTAGAGGCCAAATCAATCTTAAGTGAACTGCAAGTAATGCTTTTTTCACCAGTTTTTTCCACTTTACAGAAAGAAAAGTTTTCTTGCCTCTTGTCAACTCTTCCTAGTTGGATTAGTCTAATTAGCGTGGCTCAGTGGAAAGAGCACGGGCTTTGGAATCGGAGTTCATGGGTTCGAATCCCGGCTCGGCCACTTGTCAGCTGTGTGACTTTGGGCAAGTCACTTGACTTCTCGGCGCCTCAGTTACCTCATCTGTAAAATGGGGATAAAGACTGTGAGCCCCACGTGGGACAACCTGATCCCCCTGTGTCTACCCCAGCGCTTAGAACAGTGCTCGGCACATAGTAAGCGCTTAACAAATACCAACATTATTATTAATTGTTTTTTATTGCTAGAGGCATGGAGGTTCCAGGTATTCAGTTGTTTGGGTGGGGTATTCTTGTTGATAATGCTATCAGAGAGGTAGTTTTTAATTGATCCAAACTATTATTAAACTAAACGTTTGGTATATCAATTGGTGGGTGGCAGTCTTGGGAAACATTGTAAGATTCCTAAAATGGTTAAGAGAAGCTGATTGCCATCCAAGTTCCAGCACAGTATAGAGTGCAATTTTCCAGAGAAAATTGGTAGTCTAGCATGATCTCCTAGTATGCCTCTAGCACTGGCATCTAGTGGTGAAACCTAAGGCATCATCCACCTCCAGAGCCCCTGTCCTTGGACACTCCACCCAGTGGCCTGGTGCTACTGAGAATTACCCAGATTGCTGATAAAGAACAGCATGCATGAACATGAGGAGGCTGGACCGGCAGTGTTTTTACCCAGGCAATTAGGAGGACTAATTCTCTGGAGCAGACACTAATGCTAGGAAAAATCCACGGAAAATGTGGAAGAGGAAGGCCAGCAGCTAGATGGATAGAAACCATAACAATGAGAATGGAAAGAACCATTAGCAAGGTTGCGGATTATGGCAGAGGACAGGACGTTCTGGAGAAAGTATATCCATTGAGTCGGAAATGACTCAACGGCACTTAATAATAATAATAATAATAAAGTGTTTTGTCTTTGGCAGATATTTAAGTGTTTACAAGAAGATAGAGTATTTTCTTGAGGCATATGGTAAATCTAGTTCAGGTGCTGTGCACCGAGGGATGAATTCTGTCTATAGATAAGAGGCAAAATCTTACTGGGATTAAGGAAATGCCTAATGTGATTTAGGAGTATTCTGTGCATTCTTAACATTCAAAGTCACATCAGAGTTAGAAAATGCCCGAGTTTGGGTGCCAAAGTGCTTGGTGATAAGGAAGTGGCTTTGATAAGACCTGAGAAAGTATCTTCTTGGAAGTAAATGTTTAGATTGTAACAGTGTCTCAGATGCAAACTCAGTAAGGGATCATCCTGTCCAAAAGAAACTCATCTTCCATAGCATTGATGTGATTTAAGAGAAAATAATACTTCCAAATATGATTTACAGTGCCTTCTCTCTCCTTTCATCCCCTCCCCTTTCCTCTCTCCTCCATTCCTTCCCTGGACTTTGATGTTACAGTATTGCTGTTCTCCAGGCACACTGCAAGTACTCTCAGTTCATCAGTTACATGGGGGCAACATTATGGACAACCTCCATGTTAAGAAAAACTCACAGTATGGTACACATACTTTGGCCATTGCTGTGCACATGCTCAGGACTATTCCAACTTTTCATTCATTCATTCAATTAACTCAACTGTATTTATTGAGCGCTTACTGTGTGCAGAGCACTATACTAAGCTCTTGGGAAAGTACAGTACAACAGTAAACAGTGACAGTCGCTAACCATAATGAGCTCACAGTCTAGAGGGGGGAGACAGACATCAATACAAATAAATGGACATCAATACAACAAATAAAATTATAGATATATGCAAAAGTGCTATGGGGCTGCGAGCCCAGCGTGTGAGCAAAGGGATTGTCAGGGTGACACAGAAGGAAGTGGGAGATGAGGAAAAGTGGGATTTATTCTAACCAGATCGGTTTGTATTGTTGGAAGAACATTCCTTAATTCCCTGTCAGAGTTTTCTGGAAAGCCTGAAGGGAAAAACGTGTCTAGGAATAACTGAGTGTATTACACTTCTCGCCCCCTGCTGGTCACTAGATATCGCATAGCCAACTAGTCGTTCTTGTAAAGCAAATGCCATTCCTTCTTCAATTCATAAGGTACTAAATTCCCAGTTTTGAGTACTAATATAGTCATTCCAGAGATAAAATTTTTGAACTCTTAATTTCAGTACCATCTTGAAATTATCACGTTATGTAATTCTTACATTTTATCTACTCCGTTGCCTAGCACAGTGCTGGAATTACATTAAGTGCTTAACAAATACATTTTTTATTATTAGTATATCTTAAAATCAGATATTTTCCCAAGGTGGCCACTGTGATTTGATTCTTCTCAGTCCTAAGGTCATACACAATTTTGATCTCTCGGGAGTGACCACTTCTAATAACAGTTCCTTCTGGGATTATATTTACTCATAGTGGTCTCCTATTTCCTTGGGATTCTTCCCTCCCCTCCAACTCCTCTGTAATAGAACTGTCAGCGCAGTTGACAGCAGCAGGGGAATAGGGCAAACCTTGGAAGCACTGAACACACTAAAAGATTCCCCTGCCTCCCTGGAAACATTGCACTCATCATTCTCTCCCAAGCACTGAGTACAGTACTCTGCACAAGGTAAGTGCTCAATAAATACCATTGACTGATTGAACAGATAATCCTAGGGAAAGCAGTGTGGCCTAGTGTATATAGCACAGGCCTTGGAGTCACAAGGACCTGTGTTCTAATCCTGGCTCCTCCACTTGTCTGCTGTGTAACTTTGGGCAAATCACTTCACTTCTCTGTGCCTCTGTTGCCTCATCTGTAAAATGGGGATTAAGGCTGTGAGCCTCATGTGAGACCTGGACTTTGTCCAACCTGTATCTACCCCAGCACTTAGAACAGTGCCTGGTATATAGTAAGTGCTTAACAAATATCAGAAAAAAAAAATTAAATTAAAAATAAAAAACCTGGACAATTTGTCCTCCAAAAACACTCAGTACATTTGTTTTTGTTGCCTTCAAATAGACAATGTTTGTTTCCTTTTGTAGAGATTCTGAGCATGAAGTGAGTAGTTCCCAAGAGAATCAAATACCATCAATCAATCAGTGGCATTTATTGAGTACTTACTATGTATAGAGCACTGTACAAAGTGCTTGAGAGCATACAATCGAGTAAGGTTGGTAGATTCAAATCCCTGCCCTCAAAGACAGTAATATGAGGATAGATTTATATTCATATAGACTATAAGTGTGGGAGTGTGAGAAGTTTGCAGTGGATGATGAAAAATTTTGAACCTAATAAATCTTAGAAGTTTTCTTTATCCAATCAAAACCTTAATATTTTTGGTTTTGTTATATCAATTTATTATTAGTGACTAGTACTTAGTATACTGAACAGGGTAATCAGTGGAAAAGAAAGTTTGGGTTTTTTTCCCTTTTTCAGCAAAATCTTTCAAAATAGTTACAGCTTTTGTTTCAAAAGTATCTATGAATATATACTGCAAAGTATGTGGGTGCTGCATCACCCCAAATCTGATGAAACCCCTGATTCTCAGGGCCCCATATGATGTCAAGCACAGTAGGATTTGGCTCATTCAAAGCTACAGACATCTGTGAGGACTCTGTTACTTGCCATTATTTCCAGATTGCCCCTTAATTAGTCAGACACAGTAAGTTAGTATGTTTTTGAGCTCAGCAGCCTGTTTGAGCAGTGCAGCTTCCTTTATCAATTGTTTATTTTCGGTGAATGGATTGGTTTTGAACCAGTAACTTGGAGTCCTTGAGTTTGGATGGTTCTTCAGAATGAAATTCTCCTACCTAAAGAAATCATTGGAATCTTACTCAACCCTAAACTGAGGATGTTTAGGGGCCTTCAACAGGTGTTTTTTTATGGTATTTGTTAAGCATTTATTATGTTCCAGGCACCATTCTAGATGCTGGGGAGGTCTGTGTCACCCTGATTTGCACCCTTTGTTCTTCCCCACTCCCAGCCCCACAGCACCTTTGGACATATCTTTAATTTGTTTATATTAATGTCTGTCTTGCCCTCTATAGGTTGTAAGCTCATTCTTGGCAGGAAATGTGTCTTATTGTTGTATTGTACTCTCCCAAGTGCTTACAGTGCTCTGCAAACAGTAAGCACTCAATAAATACAAATTGAATGAATGAATGAAGGTCAGACACAGTCCATGTCCCACATGAGGCTCATAGTCTTAATCCCCATTTTACAGATGAGTTAACTAAGGCATAGAGTAGTGAAGTTACTTGCCCAAGGTCATACAACAGATAAATGGTAGATATGGGATTAGAACCCAGTTCCTTCTGACCCCCAGGCCCATTCTCTCTGATGTCTCATTCACTTGTAAGGTCAATGTGCTAATTTCTTAGAGCAGTTCAGTTGGTACCTGCCTGCTTGTAGGTCTCTGAAAGTTATGCATTGAGATTTGTGACTTGTTGGTCTGAGACAATAATTCTTTAGCAGTAATAGTATTTATTAAGCGCTTACTGTTGCTCACTGTATATATGGAGCACCATGCTAAGAATACACAGGTGGGATAAAAACATGACCTTGTCCCTAGAGGGCTCACAATCAATTTTTTATTTTGACTATCCAACCTTGGCTTCATTGACACGATCATCTCTTGGTTCTTCTCCTATCTCTCTGATTGCTTCTTCTCAGCCCTTAACCTTGGCTTTATCCTCGACTCATCTCGAGGATGAGCATTTCATCCTCGAAATGCAATTCATTCTTAAATTTGAGCCTGAGCATTTGTCCAAATCTGTAATTTTGAATCAGTCAGTGGTATTTATTGAGGGCTTACTATGCACAGAGCACTGTTACTAAGTGCTTGGGAAGCTACAATACAACAGAATTAACAGACTCGTTCCCTGTCCATACAGCCCACATCATACCCAGTAACTTGCCTGTAGGTTTAGATGTTTCTGACATAACCTAAGGCTCTGGAAGACAACTGCAGCATAGATGCTCTGCTCTTCTAACTTCCTTTCTTGACCACTGGCCAGGATGTGAGTATTCTCACTTAGGACCTTTTCTAGTTGTCCTGAGGCCAGGTTCGGCACTGAGAGGATGAACCAGTAACAGTCTGTGTCAGCAATCTAACACATGTTGCTGCCTTGCTTCTTTCTCAAGCATAAAAGGTTTCTTCTATGTAAACTCTCCCAAGACCTTAATTTAGTGCTCTAAACACCCCAATTTTTAAATCTTTCACCTCTCACATATATTTATTACATATACTTACTCCATACTTGCATTTTAATTATTGTATGTGCCAATGTTTTCATGTATTATAAGAATACAACTATAGGACTATGGAGCTGGAAGTCCTGTGGTAGTCATATTGTTGAAAATTAATCCAAAATGAAGCATTATTTATTTACCTCTCAGACTTCTCTGGAGGAGATTCTACATCTAAGTAGCCCATTTCTCTAGAGTAGCAACATGGCTTAGTAAAAAATCATGGCCTGGGAGTCAGCAGTCTTGGGTTCTCAACCTGGCTCTGCCACTTTCCTGCTGTATCACTTTAGGCAAGCCACAGCTTCTCAGGGCCTCTGGTTCTTATCTGTAAAATAGGGATTAAATACTTGTTCTCCCTCCTGCTAAGACTATGTGGGACATATGGGACAAGGATTTTGTCTAATCTGATTATCTTGTATCTACCCCAGCACTTAGAACAATACTTGGTACATAGTAAGGACTTAACAAATACCTCAATTATTATTTCATCACGTAATACCCTTCTACTTGGTTCTTTATTCCTCCTCCCCCTTATATTGCTCCTGTTGCAACAATACTTTTCCACTTCTGTTCTCACAGAGATGGAGAACAGCTAGTAGCTTCCTTACTTAAGATGATTCATAAACTTGCAGACTCTTAACATGTATTCACGACTATACTTATGTTCCTAAAAAAACACAGATCATATCAATTGATACTAATGCTCAAATCAGTAGATCCCCTTAATTCCAATAGTCCAAGCTGATTAACTTGTATCTACCCCATGCATAGCACAGTGCTTGGCACCTAGTAAATGCTTAATACTTATTATTAATATTTATATATTATAATTAATATAATTATTAATATTTATTACTTACTTTCTAAGTTATCTGCCTTGGTGGATTCTGTCAGACTCTAAACCAACTGTAATTTGGGTAGGGTGTAAAAACTAGAGAGGCTGTATATGAGAAAGAGAATGATGGGTATAACAGCATATATACATTTGGAATTTTTTAAGGCGAGTTCTTAAAAAAAGTTGAAAGCCTACTAACAATGCTCTTGGTAAATATTAGAAGAGGTATAAGAGTGGAGTCCTAGACATTTTATCTCCTCAAAAGACCTTATGCAAAGAGTCAGGATTTAGGGTGAGCAGAGAGCATACACTGGGCAATGCATCGATTTCCAGGAGCCCTACTGCTAACACACAATAGTAACATTTTTCTGGCAGCTATGAACAGACAAAAGTGATATAAATGAAGCAATATTCTTTGAAAGAGTGACTTCTGACACAAGGGAATATCTCTGGAATATCTCTAGTGTGGTTGTTTCACTGAGTTATTCTTCAGATGAGTATCCCTTGACTGACTGTTGTATGCAAGAAAAGATTATTTTACGTATTTTACGTAGAAAGTTTTGACCCTGCCTATTCTAAGATATAGATTTTCCTAAAATTCACTTGTTCTCTCAATTACTGAAGCTATTTGGTGGAAAAAAACAAATTTGCTGCAGTAGTCATTCTTATCAGTTGTCTTGGTTATTTAATAGGAGTCATAATTTACCACTCTCCTGCATTCATGAAGTTCCTCACGAAGTTAAAAGTTTCTTTGAAAATAATCATGTCTGAAAAAGACAACCTCTAACCTTATATAACTGTTATGTGCCTTGAAGTACAATTAATTTTGGACCAAGGACATAGAGGCCAACCTGTTTTTTGGGGAAGAAAGGCAGAACCTCTTACATATTAGGTTTCATCTGAAAGATGTTTCCGTTAAGCGGTAACATTGTTTCACCAGGAAAATGAGAATTATGTCTTTAGATAAATGTGTTATTTGCTAAATTCATATTCACATGGAAAATTGTTTAAATAAATAGAAAGAATAAAAATTGAAACAACAACAAAAACAAACGTCACAAGGCAAGTTCAAAGAACTGGTATGTCATTGTGTAAGCCCTGGTACATGGAGGTTTTAGAAGACAGAAACCTATAAGTATTTTATCTTATATAAAAAAGCTTTAGTATATGATTTAAAATGATTGTAGCTTGTTCGGTGTATTTATTGTCAAACTGTAGGCAAGATATTGTTGAGTTCAGCTCCCTGACACCTTTTCAGTAAATAGACAAACATCACACGTATTCAATTTAGCAATAAATCCTGTCGGTTCAAGCATCACAATATTGTTAAAATCCACTCTTTCCTGTCCCACCAAACTGCTAGTATATTAATCCAAGCATTTATCTTCTCCCACTTTGATTATTTAATCAGCCTCTTTGCTGACCTCCCTGCCTCCTGTCCCTCCCAACTCCAATTCATACTTCAATCTGCTGCCTCGATCATTTTTCTACAAAAACATTCATTCCTTGTTTCCCCACTCCTCAAGAACCTCAAGGGGTTGCCCATCCACCTCTGCTTCAAACAGAAACACCTTACCATCAGCTTAAGATCAATCAACTCATCCCCTCCTCCCTCACCACACTACTCTCCTTCTACAACCCAGCCTGTAGACTTCACTCCTCTAATGCAAACTACTCACTGTACCTCCATCTCATCTATCTCACCACCAACCTCTCACCCACATCCTCCCTCTGTTCTGAAACGTCCTTCCTCTTCATTACGACAATTACTGTTTCCGCCTTCAAAACCTTATATTGAAGATTGAAGGCACATCTCCTCCAAGAGATCTTCCCTGACTAAGCCCTCATTTTCTCTTTTCCCACATTCCTCTGCGTTGCCCTGACACGCTCCCTTTATTCAACACCCCCTCCCCACCCTCCCACACATAGCCATAATTTATTTATATTAATGTCTCTCTCCCCCTCTAAACTGTAAGTTTGTTGTGGGCAGAGAATGTGTTTGTTATATTGTACCAAGCATTTAGTACAGTGGTCTGCACGCAATAAGTGCTCATAAAATTTGATTGATTGATTGATCCCGAACAGGCATACACACACCTTAGGCACTTCAAATCTGTAGGGGAGAGGCTAGTAAATACGTAAGTGAGGGATGAGAGGAACAACGTTAACATTAATTTCAATACGACTCTAAGGTAAGGAGTTGTATTTCTCCACTAGTGTGATTTTCTGCTACTCAATTAAAATGGTGTGCACCCGAAAATGAGGGAATTGCATTCTTATAGAACTCCATGTTGGGAAACATGTCAGAGTATGTTCAAAACTGTATACACATGCACATCTTTTTTCTGACACCATGTAGCAATGTATCCAGATGAATGTGCGTTATCGGAAGAATACTACCTAATTCTGCAGCCACATTCTATCCATAATGCCTAGTGAACACCTATGTTCTGGGGCAGAATGAACTTTATTTCAACATATAATTAAGAGAATTAAGATGGGTGAAGGAAGCAATCATTTTGCATTTTCTGATCAGTAAGAATATTTTGTTTCCTTATTCAAAACTCATGTATTGAAATTGCTTCTCATTGTATGAGGAGGTTGATAATAAAGATCTTTTGTTCTTTATGTTTTCCAGGATTTTATACTGCACACTGATTCTACCTCTGTATTATGTGGAGCCTTTCTTTTCGTACATCTTCCTCAATTTACAGCTAATGCTCCTACAAGTCCTGCACCTCTATTGGGGATATTATATTCTGAAGATAATTAAAAAATTCTTATTTGTAAAGGTAAGGAATCCTCCTCAGTTGTTCAATCAAGCAATGGTACTGATTGAGTGTTTACTATGTGCAGAGCACTGTACTAAGCGCTTAGGAGAGTACAATACAACAGGATTAGCGGAAACGCTCCCTGCCCATAACAAGCTTACAGTCAAGAGGGGAAGATGGACATGAATATATTTATTACTGAGTGCAACTTGATAACTGAAGCTCCAAAGGACACAGCAGTGCACCTCTAAGAGCTGTAATGGATGGTAATCTTGTGCTTCAGAAGGGCAAAGCTTTGTCTAGAGGCTTGAGGGCCAAGCTTTGAGAACTTCTCATTGGGAAGTATTGCGACACTGTTAGAGGTGTGTTTCAGGACTGTTGAGATGTGTCGGAGGCATGTTTGAGGAAGGTTGAGATTGTGCCAGAAGCATTCAGAGGCAGGCAGCAGTGAACACAATAATGGCAGGATCTATGCCAATATCTGTTAATGGCCCTGTTTTGATCTGGACCCAAGCTCTTCAGGTTTTGGGGGTCCCCGTGAAAAATAAGGAACAGAAGACAAGCCACTTAACATCTCTGAACCTCACTTATGTCATCCATAAAATGGGGAATAAGGACTGTGAGACCCATATGGGACAGGAACTTTGTACAACCAGATAAACTTGCATCTACCTCAACACTTAATACAGTGCTTGGCACTTAGTAAGGACTTAACAAATACTATAAAAAAGGAATGTTCCACCATATCAGGAATTCATTCTCTCAATCCCATGCTTCCTCTATGTCTTCAGAATCATTCCTAGGTGGCTTTACAGATTGGGAATGTTGATTCTTTTGTAGACTTTCAGCAACTTTCTCATCTCCCTGTGGGGAAGGAAAGGAAAAGTGGGGAAAGAAAGGAGAGGAAATAATAATGTTGAATATCCCCATTCAATATGAAAGATGTTAAAATCAGTGGTAAAGCCTCATCCAGAAGTGGAATCATGAAATTCCAAGCCACACTGTCCTCCCCCTCTGTCCTGCAGGTCTCCCAGGGAGCTCCACCAAACAAGTCCCTCTCTTGGGCACCCTGCCCCTGGTCCTTGGAAGCAGGATGGGCTGGATGAGACCAGTTCGATCTCTCCCCTCACCAGCCCCACCTATTTTCTAAATGGTGAAAGCAGGTTCTGGTCGGCGTCAAAGCAGTAACAAAACCACCAAAGCTGGGAATATAATCAAAGACAGCTCAAGTGAGTCACCGCCCAGTGCCAGTGCTAGCATATTCAGCTGGAATTGTTCAGTCACGTCTTGCTGAATTCAGTCGGAGAATCCACCCACAGGCACAGGGGAGCCCCTGCCCTGGATCTGCTCGTTGGCAAAAACGAACACTCATGGAATGTTTACGCTGTCTTAGTGACTCATAATTGGAAAAGAAAGTGAAGGTTGGAATTTTAGAATTTTTTTTTGTGGGGTAGGGGTGGTAGCACATTACCAAGCAACCCAGAGCAAATGCCACAGGTTACAATATTTGAAAATGTCATTGCTGTTTCTTAAAAGCTGTCTGGAGTTGAAAGAATTTTATAATCATAAACGGTATGAAATTGTTGGAGTGGGATTTATGTGTGGCCTTCAGCCTCAAGCAGAAGCAGCATGGCCTAGTGGAAAGAACACAGCCCTGGGAGTCAAAAGGACCTGGGTTCTAATTCTGTCTCCACCACTTTCCTGCTGTGTGATCCTGGGCAAGTCAGTTCACTTCTCTGTGCTTCATTTGCTTCATCAGTAAAATGGGGATTAAGACTGTGAGCTCTAAGTAGGACATGGACTTGTGTCTAACCTGATTAGCTTGTATCTACCCCATCACTTAAAATGGTGTCTGTCACATAGAGAGTCCTTAACAAATGCCACTAAAAAAAAAAGTGATTAGTCCTTACTGCTGGGCAGCCAAAATGGTTGGCTTGAAGGAGGACTCATGGCAGTAAGTATAGGTTAACAATCTGAATCTACTGCTTGGTTTTTATCACCCCTTAAATACTATCATGCCACACCAGCCATATTTAAAAGTTCAAGAAACTGGGAGATGTGGAGAGAGATTTCAGATTTCTAATGCAGCACTTTGGAGAGGCTGTTTCCAATTGCTGTTTTACAGTGGCGATAGCAGGAGCAGCCTTAATCCTTTTCAGTTCGGATGACTTCAGCTGGCTTGCATGTGAAGCCTGTTTTCCATAGCGGTGGCAAAATTGGCTGTGAAATTAGCGTATGCCTCCAAAGCTGGAGACCTTCATGAATGCTATTTGTAAAGCAGTTTCACATAGGGGGAAAGCTTTTTAAGATGAGGCTAACATGTTGGTAACCCAGATGTATTTGTTGCACATTCTGCCCACAGATAACTATGGTGGTTGGGATTAGGGGGTGTTTTTAATGGAATCCCAGAAATCCATTGCCTTTCAGTGATGAACATTTTCTTTTATGGAAGGTGGTGGGGAATTTGTGTCAGACTGATTTATGTCATTGATAAAAACAAAAGGAATCTATGGTTAATTGGTTTTGTTGGAAAAATATGTATAATTGGAGCTAATTTGCCTCTTTTTAGAGAGGAAAATAATTTTCCCCCCATTTCATTAACTCACATGTTAAGACAAAGTCCAGAGTGATTACATTCTTCAAACTACTTATTTTATAGAGTGAGATTATTTTTTCTAAATGATATTATCGAGCATATATAAATGACTGTACTCCCCTTTTTCATTTTTCTTTATGCTCCTGAATAAGGATTTTGCTATAATTTTACTTTGTGGTACTCAAGATATTAACATCCTTAGAAGTCAGCAGCAATGTTGGTGAGGGTTTTGTTGCTTAAAAGCATAATCTGTCCTTGCAAAATTGGTAATTGTCTGGCTCAATTTCCGAATTACATTAATCTTTGGTCAGAGTTGCACCCTGAGACATGGACTCTAAATATTACCTGGACCTAGGTGAAAAATGTTTGAGAAGAAAATCGGAAAAGCATTAACTCTCTTACCATAATCAATCAATCGGTAGTATTTATTGAACACTTGTATTTAGAGCACTGCCCTATATGCTTGGGAGAGTACAATATAATAGAGTTGGTAGGCACAATCCATTCCCTAAAAGAAGCTGATGGTCTAGAGGGAAAGATGTTAAAATAAATCATAGTTAGGAAAATGGGAGAAAATAAGGATATGTGCATAAATGCTGTGGATTTGGGAGTGGGTTGAACATCAAGGGCTTAAGAGGTAAATATCCAAATGCTTAGGTGACAAAGAAGAAAGAACAAATAGACAAATAGAGGTAATGTGGACTTAGAGAAAGCATCTTGGGAACCTGGGTCTCAGAGGACCAGGAATCTAATTCCGGCTCCACCACTAATTTGTTTTGTGACCCTTGGCAACTCACTTAACTTCTCTATGCCTCAGTTACCTCATCTGTAAAATGAGGATTTAGTCAGTGAGCCCCATGTGAGACTTGGACTGTTGGACTAATATGCATCCTGATTATCTTGTATCTACCCGAGTTTAGTACAGTGCTTGCACCTAGCAGTTAACAAAAGCAATTAAACAGAAATTGTGATTTTAGTAGGGCTTTGATGGTGGGGAGAGTGGTAAGTTGATGAATATGAAGGGGGAAGGAGTTCCAGGGCAGAGGGAGGACCTGGGCAAAGGATTGGCAGTGAGACAGAGGAGACTAAGGTACAATGAGTAGGTTGTCATTAGAGGAATGAAGTGTGTGGGTTGGGTATTAGTAAATCAGTGAGGTAAGGTAGGAGGCAGTAAGCTAATGCCTTAAAGCCAATGGTGAGGAGTTTTTGTTTGATGTGGAGGTGGATGGGCATTAAGAGACCTTATCCAGTGAGTCCTCATTTAATTTCTACAATTCATTGCATCATTGTAAGATGCTGAAACAGATGAAGAAGAAGCTATGATTTCTCCACCATCAGCTAAAGTATTGGTATTGTCTTGCATCAGTTTTCAAGAATTTATAATATAGAGAAGAATTCAGAGGTGTGCAGAGGTGTGCACAAGGAGTTAGTCTGTTACAAGGTGTTTTAAGAAAAGAAGACTGCTTTTCAACTTCAGTTCTAAGGGATACATTTTTCATGAAAGTTGAAAATTACTACCTATCAGCAGAAAAGCTTCTATTTTCAGCCCCCTGCATGCAAAGACTCAGAATCATATTTCAATTCTTCATTTATTTAGCATGGTAATGTTATGTTTTGAATTACTTGAAAATAGGAATTTTCTGTCACTTTTCCAGAGTTTCTGCCATCAATAGTATTTAGTGAACACTTACTGCTGGTAATGAAGTGGAACTCTTACGTTTTAATGAAAAAGGATTAGCAATTTATTAAAGTAAATGATACTAGAATTTATAAACAAGAGCCAATCTTAATTGATTTAAAATGGTGACTATTGGCAGGTTAAAAATTGATGCAGGTTATTCCTTCGTACCCAGTAAGTGCTCAATGAGAACCATTTACCAATTAATTGATTTAACAGTATTTGCCATACTTTCTGGTATATATGGATTGAATGTGTTAAAGCAATTCATTTCAACTTTTCACAAACTTTTTATTTGGATTTTTGGCATTCTCAAACAAAAGGAGCATGAGCTTGGGACTCAAAGGATTAGAGTTCCATCTAATACCAGCCCTACCACTTGCCTTCTGCACAACTTTGGGCAAATCACTTTATTTTTCTCTGCATAAGTTTTCTCACCCAGAAAATGGGGATTCAATACTTGTTCTCCCTCCCACTTGGGCTGTGAGCCCCATAAGGAACAGAGCTTGTGGCTGACCAAATAATCTTGTATTTACCCCAGCACTTAGTAAGATCTTAGACCACAGTAAATGCTCACCAAATTCCAAAATTATTATTGTTATTATTATTATTATATAGTTACCACACTACACACATCTGGCACTCACTAGTTTGATCATGAGTGAGCAATTGCTAGTCTGATAAATAACAGCCCCAAGATTTTTTCAAACCAACAAAGTCACCTTCAGTTAAGGTGAATTGTAGAAGCGAGGTACCGTATTTTGGAAAATTGAATTGATAACAACATATCCATCAATTCAGTTCATCAATACCTTAATATATTAAGAACTAAACAAAATTCAGGGAAGAACATGTGATCCGTGACCTGCAGAGGGTTCAAAATCTAAAAAGGAAGGAAGACACATTCAGGAAGGATCTGTGAATTTATCCTAATATTTGCATATTCTGAACTATGGATATCTAATTCAGTGTGCGTGAGCATAAAAAAAATGAAATCTAGGTACATTCATTATTCAGAATATATACTAAATGAGTCATATTTTTGGCATGTGTTGAAATTTTGTGTTTGTATATGTATATAAACACATGCTAACAGATCCTCGGAAACATGCAGGAGATTTTTATATATGGACTTCTCTGGTCTTTTCTTCATTTTCCTCACTTCAGCTCCCACAGTATTTGCCCCGTACACTCCATGGGTCTTCCCATCCTTTGTCGCACTCCTGATTCACCACGGTTTTTTTCATTAGTAGAGAAGCAGCCTTGCCTAATGGATAGAGCAACAGGCCTGGGAGTTAGAAGGACCTGAATTCTAATCCTGGTTCTGCCATTTGTCTGCTATGTGACCTTGGGCAATTCTCTTAACTTCTCTCTGCCTCAGTTCCCTCATCTCTAAAATGGAGATTAAGGCTTTGAGCCCCATGAGGGACAGGGATTGTGTCCAACCTGATTAGTTAGTATCCACCCCAGCACTTAGTACAGTGCCTGGACCATAGCAAGCACTTAACAAATACCCAAATACCACAATTATTATTATGATTTTATTGTGTGCTGCTCTAGTCCTCTCTCAAGCTGCCTTGGGCCTCTCCTTCCTGTTGGCTTCACTGCCATTGTTTCCTAGCTCCTTAGCACCTCCAGGCCTAGCCTACTCTCTGTGCCCCGCCAACTCACCTCTTAGCTCCTGGCTAACCCCCACAGCAGGTCTCCCAGACTAGTCTCTTCCCACTACTTTCCTGCTAGTTTCATTCTGCTTTGCCTAAGTGTGCTCGGTGTCAGTGTGACAAATACTTTAACAGTAGAGTTCCTTATGATACATGCCTTTTTCATTATGCAATTTGGGTAGAATGTAAAGGAAGAATAGGGTAACATCATGCCTTAATACGGCCGTTAATTGTTGATGACGCGATGCCAGCAGTATGAGACTACTCACTATTTCAGTTTCTTAACAATGTGAAGAGAACTATTTGTTAGGGTTTAAAGGTCACCGTCCCCAACTACCTGTAAATTCTCTAGACTGTAAGATAGTTATAGCAGACAATGTGTCTGTTTCTTGTAATATTGTACTCGCCTAAGTGCTTAGTACAGTGTTCTGCCCACAGTAAGCGCTCAATAGATATGATTGAATGAATGAAGGAAATTCATGGACACACCATAAAAATGACCTAAAATTGGTGATGTCCATGAAGCTCATAAATAAATTCCATGTCCATAAATATGGGCCACAGGCTAGCCATTGGAGGAATCCTATTTGTTCTGCACGGCAGCCCAGAGGCTTCCCTGCTGGGCGTCCTGTTGCTCAGGGTAGGTCTAAGGGTTGACCATTTCCTGGAAGGGCTGCGAAGGAGGCAATTCACCTGCCCCGGTGGCCATACTGGGTCACGTAAACCACCCACTGCCACCTTCTCCTCCCTGAGCACCAGACCCAGCTGTAAGATCCTGCAGGCCACTAGGAGAAGATCTTACAGTTTAGAGAAGCAGCGTGGCTTAGTGGAAAGAGGACGGGCTTGGAAGTCATAGGTCATGGGTTTTAATCCCGACTCCGCCACTTGTTTGCTGTGTGGCCTTGGGCAAGTCACTTCACTTCTCTGGGCCTCAGTTACCTCATCTGTAAAAATGGGGATTAAAAAATGTGAGCCCCATGAGGGACAATCTGATTACCCTGTATCTACCCCAGCGCTTAGAACAGTGCTCTGCACATAGTAAGCACTTAACAAATACCATAATTATTATTATTAGGTTCACTAACTTGGGTCAGGTGCCAATCGATCCATCCATTTCACAGTCGATCCAGTGGGGAGGGCAAGTAGGGGAAATAAGGGACTTAGACTGGGATGGTCTCTGTAGTCATACTCTACTTGTAATGAGTCCATTGTATCCCTGAAAATTTATCTGCGGGAGAACTACGGGTAGATGCCAATGAGAAGCAGTGTGTTTTAGTGGATACAGCATGGGTCTGGGAGTCAAAGGACCTGGGTTCTACTTCTAGCTCTGTCACATGTCCACCATGTGACCATGGGCAAATCACTTGATTTCTCTATGCTCAGTTACCTCATCTGTAAAATGGGGATTAAGACTGTGAGCCCTATGTGGGACAGGGACTGTGTCCAACCCAATTACCTTGTATCTAACCCCGGGCTTAATACAGTGCGGCATATAGTTAGTGTTCAACAAATACCACAGTTATTATCTCAAGGCAAAAATTTGGCAGCCCAAAGATTTACAGTTCACTTCTCTGCCACTATGTGTACATGCATGCTTTCCCCTACTCTCCCTTCCAAACACTCAGCACACTCCGTAAAATACACGAAAGTTCATTCAACTGTATTTATTGAGTATTTACTGTGTGCAGAGTGCTATATTATGTGCTTGGGAGAGCATAATATAACAATACACAGATACATTCCCTGCCCACAATGAGTTTGCAGTCTAGTATAGTCTCATAGTCTACAGTCATTTACAGAGACACAAAAGAAACCTTAGTCCTGCATACTGCAGTTAAAATACAATAAGTATGCAGTAATTGTTGAAATAAAGCTCATATTTAAAAACTGTACAATAAAAATATGATTTGAAGCGTGGATTTTGGCACCTGAATGTTTTCATTATAAGGCGGGTTCATCAGTGCCCTTTCCCTGGATTATCAGATATGAAAAATAAGGCTGTGTGTGAATCCCTAAGGTATAGTTGTGTTCTAGCCAAATCCTATATTTATTGAGTGCTTACTCTGTGCCAAGCACTGTACTAAGTGTTTGGAAAGTCCGGTTCAGCAGTAAAGAGAGACAATCCCTGCCTACACTGGGCTTACAGTCTAGAAGGGGGCGACAGATATCCACCATGGGTAGGCTGTAGATCCTAACCAGCTCAGAACAACTCAGGTTTCTTGAGCAAATTCCTCTTTATACACATGAATCTGCTTTCTCCATTCAGCTGTGTTACTAGGTACTACTTTTTCCAACTCATCTCTGCATGAATATTGTTGAAAGACTGGTTTGTGTCCGTAAATTCATATGCTATAATTAAATAAGTTCTATCCTAGCTTTGGGACTGTTTTTGCAATCTGTGCAATATGAAAATCAAACCATTTCTATTCAGAATACTATATGAGTGCTTGGGAGAGTGTAATATAGTAGAAAGTTTCCCTGCCCTCAAGGAGTTTATAATGTAGTGGGGGAGATAATAAAATAAATTCTTTGTTCTGCCACTACAACTTTAAGCCTTTGCTTTTGTTACCTGAGGACACATATTTACTTTCATGGTTTTGATTAGTGAGTGAAAGCAGCTCTTTGGCTCTGCAGGTTATTTGTTAAACATATAGCCTGTGGGTCAGTAGTTTCTAAGGAAAACAAAACAAAAACAAGCAATTTGAATTTCCCAAGAAATTCTTCTGAAACAAGCCCCTATTCTGATATTTTCTTTCACAACCTGATTTATGCCAGACAGCATATAAACGAAGCTTATTTCATTTCATTGCCTTTCCTGTCCCATTACAAAATTCTAAATCAACAGCCAAGTCTTAATTATCTGAGCTAATGAGGATCAGGGGTAACACAGGAAAAGTAATCCATAGATAATTCCAAACCTCAGTGTAGCCACACTCCCCCAACAAATATTTAATGAGAACTACTAATAGGAAATAACAATTTATTTGAGTTCCCACACTCTCTCAGCAGTGCATTCCATTGGTTGGAGGGATCAGCATGCAATAAAATGGATAAAATGTAGGCAGCAAGAGAAAGGAGCAAAATCTGGATTCTTGAATAATCTACTCTTCAGTAGTGGAGGGTTGGTGATATTGTTCCTCCTCTTTAACAATTCCCTACTATGGTTCTGTGGGAAAATACAAGTGATTGGGGTTGACTCTCCCTATTTGAAAGGAAACGAGTTCAGCCCTTGAGGGAATGCCTGGGGCAGAAATATTGTGAGCCCCAGATCTCCCTTTTGATTTGGTTTAAGAAAGCTAGGACTACACCTTCCCTTTTAGCTTGTGATTCATAATTAATTTGTGCCAGAGCTATGTTCTGGGACCACCGGGATTGGCAGTTCATGCGCTGTACACCTCTGATCTTTGCTGTTTTGCATTACATATCTGGAGCATCGCTCTACTGTTTGTGTGAACCTCTGATACCGCTTTCATTACAAAGTAAACAGTGCTTCCAAACCCAGTTCAAAATAGGGGGAAACAAGTTTATTAAATGCATTTTGGAGAATGCCAACTGTTATCATTTATCCAGGAGCCATTTCCTTCAGTTCCTTATTCCAAGTATATGGCAGAATTAATTTTCAAATACTCTTCCTCTTTGCTGCTAAAGCTAGCAGATAATCACTGACACAGGAAGCATTAAGGGTGAGGTTTTCCTCCATAGAAGAAAGCAAACTGCTGACATTTCATGTAGATATAATTGGGAAATAAACTTGTTTCCTGGTCTACTAGAGTAAGTTGGTCCCAGTTTGCTCCATATCCCTGACTGTCAGTACCATCTGACCATGCCAGTTCTATCCATTGGATGGGTAACCTCAGACATATACTGTGACATCCTATTACATTATTTAGCAAAAATATTCTCTTTTAGGGTATTTGCTAAGTGCTTGCTATGTGCCAGGTGCGAGTGTTGGAGTAGATAAAAGCTAAATCACTTTAAACAGTGTCCATATCTCACATGGGGTTTGAAGTTTTAATCCCCATTTTATAGATGAGATAACTGAGGGCCAGAAAAGATATGTGACTTGTCCTAGGTCATAAAGCAGATGAAGGGCAGAGCAGGATTAGAACTCAGGCCCTTCTGACTTCCAGGCCTGTATTCCATTCACTAAGCCATGCCGTTTCACTTCTCTTTCTTTATTTGCTCTCCTCTTTCACAGTTTAAGAAAGCAAATTTAGTGCATTCACAACATCACTAAATTCTGTCCTTTCCTCTCTATCCAAACTGCTACCATGTTAATCCAAGCATTTATCCTATCCCACCTTGATTACTGTATCAACCGCCTTGCTGACTTCTCTGCCTCCTGTCTCTCCCCTCTCCAGTCCATACTTCACTCTGCTGCCCAGATCATTTTTCTACAGAAATGTTCAGTCCCTGTTTCCCCATTCCTCAAGGACCTCCAGCGATTGCTCATCCACCTCTGCATCAAACAGAAATGCCTTACCATTAGCTTTGAAGCACTCAATAATCTTTCTCCCTCCTACCTCACTTTGCTACTCTCCTACTACAATCCAACCCTCACAGTTCACTCCTCTGATGTCAACTTACTCACTGTACCTCGATCCAATCTATCTCTCTCCCTCCTCATATCTGACAATTACTCCCTGACCCTTTCAAAACCTTATTGAAAGCACAGTTCCTCTGAGAGGCCTTTCCCGACTAGGCCCTCTTTTTCTTTTTCTTCATCTCCCTTTTGTGTCACTCTGACTTGCTCCCTTTATTCATCTCCAGGCCCAGCCTCATACTACTTATGTACATAACTGTAATTTATTCATTTATATTAATGTTGGTCTCCCTCTCTAGACTATAAATTTGTTTTGGGCAGGGAATGTACCTGATATACAGTTATATCGTACTCTCCCAAGTGCGTAGTATAGTGCTCTGTACACATTAAGTACTCAATAAATACAATGACCGAGTGATTGATGATGTAGGGTTTCTGCCTTTTGGTTCAGAATCAGATGATCCATATAGATGGAGATGAAACCCTCATAGGGTGCTCTGGCACAGCAAAAGGTTATTGATCTAAATTTAGATGAATTTCTTCTCTCTAACATCCTGGGGAAGCTTTCCTTATAAATACGGAGGTAGATAGCAGCTCAACTGCCTGCACTCATAAATTTTTTCCCCTGATTTAGCAACAAAATTGTTCTGCCTTTCAAATATAATCAAAGAGCTGTGGGCTGTGGGATTTTTTTTTTGTATTTTATTTTCATAATTTTCCTCCTTGGCAGAACAGAATCCCTTCATTGCAAAACCAGGGAAACAAATTTTATTTGGAGTTAGCATTAAATCCTTTACTAGTGGGGAGGACCGATGGCCACCCAAAACTGTTATTAAAAGAATATTCATAAATAGCTGCCTTTTTCTAGTCCAATTTCAATGCAGTAGGGAAGGGCTGTGTAAAAAAATGGAAAAGAACTTCAATAGTTTCTCTCATAACCTAGCCAACATTGATAATAAAAAGATAAAAACAGAGAGCATGTTTTGGTAAAGATTCTGAAGATGAGCCTTTTTGGTTTTTTGCACTTTTTCTTAGGGTAAAAGCAAAAAGTTTGTTTTTCAAAGGTCATCAAAAATGCTTATTATATTGCTCTTTGTTTTGTTGCCAACTGTGGATTTAGAATTGGAGTCATTCAAAAGCATTAGGATATTATGACTCATACAGTACCTCCTGGGCTTTTGACATGATTGTAAAGTCACATACAGTCCAGTGCAAAGTTTGGTTAATGGATTTCAATAGCACAACTCACAGAATTTATTGGTACCACAGAGCACCCGATTAACTGTAAATACTAATTTATATATTCTAAACAATCAAGGTATTATGGCTTCACTTACCAATATTTTATGCACACTGGCATATGCATGGGTGTGGTGTTGGTTAGAGATTACTTGGTGATTTGAAATCAGGGTCTTATTGTAACACTAGTAATTTTATTTTTTAATGGTATTTGTTAAGTACTTACTATGTGCCAGGCACTGTACTAAGGATTGAGGTAGTGACAAGCTAACCAGGTTGGGCACAATCCATGTCCCACATGGGGCTCACAGCCATAATCCCCATTTTACAGATTAGGTAACTAAGGCACAGAGAAGTTAAGTAACTTGCCTAAGATCACACAGTAGACTAGTGGTGGAATCAGGATTAGAACCCAGATCCTTCTCACTCCCAGGCCGATGTTCTTTCCACTAGGCCACACTCCTTTCCCTGCTTTTTCTGATATGTCAGGAATTTAGCACTAGAAGGGACCTCAAGAGATCATCTGTTCCAGCCCCATAATTCCAGGCAGAGGAATGACCAAATCATTTGGAACAACTGACAGTCTAATCCATATACTGAAAACTTTTAGCCACGGAGGTTCCCCAACCTACTTTGGTGGTCATTGCAGTAGTTTGTCCCTGACAGTGAAGAAATACTCTTGTTTTATGAAGTTATTCTTTTTGATAATTTCTCAATTCATTTATCCTTAGTGGCTTTGTGGTACTTTGGGGAGTAGAGAAAGGGAAATAATATACCAGCATCTTGGGTTACAAGCAGACCAATGTGGAGTAATGAATTCATGGCAACTTGATTTAAAAGAACATAAAGAAAATGAAGGCCAACTATATATAGTTGAACATATTTATATATGAATAAACAATAACACTAACATAATAGCAATAATAGCAATCAATATATGTGAAGAAATTGCTTCTGCTTCCTAAACTGAATGCTAGGTTGGAAAGGGAAGTAACGCTTATAGACAGTTTACCAACTGGAAAGTTTAAGTGCAGGAATTCCACTTCTGTTGCTTAAATCTGAAGAGAGGTTCAAGTGACACTATGTTGCTCTAGTTAATGGTTAATATGCACCACATTTTATCATTATTGTCTCCCTCCATGTTTCTTCAATGTTCTTTCCATATTCAGTTGTCTTCTGTTTCTCCATCCCTTTCTCTGTCCTTTTACTAATATCACTGACTCTGTTCTCATCACTTTCTGGTATTTATTGAGTGCTTACTATGTGCAGAGCAGTACTCAAGAGAGTTCAACAGAATTAACAGACATCATCCTTTTGTGGTTGTTTTTCCACAGCTTCTCCCTCCGGCTATAGGGCCCTTTTGTTCCTCATATACTCATCTCTATTCTGTTCTCTCTGTTCTTTCTGTGTCCCTCCTCTTCCTTCTCTGGGCCACCAGCATCCTTTCTCTCCCAGGTACTTAGGCTTTCTTTCAAGTCTGAATCACTGTCTGAATCCCCCTTTTACAGATGAGGTAGCTGAGGCACAGAGAAGTAAAGTGACTTGCCCAAGGTCACACAGAAGACAAGTGGCGGAGCCAGAATTAGAACCCATAACCTTCTGACTCCCAGGCCCGTGCTCTATGCGCTATGCCATGAGAGCTTACTATGTGCCAGACACTGTTCTAAGCACTGGGTTGGCTACAAACAAATCAATTTGGACACAGTTCCTGCTCCACATGCAGTTCATAGTCTCAATCCCCATTTTACAGATGAGGTAACTGAGGCACAGAGAAGTGAAGTGTCTTGCCCAAGGTCTCACAACAGACAAGTGGCAGAGCTGGGATTAGAAGCCATGACCTTCTGACTCCTAGGCCTATGCTCTACCCAATGTACAATTGTCATTAAGTGCAGCCAATCCTAGCTTGTCTTTCCACTGGTACTCTCTGTTTCTCTGCTCTGAAAAATTGCTCTCTGCTACTTCTCCATCCAACTCCCTGCTTTGTGCATTCTCTCCATTGCAGCTCCCAGCTCCAAGCTAGTTTCTGGCTTCAGTTCCAGGTAACCTCTCCTCTGAGGTTACAGAGCAGGCTGCCTCTCCCTGCTACAGCAGATTCTCTCTCAGCTTCTTTCTTGCTGCAGTTCTTGGCTCTGGCTCGTGCTCCACCCAGTTCTCCCTCAGCTCCCACAAACTGACTCTCCCTCTGCCTGGCCCTGGGGTTGTAAAAATCTTACAACTGCATCTCCTTAGGGTTAAGACGAACAAGAGATGGTAAATGGGATGATGATGACAATAATTACAATAATAGTATTTAAGTGCTTAATATGTGCACTAAGCATTGGGATAGCTAAAAGATAGTCAGGTCAGACAGTTCCTGTCACATATGAGACTTACAGTCGAGGAGGGCGGGATACCTGTTCTCGCTCATACTTAGAATGCGAATCCTGGTTGAAGTCTGGACTGTGTCCAATCTGAAAACTTTGTATTTCAATGACTGTTCCCCCTTCTATTTAGGACTATGAGTCCCATGTGGGACAGGAACTATGTCCAACCTGATTAACTTTCATCACTTAGAACAGAGTAAGTGTTTAAATACTATAATAATTGTAATAATTTTACAGTGGATGAAAATGAGGTAATAGTAGTAATAGTATTTATTAAGCACTTATTGTGTGCAGAACACTGTACTACGCACTGGGAAAGAGTAAACAGGTGAGAATTAGACATGGATCTCGTCCTCCAGTTGTCATACAACCTTTGAACAGAAGTGGGGGTGGGGAAATGTTTTAAAACATTAAAACATAAGGGACAAGGAAAAATACACAATTCACAAAATTAAAAAAATTAAAGTCAGCAGGGAGCTGTAGCTAGCAGCACTGAAAAGTCAAGTGACTTGGCCAAAGTCACACAGCAGACAAATGATAGGATTAGAACCCAGGTTTTCTGACTCCCAGTGCTCTTTCTACCAGGTCATGCTTCTCCTCCTTGGAGTTTAATATGCTAGCCAAATTAATCTAAATGAGTTATATGTAACACATCAAAAAATGCTATTATATTTTGTTAGTAAAGCCCCCATATGTTTTAACTGGATTTTTTTTTAAATGATAATATTGTTAAATTTGTACTATGTATCAAACACCGTTCTAGGCACTGAGATAGATCCATGTTAATTAGGTCGTACATAGTCCCTGACCATATGGAGCTCACAGCTTAAATAAGAGGGAATAGGATTCATCCCAATTCGATAGATGAAGAAACTGAGGCATTGAGAATTGAAGTGACTTTCCCAAAGTCTCATAGCAGGCAAGTGGTGGAGCCAAGATTAGAACCCAGATCCTCAGACTCTTGGGCCCCTTTAGACTGTGAGCCCGTTGTTGGGCAGGGATTGTCTCCATCTGTTGCCAAATTGTACATTCCAAGCACTTAGTACGGTATTCTGCACACAGTAAGTGCTCAATAAATACGAATGAATGAATGAATGAATGAATGAATGAATGAATTTTCTATCCACTAGGCCAAACTGTTCCTCATAAATCCTTATGTTCTTTTAGAAAAAATGGTAGGTATTTTCAATCAGCAGAATTTTCTGTTCTTGTTTAGGGTGACATACCTCAGAGCAATTATCTGAGTAGAGTTCATATCAGTCAATCAATGGTATTTATTGAGCACCCACTACATGTAGAGAAGTGTATCCACTAGTTCATGAGGGAGGGCCAGCCTTGTCATATAGGCCAACTGGGCAATTTTTCAGGGTACTGTTAAGTTTAAGAGAGCTCTTTTTCTCTTTCTGACTTCTGCTTCTCAACCCATGGTTCACCTGCCTTATACATCCTTTTCTTTTGCCTATGATGGCATTATGTCTTGAGGTGCCCCATTCTCAGGATACCACCCTTAAGGAATATTCTTTCTGATGACTTGCATATTTCTCCTAAGGTGCATTTTATTTCCATGTGAATAGTTACAAATGTTTGGGTTGATGGGAACAATAATAATAATAAATATGGTATGAGGTTTTTTATAGTATTTGTTAGCTGCTTACTATAAGCCAGGTACTGTACTAAATGCTGGCATAGATACAAACTAATCAGGTCGGACACACTCCATATCCCATAGGGTGCTCACAGTCTTAATCCCTTTTTCAAAGATGAGGTAACTGAGGCCCCGAGAAGTCAAGTGACTTGCCAAGGTCACACAGCAGACAAGTAGTAGAATAGGGATTAGAACCCAGGTCCCTTTGATGCTCAGGTTCATGGTCTCTCCACTGAACCATGCTGCTTCTCTGGTAGTTATTAGTTAAGCACATACTGTATGCCAAGTACTGTACTAAGCACCACTGTATGAACAATATAAACAGATCAAATATAGTCCCTGTTCTTCACAGGGCTCAGAGTCTCAAGGGTGAGAGGAGGAATATGTATTTAACCCTCATTTTACACTTGAGAAACTTAGAAACAGGGCAGTTAAGGAATTTGTCCTAGGTGACACAGCAGGCAAGTGGCAGACTCAGGATTAGAACCCAGATATCCTGACTCCCAATCTTGTGATCTTTCCACTAAGCCACACTGTTTACAAATGGGAAACGGGAAGCAGCTAAAATGTTGTGCTCAAGCAGTAGGAAATATATAATATTAATGTCCCATTTAAAAATCTATGATCTTTTGTCCTGAGACAAAACTGTGATGAGCTTAGCGGTGAAAAGGATTTTACCTTACCAGAGAGAGAAATGCAAAAGGATTTGACCTTCCTTAAGAAATACTTCATGCTGCTTTTTATTGCACACAAGTTACTCACCTCCTACTCCTTCTTCTTCTCTCCTCTTTGGACTCAGCTTCTCCTTTGGCAGACTTTCCCATTGATTCATACAGTCTCCTCCAGCACCCATGTGATGGGCTCCAGTATGGGAGAGGAACTCCCTGAATAACAACAATAATAATAATAATAATGATAAGAAGAATAATAATTGTGGAATTTGTTAAATGCTTGCTATGTGCCAAGCCTTATATTAAGTGCAGGGGTAGATACAAGCTAATCAGTCTGGGTACAGTCTCTGTCCCAAATGGGGCTCACAATCTTAGTCCCCATTTTACAGATGAGGTAACTGAGGCACAGAAAAATTAAGTGATTTGCCCAAGGTCACACAGCAAACAAGTGGCAGAGCCCACGATTAGGACCCGAGTCCTTCTGACTCTCAGGCTCTTTCTCTGTAGACTAGGCCATGAAAGTGGTCCATTTTACTTTTTCTCATGGGACCAAGGAGAGGTTTAGTGGAATTGCTTTAGGTCCAGGAGGGACTGACAATTTATAAGTGTGATACAAAAGGTTAATGTTTTAGTACAGAAATATGTAACCAAGTTAGAATAGTTTTTGCATCATGGAGATTTACAAAATGTGTTTTATAATAATAATAATAACTCTGGTATTTGTTAAACGTTTTATCCAAAATGACACCCTAACTGACAGCTTTAGAACCAAACTATCTTGAAGCTTTTGGAAGTAACTCTCATGCTAGAGAGAAATAAAAGTAAATCACTTACTCCAACCATATACCTTTTCCCCATAGAGGTATGGAATCCCAGATCTGGGCAGCAAGGCTCTTATCCGCAGGCTAGACCAGCAGCTAAAAGGTGATTGAGAAAGTCTATTTCAAAGGGCCCAACTCAGTCACACTTAGTGCAATTTTCAGGTTACTTGTTCAACTCTAAATACACACTGACATCAGGAGGTGAAACAGCCTTGCAGATAGTTAATCAATCATATTGAGCACTTACTGTGTGCAGAGAACTGCACTAAGCATTTGGGAGAGTAGACTATAGCAGAGTTGGTAAATACGTTCCCTACCCACAATGAGCTTACAGTCTAGAGAAGTAGGCAGACATATAAATAAATTATGGATATACACATAAGTGCTGTTGGGCTGAGAGGGGGGGAATTAAAGATGCAAATCCAAGTGTCAGTACAATGAAGAAGGGAGTGGGAGAAGAAGAAATGAGGCCTTTGTCAGGGAAGGCCTCTTGGAGGAGCTGTGCTTTTAATAAGGTTTTGAAGGAGGGGAAAGTTATCATCTGTGGGATATGAAGAGGAAGGGTGTTCAATGCCAGAGGCAGAATGTGGGCAAGACGTCAGTGGTGAGATAGGTGAAATCAAGGGGCAGTGAGTAGGTTGGCATTAGAGGAGCAAAGTGTGAGGTCTGAGTTGTAGTAGCAAAGCAGTGAGGTAAGGTAGTGGAGGGCAAGGTGATTGAGTGATTTAATAATAATAATAATAATAATAATGTTGGTATTTGTTAAGCGCTTACTATGTGCAGAGCACTGTTCTAAGCGCTGGGGTAGACACAGGGGAATCAGGTTGTCCCACGTGGGGCTCACAGTCTTCATCCCCATTTTACAGATGAGGGAACTGAGGCACAGAGAAGTTAAGTGACTCGCCCACAGTCACACAGCTGACAAGTGGCAGAGCTGGGATTCGAACTCATGAGCCCTGACTCCAAAGCCCGTGCTCTTTCCATTGCGCCACGCTGTGATTTAAAGTTCTTCGCTCACTTCCAAGTAATTACTTAGGTACAGAAAGTAATAAAAATGTCAAATATATGTTTTACATCTGGTGAGCCTAATCAGAAAAGATGGGCTTGTTTTCTTATTGAGAGTTTGACTTCTGTTGGTGTGTCTTCCTTTCCCCTATATAGATTTTGAAGAGTCTGGAAGGCAGGTAGTTGGCCTGTTCGTTTTCACAGCATTTTTCCCCCCACCAAGTGTAATAATTGTGATGATGATGATAGTGGACTATGACAGATGCCTGCATTTATTTCCCAGTTTGGATCAGCAATCTTGAGTGCCCCAAGAATCTTCTTGGAGTGTATATTCTCGAATGACCCCATCTCTGCCACTTGTCTGCTGTGTGACCTCGAGAAAGTCACTTAACTTCTCTGTGCCTCAGGTTCCTCATCTGTAAAATGAGGATTAAAATTGTGAACCCAATGTGGGACAGGGACTGTATCCACCCTGATTAACTTGTATCTACTCAGTCCTTAGTACAGTGACTGGTACATAGTAAACACTTAACAAATACCATAAAAAAAGGATGCCTTTGCCCAAGCTACACCACCATCCAAGGCTTTTCTGCATTGTTATTCTGGGTCAGTGAGTGAATGAAATGACCAAAACCTCTCCCCCTGTAGTCATCTGGGTCAGAGGATCAGTCTCCCACTGCAAAGCTAAACTGGCCCTGTAATCACTGAGAGGTGGGCTTGCTGACAAAGAATGTGGTCATAAGCCTGAGTCTCGTCCACAGGAGATTTGATATAGCTCAGCAATGCCCGAAGATACCTCAGGAAGGTGAAGAGTTCAGAGGCCGGGTTCCAAAAAGATGAGCTGTGTGCACTGGGCCTCAGAACTCTCTGGTGAGAATGCCATGTTTGCAGCTCCCTCGAAGAGCTACAGATCTTGACTCATTCAGGGAACTGAACAGCTGAAATTTGCTGGGGGTGCTAGAAAATTACCAACTAGGAAAGTGGGAGGTTTGTCTTCAGAATCAAGAATTTATAAAACCTAATGGCATATCATGCTATTGTGCACCTCAGCCTAAAGTTATCCACAAAATAAGTCGCACATCTTTCAGTCATTTAAGTAAACATTGAGAGTTGGACAGTTTTTGCACGAGTTAAAACCCATTTAAAATTTGGGGGTTTATAGTTTGACAATACACTGTTCATAGTGAATTGGTCTTTAGTGTCTGTTCATATCATTCAGAAACCATCACCCCTGACATAAGGCACAGAGGCAGTTTGTGATTTAAAGAATGAGAACAAAGACTGTTTCTATTGAGATTTTAGTTTTGACTTCACCCCAATTCTAGATACAGGAATCAGGAAATGTTTTACTTGAAGGAAATTTCACACAGTCTTGTTAGCAAATAAAAATGTAAATCTTCCTGGCAAGACACTACCACACTCAGAGTAGCACAAAAGGAAAGACACAGTTCTTGTCATGGAGGAACTTCTATCCAAACAAGAGAGAGAGAGCCCTGTCAACATTTTATTGATTTTGGTGTGGATTTTGAGGGGGTGGGTTAGAGCTTAGAAGGCTGTGTTGGAAGAGTTGTCTGCATAGATTAGACACGCTAAATAAGTGTGGTGATGTTGATGACAACAACCAGATGGGGGAACATTCATTACTTCCGCTTACTGAGCAAGGCTCCATGGAGGAGGCGTGGCTGTAGGTGGGCGTTGAAGGGCGATATCTCAGAAGATGTTAGGACAGATGGCAATTCCAAATATAGAGAATCCAATGGGATTGGCAGATAAAGAAACTGTGGGATTTGTCTGCGAGGACAGTGGAATGGGTATGTATGACTCCCAGATGAGAAGAGAGATGTGAATAGGTCAAACCTTGAGAGAGGTTGGCTTAGTGGAAAGAGCACGGGCTTGGGAGTCAGAGGTTGTGGGTTCTAATCCCACCTCTGCCACTTGTCAGCTGTGTGACTTTGTGCAAGTCACTTAACTTCTCTGCACCTCAGTTACCTCATCTGTAAAATGGGGATGAAGATTGTGAGCCCCTCGTGGGACAACCTGATTACCTTGTTTCTACCCCAGCACTTAGAACACTGTTGGGGACATAGTAAGTGCTTAATTAATACCATCATTAATTAATTAACCTAACAGACCGACTCAAATTAGAGGAAATAGTCTTCTCCTCTGGAAGAGTTCAACGTCTTTCTCCTTGACTGCTTCTGAAGTTGTGGCATGCTAGTAGTTGCATATTTGGTAATTTTGCAAAGACAGGTTTTTTTGTTCCTTTGGCACTGGTTGATGTCACTCCAGTTGTCACAGGGTTTTTTCATCCCTTTTGCTGATTGGGTTACTGTTCTAGTCAGCTTTGATTCTTATAGATTGAATTTTAGGAAATAAGTCTTATGAAGACAAGCTGTGCCCATGATGTAGATTCAATTGATCAGATACTGTAATAGTGGTTAAAGAAGGCTGGGTGGGGGGATGCAGACTTCCCCACCAATTCTTCAAAGCTACCAACTTTCAGCCTCCAGAAAATGTCCCTACATTAATCTTGCAGTCAGTTGGAGCTCAATATGTGGAGCTGACTAACTGAAATTCTTGTGAATGGACTTATAGGTTCTCCTGTGTCTCCAATCTTTATAATATGAATGGTAGCATTTAAAATACAGAGATTTGAACAAAATAAGTAAAATATTTTTACAATTACTGGCAGTTTATCAAGCCAGACTTCCCAAACCTACCACCGAAGGGTGGTTTCGTGATCAGACCACGGGACCGACTGCACTTGTTATTTATTTTAACTCACTGGAAAGAAGATGTTTAAAAATTGTGTCCTGAAAGCCTCAAGGCACCAGCACAATGAAACCATTCATGAAGATGTTTAGGTCTGTTAAAAGCAGCACTAGTAACCGAAAGAAACATTAGCAGCAGAAAACAGGCTATATCGTGTTACCACTCCAGTGGGGTAGCCAGTTAAAAATGTAAGTTTTGCATCTTGCCGAGCAACTCACGCAAACTAGAGCAGGAAGGGAATGCCATAGATGTCAGTTTTCCCACTGCCCATGATCTGCTCTGGCAAGTGTAAATCATGAATTGTCAGCAGGAATACCCAAGTGGATCATAGCAATCATAAGAGTTTATAAGGCGAGAGTCAGTCTTTAAGTAACCCAGATGCAATCCACACAAACCCAGAAGCAAATTGGAAGACCCTAAAGATTCCTTAGTCCTTTTGTAACAATCTGTCCTTGACTTACTCCATCTCAGCTGAAGCCTTTAAATAAATAATCATCCCCAATGTATTTATTGGGTGTCCACTTAGTGCAATGTTCTGTACTAGGAGTGAGTGATAATTACAAAGGAAAACATGACCCCCACTCTGGAGAAGATTACAATCAAAGAAAGGCGGCAGAACAGACACAAGAACATTGAAAAGTACAAGTTTCAGAAACTTAAGTTTTAAGGGTAAAATAACAAAAATGGATATATGTGACTTACATAGATATACACAAGTGTTAGGGCAGTCCAGAAACCTTTTTTCTAGTTTTGAGATCTATCATGGGTTCAGAAAAAAGGCAAGCTTAATCAAGAGTTCATCCACTTTGAAAAATAGAAGATGTATTTTTTGTCTTTGCATTCTACCAGTTCTTACGGATACATTTAAAGCTCATATTACCCATTGAGAGAGGTCAACTTTGTCCCTCTAACCTTTTTGAGGGACACACCATAGAAAGATAAAGCTTACTTTGAACATCCAGGCAAATAAGAGTCATCATCCAGTCCTGAAACCAAGGTTGATGCTTATGGTTGCTACAGGCTGACAGCATAAAGAGCCTTACCATTCAGACATACTTGAGTGCTTTCAGTGAGAACTACATGTTATGCAGACTGAATTTATAGGCTTGGTGATTCACTATCATAATGGATTTACAAATTTTCTCACTTCACTACTCATTTGGGATCTTACAGCTCAATCTGTATGCATTCCCAAAGACATCTCTTTGTCTCTGTTAAAATTAGTAGTTGATGAAAAAAACCTAAAGTTCTTCAGTTGAAGTGTGTCAACCCACAGTCGATTGAAGTTTTAACCTCTTTTCAAGGCATTTGGATGTTTTTTTCTAATGGTAGTTGGGCAGTCACAGCGCAACTTTATCCATTGATCGAGCTCATTTTCAGAAAATCTTTAGGTTGTGCCAGAGAGCAAATGAATCTGAAGTATTGAACAGGGTTGCGCATACCCTTGGATGATTTCTTCAGGTTCGTAAATGATAGTGAGCAAGCACCAGCCCTGCAATATACTGGGGGAAGGAGAGCCATAGTGAGCATATTGGCTTTATACCTTTAGCCCTCAAAGCAGAAGTCTTGCTGTCCATGCATTGGAGAATATTTTGGGTCATTCTTGAATATATTGGATGTATTTCCAGGTAATACTAATAATTATGGTATTTAAGTGTTTACTCTGTATCTGGCACTGTTCTAAGCCCTGGGGTAGATACAAGATAATCAGGTTGGTCATGGTTCCTCTCCCACATAAGACTCACAGGCTTAATCCCTGTTTTACAGATGACAGAACTGAGGCACAGAGAAGTAAAGTGACTTGCTCAAAGTCAAACAGCAGAAATGTGGCAAGTTGGTTTGGGATCTTTAAATGCCTTTATAGGTTCTATGCTATCTAGGTGCATGTCACAAACTCTGATAAACCCTGAGAGAGAAGGAACCTGGCTTAATGGAAAGAGCATGGGCCTGGGAGTCAGAGGACCTAGATTCTAATCCTGACTCCACCATGTAACTGCTGTATGTCTTGTATCACTTAACTGCTGTGTGCCTCAGTTCCTTCATCTGTAAATGAGTATTCAGAACCTGTTCTCTCTCCAGCTTAGACTGTGAGATACATGTATGACCCGATTATTTTGTGTCTACCTAAGCACTTAGTACAGTGCTTGGCACATAGTAGGTGCTTAACAAGCATCCCAATTATTTCCACAGTTATTAAGAAGCCATAAGGGAGAAAGGGGAATTGTTACATGCCTATGCACTTTAAAATCAGCCCCTTCTTCTTCTTCTTCCAAATTGCTACTACGCTGGTCCAAGACCTTATTATATCCTACTTTGTACTACTGCATCAGACTCCTTCCTGACTTCCCTTCTTCCTGTCTCTCTCCACTTCAGTCCATATTTCACCCTGATTATTCTTCTAAAACAGCATTCTGTGCACATCTCCCCACTCCTCAAAAATTTCCAGTAGGTTGCCTAGTCCTCTAGACTATAAGCTCCTTGAGGGCAGGGAATGTGTCTGTTTGTTGTTGCATTGTTCTATCCCAAGCGCTTAGTACAGTGCTCTGCACCCAGTAAATGGTCAATAAATATGATTGAATGAAAGAATGAATCACAGCATCAAAAAGAAACTCATAACCATCAACTTTAAGGTTCTCAATCAGCTCTCCTCCAACCCGACCTGACCTCACTAATCTTCTCCTACAACCCAGTTTACAGACTCTGCTTCTCTAACACCAACCTACTGTCTGTACCCTTTGTTCACATCCTCCCTCTTTCCTGGAAGCCCCCACCTTCATATGCAGCAGGCACACTGTCCCTATCTTCAAAGCCCTACTAAAATCATGTTTCCTCCAGAAGGCCTGCCCTGAGTAACTCCTGTTATGGGCGAAGCAGCATGGCAATATGGAAAGAGGCCAGGTTTGGGAGTCAGAGGGCGTGGGTTGTAATCCTGACTCCACCAATGTGTGTGACTTTGGGCAAGTCACTTAACTTCTCTGTGCCTCAGTTACCTCATCTATAAAATGAGAATTAAGACTGTGAGCCCCATGTGGGACAACCTGATTACCTTGTATCTACCCCATTGCTTAGAACAGAGCTTGGCACATAGTAAGCGCTTAACAAATACTATTATAAATATTATTATTATTTTCTCCTTATTCACCCTCCTTTCTGCATCACCTCTGCACTTAGTTATGTAGCCCTTAAGGACTTTGATATTCCACTCCCAGCCCCACAGCACTTGTGTACGTATCTTTATAGCTATCTTTTCTTTTACAATTTATTTCAATATCTATCACCCCCACTAGATTGTAAACCCTTTTTTAATAGTATTAATTAAACTCCTTGAGAGCAGGAACTCTACTGTAGAAAACCAGCTTGGCCTAGTAGAAAGAGCATAGACCTAGAAGTCAGAGGACTTGGGTTCCAATTCCAACTCCAGCGCATACCTGTTTTGTGATCCTGGGCAAGTCACTTAATTTCTCTGTGCCTCAGTTTCCTCACCTACGAAGTGGGGATTCAATACCTGTTCCCCCTCCTACTTAGATTTTGGGACCTGATTATCTTGAATCTATCCCAGAGCTTAGTATAGTGCTAGGCACATAGTAAGCACTCAAGAAATACCACAGCTATTATTATAAACCAGTGAAATATTGAGGTGTACAGTTCATTTAATTCCTTGAGGAAGAGAAAAGAGGAGAAAGGGTTAAACAAAAGAACAAAGAGTTTTTTAATCCTGTATTTGGCTTCCTACAAATAGCTCTATTACAGATTTTATAGTATTATTGTTGCGTCTTGTAAACTTTGAAACTGTTGCCCCACTTAGATAGATTAAATGGATTAGTCATCTAGAATATAAAATACGTCTATTTTCCACAATGGTTTAGTGTTTCCCTATACCAAGAAACCAAAGCATTAAATTAAACGGGACTTGGTTCTGTTTTCCAACTACTGTGCTTGTACTTCTTTTATCTGTTTTTTGTTGTTATGCAATTGGTTATAATTCTAACTGTACAGTCTTGTAGCAAAATCCACCAACATGTAAAGCTTAGAGTCAGTTAAATAATTTAACAAAAAGAACAGCATGCACAGTTTCTACTTTCATATTATACTTTCAAAATCTTAAATTGTTGGAAGATGGTATTAATCTTTAACAAACTTAGAGTGGAGAATGCCCAGGGGAAAGAGCACAGACCTGGGAGTCAGAGAATCTGGGTTCTAATCCCAGCTCCACCACGGGCCTGTTATGTGATCTTGGACAAGTCACATCACTTCTCTGTGCCTCAGTTACCTCATCTGTAAAATGGGGATTCAGTACCTGTTTTCCTTCCTACTTAGACTGTGAACAGTGTATAGGACAGGAATTGTGTCTGCCCTGATTATCTTGTATCCTCCCCAGCGCTTAGTACAGTGCTTGACATAAAAGTGCTTAACAAATACAGCAAGGCACTTTCCCCTTGTATGTACTCACTTATAGGAAAACACAGTAGGGGTAGTTCTTGGCAGAAATGTTTGCAGAACAAGTGGATGGAGTAGAAAGTTTTCACTGGTACCTAGATCTTTCCATTTTCCAACTACCTGAATAACTACAGTTGCCTTTCTAGCCATTAGGGATGAAGATGGATGAACGTGCTACTTTGCCACCTCCCTCACCTTCCCTCGGGGAAGCTCAGTAGTTGCTATGGTGATAATAATAATAATAATGATTGTGGTATTTAAGTGCTTACTATGTGCCAAGCAATGGGGTAGATGCAAGCAAATCAGGTTGAACATAATCCTTGTCCCTCAAGGGGGCTCATAGTCTTAATTTCAATTTTATGGATGAGGTAACCAAGGCACAGAGAAGTGTAATGACTTGTCCAGGCCTTTTTGCTCCCCAGGCCCATGCTTCTTCCACTGGGCCACAACACTTCTCACTGGTGTTGATCAATCTCTTTGTGGTCTCTGTTTCTGATGTCCTTCTCTACAACCTTTCCCGCAGCAGTAGGCTGAACCATCTTTTGCCATGGCTGAGATTAGGTTGGACTGTAGGGTCAGCATGGAGACCTTAGGAAATTTCCTCCTGGCACCTACCAGGATGAGAAAACCACAAGGTGGGATTTAGATTTGTCAGAATAATAGTATAGGGTGGCCCAGGACAACCATAGCTCCAGATGGCTACCCACTTGCCAGCCTCTCATAGTTTTGGACAAACACACTTTCCCCCCTTACCCTCCTCCCAGAGGAAAAAATCCATTTCCTCTGCTAGTTTTTCTTTTTCCCTCAGGAAAGGAGAGATTACTGGGAAATGGTGCTCCTCCCAGTTTTCTCTGGATAAAAGGCCAGTCCGTCCAGCTCCTATTTTGAGCCCCTAGAGCATCAGGCTTGTGTGGGTCTGCCTTCCCGGCTATGATTTCACTTCTGTGTTGTGACTTGGGTTATTTGTTTTCCCCACAAAAATACTTCCACCCAAGATCGAGGGAGGGGAGGGTGGAAGCCTAAGTGAATGGGAACAGGAATCTGAACATCACTGTGGCCCTTTCCTTAAAGGCTACGTCCGAGTTGATCCCACGTGGGATCTGATCTCACAGCATGTCATGGAAAGGTTGCTTTATCCTCTTCTCTTTTAACTGATGAGATGCCAAGTTTGTTCCTTAGTGTTTACAGTAAGAGTTGTTTATTTTGAGACTCTTTCCGTGTTATTCAGGAAAGGAATATACTTTGAGACAAGAGCCCCAGGAAGTTTATTTTTGGTGATTAGGACTGAAGAGTTTATGCTTTAGATTTTCACTTTCCATACAATTACATGGAAACTCAGTACACAAAGGAGAAGATATTCGGTTGCAAAGACCCCAGATGCAATAGTGGCAGTCAGCAGCAGACCACTGGGCACAAAAAAAAAAGCATGATTAATGTGGCCAGACATTTCATTTTGCCAAAATGAGAGGTTTGAGTGGATAGAGCCTCCTATTCCCCTCCTTGGGTGCTGCTTTACTTTTTGCCCCTTGGGCTTCTTTGAAAGTGTGAAGGCAACCAGGAAATTTCGCTCTTTTTCAGGGATCTCTGCTTGGTTTTCACACTCATCACATGGGCTCCCCATGATTTGCATCATCTTCTGCTCTCATAAGATCTATCTCTCACTCTGGGGCCTCATGTAGCTTGGCATCTGGGAGGGAGGAAGAGAGGGAGGCAGAGAGAGAGAGAAAGAGAGAAGAGAGAGACAACCAGATAAAGAAAGGGAGAGAGAGAAAGAAAGGAGGAGAAGGAGAGAGAGAAAGAGGAGAGAAGGAAAGGAGAGAAGTAGAGAAGGAAAGAAGGAAGGAAAGAAAGAAAGAAAGAAAGAGCAAGAGAAAGAGAGAGAATGAGAAAGAGAACGAGAACGAAAGAAAGAAAAAAGAAAGAAAGAAAAAAGAAAGAAAGAAATTATTCCACTCACTGGGGAAAGTTCCATGTGTTGTGAGCAGATAGCAAAGTGAGATGACTCTAATAGGAGGATTTCTTTCATCTAAGGATAGTAAAGAATTGATGCGGCAAGGTATGAATAATCATGGCCTAGTGGAAAGAACAAGAGTCTAGGAGTCAGAGGCCCTGGATTCTAGTCCTAGACCCACCGTTTACCTGCCATGTGACTTTGGGCAAGTCACTTAACTTTTGTTTGACGCAAAACCTTCTACAAAATGGGGATTAAATACCTGTTCTCCTTCCTACTTAGACTATGATCCCCATGTGGGACCTGATTTTCTTGTATTTACCCCAGCCCTTAGTGTGGTGGTTTGTCAATATAGTAAGCACTTAACAAATAGCACAATCATAATAATAATTGTTATTAGTCATACATCGGACTGGCAACCAACGAAAGATGTAGCATACAAAGAGAAAAGCCAAATTGTATAATGTGAGATTTATTTTAAATAAATGGCTTTTCTTTTTCTAAATGCGGGTCAAATGGCAGAACCTACAGTGCGAGTGGGTCTTAAAGACTTCCAACTCTGCCACCATCTTGCAGTAGTCCCAATTTTTTCTCAATTCTTTAAATTACCTATTAAAGGATATACAAACATCAGCCTCTGCTGCTTAACTAGGATTTAGTTAGTAGGGGGACAGGGAAGTTGTCCTAGTTCATTTATTTATTATTCACCCAGCATTTAGTATGGTGCTCATCACAGAGCAGGAGCTCACTAGATAACATTACAACTTCTAGTAGGTGAAAAGCACTCTTAAAAAGTCTCAAAATTAGGAGCCACAGAAATATGATCAACTAATGATGTTTATTAAGTGCTTACTGAGTGCAGAACAGTGTTCTAAGCACGTGGAAAAGTACAATACAACAGAGTAGGTTGTTCCCTGTAAACTTGTTATGGGCAGGTACTGTATCCACTCATTCTGTGGTATCATCCTCTTCCAAGTGCTTAATAAAGTGCTCTGCACATAGTAAGTGCTCAATAAATACCGTTGATTGATTGCCCACAACTGATGCTTCTATTGTTAGTACGGAAGCTCCAAGTAGCATTATGTGCCTCCTGAAAAAATAACTGCTTTGTTTCCTCCCCTGGCAGGCTAGTAGCTGCGTGATCATGGTAGCATTATCTATCACTGGAAATAAGTGACGCTGCTCATAAGTAAGAGCTAAATTGGGAAGCAGCTTGGCTCAGTGAAAAGAGAACTGGCCTGGGAGTCAGAGGACCTGAGTTCTAATCCTAACCCTCTCATTTGTCTGCCCTGTGACCTTAAGGAAATCATCTAACATCTCTGTATCTCCATTACCTCTTCTGTAAAATGGAGATTAAATTCTCCTTTCTCCAATTTAGACTCACAGCCCCATGTGCAACAGGGGCTGTGTCCAACCTGATCATCTTATATCGACCCCAGTGCTTAGTATAGTGCCTGCTGGCACAAAGAAAGTATTTAAAAAGAGCAATGTTTAGAGAAAATGTGGATTGAGCACTGGTTGAATTGACCAAACTTAGAGCTGAGTATTAGGGATCTCTGTTATCTCCATCTTGGTGTGGGCACATAGCTCCCTTGGGTTTGCCTTATATGACTGAGCGTGTGGGTGGGGGGGGAATGTTATTAGCCACCAGAAAATGCACATCACTGTGCTAGAAGGCACAAGCATGCTTAAAATAAAGGTTGGTCATTGGCTTTATCACTGGTGCTGCTGTTGTCTTTCTAGCAGATGCAGGGAATCTTTATGTTCAAGTGAAGTTACAAGCCCGGTGTGGGCAGGAATTGTCTCTCTTTACTGCTGAATTGTACTTTCCAAGTGCTTAGTGCAGTACTCAATTAATACATTTGAATGAATGAATGAATGAATGAATGAATGAATGATACATTTTTCCTCTTTGCCAGGAGATACAGGATGTGAGGAGTGATGATGAAGAGGAGGTCCTGTCTGAAGACAATGAACCTGAGTGTCTGAAAAATGGCCATGGATCAGCAGCCAGAAACCCAATTCCCAATGGCCAGCATGTTCATTAGCTCCAAGCAGGCATCCCTCTTGCCCTCATGCCTGCTCTGTCATCCTCTAGATTGTAAGCTCGTTATGGGCAGGGAACGTATCTACCAACTCTGTTTTACTGTACTCTCACAAGTGCTTAGTACAGTGCTCTGCACACAGTAGGCACTCAATAAATATGATTGATTGATTTATCATCCAACTCATCATGCTGCCCAGAGCCCGGGATCAAGAGGCTCTTCCTTGTCACCGATTGATTGATTGCAGCAACAAGATCTGGAGAAAAGCCCAGTTTCAAAGAAATTTTGCTTAACTTAACAAGAATGTGTTAATGACCCCCTTGAAGTTCTTTAAACGTTGCACACTGGTGTGTGAAACATATACCCACTGGATTTTACAGCAGATAGGAATCAAACTGGTGAAGGATTTCAGAGCCTTCTCAGAAGAACCCTTTAAGTTCGAATTAAGTTAATCATCACTTTCTGAAGTTTGAATTTTAAATATCCATCTGTGGCCACCTAACCCACCTTGTAATTGTGCCGAGTTTTGCAAAATTCACATTGTTTAAATCAAATGTCCTCATGGCTCCAATGGAGTAGGCATTTGGGGGCTAAATATTGATGGAATCATGTAGGAGAAAAGTTCAGGAATAAAGTCCCCTCTGTTTTCAGGTTGGGTTCTAAGTAAAATCCAGTCCAATTCCAGAATGTGATGCTTTTGCATGACATTGCTATGAAACAGAGCTTTATGCTTTTTTTCCTAGTTTTCTAGTCCACCATGGCCAAGTCTGTATGGGCAAGTGTATTTTCACTAGAAGAATAATTTTTGATCCAAATCTGCAAAGGGGCAAAACAAATCACTGGCATCAAGTAAGTCATGGGAACAGTGCTATACTGACAAGCAAAGTAGTTTGAGTCCTTAGTATCTTTAATTCTGCCTCCAGACCAGATCCAGGAACACTGTTGTCATCATGGTGACCATAGTACAGTCACCAAAAACTAAGGAGACTCACCTCGGGGTGGGAGGGACAGCAAGGTGCTATCAGCACTCTCAGCAACCAGTCAGGTAGAATTCCTGGGTCCTCCTGGAGAAGACTCCCAAACTCTCTCCCAAAACCATGACACTGGAAGATCAGTTGATATAGATAAACTTAACAAAAACCCATTAGTGACACTGATAATCAGACTGTAAATGTTTGTATTGCTAAGCAACATTTGGTTGAAAGCTTGCCTTTGCGGAAGGATTTGTATCTTGTCCCCAAATGGTCAGGATAATTAAGTGCCCTGCTTTCCATTTTACTGAAGTGTATTTCTTTTCATCATCCCAAACACAATGTGTGAATTTTCACATTGGTTTAGGGATAACACTGGCTCTGGAAGGAAGCTGATATGACTGGATTGTTTGAGGATTAAAGTCGACATGGAATCTGATTGGATCGTTATTTAAGGATTGTGCTAAATTTCCATTTTGTGTATGCATTTAATATCAGCTAGAGCTCTGTGTCCCTGCAGCCACTCAAGATGGAAGAAGACTGGTCCTGCCCAGGTAGGATACAAGAAAGTGAGAAGGGTTTTAGGGTTGGGACTCTGCCTCTCTTCTAAGGAATCTGCTACCGCTTGTAAGTAACCAGCAAACAAAGACCTCTGCTGCCGAGAAAGAAGCACTTCCTCCCTGTCACAGCTCCTAAAATTAAAGTCCTGTTGCAACTGCCACAGTGACAGAAGAATAGCCAAGGGACACTGTGGAGATTGGAAACAGAATACCAAGCCGGGGGAATCAAGTGTGCAGGATTTGAAAAAGCTGGAAACGGAAGAAGATATTAAAAATAAGAAGTTGCAGGTGCTGAGCAGAAAGAGTATTGGGTTTGCAGAGCTTTTGAAAAGATGGAAATGCAGAGCAATATTATTTTTATGGTGGGAATAGCTGCAGAGGCCTTAACCACTGTTGCTGGTTTGAGCACTATGGTGAATATGATTGGGATTCCTAGATAAGGAGGCAACTATGGTCTATCTCATGAAGAAAAGCCAGTATAGGGGCCTCACTGCTGCTGAAGGAGTTTGATCATTCCCAGATAGTAACCTTTCCATTCCAGAGGAGTCAATTTCCTTCAAGGTTTCTCACCTTGAAAATATCAGAGCAGCCCACAACTTCAAAGGATTTTTGTTTCCAGTGGTTGAGTCTCCTGCTTAATACCCTCATTTTCTCCCTCTGATCAGTGGTTCTGGAAGCAGTAGCCACATTCATAGTTGGGAAACCTATGTTTTATTAAACAGAGATTTCTCCTGAAAACTCAATATTTGTAATCCATTTTTTGGGTTTCATTTCTATTTTGGGGAGCATTGTGAATTGTTTTCTTAGCGTACAATTGGAATTAAAGATGGACACTAATAGTGAACTTTATAAAAATGAACAAGTTATATTCTTTAAATTGGAAATAGAACCTTTAAAATTGCTTCCAAGAAATATTTTTAGAAAATGTATGCCTGTCACTGTTGGAAAACAGTTCCACTGAGGAAAGATTAAAAGAATCTATGCTGTTTAACCCAGAGAAATACAGCTAAGATGTGACTTTAATGACTGTCTTCAAAGTTATGAGGGGTGGGGGCATTATGAGGATGTTAATCAGTTGCCCTCTGTGTCTTCTGAAGACCAACCAAGAGAAAATGGACTCAAATTAAAGCAGAGGAAATTGGGGTTAGAGGCACAGAGGTAAGCTGCAAGGTGCTATATGCTAGAATAAGCTACTGGGGTGATTTTGGAGGCTTCATTCCTGGAGATATTTAAGAAAAGAATTGAAGACCACCATTTTGGTTGGTTTAGTTATTTACCTGCCATAGCGCAGAGGGCTGGACCAGTAGATCTCTTGAGATCCCTTACAGCACAATTTTTGTATGATCATCTAACAGGAAAAATGGGATAATATACATCACTTTTCAGCTTCCCTTTACATTTGCTTGGCTAAGCACAATAGCAAATTCACACTGTATTATGTGTATATATATATAATATATGTAAAACTTCACTTTGGTAAAGTAAAACCAACAACAGTTGATTTTTATAGGATTCTCACATTTGCAAATATCCTACTTTCCTGATTCAGTTGCACAATTAATTTCTCTATACATTTTTTGTATGGCTGTTGTCATTCTATGTACATACTTTGTGCTTCTTTAGGAGTGCAATATCTCCTTAAGGTAGCTTGTCTACTGCTTCCATTTTCTAGTGACTTCACTTGGAAGATGGAGATTGAAAAAATTGGAAAAGAAACTGGACTAGATGTCTAAACTATTTTTTTCCCTCACATTTGCATGTTATTTGAGATGTCATTTGAATTCTGACATAGCACTGGTTGAAGAGGATGTTCCACTGGTTAAAGGGGCCATGTACATTTTCATTACTTCACTGTGGGGATTTTGTGATTAATTTTAAAGGAAGAGTTCTTCTTGAAGCAAAGCCTTAGAATTATAGTTGAAGAAGCTATAACGCGAACCATAAATTGCTATGTTAAAGTAGTTCAAAATAAAAGCAAAAAGAAGTCTCTCCTGGAGTTGAAAGTTCATACTAAATGTCACTCAATGGATGCAAATGGTGGGAAAGAAATGCAACTTCATTTTCTTGCTTCTGTGGGAGAGGTGATTTCTCTGGGATGAAGACTCATCTGAATCTGGAGATGAATGGAGTTATAGTGCTCTTCTAAACCATTCTATTTGGAGGTTTTGAGGAGAAGTTAAAAAGCAGACAAGGGCTCCGAGGAGAATGGTCTTCACCCTCAGACAAGAGCAGCTCCAAGAAGTAAGCTGGCTTTTATTTATCCCTGGCCCTGAACCTCCCTGGGAGGGGTAAGGTTTCTTCGAGCTCATTTTGTGCCAGGGTTTTTTGGGACATAGCTTCAGCTCCTTTGGGCTGATTCCTAGGGTCTCTCCTTGGCCCCTCTAGTTCTTAGTTCTTATCTAAAAGGATCAGTGACAGGGAATATGTACAATAGTGCAAGTCCTTTCATTTTCACCTGGTCTTTAACTCTCTTAAACCCCTTGTCCATTCCATCTGAGGCCATCATAATAAGGTAGGTACGAGCATTTAGACCCCTGCTTTTCTTCCTGAACAAATTAAGCACTGAATTTGAGGTTGCCCCAGTGGGTCATTGTGTCAGATCCAAGCCAGACCTGCTAGGTAAATTCCCCCAGGGATCCCCCAACACTGCATCAGCCTCTCCAACCTGGGCCCGGATAACTTGGGGTGGGCCAGGTCCAAAGTTTCCAGGAAAAGGGTGCCATTTACCCCCTTGGACTCAGCTCAATGTTAGCTAACAGATTTGGGATGTTAGGGCTATTTCTCATGACCAAGAAACCCAAGAAAACCCTGAACTATCCTGCAAAAACTGCAAGTAGAAGAAACCTGGGAGGATATGAGTAGAAACTGCCTACTACTGTATAAAGCATCACTTCTAACAGAGTGATAGCTCCTCATCTGTTGTCTGCATCATGGTCAGTTTTTTTCGAGGCACATCATTTCTCTGTCTCTGCAGGACCTATCTCTGCCCTGTGAGGTTTTCTCTCCATGGGGTCCTTCCAAAAGGAACGTATTTCTCTTCCCCTTTGTGTTGGGCTGATTACTTGCCATTACAATTTCTGGATAAGATATGATGAACCTAGCACAAGATGAGTGAATTCTGTGTTATCCAAACAGAAAACTTGTTTGGTCCATTAAAAAAATATTGAAATGCATCAAAGTGGATTTTATCCAGTCTACAAGTATATGCACACACACACCTGAGTATCTGTAGAGCAGGTGCTAGGGAAATATATGTGCACTTGTCCTGCATCTTTCATCCTTTAACCACAATATTAATCAAACCCTTTTGAAGTCTTCATTTATTATTAGAGCACAAACTAGGAGTCAGCTTTAAAGACACAGATGAAATTACATTTGGCAGAACACATGATCTTAGCCAGAAACTTTATAAGGAATTTTTTAGTGGCAGGCATGTTTCAATGTGAATCCCCTAACCCCCACAAACTTTTCCCATCTAGGAATTCCAGTGCTGTGACCAATTAGGACCCGTGGGCATCACTGTGCTGCTTGGGAGTCCTGGAATCAACACTGTTAACTAGCAACGTTTTGTCTTTCTGGAAAGCAGATAAGCAATGAATGGAAGAAAGGGAAGTTTGCCAATAGCCTTCTGGGCTCCAAAGGCTCCCCTCTGCCCAGGTAACTATCTTAATCAAGTCAGATAGGAAAGCCTTCAAGACTGTTGTCCTAATTGAAACCTTCATCATTTCTGGGAAGAGTTAGCCACCCTCAGGATCAGGCAATAGATGCAGACTCACAGTAAAGCAGAACGGTAAAACTAAATGCCTTTTCCCTTTCAGAGCATAGAAGATTGAGCTTATATTGTTCACCTCTTCTGCCCCACAGGTAAGTTCATCTTGTCCCCCTTTCCCCAACCCCTAAGAATGGCTGAGTCGGGGTCTATTTAGGGGCCTAAAACCACAGACCACGTTCCATGTGTCAGCTACAATGTCCCTCCCCATCATTCAAATTGTGGGTTATCCTAGTCACATTCATGGCTGCCAACTTAAACATGAACTGTTCTCAGGGGTCAAATCTACAGAGGTTGGAAAGGCTGACAGCCAGCAGTGTTGTGTAATTTATTGGGAAGAGTCACAAATCCCAGAGTGTCTCAGCTGAGAATCTGTAACTCTTGACTCTCGCCTACCTTTCTCCTGATACTGCACTTGAACCAACAGCCTGCAGACCTGGCTCAACTGTCATCTTTTAGTGGATGACATTTAAACCTATATCCCCAGATGGATCTCTCACCTGTTTTCTAGGTTCCCTTATTTTCCTCTCTCTGAGATAACTCCTCTTGACCCTCCTGCTGCCCCATTTAGATTGAGTGAGTCTAAAAAAGAACTCCTCATTTTCCCTTCTAAACCCCTCTCTTCCCAACTTGTACATCCCACTGCATTTCTCTCTTGGAAGACTGATTCCTTTTTCTCATCCTCTATGACATCCATGTTACTCTCTTGCCATTTGTTTCTCTAATATTTCACCAATGTACTGATGCATACACCCTCTTCTCTCGACAGTCACCACCAGAAGTAGCTAGTATTTATTGAGTGCTCATTTGGTGCAATGCACTGTACTAAACACTAGGGAAATACACACTAGAGAAGAGACACATTAAGAGACACATTCCCTGCCCACAAGAAGCTTACACTCTAACAGAGGTAATGGACATACATTTACAAATAGAATAAACTCAAGATGAATTTTTTTTATGCCATTTGTTAAGCACTTACTATGTGCCACATACCAGGTACCGCACTAAGCACTAGGTGAATACAAGCTAATCAGGTTGGACAAAGTTCATGCTCACTTGGGGTTCCCAGTCTTAATCCTCATTTGACAGATGTGTAACTGAGGCACAGAAAAGTTAAGTGACTTGTCCAAGGTCTCAAGGCAGACAAGGGGTGGAGCTGGGATTAGAATGCTGATCTTTCTGATCCCCAGGCCTATCCACCTCAAGAGTGCTGAGGATGGGGTTAAAGTTCATAACTGCTAAAGATGGAATGGCTGTATATGACAGAGTGCTGGCAAGGGCTTTTGGAGGAGGTGAAATTTTAGGAAGGTTTTGGATGTGGGCAGAGCTGTGGTTTCCACCTTCATTCAGGCCTTTATCACTGTGAACCTCCATTCCTGCGAATACCCTGGCTGACTTTCATGCCTCTACTTTTGTTCCTTTCATTTTTCTAAAATAATTTCAGTCCATGTTAACCCACTCCTCAAGAATCTCCTGTGATTGCCCATCCATTTCCACATCACACTCCTTACCATTGGTTTAAAAACACTTTATCACCTTTCCCCCACCAATCTTACTTCACTGATTTCCTACTCAACCCAGCATGCTCACTTCATTCTTCTAATGCCAATCTACTCACTATATCTCAATCTTTTTTATCTTGCTACCAACCCTTCACCCACCTCCTGCCTCTGGCCTGGAGCTACCTTCCTCTTCATATCCAACAGACCGTTGCACTCCCCACCTTCAAAGCATTATTAAAATTCCATATCTTCCAAAAGGCCTTCCCCGACTAAACCTTCATTTCCCCTCTCCTTTTCCCTTCTATGTCATCCTTGCATTTGGATTTGTACCCTTTAATCACCTCACCCTCAGACACAGAGCACATTATGTACATATTCATAATTTATTTCAACGTCTGTCTACCCCTCTAGAATGTAAGGTCCTTGTAGGCAGGGAACATTTTTTACCAACTCAGTTGTATTGAACTCTCCCAACTGCTTAATATGGTGTCCTGCATACAGTAGGCACTCAATAATTACTACTGATTCATTCCAGTAGGCAATCAGTCAATGGTATCTCTTGAATACTTACTGTGACCAGAGCATCATACTAAGCATTTAGGAGAGTACAATACAGTAAGGATTGTAGACCAAAGTCCTGACCTCTGGAACTTACAATCCACATTCAGTAGCAAGAATCACCAAAAGTGAGATAGACCAATTATTCTACACTTCAGAACCTACAGTGTATCCAAAAAACTCCTGCATCTGACTCAAGGTCATGATCACTGCATTCAAGACTTTATAGGAGCTCCCTTCCCTTTTCCTCATGGATCTCTTATTCTGATATACCCCTCCTTATACCATCTCATTACCCAAGCTACACTCTTCACTGTGACCTACTCAGTGTTGTCCCACCTCCAAATTATAACTTACATCCAGGATGCCTCCCTATTCCATTTGGCCAAACCACCTCCTTCTCCTTCGAAAACCTACTGAAAGTCTTCCATCTACATGAAGTCTTTCTTGACAGACAACCCTCCCCTGCCCCCTTCACACTACTTTAATTAGACCACCAACTATTTTTTCCTTATCATTTATGTACCTAATTATAAATTTTAGTGTTTCATACTTTCCTTGTCTCTGCTATTCAAGTGTTAATTTAGTCAGGAGCAGGAATCTCATACCCTTCTTGTAATTCTCTTCACAGTCTATTGCAAATTGATGATCAGTAAATACAGACAATGATGATGAGTGCAATATTGAGGTATTGCACTTTTTAGTCTGAGATCTACTGGCAATACTACCTGGGGAGAGGAGGCTACTTAGACCTCAAGCTATCTCCATTTCAGACCCAGGCCAGACTTTTCATTGTATCAGGGATTAATGAGCAGTGTATGTTAGTCAGAATCAATGTGATTGCAGAAAGCAAAAGCCAAAAGTTGAGAACTTTCAGGCAGGACTTTTGTGGTAAGGTGAAAGAGAACAGGTCCCCTTCTAACCGTTCTATGCATCTACCAGAGACACTAGATTTAAGAAAAGAAAGGTCTAGAATCAAAGATCTTGTGGTGATGATACCTGAGGCCTGGGAAACCTAGGTAATCACTCTTCTAGAATCTTCCAAGAACTATAAAATCCATAAACCCTTTTTTTTAAAAAGAAATTGGTATTTGTCAAGTGTTTACTGTGCCAAGCACTCTTCTAACTGTTGGGGTAGATGTAAGGTAAATAGATTGGACACAGTATACATGTCCCACATGAAGCTCACAGTCTTAATTCCTAATTTATCAAATGAGATAACTGAGGCACAGAGAAGTAAAGTGACAAGGTCACACAGCAGACAAGTGGCAGAATGGGGGTTAGAACCCAGGTCCTCTGACTCTCATCCCCATGCTTTCCACTAAGCCATGCTGCCACTCAACCTTATTGGAAGCCCGCTGCCAAGTCCGAAATCTGGGTATAACGGACCCACCTCCTATCCTTGCTGCCCTCTCCCTACCCGTCCTTCCTTTCTCCACTCCCCCACCATCACACCTCTCTGCCTCATCCTTCCTTTGATGGACATGGGCAGGAATACAGAAGAGATACTTGGGTTCAGGATGTTTTCAATGAATTTAAGAGAGTAGTATTGTGACCCTGAGCCAGAGACAGGAGATGAGGATAAGTGCTCTAGGACATGCAATTTCTACCAGTGGGAATATAAACTGGAGGAAGAAACACAGAAAAACTATTCAGGAAAGGCCATATCCCATTGTTCGTGCCAAACAATACAGTGCTGGCTCAGAACATATGCTAAACACAAAGAGCAATTTCTCCATTAAGCTAGCAGAGCGGGAAAGGGCACGTAATACTGTATCTTTGGAAAATGTAAACACAGAATGATGTTTTCGATGTTTTAGATAAGAGAAAAAGAAATCTGGAAATAATTATAGCTTCTCACCTACTTCTTTGTTTCTTATATGCAAGAGACTCTGCTGCTGCTTTTAAAGCATTAATTCATCATGTTCCCCTCAGTCTTTTTTATGGGCAGGGTAGAGCCTCCTACTCTGCATGGCCTTCATTTATGTCATTTGATTGTCTGTTATCTTAAGTGTCCACAGCTGGGGATGGGTGCCTGTAGAGTCCTTGTTTTTCTTTCTAAATCAGCAATTTTTTTCTTCACAGCTTGCAACTCTCTTGTAGCCAACACTCACAGATTCCTGCTCAATTTATTTGAAATATGCTCAAGGCCCCACCACATTTCGCAAAATGAAAAAATAGAAACATTATGGCAGAGCTCTTCAACTTCATTTGCATTACGAGCATTAAAGGACTAGAGCCTCTCCGGTTTACCTGGGGGGTGAAACCACTGAACGTTTTGGGAATGGTTGGGAAAATCACTTCAGCTTCCAAAGGGAAAAGATGAGAAGCTGTATGGCCTGGTGTAAAGAGAATGAGTCTTGGAATCAGAGGACATGGTTTCTAATCCTGGCTCTGCCACTTTTCTGCAGTGCGACCTTGGGCAAATCTCTTGACTTCTCTGTCCCTCAGTTACCTCATCAGTAAAATGGGGATTCATCAGTCAATCAGTGGTATTCACTGAGTGCTTATTATGTGTACAGCACTGTTCTAAGTGCTTGGGAGAATACAATACAAGAGAATAAGGAAACATGCTCCCTGCCCATAACGAGTTTATGAGCCCCCTGTGGGACACTCACTGTGTCCAGGCTTATTACCGTGTATCTACCCCAGAGCGCAGTACAGTGCCTGACACATCGTAAGTGTTCAGCAAACATGATTTTTTTTAAAAAAGAGGGGAAATTACAGCCTAACATTTCCACCTGTGAGGCTTCTTGTACCTAACTTTATTATTCTAGTTAGGAGCCAGTGCTGAAAGACAATCTGGAGGGACACCCATTTTTTCCCTCAAATTCTTAAGAAAAATAATTTATCTCAGGTTTTAAATCCACAATCCAAACCAAAACAGGAATATTGTTCTTTCAAACTTCAGGATGGCTTCTTCTTCAGACTTCCTTGTGGTCAGTGGAGATTGTTGACGCCATTTGGACGGTGTGAAAAAGAAATGGTCCTTTTCACTCTTCTATAATAAGGAGGTTTATATCCCATATATCCCAGAGTTCACTGAAAAACAACCAGATCTAATGAAGGAAAGGAATCCCAAATAACCCTGATGTAACCAAGGAATGACTGGGGATTTTGTTTTTCTGTATCCTTTATCAAAGGGGCTAGGGGTAAATTAATAACATTTGGGAAGGTAGAGTTAATTAAAATAATTAAAAAATGATAGAAAGAATAGATCAAGGTGAGCATAATAGATATCCATCAATGCTATTTATTGAGCATTTACAGGATGCCCAGCACTGTATTAAGCACTTGGGAGAGTACAGTAGCATGATACCTGCCCTCCAAGGAGCTTACAGCTTAGTGGGAAAGACAGAAATAAATTGAATTACACCTAGAGAAAATGGCAAAGTATAGGATATATAGATATATATATATATATTGGAGCTGATGTTGGAGTATCAAAAGCTTAAGAGAAGTATCAAAAGCTTAAGAGAAGCAGTGAGTCTAGTAGATAGTGGATAGAGCTCTGACCTGGAAGTCAGAAGAACCTAGATCCCTGCTCCACCACTTGTCTGCTGTGTGACTTGGGAAAGTCCCTTCACTTCTCTGTGCCTCAATTCCCTCATCTGTAAAATGGGGATTAAGACTGTGTGCCCTTTGTGGCGCAAGGACTTTGTCCAACCTGACTAACGTGTATCTACCCCAGTGCTTAGAACTGTGCCTGCCACATAATAAGTGCTTAACAAATACCATAAAGAAGAGGTATAGGCCCAAGTGAAAGGTGATCCAGAAGGGAGGGAAATAGCATGGGGAAATGAGGCGTTAGTCGGGGAAAACTTCTTGGAGTAGATATGATATGATAGGATACTGAAAGTGGGGAGAGTGGTAGTTTGTTGGCTATGAAGCAGGAGAGAGTTCCAGGCCAGAATGAAGATGTGGGCAAAGGGTCATCAGTAAACCTGATGAGAATGAGGTACAATGAGTAAGTTGGCTTTAGAGGAACTAAAAATGATCTGGGAAGTAAAGTATGAACTGGAGACTGGAAGAAGAAGAGGAGGTTGATGCAGTAGCCAATGTGGGGTATGGTAAGTGCTTGAACGAGAGTGGTAGCAGTCTGGATGGGGAGGAAGGGGCAGAATTTAGAGGTGCTATGAAAGTAGCATTTAGTGACAGATTGATTACGCAGGTTAAATGAGAAAGAAGGTTTCAGGATAATGCCCAGGTAATGGGATATCTCTTCTTAAATTCAATCAATTAATCATAATTATTGAACACTTACTGTGTGCAGAGCACTGTAGCACACACTTGGGAGAGTACAATGTAACAGAGTTGATAGACTTATGCTCTGCCCACAGTGAGTTTACAGTGTAGAGAGGGAGGCAGACATTAATATAAATAAATAAACAAATTATGGATATGTCATTAAGTGCTGTGGGGCTGAGGGAGGGGTGAATAAGGAGTGCAAATACAAGTGCAAGGGTGACATAAAAGCAGTATGGCCCAGTGGATAGAGCACAGGCCTGGGAGTCAAAAGAATCTGAGTTCTAATCCCAGTTTTGCCACTTGTCTGCTATGTGACCTTGGGCAAATCATTTTATTTCTCTGTGCCACAACTTCACCTGTAAAATGAGATTTAATAATAATAATAATAATAATAATGTTGGTATTTGTTAAGCGCTTACTATGTGCCGCGCACTGTTCTAAGCGCTGGGGTAGACATAGGGGAATCAGGTTGTCCCACGTGGGGCTCACAGTCTTCATCCCCATTTTACAGATGAGGGAACTGAGGCACAGAGAAGTTAAGTGACTTGCCCACAGTCACACAGCTGACAAGTGGCAGAGCAGGGATTCAAACCCATGACCTCTGACTCCCAAGCCCGTGCTCTTTCCACTGAGCCACGCTGCTTCTCTATATTTAAGAATGTGAACCCTATAAGAAGCAGCGTGGCGCAGTGGAAAGAGCACGGGCTTTGGAGTCAGGGCTCATGAGTTTGAATCCCAGCTCTGCCACTTGTCAGCTGTGTGACTGTGGGCAAGTCACTTAACTTCTCTGTGCCTCAGTTCCCTCATCTGTAAAATGGGGATTAAGTCTGTGAGCCCCACGTGGGACAACCTGATTCCCCTGTGTTTACCCCAGTGCTTAGAACAGTGCTCTGCACATAGTAAGTGCTTAACAAATACCAACATTATTAAGTTTCATGGACTGTGTCCGACCTTGTACCTACCCCAGTGCTTAGTACAGTGCCTGGCACTTAGTAAGTGCTTAACAAAGACCACTTAAAAAAAAAAGAAAAGGAGAAAAGGAAATGAAGACTTTGTCAGGAAAGGCCTCTTGCCTTCCATAAGGCTTTGGAGGTGGGGAGACTAATCATCTGTCAGATATGAAGAGGGAAGGTGTTCCAGGCCAGAGACTGGAAATGGCTGAGTGATCAGCGGTGAGGTAGATGAGATCGAGATACACTGAGTACATTGGCATTAGAGGAGCAAAGTGTGAGTATGTTGTAGTATGAAAGCAGCAAGGTAAGGTAAGAGGGGGAAAGGTGATTGAGTTATTTAAAGCTGAAGGTAAGAAGTTTCTGTTTGACAGGGAGGTGAATGGGCAACCCCTGAAGGTTCTTGAGGAGTGGGAAAAGGTGAAGTGAATGTCTTTGTAGAAAAATGATCTAGGCAGCAGAGTGGAGTGGGGAGAGACAGGGGGCAAGGAGTCTGGTACAGTAATCATAGAGGATAAGATAGTTGATCGGATTATTATGGCAGCATTTTGGATGGAGAGGAAAGAATGGATTTTAGCAATGTTGTGAAGGTTGAATTGACAGGGTTTGGTTACAGATTAAATATGTGCTTTGAATGAGAGAAATGAGTACAGGATAACGCCAAGGTTATAGACTTGTGAGACAGGGAGGATAGTGGTGTTGCCTACAGTGATGGGAAACAAAGCAGGGAGGGCAGAGTTTGGATGGGAAAATAAGGAGTTCTGTTTTGGACATGTTAGGTTTGAGATGTTGATGGAACATCCAAGTAGAGATGTCCTGATAGGGAGGAATTGCGAGGCTGCTGAGAAACAGAGAGATCAGGATTGGAGATGTAGATTTGGGAATCATCCACATAAAGATAGTAGATGAAACCATGGGAATGAATGAGTTCTGTATTAATTCATTCAATCTTATTTATTGAGCACTTATTATGTGCAGAACACTGTACTAAGCACTTGGAAAGTACAATTCAGCAATAAAGAGAGACAATCCCTGCCCACACTGGGCTTACAGTCTAGAAGGGGAGAGACAGGGAGTGGGTGTAGATGGAGAATAGAAGGGGACCTAGAACTGAGTTCTGATGGACTTCCAGATTTAGGGGGTGCAAGGCGGAAGAGAAGGTTGTGAGGGACTGAGAAGGGACTGAGAAGGAGTGGCCAGAGAGAGATTGAAGGAGAAGCAGGAGAGGTTAGTGTCAGTGACGTCAAACTTGGATAATGATTACAGGAGAAGGGAGAGATTGATAGTTTGAGAGGCAGCTGAGAGGTTGAGGACAATTAGGATGGAATAGAGGCCATTAGATTTGGCAAGAAGGAAATCATTAGTGAAATTTGAGAAGGCTATTTCTATGGAGTGAAGGGGGAGGAAGCCCTCTAGGAGGGGGTCAAGGAGAGAATTGGAGGGGCAGAAGTAGAGACTACAGGAGCAGACAACTCGCTCAAGTAGATTGGAGAAGAATGGTAGGAGGGAGATTGGATGATAGCTGAAGGATCTGTGGCGTCCAGAGAGGGGTTTTTCTTAGGACAAGGGAGCCTGTTTGAAAACACTGGGGACAAAGCCACTGGAGAGAGAACAGTTAAAGATTGTGGTCAGGGAGGGAAGAAGGGAGAGAGCAAGTGCTTTGAAAAGGTACTATGGAATGGGATCAGAGGGGCAAGTGGAAGGGGTGAATTTTGAGAGGAGGCAAGAGGTCTCTTGAGATACTGCTGGTAAAGATGGGAGAGTTGAAGAAAGAATCGGGGAGATTTTGGGGAAATCATGCCTGATGGTTTCAGTTTTCTCAGTAAAGTATATGACCAAGTCATTAAGGACCAGAAATGAGGGAGACAGAGGGACAAGGGGGGTTGAGGAGGGAGTTAAACGTCTGAAACTACTGGCCAGGGCAATGGGTATGGAAGTCAATAAGGTTGGAGAAAAAAATGTTGCTAGGCAGAGAAAAGGGCAGAGCTAGAACAGGCAAAGGATGAACTTGAAGTGGGTGAAGTTGGTCTGATATTTGGATTTCCACCAGCAGCGGTCTGTGGCTCATGCACAGGAGCAAAGGAAGCGGACTGTGGTGGTGATTCAGGGCTGTGGTCTGTGGTACAAAATCAACAGAGGGATAGGGAAGTGAGTGATTTGAGTTCAGTGGAGAGAGTGGTGCTGAGGGCGGCAATTCAGTCATCAAGGGAAGGTGCTTTGAGTATGGAGACGAAATGGGGCATGATGACTTGAGAAAATTGGATGGGTCAAAATATTGGAGGTCACTGTGGGGGATGAGGACAGATTTGCTGGGAGGGGGTGTAGAGGAGAGAAGGCAGATGTGAAGGTTGTGATCAGTAAGGGTAGAAGCTGTACAGTGAAAAAAGATGATGAGATTGAGTGGGTGAGATGGGGTAGAGCAAGAGGTCACTGGAGTTGAGAAATATCTGAAGAATATTAATAATTGAGGTATTCGTTAAGAGATTCTATGTGCCAAGAAATGTACTAAGCCCTGGGCTAGGCATAAGATAATCAGGTTGGACGCAGTCCTTAGTCCACATTGGGGCTCCCAGTGTAAACAGGAGGGAGAGAAGTCCTCATTTTACATCTGAGGAAACTGAGGCACAGTTAAATTAATTAACTAGCCTAAGGTCATGCAACAGATGAGTTTCAGAGTCTGGATTAGAACCCAGGTCCTCAGACTCTCAGGCCCATGCTTGTTAAACTAGGCAACACTGCTTCTCCCTTTTCTTCTTCCTTCTTCTCTCCTTTGTGTTTGAAGATCCTTTGGTCTCAGTGAATTTGCTCTGCCTTACAATTATAGGGCCCTAAAATCCCACCGCTCTCAGTTACTGGCCAGATAAATTGCAGTAGCTAACAGGCAGCATGGCTTACTGAACAGAGCCCAGGCCTGGGTTCTAGTCCCAGCTCCACCACATGTCTGCTGTGTGACCTTGGGCAAGTCACTTAACTTCTCTGAGCCTCCGTTACCCCATCTGTAAAATGGGGATTAAGAGTATGATCCCCATGTGGGACAGGGACTCTGTCCAACCTGATTAACTTGTATCTCCCCTGAGGTTAGAACAGTACCATCAACCAAGTGGAAACAGCATGGCTCCTGATCCCACTGCAGTCAGTCAATCAAGCAATAGTATTTATTGAGCACTTACAATGTGCAGAGCACTGTTCTAAGTGGTTGGGAGAGTACAGCACAAGAGAACAAGCAGCCACGTTCCCTTCCCATAATGAGCTAATGAGTCCCGTTTGGGCTATGGACTGTGTCCAACCTGATTATCTTGTATCTACCCCACCGCTTAGTTCCCTGCCCATAATGAGCTAGCATACAGTCTAGAGGGGGAGACAGACATGAATATGAATAAATAAGTCACTTATAATAAATATTTTTAAGATATGTACTTGAGTGCGTTGGGGTTGGGGTGAATATCAAATGTCCGAAAGAATGGAAGGAAATTTCCAGTGCAGCCAGAAATGGGCAGTTCTGGACAAGTTGGAAATTGTCCAGTGGTACATTTCCAGGTAGGGGCAGAACAGTTGTGCAATGGGGTGGGGGTGCCCGTGGTTACTGGTTCTTTCACCAAAGAGAAAGAAGAGAATAGGGCGTCCTGCTCCCCCTCCCTCCCCCCAGCCACTGACCCTGATGCTGCAGGTTTCCTTATGCTGCCATGGAATCTAAGGGCCTTAGGTTACACATTAGTATAAGCTCCTCCTGAGGTGTTCTAGCAGGGCCATTTTAGGCAGGAGTAGAGGAGCAGACAGATTGCAAAGTCCTTGTTAGTGGGGACCGTATCTTTTGCTTCCAGTTTTTGAAAATAGTATTGGTTATGCATTTACTGTGTGCAAGGCACTATACTAAGCGCTGGGATAGATGCAAGCTAATCAGGTTGGACACAGTTCATGTAGTACTTGGGGCTCACAATTTTAATTCCCATTTTACAGATGAGGTAATTGAGGTATAGGGAAGTGAAGTGACTTCTCCAAGGTCACACAGCAGACAAATGTCAGAGCTGGGATTATTATTAGCTCTATTATTATTATTATTGTATTTGTTAAGCTTTTACTGTGTGCCAGGCACTGTACTAAGCACCGGAGTAGATACAAGGTAATTGGGTTGGATACATTCCCTATCCCACATATGACTCACAGTCTTATTCCCCACAGTAAGTGCTCAATAAATATGATTGAATGAATAAGGTAACTGAGGCATAGAGAAGTGAAGTGACTGGCCCAAGTTCACACTATAGATAAGAGGCAGAGCCAGGATTAGAAACCAGGTTATATGACTCCCAGGCCCGTTCACTTTCCATTAGGCCACACTGTCTTCCATTGTAGTGTTCAATTTTCATTTCCCCAGCCATCATTCCCATGCTCTACCCACTAAGCCACCCATTTACTGCGGCCTACTGAAGCAGCTTGGCCTACTGGAAAGATCCTGGAACTGGGAGTCAGATGACCTGAGTTCTAAGCCAAGCTCCACAACTTGCCAGCTGTTTAACAAGTCATTTAGCTTCTCTGTACCTCAGTTTCCTTATCTGCCAAATGAGGATTCAATACCTGTTTCCCCTTTACTTAGTCTATGAGCCAAATGTGGGACCTGATTATCTTGTATCTACCCAGCACTTAGAACAATGCTTGGCACATAGGAAGCACTTACAAATACCTCAATTATCATTATTATCATCATTATTAGAGAGGAAGGACAGGACTGGGAATCAGGAGACTCAGATTCTAATTTGAGCACTGATGCTGGTCCTCTGGGTGATCTTGGGTAAATCACTTCACCTTTCTGTACTTCACTTCCCTCATCTGTAGACTGGGGATATGATAGCCACTCTTTCTACCTCTTGTAATGTAATCCCCATTTGGGAAGGGCCCCATATGTTCATTAGGATCATATGACTATCCCATACCATAATTTATTTGTTAATTAAATGGTATGTATTGATTGAGAGTTCTGCTAATTCAATCACCAAAAATATTCCCTGTAATTTCATTAGCCAGTGGTGATAAGGGATTTCACCATCTCAACATTTCACCAAATACCTTATTTATATGCAGCCTTGGGTCAGCTAATCATTGATCTCACTTGCCCTCCCTTGATGTCTGACAGTCCTTCCTTGGGCTAGTGGACTTTTCTAGGGACACTGTTCCTAGTTTATGTGGCTCTTACTGGTCCTCTGTGTATGACCACATACACTCCTTCTTGGGCAGCCCTGAATCTTAGTTACCCAGCATTCACCAATCATGCCAATCAATCAAACTTTTACTGGATTTGCTTTTGACCACTTCGCCAACCTTCCAAGACTCTTCTCCAATGATATTTTCCAGTCTAGAAAACAGAAGATTGATGGCCTGATTTTTATCTTAAGTGCAGTTTAAGATAATACTATAGTAATATATACTCTATTAGCATTCCAAAAAGTGGCCAACAGACCACTTAGCTGATGCAGAGAATGTGTCTGTTTGTTTTTGTATTGTGCTCTCCCAAGGACTTAGTACAGTGCTCTGAACGCAGTAAGCACTCAACAAATACAATTGATTGACTGTTGCTTGAGTGAGAATTATTCAAAGTAACAAGATGATTGGGAGACAGAGCTGAGGGAACACAGAAAGAGAACCCAGGACAATATGCCCTGAACTGGAATTTTGTTCAGTGCTGGCCAAAATTTATACAAATGGATCTGTTTGATCATGTGGGCTTTACTCCTTACTTTTGAGTTTAGCTACCTTCAAAAGCATCCACAGAAAATTCATAAACATTTTCATCTCAAGAACACTAAGTTAAGAAGTTAAAATAGCAGAATAATATTGGTTGAAAGTTTACTCCATCTTTTATTTTAGGAACTGGAAATGGTCAATGTTTTGTGAAGAGAATGTAAAAGGAGTGGTCTTAAGACTGTCATTTTTTAATATAAATAATTTTTGCATTATGGTGGGCCAAGAGAAATTGGTATGAAAATTAGATCTTTGGCAAGCTCTCCTTCGGGAAAGTAAATAAATGTACTGGCCACCTGCAGCATGACACTTACCACAATGGCAGACTACATCTGGCTGTGAAAACATACCATCTGTGGTCTTCGGCCAGTGGTGGATCCTTGTCGAAATATTTGACAATGTAGATATTTTTATAAAATGAACAAAACAAAATTAATTGATTTTAATCCAATATACAATACAAACAAAAAAAATTGCAGAATGGCAGAAGAACCACATTCCAATCAGCAAAAATGCAGTAATCAAGCCATCAAACCTGGGAAAGTAATCAGATACAGCCTAACTGGTGCCATGTAGGGACATACAATGACTGGGAACAGCACTCCAGGGTTGCTTGTTGACCCATGCAATCATGACCAGAATGTTTGTGTTTTTCCAACAATTCCTAGTTGGAGAAGGACATGTAGCTAGGGAATTTTAGAATCCTTCTGGTTGGCGGCTGTTACTAGTAGGCCAGAGTTATTCACTGCTGCTTTCGGTCTCCAATATTTAAGCTAAGCCAGTCAGTCAGGCAGTCAGTCATATTTGAGCGCTTACTATGTGCAGAGCACTATAAAAATCGCTTGATAGAGTACAATGCAAGAATGAACAGACACAGTCTCAAAGACCCTGTAGTATGCACCCTTACAGAGAGGAGGAAGCATTAGAATTAGCTGTGAGAAGCTCCTGTTTAGCTCTCCCGGGTAGTAAATTCTCCAATGGCCCTACTGAGTAGAGTGGAAAAATAGAAACCCGAATGCTGCAAGGGAGTCAGTGATGGAGTAAAAACTTATTACCTTGCCTGGAAATGCGGCTAACTCGAGACCGTTCAGACCAAGTGGTCTCCTTTTTCTGGGAGTGACTCCAAGCCAGGGAACCACCACACCTGGATCTCAGACTGTGTATCTACAAACAGTCCAGTCCTCCCTAAGTTCGTTGCCATCTGGGCATCAGATCGACCCTTAGAAGAGAACAGGCTTCCATTTTCCCTACTTCCGGGCATTCTGCGGATCTAAGTTGCTTCCAAGAGCAGCCAGGCAAACCATCCAACTCCCTTCCTCTTTTGGATCACTTCTAGTCACGAGGAGAACAAGCCTGGGATTTGTGAAAGGCAACTTGCCCCCCCACCGACTATTTATCTGGCCCTAAATCCTCTCTGATTAGCTATGCCATTGTAGGTACCCATTCAGCCCTTAACCTCTTGAAATGGAGTTTAATGGTGATGGTGATAAGATGAGCAACCTCCAACCAGTGCCTGCTAAAATCAAAAAGATAACAGCCGTGGGGGTGAAAATACTCAGCCCAACTGGAAAGACACTGGCATTCTCTTCAAGTAGGGATATAACTCAGCTGGGAGGATTTGGCTTCCATTACGAGAAATGACATTTTCCTAGTGACTCACTCAGAATTTCATGGCCTTGGGAGAGCATTTGGGGGGACGGGCTATAGCCACCCAACTGTTCTCTGATGTTTGACACAAAAGCTTTTTGTTTTCTTTCTGGCTGGGTTCAAGGTCACTCACTCACCACTCCCATCTGAGCTCAGCTGAGCCTCTGCTCTTTCCCAAGGAGTGTGAGGTGGAGTGGGGGCGAGGACTGGGGATGCACAGGCTACAGGTGGAAAAACATTTTTTTGCAAGAAATGTATTGAGGCATTTTAATGAACTACCCAGTGGGGAGACAAAGATTATTTTTCAGAAATCTCACAGAGATCTGCGGATTCCTCCTCGCATTCACATTTCCATTTTCCCCACCTTTTAAAAAAAATTCTATGTACGGGCCCCTATGCTACAATGGCCAGGGCACTGATGGAACAGGATCGTGTTCCTCGTGGAAAGTGTTTGGTCAACGTTTTCCTACATGGAAAATGAAAGGGGACCCATCCGTCTAGGACTGAATCCACACTCAAGTATGCGGTTGCTTATTTTGGAAGTTCCTATGGCTAAATACTGCACACGGAGCCAGAGCTCCCCTACTGCTACAAAGAAACTCCCCGGGGACTAAACATGAGCTAGCCCCCTTGCTAAACTGTCTGTGGAGTCCTTGTCAGATCTTCTATTTAGTAAGTCTGGTTGGCATAAGCCAAATTAGCTGAAAGTGGAAATAGGCCATCAGTCAAAATCCATGAGCAAATAAATGAATCAACCCATCTTGTTAAGTGAGCAAAGACCTTCTGGTCCAGGAAATATTAAACAGATGAGAGATACGTGTGTCCTGTCTTCTTAAATGAAACGGATAATCTGGATCTCAGCTGTGGTGGCTTCTATCTGGCCTCCACAAACTTTGGGCTAAAACAGGGCCAACGCAGGAGTTCCACCAGGTGGCACCAGAGTGTCGCTCCTGTTGTAAAAATCCCCAACTTTGAATTATGTCACGCGTAGATCACCAGATTCATATGGATTTTCTGAACATAGTAGCATGGTTTGTGAGTAAGTCAGAAAAGAGGTTTTTTTTCCAGCCGGAAGACTTTGGAAGATGTATTTTCATCAAGTAATGGAGTCAACTTGTCATATCATTGTTGTCATTGGGTTTGGGTCATTTGGGTGTTGATACAGGTCACTCTGGATTTATTTAAAATAGTGTCTCTATTTAAATTATGTTTTCCAGACAATAGCATAATCTTCGAGGATTGCAGTAATGTATGGGCAATCCATTAAAAAAAAAGGATCCTAAGAATGATATTTTAGGTCTGTCTTCTATTTTTGTGTCCATTTAATTGGGTTAGAGAGAAGACACATTTGTATTTCTGTTTGTGCTAAAAACTCCATCCAAGTTTAAAAGCCAACTTTATTTTGCTTCCTTCCTTACTACCAATAGTAGAGGCTCCTCCTGTAAGAACCCAACTGATAATTTCATTAATGAGGCTAAGGCAGAAATTGTAAGCTAGAGTGAGATCTAGGTCTGGTACATTGTGAACAGACACCATCACAGCCAGAAATTATTATGGGATTCAGTCATTGACACCATATGGGGCATTCTGAATACATCAAGGCAACAAGTCAACAAGGCCCCGTGTGAGCCTTATTAAAAACACGTCTCCTCCAGGAGGCCTTCCCTGACTAAGCCCTCATTTCTTCTTCACCCATTCCTTTCTGCATCGCCCTTGTATTTGGATTTGCACGCTTTATTCACCACTCTCTCAGCCCCACAGCATGATGGACATATCCGTAATTTATTTATATTAATGTCTGTCTCCCCCTCTAGACTGTAAGCTTTTTGAGGAAAGGGTACATTTCTACCAACTCTGGCATACTATAGTCTCCCAAGTGCATAGTACAGTGCCCTGCAATACAGTAAGTGCTCAATAAATGTGATTTATTTACTAACTGACAACTAACTGACAACACAGAAGGGGGTGTGCAAAAGGAGGGTTGGGGGTGAGGTAGAGAAACAGGAGGAGTTTATAAGGGTAAAAGAGCTCAAGAGCAATATTTTAGAATTACATATAAAGGTAATCACTGGTGTTATCAGATGCCAAATAGGGTCCCTGGAAATTTAGAAAGTGATAGCAAACATATCTATGTCTATGTAAGATTTACTGAACCATATCTCCCCGCACCTCAGGAACTTCCAGTGGTTGCCTGTCCACCTCCACATCAAGCAGAAACTCCTCACCATAGACTTTAAAGTACTCCATCTTCTTGCCCCATCCTACAACCCAGTCCACATACTTTGCTCCTCTAGTGCCAACTTGCTCACTGAGCCCTGATCCCAACTATTTCACCCCTGACCCTCTCCCCATGTCCTTCCTCTGGCCTGGAACTCCCTCCCCCTACAAAGACTCCCACTCTCTCCACCTTCAAAGTCTTACTAAGGTCACATCTATTCCAAAAGGCCTTCCCCAATTAAGCCCGATTTTCCCTAACTCCCTCTTCCTTATTCTTGATTCTATTTATTTGCTATTGTTTTAATGAGATGTTCATCCCCTTGATTCTATTTATTACTATTGTTCTTATCTGTCTGTCTCCCCCTATTAGACTGTAAGCCCATCAGAGGGCAGGGACTGTTTCTATCTGTTATCAATTTGTACATTCCAAGCGCTTAGTACAGTGCTCTGCACATAGTAAGCACTTAATAAATACTATTGAATGAATCTATATATCTGGATCGGTATCCTTTGAGCAGCTGATATTCACCCCCTTCGCAGCCTCCAACTATGTACATATCTGAACCATTCATTTATATTAATAACTATCTCCCACTCTAAATTGGTGTGGGCACGGAACATGTCTACCAACTCTTTTATATTGTACTCTCCCAAGCACTTAGTTTAGTGTTCAGTACACAGTAAGCACTCAGTAAATACCACTGATTGATTGATTAATTGATCTTTGCTAATATACAAGATGGGCTGATTCATTTATTTGCTTTTTGAATTTTGACAGACATTTTCACCTTCAGTGATAGTGGCTTAGGCCAACCACCACCCCAAGCACCATCATCATCATCAGTGTCAGCTTGTCAGCTGTGTGACTTTGGGCAAGTCACTTAACTTCTCTGTGCCTCAGTTACTTCATCTGTAAAGTTGGGATTAAGACTGTGAGTCCCTCCCACGTGGGACGACCTCATAACCTTTATCAACCCCAGTGCTTAGAACAGTGCTTGGCACATAGTACACGCTTAACAAATGCCATTATTATTATTATTATTATCAGAGGCATTTATTGAGCACCTATTATATACACAACATTGTATTAGCACTGGGACCAAAAGAATAGAAGTGAAAGATGTGGTCTGTAGTAAGTCACTAGATTTACAAGGACATCCCAGAGACAGTAAAAGAGGGCTTAATTCTGATGCTTAATCTCAGCAGAGTTTCTGTGAAGAAAGAGTAAAGCAAAGGCATCTGGCTTGACTCACAGTCCATTTATTTTGGCCTTGCAGCCCAAAAATCAGAATAAAGATATTTCATACAGCAGATGCAGTTTGAAATCATAAGACAGGGTTATTGAATCAAAAAGTGCCTCTTCTAACCTTGGTTTACTTTCTCATCCATTAGCAGTAACTCCATAGCTCCTTTCCTCTGAAGGACTCTAATTACTTTGCAAATATGATCAATCGATCAATCAATCAATGGTATTTAATGGGCACTTACTGTGTGCAGAGCACTGTACTATAATACAATACAACAGAGTTGGTAGATGAGATCCCTGGCCACAAAGAGTTTACAGCCTACGGGGGAGATGCTAATTAAAGTAGATCAAACCCAGGGGAAGTTGTAGTAGATTACCATCGTCTTTTGGGGATCCACATGTAGGCACAAAGAGATGGTTTGACTGCCCAAGATTTCTAATCAATCAGGGATCCTCGCATTACATAAGAGAATCCCTGTTCTTGCCTATCTTGGTTCATGCCCTTTTCCTCCCAGCAAAGGTGCAGCCTCTCTCCCTTCCACTAGAATGAAAATTATTAAGAAATGACACAGAAGAGAAGTTGGCTTGTTTTGATAGGTTACAGTGAGGCAAGTTATTCTACTCTTGGACTGTATGGGGAAAACTTTGGAAAAACATCTGGGTAAAAATCCATGAGGAAGAGGTTCGAGGGAGTCTCCTGTCAGGAATGATGGATGAAATTCAGACCTGAGGCTTCAGGGACTGAGAACCTGCACAGTTGGATTGATTGTAGGGCTAGCCGCTCGTGCAGCAAAACTTGGACTCTCTCATTCCTGCCAGTTATGTGCCCTGCTGGGGCAAGGAGTGCAACAAGCGAATAGGTGGGAATGGATGCAAAGTGCATTAGTTATCTTCGTCCACACTAGCCAGCTCCAGGCAGAAACTGGACTAGAACCCTAGCCTCCTGATTCCCAAAGCAGTATCTTTTCCTCTGGACCAAGAGCAGGACTTGGTAGAGTTGTAGGGACAAGTTGAATGATTCCCTTTATTGAGAACTACAACAGAGAAGTTCATCTTGCACGGGCCTGGGAGTGAGAAGGTCATGAGTTCTAACCCCAGTTCTGTGACTTGTCTGCTATGTGGCCTGGAGCAAGCCACTTCACTTCTCTGTGCCTCAGTTACCTCATCTATAAAATGGGGATTAAGACTGTGAGCCCTATGCAGGACAGGGTCTTTGTCCAACCTGATTTGCTTGTATCCATCCCTGCTCTTAGTATAATGCCTTGAACATAGTAAGCACTTAATAAATACCATAATTAACTGCAGAACACACTGAAAGCCGATTGGACACATTTACAGATTTGACCATGCAAATATTCAGATTCCAAATGTTCAGAGGCAACAACCAACTAAATCCTTTACCTAACTTCACCAGTAGGGAAATCATTTCCACAGATGATGTTGGGTAATGCCATTTCTTGTCCCAAGTAATCCTGGAAGAATCCATACCTACAAGATTAGAGAGAGACTAAGGAACTGTGGTACAAATGGAGTGTTTGGTGCTAGGCAAGCCTCACATATTCCTTTTGGGAACGTTTTAAGCTTGATACAGCCTCATCAAGTCAATCAATCAATTAATCTCATTTATTGCATGCTTACTGTGTGCAGGGAACTGTATTAAGCACTTGGGAAAATACAACGCAACAGTATAACAGAAGCATTCCCTGCCCATGACGAGCTTAGAGGAGACAGACATTAATATAACATTAAGTAAGAATAAATAAATAAATTAATTATAGGTACATAAGTGCCATGGGACTAGTATTGGTGGGGTGGGGGAGTTGGTGAAAAAATGGAGCAAGTCAGAGCAACACAGAAGGGAGTTGGAAAAGAGGAAATGAGAGCTTAGTCAGGAAAGGCCTTTTGGAGAAGATGTGCCTCATTTGGCCAGAGTTTCTTTTTTATGGTATTTGTTAAGCACTTACTATGTGCCAGGCATTGTACTAAGTGCTGGGGTAGATCCAAGCTAATCAATTGGAGCCCACATCCCATATGAGGCTCACAGTCTTAATCCCCTTTTTACAGATGAGGTAACTGAATCACAGTTAAATGACTTACCCTAGGTCACACACTGAACAGATGGCAGAGCTGGGACTAGAATCCAGGTCCTTCTGACTCTCAGGCCCGTGCTCTATCCACTAGGGCATGCTGCTTCTTGCCTTTATGGAAAGGGATGATATCTTGGTGCAATCCAGCCTGACCAGCTTCCATCTTGCTCACACCAAGATATTTTAGATAGTTTTTTATTATCATCATCAACATCATCAGTGATATTTATTGAATGCCTCCTGAGTTTGGATGATTGGGAGAATATCTGTCAATAGTATCTATTGAGTGCTTACTGTGTGCATTGCACTGTGCAACAGCTGCAAGACAACTATGGCCAAGCAAACCTGGGACTCCACTGGGAAGATGTTTAAAACAGTATAATTAGAGACTAGTTGGACTATCAATGACACTTGCCTTCGGGGGAGTCACTTGACTTCTCTGTGACTCAGTTACCTCATCTATAAAATGGAGTTTAAAACTGTGAGCCCTATTTGGGACATGTTCAACCTGGTTAGATAGTATCTATCACAGTACTTATTACAGTGCCTGGCATATAGTAAGCACTTTACCAGTACCACTTGAAAAAAAAAAAAACAGGTAGAGGGTTTAGATGAAGTACTCATGTCTAAAGGAATCTTTGACTCTTGGACCAAGGACACTTTTGAAACAAAAAACTCACCACCCCATCATAGCCCTATTACTCCTTTTTGGTCAATGAATGCTCCTAGTTTCTTGTTCCCACTTCCAGCCTCAGATCTCTGACAGATAATGACTGGAGAATCTGCTAAGAATTCTGTGTATACATCATATATATAAATTATATATATATATTGGATATACATACATATATATATTGGATATATTGGTATTTGTTACACTGCTTACTATGTGCCAATCACTTAATAAGCGCTGGGGTAGATACAAGATAATCAAGTTGGGCAAAGTCCCACACAGTTCTTACAATCTAAGCTGGAGGGAGAACAGGTATTAATTCCCATTTTACAATTGAGGAAACCAAGGCACAGAGAAGTTAAGTGACTTGTCCAAAGTCACACCCTAAGCATGCAGCTGAACCAGGTTTAGAACCCATTTATCTAGAACCAGTCTACTCTCAGACCAATTCTCCCAAGTGGTAGTCTGTAAGCTCCTTGTGGGCCGGTATCATGTTTACTCACTTTGTTGTATTGTACTCTTCCAAGCTCTTAGTACGGTGCTCTGCACAGTAAGCACTCAATAAATTCCACTGACTGATTGATTGAGGGGTGAGGTGAGATGATTGAGGGGTGAGGTGAGATGCCAGCCTATTTCTATCCAGGAGGATCTGATCCTAACCCACCAACATTTAGTAGACTTGCAACTATCATGGTATGTTTTAAGTTACCCGGGATACACATCATCCCACTTCATATTTTCTTTCACCCCAAGCCCTGGCAGTGAGAAGCCCCACATACTTAGCTTTTTCACAAGAGAGGTTAAATTTATTTCTGTCTGTATAAACCAGAGAGAACTTCAATGAAATCCAGATCAGCCAATCTAAATTTTGCCATTGGAAACAGGAGAAAAACAGTTGGGCTATAGTAGATATCATATGAGTGTCTGTTAGCCAAATTTAGTGATCATCACTCATCAAAAGCATGTATTATGTGCCTTCACTGATCAGAGGACTGAACTAGCTCTGAAGGGAATTTTAAAAGAAGAGTAAGATTTGGTCACTTTGCCTGGTAAACCTTATAACCTTCTCTTCCACTAGGAAGAATTAATAGTTTATACCAACTCTGTTATACTGTACTCTTCCAAGCATTTAGTACAGTGCCCTGCAAATAGTAAGCACTCAATAAATAATAATAATAATATTAATGATCATGTTATTTTTTAAGTGCTTACAATGTGCCAGGTGCTTAGGCACCTTGGTGGATACAAGCAAGTTGGTTTGGACATAGTCCCTGTCCCACGTGGGGCTCACAGTCTCAATCTCCATTATACAGATGAGGTAACTGAGGCCCAGAAAAGAGAAGTGACTTGCCCAAGGTCACACAGCAGCCAGGTGGCAGAGCCGGGATTAGAATACACAACCTATAATGGTACTTGTTAAGCATTTACTGTGTGTCATGCACTGTTCTAAGTGCTGGAGTAGATACAAGTTAATCAGGTTGGACACAGTTCCTGTCCCACATGGGGCTCCTACTCTTAATCCCCATTTTACAAAGGAGGGAAATGAGGCAAAGAGAAGTGAAGTGATTTGCCCAAGGTCACGCAGCAGACAGGTGGCTGAGGCAGGATTAGAACCCATGTCCTTCTGACTCCCGGACCCTTCCTTTAGCCATTAAGCCAGGCTGATCGATTGATTGATGAAACACATCATTTTAGGCTCTGGCAGATAATGGACCCAACACCAAAACAAACAGCTGTCTGAATTTCCATTTGCAAGATCTTCTGAGGAAAGTAAATGCCACAGTGGATCAGTTGACCACCTAACTAAAAAAGGTTTATGGAATAAGCAGTCCGAGTTAAGAAACAAATCGGCTAATTGTCTATATTCAGAACAGAGGATTCTTCCCCTCCCTATGCTTCCTGGCTGCCCCTTACCACTCTCCCTCCCACCTCCATCATTTAGTGAGCTAAATGATGTAATTTGGCCTGAAGCCCATTCTTTGTACAGCTGTCTCTATCTCGAGATCCTTTGGGTGTGCTTGGAGGTCTGATTTTACCCTTGTTCCAGATAGTGCATTAAAATCATCAATAAAATATTTCATAATCATGATAGGGATGGAACCTCTTGGTGCTTCTACAAACGAAGGCATTGTTCACATCTGTAATGAGCCAGTTCAAAAGCTGCTCCGGTGTTGGGTGAAATAGCCAGGAGCATCCTCCTTCAGGAAAAAGCATCTGGAGAAATCCTAATTCCTTTTTTTTAAACCCCTGCTCCACATGTGGAGTTGATTGTATTTAACATTCTCATCCTCAGCAATATATCAATATTAACACAGCTGAATGCTAGACGGTGAGGAGCTGGATACATCTTATCTCTTGCCGGAAAAAAATAATTATACTGAAGGTCATCCACTTTCAAACTAGTGAGCACAGAAATGGTGAGACACTGTGGGCATTATGGTCTGAGACATTCTTCCTTCTAGTATTTTTTATAGCATTTGTTAAGTGCGTACTATGTGGCAGCACTGTACTAAGCACTGGGATAGATGTAAGCTAATCAGGTTAGACACTGTCCATGTTCCACATGTGGCTGAAAGCATTAATCTCCATTTGACCCCTTGGTCCACGTCCTACCTCTGGCCTGGAATGCCCTTCCTCCTCAAATCCGCCAAACAATCACACTTCCCCACTTTAAAGCCCTACTTAAGGTTCACTTCCTCACCTCTTCCAAGAGGCCTTCCCACACTAATCCCCTCTTTTCCTCAGCTCCCCCCTGTCATTGCTCCACTCGCTCCCTTTACTCTACTCCCCCAGCCCACCGCACTTGTGTATATATGTACATATCTATAATACTACTTATTTATATTAATGCCTGTTCATTTGTTTTGATGTGTATATATACCTATAATTCGATTTATTTATATTGATGCTATTGTTGCCTGTCTACTTGTTTTGGTGTCTTTCTACCCACTTCTAGACTGTGAGCCCGTTGTGGGTAGGGATTGTCTCTCTTTGTTGCTGAATTCTACTTTCCAAACACTTACTACAGTGCTCTGCACATAGTGAGCGCTCAATAAATAGGACTGACTGAATGAATTTGACAGATGGCTCGTCCTCTGGACTGTAAACTCTTTGAAGGAAAGTGTCTGTTATATTGTTGTGTTGTTTTCTCCCAAGCACTTAGTACAGTGTTCTGTGCACAGTAAGCATTCAGTAAATACCACTGGTTGATTGAGATGAGGTAAATGACTCACAGAGAAGTTAAGGTACTTGCTCAGGTTCCCAAAGGAGGCAAATGGTGGAGCCAGGATTAGAGCCCCAGGTCCTTCTGATCCCCAAGCCTCTACTCTATCCACCCTAGTTCCCTTCTAGTTCCCTTCTAGTTCACTTCAGAGTTTAGTGGATGTTGGACAAACTCCGTACATTCTCAAGGCAAAGGTCTTCGTTGTAAAGCTTCTTTGCAAGCAGCCCACGCTAGTTTTCAAAAATTAAGAAACATATGTTTTCTTGCTTCAGTTGTTTATCCATAGAGAAGAAACATCTGTTGGAGGCCACATCTCCACAGTGAGTAACAGTAGCTTTGGTGCGAAGAGGAGAGTTTCAAAACTGCCTATTGTTCTGTGCAGCATGTGGTGGATTGTGCCACCTCTGCACATATTCGTTACATTGATTCAGACTGCTGAGCAGCCGCGGGCTTTCCCACATTCAGACTGTGTTTGCTCCAGGAAACTCGCTGGCAGGACAAGTACTCTTGTTCCCTCCATGCTGTGACCCTCCCTCCCCCGCCACCCTCCCACCCCCGACCCAGAGCCAAACTCTCCTGGGGCTCCCTTCCTGTCCACGGAATCTGGAGCTTTGGGATCAAACATACTATGGGACAGGGAGGCCAACTTTCCTGGGGGAGGGGGCCCCCCAGCCCATTCTGGGGCCACTGGCCAGCTCATTCATTCATTTGTTCAATCGCATTTATTGAGCATTTACTGTCAGAGCACTGTACTAAGTGCTTGGGAGAGTACAAGATAACAGTAGACAGACACATTCCCTGACCACAGCGAGTTGACAGTTTAGATGGGGAGACAGACATAAATATCAATCAATACATTACAGATATATACATAACTGCTGTGTGGGGGGGTTCTATTTGGTGCTTTTGTATTACCAAAGCACCTTAACATTAGTTATTTTTATTTACTCCCCACAATACCCCTGTGAGTTCAGGTATTATTATCTGAATATTATTGTTATTATTATTACTATTAGGGTTCAGCTGGGGAAACTGAGGCATGGGGAGTTTAAGTGGCTTGCCCAAGGCCAAACAGGGAACGGATTGCAGAGGCGGGGTTAGAACCCTGGACTTCTGACTTCTAGGACTGCAACTCTCCCACTATACCAAGCTATCTCTTCCCTTCCAAGGGGACCTTCTTCCTCTTTGATTTGGCCCTGCCTCTACAAGTGGACAAGAGAAGGAAGAGCGGGTAAGTTTTCTTTTTCTCTCTGCCCGTCTCTGTGTCAATCCATCAATCCATCGTATTTATTCAGCTCTTCCTGTGCACAGAGCACTGTAATATGCAGTTGGGAGAGTACCATATAACAGAGTTGGTAAACACATTCCCTGCCCACAATGCGCTTACTGTCCGTTCCTGATTCTGTTTGTGTCTCTTGGCCTGATTCCATTCCGTTCCCTGATTCTCTCTAGTCTCTCTGTCACCCAGCTTGCTGACTTCTCTTTTCTCTCCTCCCTGGCTTTAGAGCTAAAGATAATAATGATGGTGATATTTCTTAAGTGCTTACTATGTGCCAAGCACTGTACTTAACACTGGGACACATAGAGAATAAGCAGATTGGTCACAGTTCCTGTCCCACACGGGGCTCACCGTCTAAGGGGGTGGGGGGAGGAGAACACATATTTCAAATCTCATTTTACAGGAAATCGAAGCACAGAGATGTTAGGACCCAGGTGCCCTGACTCCCAGGCCCATGCTCTTTCCACTAAGCCTTGATCCTTAGTGGACAGCCTTTCTCTCTATCTCTGCCTATTTTTGCCTGTCTCTCTCCCTCTATCACTCCTTTTCCATTCTCTGTGGTGTCTGTAGTTCTCTGGCTGTGGTCACCAAGGCTTTCAGCTTCAGAGTACACCTCTGGGTGAAGCCCTGCTTGAACCTGGGAAGCAGTGTGTCCTAGCAGATACATCATGGGTCTGGGAGTCAGAAGGACCTGGGTTCTAATGCCGGCTTTGCCTCTTGCCTGCTGCGTGACCTTAGGCAAGTCACTTCACTTCTCTGTAGCTCAGTTTCCTCATCTGTAAAATGTGTTTTAAGACTGTGAACCCCATGTGGAACGGGGACTATGTTCAACTCAATTTACTTGTATCCACAGCAGTGCTTAGTACAGTGCCTGGCATATACTAAACACTTACCAAATAGCACGGTAATTATTATTATTACCTCTGCAGCTTTCTGTCTACGTTGCTCTTCCTTTCCCTCTGGGTCTTTGTCCCTAAGGATTGCCATATCTCTCTGCTCACCCCTGAGCATCGCTATGGTGAGAGAGCTTTGTACCACTGGCTGTATAGTCACCTGCTCTCAGGGCATCTAGCTGCTATCTTGGAATGTGATGCAAGAAAGGAGTCCCTTTGTTTTGCTCCTGAGGGTGATAGTGAAGGAGCTGAATTACCTCCTCACACCAGGAGACATTAGAAATCTCTCCCTGATGCTAAGAAAACTTGGAAAGCTGAACTAACTGGTGAGAACACCTGCTGGTTAGAGAATATTTTCCTTTCCTTGTTGCACCACACACACACTTCACACCCAGCCACCAGTTCTTAGGCTTTCTGTTGTAGGAAAGAGCTTGAATTTCATTGCAGCTTTCAGTGCATAGCCAGTCTTTTAAAAACATTGTTAAAACATCCATTAGTTTCACTTAGTCAGCACCTTTCACCTGCACCACAGACTTCACTTTCTCCTCAGAGTCTCCCATCCAGGAACATAGATGCAGCACAAGAAGCAGCATGGCCTAGTGGTAAAAGCATGAGCCTGGGAGCCAGCGGACAGGGATTTTAATCCTGGCTCTGCCACTTGCCCGCTCTGTGACCTTGGGCAGGTCGCTCAGTGGAAAGAGCACGGGCTTTGGAGTCAGAGGTCATGGGTTTGAATCCCGGCTCGGCCACTTGCCAGCTGTGTGACTGTGGGCAAGTCACTTCACTTCTCGGTGCCTCAGTTACCTCATCTGTAAAATGGGGATGAAGACTGTGAGCCCCACGTGGGACAACCTGATTCCCCTGTGTCTACCCCAGCGCTTAGAACAGTGCTCGGCACATAGTAAGCGCTTAACAAATACCAACATTATTATTATTATTATTACTTAACTTCTCTCTGCCATAGTTTACTCAACTGCAAAATGAGTGTTCAATACCTGTTCTCCATTCTACTTGACTGGAAGCCCCATGCGGGTCAGCCGGATTAACTTGTATCTACTCCAACCCTTAGATCAGTGATTGTCATATTGTAAGCACTTTACAATTGTCATAATTTCTTTTTAAAAAGGTACCCCAGTGAGGTGAGCATCCTTGATTAATGTACCTAGGAAAGAGGACTCAAAGACCAAAGGGTAAGAAAAACAGAATTGAAATTAATTGGAAGTGAGATGATAAGAAAAAGAGCAAAAGACACATGTTCATCTTCTGTGGGCTTGGCAACAACTTGAAACTCACCCCTGAGAGGAAATGCTGAGAGGGGAAGGTGAGATTGGATAAATTTACATCTTAACCCTTAGAACATAAGCATTTCTAGGCAGCTGGCCAAGTAGAGACACGGAACTACAAAAATGATAGTAAAGCTCAGTTTATCTATCAAATTGGAAGATAGTCTGTATATCCAAAACACTTTTTAAAAGATGCTGAAGTATTTTAAAAATCCTGGTTTTCCAATGTCAGGGCTCACCCCATCTATTCAGAAAACTCTGAAGTCTTCATGGAGCTCTGAAGTGCATGAGAAAGTACAAATCCACAAACTCAACCTGGATTCATTTGCTCTGCTTATCAGTAATAATTTTAAAGCACTCATGAGTGTTCATGGAATTCAGAAGAAAACTCTGGGGTCATACAAAACTCTGATTGAAAAATAATTTATCTTTGTATCTAGGCTCAGGATAAGAGCAGAGGAAACTGTCAAAGGGTTCCTTTATTTAAGATCTAAAGCCAGAGGTCTTAGTTGTTCACTCAATTGTATTTATTGAGTGCTTACTGTGTGTAGAGCACTATACTAAGCACTTGGCACTTTGGGAAAGGAATGGGTTTGTTTTATTGTTATATTGTACTCTCCCAAGTACTTACTACAGTGCTTTGCACATGGTAAGTGCTCAATAAACATAGTTGAATGAGTGAATGAGATTACAATATAACAATAAACAGACCACAACGACCTTACAGTCTAGAGGAGTGCTATGACTCACCCAACAGACCCTTGACTAGCCCCTACATCTTAAAGCCTCGATCCCAAAATCCACTTCTACCTCAGCATGTGTGTAGGTAGCTCAACTCAGCCAAGGTCCATTAAACCTCATAGCATCCTCTTGAGCTGAGTAATTCCAGCACAACCTCATCCAAACTTCATTGGCTCATTCAAAAGAAGGTGTAGTTAGGAGTGGTGGCCATTCCCCAGGCTACTAAAAGACTTTTTTGCTCTTAAATACAGATATTGGATAATTCAAAGTTCTTGCTTCCTCCTGAAATCTTGTAGTTGAAATGAACGAAGTTCTAAGTCCATTTAAAGATAGGTAAAATGAGACCCCAGAGAAGAAATCACTTACCTCAATCACACAGCTGCTCAACAGCTAAGCCAAGGAACAGAACCCAGAAGTTTTTTCTTCCTCAGCCCATGTTTCTCCCCCCAGATCTCCCTCCCTCTTAGTGCTCAGTTGACTTCTGAGGCTTTGGGATTTTTAGTATATTGTATTCTCCCAAGTGCTTGGAACAGTGTTCTGCACATAGTTAGCACTCAACAAATGCCTTGGATTGACTGATTGATATGTGTGGGGGTTAATTCAGAAAAGTCTGCAAATGAAACAGAAGGAAAGCCTCTAAAACTTTGTTAAGCAGGAGGTTTGGTTGAAAAGGAGTTCATTTATAAAGAGACTCTGTGACATTATCTGTTCAGTGTATCTCCACAGTAAATGTAGATCATTTTCACTTTATGATAGTTTCTGTGCTCTGGATCCAGACTTCAGGGCAAGCCTGGGCTGGCAAGGAAGAAAGCTGCTGGAAAATAAAAGCTGCTGGTTTTCCCCAGCCAAAGTTTTTTGTGTTGACAGATGCTGCACTGTCTTTGCTCCCAGGTCCCCGGGTTTGTGAACATAGCCAGCAATCAGCTGCAGAATTCCTGAAGAGCCCTGGAACGGCCTGGGAGTGTCTGGCTATTGCCCAGAATGAGGTTTCATCTGTAATTTATTCTCTCCCCATCTTTCAGAAGGGACAAAGAGTAGGTAAAAATGACAAGGTTATGGTGTTCAACTCTGGTTTATCCTCCATGAAACTTGAGCCACAGGGTTAAAGAGGGGGGTTTAATAGCCGCTTGCAGAGACAGTGAGCTCTGGAAGGGACTAAAACCTATACCTCCTCACAATTCATAAAAATAATGGATATAATAATGGTCATATTTGTTAAGCTCGTACTATGTTCTGTGCTAAGTGCTGGAGTGCATACAAGATAATCAGAAGGGTCACAGTCCTGATCCCACCCAGGGCTCACCCAGAATAGCACTGCAAGGAGCTGAGCAGGTATCGAATTCCCGTTTTACAGAATGAAGAAACTGATGCACAGAGTGGCTAAATGACTTGCCCAAGGTCCCACCACAGGCATGTGACTGAAACAGGATTAGAATCTGGGTCTCCTTAATCCCGTCCTGAGCTCTTTCCACTACGCCAGGCTGCCTCCCTCATAGGATCCAGTGGCTTCCCAGGGAAGACACAAAACCAGTAAGAACATCTTGACAATGGGGGTCTAAGGTCTCAGCAGACTGTTCCATTCAGTGTGTCATTGGAAGTGCGAACTCTTGGGTCCTATTCCCAAAAGAGAGGGGGAAAGAGGGCATTGGGAAAATAGTTTCCTTCCTTTTCTGAAACATGATGAAATCTTGATGTTTCTTTGCTTCTTTTCCCTTTTCCTGTGGCTGCCGGCCTTTTGGTCTTTTCATTATTCATTGACATCTTCCGGGAGGGTGGACGGGGGCAGAGAAGGAGGGTGAAATACAGATCCTTCCATTTGGCAGTGTGTTTGTTTGGTGGGGAAGAGGTGAAACATTTGGCAGGAGGGAAGTTGTTGGATTACCTGTCAGTTTCAATTGTCTCTCAAGCCAAATGTTTTGCCTCCTTGAAAACAGAACCAGGCTCTGAATGGGGTAAGCATGTTGTTGCAGCGAGGAACTAACTTTATGTGGGCACAGTGAGGGACTCAGTGTCCATCCTATATCATTCCCTTCAGCGACCATTGTACATCGACCATGGATAGGGTTTCACCCGACAGTAGCATCATCTTGAAAATCAAAGGATGGATAAACTGATTGGTTATTTTCATTTATCCCTTTCTGGGCCCTATCTTGGTCAACTCTCATACTTTGTCTCCACAAACACCTCAAAGTATGTTCCCTGAATAATTAAGAGCATTATTCATTCATTAATTCATTAATTCATTCAATCATATTTATTGAGCGCTTTCTGTGTGCAGAGCACTGTCCTAAGTGCTTGGAAAGTACAATTGGGCAACAAATAGAGACAATCCCTACCCAACCACAAGCTCACAGTTTAGATGGAGCATCTTAGTTTTGGGCTACATCTCTATATTAATGACTGCCTCTCCTTCTAGCCTGTAAGCTCATCGTGGGCAGGGAATGTGTCTGTATATTGTTATATTGTACTCTCCCAAGCGATTAGTACAGTGTTCTATTCACAGTAAGTGCTCAGTGAATACAGACCAACCGACACTTGTAGACTCCATTCTTTTAGTTTCCAGCTGGGAATGGAAGCAGAACATACTGGTGTACATTCAATTCACTTTTTTATGGTATTTGTTAAGTGCTTACGATGTGCCAAGCACCATACTAAACACTGGGGTAAGTACAAGCTAATCATGTTGGACACAGCCTATGTCCCACTTGGGATTCACAATCTTAATCCCCATTTCACAGATGATGTAACTGAGGCACAGAGAAGTGATTTGCCCAAGGTCACACAGCAGACAAGTGGTGAAGTCACATTAATACCCAGGTCCCTCTGGCTCTCAGGCCCATGCTCTATCCACTAGACCATCCTGCTTCTCTAGGCCATAGTGAGGCTTACCCTTTAACCCTCTGGTACAACTGCTTCTGAAGGGAGCAGGGACTGTGCAAGAATGACACAGAGCAGAATTCATCCTGTTAAATGTTCCTCCCCTCGTATTTGTTCTGGGGAATCAGATTCTCATTTTGTGCTCTCCCACCAAGGTGCAAAACGATTAGAGTTCTCTTTAATTAAGGCTTATATGATTATTTTTTTTTAGGAGAGGGGAAAGGAATTATTTTAAAAAGGAATTCTTCAGAAAAGATGGCTGATTAACTTTTTCGGAGGACATGGAATTCTGTCTTTGCTCCACTGCAGCAATAAGGGCTTTGTTCATATTTCTGTCTTCTCGGGGTCGCTGCTTAGGTGCTACTACAATCCTGCAGGGGTCACGCTTTTGAAGGAAGAAAGTAATGATGTCTCATTTCAACACAATCCCTGGACCCTGCTCAAAACCTGCCTGCCCACTGCCACTCTTCCTGTTGAGATTGGATTTGATATTCCCTGTGACCTGTTACAAACTGGCCCTTGAGAGTCCTTCACTTATTTTACTGCCATAGTAGGAGAACAATCTCTGGAATCATAGACTAGAGGTCAAATTGTATTTTTTTAGTGGTCACAGTTTGGGCACTGGAAGAGAAGTTGATTACTGGAAATGAGGTGATGTTGATCTTTGAGGCTGATTGAAAAAAACACGCTATGTTCTCCTCTGCTCCCCAAAGACAATTTTTTTATACCAGTGGTGATTCTACACAGGTTGGGTGTGTGTCCCTTTGGAATGGGCTTTCAAGAGGAGTAAAATGAGTTTTTGACTTAAATCTGTGGAGGAAAGCTCTAACCAAGCTACCTTCTGTAGGGACTGATCTATACAGACAAGATTAAGAGTTTGGAGCTGTGCACCCAAGAATCAATCCAAGCCAATCCATGGATTCCCAAGCCTCATTATTGCTGTCTGATGAGCAGGCTACATTTTGGCCATTTTCACTCCACTCTCTTCTTATCTCCCTACCTTGTCGTCTTCCTGAGATTTTCTATGACAACAAAGGTCCTGTCAAATTGGTAATGCTACATATGGGAGAAAATGGCTAGGCCTAATGGAAAGAAAATGACCTGGGAGTCAGAGGACCTGGGTTCTAATCCTGACTCTGTCGCTTGCCTGCTCTGTGACCTTGGGAACTCACTAACTTTCTTAGGGCCTCAGTTCCTTCATATGAAAAATGGGGATTCAATACCCGTGCTACCTCCTCCTTAAAATGTGAGTCCTGTGTGGGACAGGGACTGTGGCCAACTTGATTAATTTGCATCTACACCAGCACTTAGTTCAGTGCTTAGCTGATAGTAAGCACTTAATAAATCCCATAATAATCATTGCTATTAAAACATGGTCAGATATCTATTTTTTCAGCTTTATCATGCCCTGTAGACTGTAAGCTCCTTGTGATCACTGATCACATCAATCTATTTGTCTTGTACTTTCCAAAGTGCTTAGTACAGTGCTCTGCTCACAGTAAGAGTTTAGTAAAACTGACTGATTGAAAAAGTGCCTGCCTACTGTTGATTAATATCTTGGGAAGTGAATGACCACATAATAAGGAGAGGAAATAATCCCCATAGGAAAGAAAATGTTGCTTCCCTTTTTCAGGGAAAAAAACAAACAAAACACAGCTCTTTTGCCCTCCTGTGAGTTTGACAGCTAGGGAAAAAGAATCTAAACAGTTTGCACTTACCAACTACAGTAATTTGAAAAAATAACAGGGAAGGTGTGAATAGGAGATCTGCAGGGGAGGCACAATGAAGAGTTTGGCTTGAGGGGAATTATGCATGATATATGCAAGCTGGGGTGCAGTGGGAGAGGAGGGATGATACATCGGAGAGGAAGCATGGCATAGTGGATACAGCACCAGTCTGGGAGTCAGAAGGATCTGGGTTCTAATTCCGCTCCACCACACATCTGCTGTGTGACCTTGGGCAAGTCACTTCACTGATCTGTGGCTCAGTTAAACCTCATCTGTAAAATGGGGATTAAGACTGTGAGCTCCATGTGAGACATGGACTGTGTCCAATCTGATTAGCTTGTATCTACCTCAGTGTTTATTACAGTGCCTGGCACACAGTAAGCATTTGACATATACCATAAAAAAGTAGAGGGGAAGAGGTCTGATTGAGTGACTTAAAGCCCATGGTTAAAGAGTTTCACCTTGATGCAGAGGGGGAAAAATATCAAAGACTTCACAAATTTGAGTGTTTGGGGGAGATTTATGGGTGGTGGTAGTGGGTCACCTTCTCAAGGGGGTCAAAATGATTCATCTGAGATGGGTGATCATTTGGAACTCATGCCCTGTTCAAGGCTCTTTGTTAGGCAGCTCCATCTAGCCCTGCTTTTTTGAGATTCCCCATCCAGTTCCCTACCCCCCACCTTTCCTCCACTCCATCCCACCAAATCCACACTGAACTCTGAGCTTCCACTCATGGAAAACTGTCCTAATAAGTTCAGGATGATTTCTCCAGAGATTGAAGTATTTCTGCTCATGGGAAATGTTTTGATACAAAATGGATATTTTATTCCATGTCCAGGGAAATAGATTGTGTTAACCATGATGGCATCTCCCATTGTAAATGACGGTTGAACCTTGGTTTATTCATGAAAAATCTGGGTCGGAGAATCTCCATGAAGGAAATGATTACAGTGACGGAGATGTACACAGCTCCAGCAAGACGGTACCAAGAAATAGAGGGATGGGTACAATTTGACAGGACGTCATTAGCGCTTAACAAAAACGGTTTGAAAGTGTCCTTAGGATGTCTCAGAATTGTATTCAAAGACGAGCGTCCATTTAAAAGGAGAGAAAATCAGATTCATGCTTTCCTAGGAAATAAATAATCCACTGACTTGTCTGCTGACTGTGAGCCCGTCATTGGGCAGGGATTGTCTCTGTTGCCGAAATGTACATTCCAAACGCTTACTCCAAGGCTCTGCACATAGTAAACGCTCAATAAATACTATTGAATGAATTGCAAAGGAGGCAGTGCAATCTCTTTCCGAGGCTACCTTTAAAAATCAGGCCTTTTCATTCATTCGATAGCATTTACTGGGCGCTTACTGTGTGCACAGCCCTGGACTAAGCGTCCCTGGGATGCCTGGAGTGCAATTCTTTTCAGAAGCCGAGGGGGCCGGGGAGTGGAATAGAGAAAACCTCCGAGCTCCTTCTTCGTCTACGATGCTTCAACCTGGCCTTGCACCCGGAGTGAAAAATGGCTTTTGGGGCGCCGCCGTCCCGGGCAGGTTGAAGGGACTCGCGCGCGCCACCTGGCGCCAGGCCCCGTCACTGCAAAGAAACCACGTGTAAAAAAAAAAAGGGGCGCTTACAACATAACCATCGAACCTGGGGTTTTTTTTATTATTTTTTACCCGCCCCTCTCCGCCCCCCGGCCAATCGGCCATCAGGAGGCGGAGCGATGGGGACGCCACCTCCAATCTCCTCCCGGGGCCGGGGAGGAGGCGGGGTCGGGGATGCACCACGTTGAATTTGTCCGCAGCGCTAATTAATTTTTCCGAAGGCTGGAGGGCTTCACTCCAGCTGGGGAATCTGCCGCCGCCGCCACTACCGCCTCCTCCTCCTCCTCTTCCCGCTCCTCCTCTGCAACAGACAAGACTTCTCCGAAATACAATGTTTGACGGTTCCCTCCTGCCCCTCCTTTTATTTCCTTTGCTGCTGCTACTGTTTTGGGGACCGGACACCAGCGCAGGTAGCCCTCTCTTTCCTCTTTTTTTTTCCTCTTTCCAGTCTTTCCTCTTCCCATTTTTTCCTCTTCTCTTTCTTTCCTCTTTTTCTTTCTTCTTCTCTTTCTTTCCTCTTCTCTTTCCTTCCCCTCACCGTCTCCCTCCTTCCTCTCCCATCTTTTTCTCTCTCTTTCCCTCCCTCAGTCCCAGAGGTTTGCTGGTGCATTCCTCTTACCATTCTTTCCTCTCTTTCGTTCCTCCTTTTCTTCTTCTCTTTCTTTCCTCTTCTCTTTCCTTCCCCTCACCGTGTCCCCTCTTCCCCTCCTATCTCTCTCTCTCTCCCTCCCTCTGCCCAGGGGTTTGGTGGTGCATTCCTCTTTCCCATTCTTTCGTCTCTTTCTTTCCTCTTTTTATTTCTTCTTCTCTTTCTTTCCTCTCCTTTTTCCTTCCCCTCACCGTCTCCCCTCTTCCCCTCCCATCTCTCTCTCCCCTCCCTCCCTCCCTCCCTCCCTCTGTCCCAGAGGTTTGCTGATGCATTGCCCTTCCCATTCTTTCCTCTTTTTCTTTTCTCTCCTCTTTCCTTGCCCTCACCGTCTCCCCTCTTCCTCTCCCATCTCTCTCTCCCCTCCCTCCCTCTGTCCCAGGGGTTTGCTAGTGCAGGACGGCCCTCCTATCCCCAGCAGTAGCAGCGGCCGAAATTGGCCCTGGGTGGAGAGGGGCGGATTGCCATTCCCTCCTGTCAAAGCCCAGGGCTGGGGGGGAAAGTGTGGGGAAAGGGGAAAGGAGCAGCTGGTGGGGAACGGGACAGTGCCCGAGGAGCTCTTTGGCTCTTTTTCCCGGTCCTCTGGTCTGCCGGCTCTTTTCCGAGGGCCAAAGAGGCTTCAGACCCGCGGAGTCTCCCGCAGCCTTCACTTGCACAGAAGTTGGCCTGATGCTGGAGGCCTTTTTCCCCCCTTCCCCTGGCTCAGAGACTGGGTTAGCAGCTGCAAAGGGCAACGTGTGTGGTTTCGGGAAAGGAGAGGGAAAAGTCCTTCGTTTAGGGGTGGGGAGTGCAAGAGGGGGAGAGGTTTGGGGGGAAGGAGAGATTTGGGGGAAAGGGGAGATTTGGAGGGGAAGGGGAGACGGGACTAGGGGAAAGTTTTGCTAGACAGAAGAGAGAGCCCATTGAGGATGGGCCAATTGATCACTGTATTATTACTAATCGTCATTATTGAGCCCTTGCAGGGTGCAGAACACTCTACTAAGCGCTTGGGACAGTGCTCGAAACAGACTCTCCTCACCCTTAGCCTGGATCAAGATTCCCCCTCCCCGGGCTGGAGGCTGAAGCTGGGGCCAGATGCATTAATAATAATAATAATAATGCTATTAATAATGTTGGTATTTGTTAAGCACTTACTTTGTGCAGAGCACTGTTCTAAGCGCTGTGGTAGATAGAGGGTCATCAGATCGTCCCACGGGAGGCTCACAGTCTTAATCCCCATTTTACGGATGAGGTAACGGAGGCAGAGAGAAGTTAAGTGACTTGCCCATAGTCACACAGCTGACAAGTGGCAGAGCTGGGATTCGAACCCATGACCTCTGACTCCCAAGCCCATGCTCTTTCCACTGAGCCACGCTGCTATTGGTTAAGCGCTTATTATGTGCCAAGCACTGTTCTAAGTGCTGAGGTAGTTATGTGGCAATCAAGTTGTCCCATGTGGGGCTCACAGCCTTAATTTTATAGATGAGGGAACTGAGGCCCAGAGAAGTGAAGTGACTTGCTCAAGGTCACCGAGCAGACAAGGGGCAGAGGCAGGATTAGAACCCACAACCTCTGACCCCCAAGCCCTGCTCTTTCCACTAAGCCACGCTGCTTCTTCATAATAATAATAATGATGCTGGTAGTTGTTAAGCGCTTACTCTGGGGGGGCTGTTCTCCTCCCCACAGCCTCCGGAGCCTCCTCGGAGCTGCAAGTGGTTCTTCCCCGGCGGCTGCGGCCTGCGGACACTCACCTGCCGGGAGGGCTGGACCCCGGAGTCCGAGCCCCCCAGCCCGGCGGCCTCCTCCTGCACCTGCCGGCCTTCGGACGGGACCTCTACCTGCAGCTGCACCGGGACCTGCGCTTCCTCTCCCGGGACTTCGTGGTAGAGGAGGCAGGGGAGGCCCGGACCCTGCTGCCCAGGCCCCAGCGCTGCTTCTACACCGGACACGTGCTGGGCTACGACCATTCCTTTGCCTCCGTCAGCGCCTGCGGAGGACTGGTAATAATAACAATAGTAATAATAACGGTGGTAGTGGTGATGAGTATGATGATGCTATTGGTTAAGCGCTTACCTTGTGCCAAGCACCCTTCCAAGCGCTGGGGTAGTAATAATAATAATGGCGGTACTTGTTAAGGGCTTACTATGTGCAAAGCATTGTTCTAAGCGCTGGCGGGGGATACAAGGTGATCAGGTTGTCCCACTTGGGGCTCACGGTCTTAATCCTTATTTTACAGATGAGGTAACTGAGGCACAGAGAAGATAAGTGACTTGCCCAAAAGTCACACAGCTGGCTAAGTAGCAGAGCCGGGATTAGAACCCATGACCTTTGACTACCAAGCCTGGGCTCTTTCAACCCAGCCACACTGCTTCTCCGGTAGATATGAGGTCATGGGGTCGTTCCCACCTGGGGCTCACGGTCTTAATCTCCATTTGACAGATGAGGTGATTGAGATACAGAGAAGTTAAGCAGCTTGCCCAAGGTCCCACAGCAGACAAGTGGCAAACCTACATCCTCTGACTCCCAAACCCAGCCTCTTGCCACTAAGCCTCTCTGCTTTCTTCCCCCAGCCCTCCTTCCTCTCTCCTTCTTCCCATCCCTGTGCAATGTGGCTCCCCCCAAGGTGCTCCAGATAATAATGATAATGACAATAATGGTATGTATTAAGAGCTTACTCTGTGCCAAACACTGTACTGAGCACTGGGCTAGATACAAGCAAATCGGACTGGACCCAGTCCCTGCCCCACATGGGGTTCACAGTCTCAATCCCCATTTTCCAGATGAGGCAACTGAGGCCCAGAGAAATGAAGTGACTTGCCCAAGGTCACATAGCAGACATGCTGGTATGTTTGTGTGTGTGTATGTTTGCAGTGCTCCCGAGAATGAGTATCTGTCCCTGTGATGACATGTGCACCTATGAAGGTATCTGGTGAGAAATAGGTATATGCCTAGGTGAAAAATGTGGTTCAGTCAATGGGATTTATTGTGTATACAGGACCTTAATGGGAAAAGAGAAGATGTCAGAACCCTCTCTCACCTGACAATCAACAGAAGCTTCCCCCAGCTGTCTAAAGAAAGGTTGGCTGTAAAAGGAGAAAAGGGCATTCACTTATGGCAGGGGTGCACTGGGAGTGTCTGGTGCATGTGATAACCAGCCCTCTATTGTGTGTTGCTCACCTGCTGCACTTCCTGCCTCAGCAAGACCCCAACTGATAGCGATATGGAATGTGAGGGGCCCTACAAAAGGCACTATCACTAGAATCAATTCCTTTGCAAAGGTCTTCAGGAGTCTCAGGACCGTGGCTCATCTGTCATTCTCCAAAGATGGCAGGTGTTTGTGTGTGTACATATTTGTCTCTTGGATCTCTGCTCCACAACGCTTATGTACATGTCCATAATGTAAAGTCTGTCTCCTCCTCTAGACTGTAAACTCCTTATGGACAGGGAACATGTCTGCCATTCTATTATATTGTACTCTAAGTACATGCTCTGCACATGGTAAGCACTCAATAAATATCATGATAAATATATATACACACATATCAGTCAGCTCTTAGAACAGTGCTTGGAACATAGCAAGCGCTTAAATACCATCATCATTATTATTATTATATATGGAAAGTATTCCTTGCGAGTCAGTTACAATCTCCTAAAACAGCAGGAGGTCACACCCACTGAACTCAGCTCAATCTCTAGCATCACATCTAGACCATGTGAGTCCAGAGAGAGGGTCCACTGGGTTTCCCCCACCTGCCGGGAAGGCAGTTTCTCCCTTGACTCTTCTGAAGCATCAGGTGGGCAGGGAACAAATACATCTGGCTCATGACGTGCTGCCTTTCATAAAAGCTTCTGCCCGAGTTAGTCTTGGCCCTTAACCGCTGGCACCACCTACTACTCAACGTGGAACCGATTCAAGCATGTTCCCCCGTTCCAAGGCCAGGTTGGGTTTGGGGCAGAAACGTTCTTCGGAAAGGCTGAAAACTCCCAGCTTCTGTCCAACTTAGAACTTGCACGCTACTGACACGTGGAGCCGGCTTCTAGACCGCACACGGATTCTTCTGAGGCAGTGTCTGTAGGATGACCTTTCCCAGGGAGCTGGTGTCTGGTATCAGACCAGAACGGCTCATATTGTTGGCTGGTAGTCATTCCTGGGTCCCCTGTGGTGTTTACGATCTGAGTCGGTAGGTAAGTTTTTATTATAGCCCCTTTGTATCCTCTAACTGTTCTCCCACTGGGTCAGTCGCACATCAGGAACTGCTTTTTCCTTTTTTGTTCTGCCTCAGTCCACATTCAGTCCTTAACTCTTGTCCGCATCAGAACTGAACACCAGCTAGGCAATTACTAGCAAACTATTAAACTGTGGTGAAATATGGAGTTGGGGTAGATAAGGGGAAAGTGGGAGAGGGCTGGCTCTCTGACTTGGAGGGAAAATATCACTACTGGTTTCTTCCAAATAATGTCAGCAGTGCCCTGGGGGAAAGGAAGGCAGGGAAGGGGAGGGTAAGGTAAGAATTTAGGAGATCCCCACTCAGGTTTTTTGTTTTTTTTTCTTTGTAAATGGTATTTGTTAAGCCCTTACTATGGGCCAGTCACTTTATTAAGCACTCGGATAGATACAAGTTAATCAGGTTGGACACAGTCCATGTCCCATGTGGGTTCAAAGTCTTAATCCCCATTTTTCCAGATGAAGTAACTGAGACACAGAGAAGTTAAGTGACTTGCTCAAGATCACACAGTGGACAACTGGAGGAGTCAGGATGGAGGACTGTGTCCTTTGACTCCCAGGCCTATGCTCTTCCCACTGGGCCACGCTGCTTCTCAGTTGCCTTCTGTTTTTGGTTGGTTCTTGTGTTCTGGAATAGAACGAGATTTGGAAAAACCAGGCTTCTTTGGAGCATCCATGGAGTAGTGGCCTGGGAGGGAGATAAATGCTTCCAGTGAACTGAGGTGGGTGGAGTAGTTGGATTTGGAAGGAGAAAGTGGGGTAGATCTGTGGAGGCCAGAGAGGGACTCCCAAGCACTTAATATAATGCTCTGCATGAAGTAAGCACTCAAGCCAAATAACGTGAAGAAATAACACCCCCCCAAAAAAGTTTGACCATGTCATCAAGCTTAGATAAGACCAGAGAAAAATGTGTAACCAAACTTGTGACATGGACCACGACCCATCAGGTTTTAAGAAGAACTGTGCTTGCCAGCCGTTTCCTGTCTTTGCTGTAGGGCCTAGTCTTGTTTACCTGGCTGAGGCATCTGCATCCCATTTGTTGTAGTTTAGGAAATAACTTCAAGAGTTAAAGTTGATGCCTTTTGGTTTACCGTTTTCATTAAGTACAATATTTGTGGGAGATTTGCCAGTGGAAATACGGAAAACGATATCTTCAGCCATTACCAAAAGGCGGGATGCTTTATTTTGCATCAGATCTGAGAAGCGAAGTAGTTTAACACAGATCAGACTATTGACAGAACTTTTCTTTGTGCCATCGGAGGGCGCTGTGCCTTAGATAAAGGAATCCATCCAAGATCCTAGTTGTTAGGCCGTTTCTGAGTGACAATGTAAACTTTTTTTTTCTCCCTTTTGTGGGAGGGGGGAAGCTGGGAAGGTAGCAGGGGAAGCTGTGCTGTCTTATCTTATCTTAAATCACCGACAGCTGTGCCTTTGCCTATTTGGTATGCCTTGTTGAATCCATTCAAGAACTGCTTTCCAAAAAACTAAGGGGAGAGGAGGAAAGGAAATGAAATTAAAGACTAGGCATTTAGAAATAGGACCTGTACAATAGCTTCATTGAGCAGTATTGCCACATCAAAAGTAAAATCTTTAAAAAGCAGAAAGTAAATATTACTTCTTTGAATTCTGTAATTCATAAACTGAATTGTTTCTGTTTTATGAGTTATCAAACTACCTAGGATGCTGCTGGGACAAATTGCAATTCTATTTTATTCAATGTTTGCATTAAGAAAGGAATAAGACATAGCTAATAAATTCACAGAGTGAATGGAATCACCTGTTCCTCTGTGGGACTGGAGTCATTTAAAGGAAACATCTGAGTAGAGTTTCCCAGGTCTCAGGACAGATCAAGGCTTAGTTCTAGAAATTACAACCTTGTCCAAAGCACTGTCCTAGAATACTCTAATGCCTCACAGTGAGTGGCATCCCCATTTTGCTTTAGTGTAGGGTGAGGGTGGCCTTAATTTTTGAGATAAATTTGGCATCAACTAATGAAATAGGGAAGCCGCATGGTCTAGTAGCTAGAGCAGATGCCTGGAAGTCAGAAGGAGCTGGATCCTAATCCTGAATCTGCTATTTATCTACTGTGTGACCTTGGTCAAGATGCTTCACTTCTCTCTGTGCCTCAGTTACCTCATCTGTAAAATGGGGATTAAGATGGTGAGCCTCATGGGGGACATAGACTGTGTTTAACCTGATTAGGTTGTTTCTACCTTAGGCACATCTCTGGTGTCTCTCAATTTCAAGAAATTTGACATCAGTGCCTCCTGGAAGGGGAAACAAGTGTAAAAGATTGGTAAAATTGCAAGAAGCAGTCACAGGTGGTAGGATGCAGCAGGGCAAAGGGGCTTAAGCTCTGAGGAATAAATTTAAAAAGTCTTACGAGGAAAGGCACTGCAGAAAGAAATCTTTTAAGGGAGGGGGCTTTTTTCTGCCTCTCCTTATAAAGGGGAGAAAGCAAAGAGTCAGAAGGCCCTACTTGTGTTGGGCCTAGAGTGCTCTTCATAGCCTATTCATCTTCAGAGGGATGTTGGCAAGCTTTGCAAAGTTTTCACAAAAAGGCCACAAGAAAGCAAGCAATTCTACCCTGCCAAGGCCATGACCCAGTCGGGTGTCTGTTGTCTCAGAGAGTGGATAAGGAGCCAGATGGACACTTGCTGAGTGGGATGAATTGTATAGTTGGCTTTTTAAGAGATGATGTGGTTGAGCTACCCTTTCCCCCTTTAAGTTTCCAGTCCTCTGACTCATGATCTTATGGGCTCAGAGCTCCCTTATGTTCTCAGAACAAGAAAGTGAAGCAAAGAACTTTTCTCAGACCTCCGGTTGGTTTGATGGAATAATCTCTTTGACTTTGAAAGCTGAGATTTCTTCTACCCAGGCACTAGGACAAAGACATTCTGGGAGATGACTTGGTATTGGAAAAACAAAGTTTTCCCCAAAGCAGTGTCCTTTTCATCCTAATGGAGGCTCAGGAACCCATTGGAGAAATCATGGATTTAGTCTCACGTAGCATAAGAAACAGGATTTTCACTGTCCTTTCTTGAGCCTTTTACTCACCTGTTCCATATTTTAAAAAAATAAATAAAAATGTCCCCATTGTTCAGATAAAGAAATTAAGGCCCAAAGTGACAGCAGTGAAGATATCAGGTCACTCAACAATGGATGAGAAATGGAGGTGTAGAGTTTAAGTTCATTGTGGACAGGGAATTTGTTATATTGTACTGTTGTACTCTCCCAAGTGCTTAGTACAGTGCTCAATAAATACAATTGACTGACTAACTGGTCAGTCTGATGAATGATGTTCCTGAAACTCTGGCCATCTGTGCTTAAATGACTCATTTTGTCAGACTGGAGAGTTGGTGACAGTATGTTACAAAAGGCATCCATCAATGGAGTCTTGAAATGTTGTTGTGCAAAGTAATTTTTGAATGTTAACACTTCAGTAAATCCAGCTAAATAGGATTTAGTTGTAGCTAACATCTCATAATGAGAGGTGTGGGGAATGTAAAAGTCCAACCTAGGTAAGTAACCATCATTAATTGATGCTAAATATACCTAGCCTGATTAATGAAATTACTTTCAAACAAAAAACAAACCCTTAGCCTAAGGAGTTTTCCATTTTTAAAAAAAGCGAAATGGTCTGAGATACTTAAACTGTATAAGGCCCTTGTGGGACAGGCACTGTGTCCAGCCTGATTATCTTGTATAAACCCTGGCACTCAGTATAGTGCTTAGCATGTAGTAAATGCTTAACAAGTACCATTAAAAAAAAAAATCCAGAATGGCATTGTGGGTGCAGTGATTCCCTGGATGCCTGGGAACTGGAAAATGGTAGAAAAATGAGTGGCAGTTGGACAGTACAAGAGAAGGGGAATGAGCAGTAGGAGGTAAGTGTGATGTAGTGGAAGGATACATTAATGCATTTTTTTAAGCTTCAGGGCTGCTCATAACTACTTCCATGTTGACTCTGTCCTTCTCATGCAGTCTCATTTGCTCTCCAAGTCCCTCAACATGGCAATCTCAGAGCTCTGAGTCCACCTGGAAGAACTGCTGGCATTTTAGAGCCCCACGTGGGACAACCTGATTCCCCTGTGTCTATCCCAGCGCTTAGAACAGTGCTCGGCACATAATAAGTGCTTAACAAATACCAACATCATTATTATTATTATTATGGCACGAGGTTCTTGCTGCACTCATGCTCCCTAATTCTCGCCTACCAGTTGAAAACCTGTAGTATGTGTTAATCTTGCAGAGACAGAGCACTGAAGACAGAAATCATAAAGATAAAAATCACAGCACTCCTCACCATTGGCTTTAAACCATTCAATCACCTTGCCCTGTCCTACCTCACCTCGCTACTCTCCTAGTACAACCCAGCCTACCCACTTAGCTCTTCTAGTGTTAACCTTCTCATCCTACCTCAGTCTCGTCTATCTCCCTGCCTACCTCTTGCCCACATCCTGTCTCTGGCCTGGAATGCCCTCCCTCCTCATATCCAACACAATTACTCTCCCCGCCTCCAAAGCCTTATTCAAGGCACATTTCCTCCAAGAGGCCTTCCCTGACTAAGCCCTCTTTTCCTTTTCTTTAACTCCCTTCTTCGTCGCCCTGACTTGTTCCCTTTATTCACCTCCTAGCCACACAGCACCTATGTACATATCTGTAATGTATGTATTTAATGTTTGTCTCCCCCCTCTAGACTGTAAGCTTGTTGTGGGAAAGGAATGTGTCTGTTATATTGTTACATCGTACTCTCCAAAGTGCTCAGTATAGTGCTCTGCACACAGTAAGCCCTCAGTAAATACAATTGACTGCCAGCACCAGGAAACTGTAACATTTTGTTTGTCACAATTTTCAGCTTTGACTTGCTAAGCCCTTTAAGGGACAAGCCCTGTCTCTAATTCACACCTGCAGAGTAATAGCCATAGTATTAGACACTTACTGTATGTAGAGCACTATATTAAGCACCGGGAGAGGATGCCAGGGGTGGGAATTAGACATGGTCCCTGTCACTTGTGGGGCTAAAAACCTAAAAGTTTAAGTGTATATTGTATACTTTTCCCCAGAACCTAGCACAGACAAGACTGCATTTAGCAAGTGCTTAATAAATACTATTACTACTGACATTTAAAATTGTGCTAACATGCCCTACAGATCCCTGCTTCAGAGGTCAGGTGGGGAGTTTCTTGCATCCAGCTCGTCTCTCCATCACAGTCAGGTGTCTTAAGTTAAAGTCAGTTACACTCACTAAGACCTTGAGAGATAGGGAGAACCAGAAGGTCTTGTGGCTAGGAGACATGGAGAATTGACCTCGCTCATTATGCGATATACAGTTATTTAGCTGTTTATCCCTTTAGACCCTCGAGGGAGAAGTTTCTCGGGTTGAGTAAAATGCAAAACACAAAGTCTTTTACAGTGGTTTAAATTTATTTTCTTCTCAGTGCCAAAAAGTTGTGCTAATGTTAGATGGTGATGAAACTAAATTTTTCTTACATATTTTTGGCATAGGAGCGAATGGCTGGCCCCAACTCAGGAGTAGTCATGTTGTTTTTAGTACGTCAGCACCAGATTTACAACTTTCTCTTAAACCCATATTAAAAAATCCAAACAAAATAAATGCATAACCCCAGTGAGATTTTTTTTTAAAGAGCCATTGAGTAAAATGTTATTGTATTAGGTTTTCTCTATACCATTTTAGGCAATGCTGAAAAATGTCTTTTGGAAGGCTTTAATTCTTGGAAAATGGAGCTTCCTTTTATGAATGAGGTTTCAGTGGGAGCTGATTGAACCAATTAAAACCTAATTTCCAATGGTGGCTGCTATTAATCCTGCAAGCATTGTTTCCATTCACCACTGCCTGGCCCTCAGGGCTTGTCTTTTTCTTGAGCTTTGTGTGTCTCTTGATCAGATTTGATGCTGGAAGAATATGCCATCTCCACAGATAGCTGCTTAGATCTTTAGGTCTTTGGGTTTTCTCAAAGTGGGTGGAAAGGTCAGGACAACTCAGTTCAGGGAGTGGTGGTTTATTCCGAAAAAAGTCTGAGCCCTATTGCTGTTCAATTTGCTAGGTGGAGAGACTGTTTTCCATGAGCCTTTTGCCATCCCCAGGTCTCCGCGATTACTTCAGTCGATCAATGCTATTTGAGTGTTTACTGTGTGCAGAGCACTCTAAGTACTTGGGAGAGTAATAATAATTATTATGGTATTTGTTAAGCGCTTGCTATGTGCCAGGCAGTGTTCTAAGGGCTGGGCTAGATAGAGAAGCAGTGGGGCTCAGTGGAAAGAGTTCAGACTTGGGAGTCAGAGGACGTGGGTTCTATAATCTCAGCTCTGCCACTTGTCTGCTGTGTGACCTTGGACAAGTCACTTAACTTCTCTATGCCTCAGTGACCTCATATGTAAAATAGGGATTAAAAGTATGAGCCCCACATGGGACAACCTGATTGAAAAGCAGCATGGCTCAGTGGAAAGAGCCCAGGCTTGGGAGTCAGAGGTTATGGCTCCTAATCCCTGCTTTGCCACTTGTCAGCAGTGTGACTTTGGGTAAGTCACTTCACTTCTCTGTGCCTCAGTTACCTCAAATGTAAAATGGGGATGAAGACTGTGAGCCCCATGTGGGACAACCTGATTACCTTCTACACCTCCCAGTGCTTAAAACAGTGCTTGGCACATAGTAAGGTCTTAACAAATGCCATTATAATTATTATTATCCCAGCACTTAGAACAGTTCTTGGCACATAATAAACACTTAACAAACACCAGTATTATTCTACAAGCAAATCATATTGGGCACAGTCCCTGTCCCACATGGACTGCCCAATCTTAACTCCCCCCTTTACAGATGAGGTCACTGAGGCCCAGTGAAGTGACTTGCCCACACAGACACGTGGAGGAACAGGGATTAGAACCCAGCTCCTCATAACAGAGTTGGTAGACCCAGTCCCTGTCCACGACAAGTTCACAGTCTTAGGGGGACTACCTCGGCTAGGTGTCACAAGAGCTTGAGCTGTGTATGGGCTTGCCCTGAACCTCCCACGAGGTGTCTGTTTATCTGCCTCCCTCACCACGTGGGAAGAGCCTGTACTGTTGCTGGGAGACTCGCTTTAACCACTCCCAGCTGGTCCGCTTTAATGCCCACCTAGTCCCTATCCTACCCCTCCCAGCACAGAGATGCTGGTGGTGCCAACGAGCTGCCCCTTTCGGTGGCATTCCCGGGGTGCGACCAAGGGGTACCCCCCGCCCACCCCCGTGCCAGGCCCCCCAGGGAGCCTGTCTGCCTTACAGGGTGAGTTGGGGCTTTCGCTCACATCCTTCCTTAGCCAGAAAGATGGAAGGGATGCAGGGAGCTGCGGGTAGATGGCAATAATGATGGCATTTGTTAAACATTCACTATGTGCCAAACACTGTTCTAAGCGCTGAGATAGATATAACATCAACAGGTTGTCCCACTTGGGGCTCACAGTCTAAATCCCCATTTCTACAAGTGAGGGAACTGAGGCCCAGAGAAGTGAAGTGGCTTGCCCAAGGTCACCCAGCGGACAAGTGGCGGAAGTGGGATTAGAACCCAGATTTTCTGACTCCCAAGCCAAGCTGCTTGTTTTGGCCCACCCGAGCACCTTAAGTGGGACGGCCAGGGTGTTCTGGGGGTTGCAGTGATTTGCAAGAAATTGTGACATTGGGTGGGGGGCAACTGTGGCATTTCCCTGTAGGTCACCCGGGGCCACTTTAAGACCATCTTAATTTGTCCAGTAAAACTTCTCCGTTGTTCTTGGACGAGGCATCGAGACGGAATATTTGAGTCGCGGTTGAACGCGGGATTCCAGCCTGTACGCCCCCGGGAAAGACCTTCCCCGTGGCAACATAGTTTAGTAGAAAAAGCAAGGGACTGGGAGTCGAGAGGCTTGGGTTCTGATCCCGCCTTTGCTACTTGTCTCTCTGGAAGGTCATGGGTTCTAATCCCTTCTCCCCCCACTTGTCTGCAGTGTGACCCTGGGTAAGTCATTTCACTTCTCGATAATAATAATTATAGTATTTATTAAGTACTTACTCTGTGCCAAGCACTATTCTAAGCACTGGGGTAAATACGAAGTAATCAGGGGTGTCCCACGTGGGGCTCACAGTCTTAATCCCCGTTTTACAGATGAGGTAACTGAGGCACAGAGAAGTGGCTTGCCCAAGGTTACACAGCAGACAAGTGGCAGAGTCAAGATTAGAACCCACAGCCTCTGACTCCCAAGCCTGTGCTCTTTCCACTAAGCCATGTTGCTTCTCATTTGCTTATATGCACCCCAGTGCTTAGTACAGTGCCTGGCCCACAGTAAAGGCTTAACAGATAATAATAATTATGGTATTTAAGTGCTTACTAAGTGCCAAGGACCATTCTAAGCACTGGGGTAGGTACAAGGTAATCAGGTTGTCTCGGGTGGGGCACTCAGCCTTAATCCCTATTTGACAGATGAGGTAACTGAGGCACAGAGAAGGTAAGTGGCTTGGCCAAGGTCACATAGCAGATAAGTCACAGAACTGGGATTAGAACCCACAGCCTCTGACTCCCAAGCCCGTGCTCTTTCCACTCAGCCATGATGCTTCTCAAATACCACAATTATTATTGTTCTCTGGGCCTCAGTTATCTCATATGGAAAATGGGAATAAGAAAGTTGCACACCCTCCCTCTTAGACTAGGAGTTTCGTTTGGAGTCTGTTGAATCTACCCCAGTCCTTGACATACAGTAAGCTCTTCAAAGTGCCATCAATTATTATTATTTACCTGATCTAATTCCATATTGGTTTCCCCTGGGGAGAGGCAGGAGACTGGGGACTCCGGATCTAGGGCTGATCCCTGCCTCACCACTGATCAAAGACACAGAGGACTGCTCACCCGGAATCTTGACCATTTGGCCTCTTAGTGGAGTGTGAAAAGTTCCAGGTCACAGGCAGGCGTGAGGGAGCTTCAGTAATCTTTCCCAGGGTGATCTCAGGATTATTTGTGACTCTGTCTCTCTATGCCCACCCCCCTCTCCTGACTTTACTTTGTTGACTCAATTCACATAAAAGATACAACAAAGGGAGAGAGTAGGGTCCTGGTGAGTTGGCAGATTGTTAGGATAAAACCTTAGCAAGGGCAACAATTACAGGATTGATAGGCCCTCCTGGAGGATTGGAGCTCCTCCAATTTCCTTTGGTCCTGCATGCAAATGACCACACAGATTTGTTCCCAAACTTGAGTATGGAGGAGTCGTTTGAAAGGCCTAAACATTTTAAGTTAGAAAACCAGCAGAAATGAATGTGTTGTCTGCTATTAGTGTGGCATTGACCTTTTCCTTTACCTATCCCTCCTCTTTTCTTTCCTCTCTGCTTAGATCGGCTATATCCAGATTGGACAAGAGCAGATGCTAATACAACCAGTGAACAGTTCTGTTCAGACCTCATTCAGTGGAAGAGAACACTTTGTGAGACGCAAACGTTCTGCAAAACCCAGCCATCTTGCTAAACCACAGATTTCTGATGAACTCTGCCAAGTTGTAACAGGTGGGTTTGAGAAGTAGCACAAAAAATGAGGGAGGGGAAAAAAGACACACCTGCAGAGTTCTAAGTTCTGTGCAGTTGATTTGTTCTTTACCTTTGGGTAATTTTGTTCATTATTTACATTTCCAAGTGAATGCTTATTTTTTACAAAGGAAAATTTTGAGAATCTGTTTTGTCACCTTTCTTCATTCAAGAACTTACTAAAATCCCAGACCAAATTTGCAGTTACGCCATCCTTCATCTAACATCTTGCCCTTCCTTTCTCCCTTTGCTACTCCTTTATATTTTCCTTATCCCTAACTTCCCCTAACTTTTCCCAGAGTCAGTATGGTGATGACATTTAGGTATTCCTGGGTCTGCCTGCTGTTACTGCCCCGACTGGGGAGTGTCTTGCCAACTGTGCTCTAAACCCATTAGCCCTTAGTAAGATTTGATGGCTATGGCTCCTGACTCTTGAGGAAAGTAATTATTTTCACGTTAATGCTAAGCATTTTGGTGCCACATCAGGAGACACAATACTAGGTTGAATGGGTTATTGAGCTGACCAATCACGGCATTCCTTGTGTTCTTTTGTGCTCTTGCTAAGATGTTTGCAAGAGCTTGGAACTCCCCTGTCAACCTGCTAGTTTAGTAAAAGCAAGAACAAATCAAATTACCCAAAACACAAAAAGACTCTGTAATTCCCATGGTTAAATTGAAGAATCATCTTATGGCATTTATCTTCTTATCACTCTCTTGACTCTTCTTGAAGACTCATCCCTAAGAGGCCTTCCCATTTAGGCCCTCATTTCCTCTTCTCCCACTCTCTTTTGTGTGGTCTTTGAACTTGGATTTTCACCCTTTATTTACCCTTCCCTATAATGTATTTATTCATATTCATATAAATATTAATATATTTGTGTTTACATATATCTGTATGTATATTGATACTAATATTTACACACACAACATATATATATATAAATATAAATATAAAGGTGTGTGTATATGTGTATATATATACCTTTATATTTATATATGTTGTCTGTTTCCCTCTATGCTGTAAACTCATAGTCTACCAACTCTGTTATACTGTACTCTTCCAAGTACTTAGTAGAGTTCTCTGCCCACAATAAGTGCTCAATAAATGATTGCTTCTACATGACTATCAGTATTGTTCACTGTAGAACAAGAAACAGAGTGGTCTAGTGGAAGGAGCATGGGCCTGTAAGGGAAGGGACTTGGGTTCTACTCTGGATCTGTCAAATGCCTGCTGGGTGATCTTGGGCAAGTTACTTAGCTTCTCAGTGCCTCAGTTTCCTCATTTGTAAAATGGAGATGAAATATCCATTCTCCCTCCCCCTCACATATGAGGCAGGGACTGTCTGACCTGATTACCTTGTAGTTACCCTAGCATTTAGTTCAGTACTTGGCATAGTAATTGCTTAAAAACTACTACCATATTATTATTGGAATGGAAATCTTCCAGGAATAGAAACATAGCTATCTAAGTAAAATGTTAAAATTTCATAGGATTCTGGAAACAATGGCTACTCAAAACAAATTGATTGTTAGGCGCTGTTCCCCCATCTTAGATCTGATGCTGCTGGGATTTAAGAACTGATCATATAAAGGTTTCTTCGTAGATTTTCCCAGGATAGTTCCTGAACTTGTTGCTTTCGGAAGTTCTTCGAGGCCTCCTGCTCTTATGAGCTTGCAGTGGGAAATCCCCCTGTAGTCAGCCACATATCTTTGTTTTCTTGAAGAAAATGTTGGAGTCTCTTGGATTGCACTCAGTATAGTCATCTGAACACTTGGTAAGGAGATTGCTCATGAGGTCTTTTTCAGAATTGTTTTCTGTCTTCAACAATAGAATTAATTCAGTCAGCTACCATTAAAATAATCATTTTATCCCACTTTTCCCAGTGATTTTAGTATTAGATAGGTCAGACAGTTATTTGGTAGGGGTAGTGTTTAGACAGATGACTGTTCCAGGAGTGTAAGGAAGTTCTGAGTTATACATGAGTACAACAGTGAAAGGAGCATGTCAGAGCCAATTACAACTTTTCTGTTCCTCCAAAATGGAGGCAGCCAATTTTTTTTTTTAATACATTAGTCTGAGGCAAAGATCTTAGCCAACTTTTTGGTTAGGTGAGTTTTAAATTCAGATTTACATAATGTTGATTTAACTTTTCAGTCGCTACAGGCGAAAGAGGCAAAGACTGGCCCACTTGAGAAGTTTATGTCCAGGAGTAGTTATATTTCCTTTGCCTTCTCTGTGTTCCAGTGGCTGAGCAGAAACAATGAGAGACTAACAAGCTACAGCTGTAAATCCGTGGGGCTGTAGGGATAGTACTACTGTTGGGGTTTTTACTATTCCTTCCCTGTTTGGTTTGTAACCAGACAGATATCACCCAGAAGAGGACTAGAGCTGAACCATATATATCCAAACATCTCTTTAAAAATAAAAATGTTGTTTAAAATTTACATATGTTACATGTATAGGTCTTCAAATGCTGGTCAGAGACCTTCCTGGTATTCATCAAAATGGCTGAATATTTCTCGTAGTCACAGGAGAAATTAAAGTCTAGTATTTAATAGGCTTAGCCCGCTAATGACCTAATTGACTCCTGTCTGTCTTGGATTAACTCTTGTGCAAAAGGAGTTAAGAAATAGCAAAGTTAATCCACTGTGGCACAAAAAAAGGTCTGTTCATGGTGAAATGGCCTGGAAATAGTCATAACAGACCTTAACTGCCAAGATTTCTCATGGGAATGAGCACTCATTATGGAGATGCTTTCTATCACCACTGAAGCTAGGGTCAAAACCAGTTCTAGCACCAAACAGCCCAAGAGTGGGGCAGGACATAAAATGGCAAGGCAGGGTGGGGTGCAACTGTTTGAAGTTTGGTTTGGAAATGTATGGATATATAATAATTATGGAACTTGTTAAGCACTGTTCTGAGCGCTGACATAGATACAAGTTACTCACATTGGACACAGTCCCTATCCCACGTGGGGCTCACCCTCTTAATCCCCATTTTACAGATGAGGTAACTGAGGCCCAGAGAAGTGAAGGGACTTGCCCAAGGTAATGCAGCAGATGTGACAGAGCCAGGATTAGAACCCATGTCCTTCTGACTCCCAAACCCATGCTCTGTTCACTAAGCCTTGCTGCTTCTCTGTCGAACTAGTTTTACACTTTTTCGTCCATTATAAAGATTCTTTAAAGCCTTGTTTTCTGCAGCTTTCCCATTTTCCAGGGTAGAGCTGGAAATCCAGCTTTCATTATTGAACTTTCTAGACACAAGATACTTGAAGATAGTAACATTGTCTTTAATCATGAGTCACAGCTTCAACACAGGTGTGTCATATTCTGGAGAAATGGTACTCTTTTTGTCATGGCAAATCACACATGCATGCTGGCTTATTCTGATGTAGACTCTTCATTGAAAAGACACTTCAAGGGAAGGATTGAAAGCCATTCTAACTTAAAATTGTGATTTGGCACAAGTGAACGGAAATGGAAATCTCCTCTTAAATTCAATCTAAAAAATGACAGGGCTTTCTTAACGTTTTGGTGTCTGATTAAGAAAGAGAGATGAAATGCCTCCAGGCAGAATGTTAGCAAAAACAGGTATGTGTCCTTTTAAGTCACGTTGAACCACGAAGCACCTCTGCCTTTGCTCTAATCACTGTCTTCTAGATTTGCATTCTCTACAGACTTGAGTTGGGCTGAAATAGTGGTTATTATGGCCAACCAAAGTTGTGCTAAAAATAGATGTAGACTGCAACCTATATAAGTCCATATTAGGCAGCATCTCTGAGAGTATTTAAGACTTTAATGGAGTCTTAATGGAGTCTTCCCTTTAATGGGAAGGTGAAAGATATTGGAGGGAAATCTTGCTGCAGTATTTTGTGTTTCAGTTGGTTCATTTTAAAAAAATGAATCCTACAGATACAGGCCTAAACTAGGCAATTGTTCCTCTAATTTGAAACCAAGGATACCCAATCTTGGGCACTGCTCTAGTCTAACCTAATCTCCGTATCCTGTCTCTTTACCCATTTACCTTCTCTTGTTGATCATTCTTAAAAAACTCCACCAGTCGTTAGCCCAATAAGAGAAGTGGGCCATAGGTATCTGATTCTTCATTACACAGTGGGGGAAAAAACAAGGGTAAACAGAGCAGAATGATGAACTGGCTTGGGTATTGATTGAGTTATGCAATCTGTTTTCTGGATTTGCCACTGGTCTTCTAGTAGAACACTGAATGTTTCCAGATTGATTGATTAAACCAAGAAGATTCCTTATGCTACATTAAAATGTTCTTTATGCAGGAAATTGCTGACCAAATTATTGGACTTTGGGACCAATGAGTTTCTCAACTGTCTGGTTGGAAATTTCTTCCCTGATTAAGCCCTCGTTTCCTCTTCTCCTTCTCCCTTCTGCATCCCCCTGACTTGCTCCCTTTATTCATTCCCCTTCCTTGCACCGCCGCCACCCCCCCTTCCTTGCCCGCCCCATCCCATATCACTTGTGTACATATGTGTAATTTATTTCTATAATGTCTGTCTCCCCCTCTAGACTGTAAGCATGTCATGGGTAGGGAATATCTGTTTATATTGCACTCCCCCAGGCGTTTAGTACAATGCTCTGCACAGAGTAAGCACTCAATAAATATGACTGACTGAATGAATGAATGAAATGCTACTCATTTCTGGATGGCTAAAATGGAAATTTCAGAGAAATAGTATCTCTTTTTTCTTCTCTTCCTGCCTTTACCTCCTCTATCCCTTCTTCCTCTTCTCCCCTCCCCACGCCTCTTGACAGGAAACAATGGTGGTATTGTTCTTAGAGGTTGAGAATTGAGGTTCTTGAATTCTCTCAGTTATGATTTATGCCACTGGTCAAATTGATTTGCATCGCTCCCTTTGTTAGTGTACCTGGTTGCAGTTTAGGAGGCATTAAGAGTTCAGACAGGGCTTCAGGCTCAAATATATTAAATTGTGATGACTAATAGATTCTCTTTCCAAACATGTAGCTTTATATCATGGACTAAGATTATGAGAGGGATCTTCTCATGGAGATAGGATGTATCAATGGAAATTACAGACTTGTGGCAAAAATTAGTATTTCTGGCTGGTCAGACCTCAGTCACTTTGAATTCGACAAACATCTGAAGGGTTTGATTACCCAGAATGGCTGACTTCCCTGAGAAGATATAGTAGGATTTGGGGTGCTAATCTTGAATAAACTTTCTAAAGAACAACAGTCATTAAATGAGGAAGAGGAACTGTCATCTCTCCAAGTCCAATTGAAGGTTGAAGAAATTCAAAACGAATGTTGCATTTAGGAGATGTCATAAAGAATAGTCATGGATCTTCTAAATGAGATATTAGGACATCATTCTTTCACAAGTTAAAGCTCTATGGGGCAATGATTGGGTAGGATCTGATTCTACCGAATTTGGTTTCCAGTATAGGCATCTGGGGCCTGCTAAGTAAATGGTATTGGGAGAGGAGAATGTCAGATGAGAATAATTTTCTTCTGTGGGGTATGGTGAGGCACAGCATGTATTCTTGCAACTACATAAGGCTTGGAAAGTGCTTTTATGATCCTAATATAAATCAATCATCTTTACTGAGCACTTACCTTGTGCAGAGCATTGTACTTAAGCACTTGGGAGATTACAATATAACAGAGTTGGTAGACACTTTGTGTAAATATTACACGGATTTCATCAGTCATTGGTATTTAAGTGCTTATTGTATGCAGAGCACTGTACTAAGCACTTGGGAAAATACAATACAGCAGAGTTGGTAGACCTATTCCCTGCCCATGACAAACTTTAGAGCCTAGAGAGGGAGGCAAACATTAAAATAAATAATTTATAATGTATTATAGATATGTACATAAGTGCAATGGGCCAAAATCAAGTGCCCAAAGGTCACACATCCAAGTGCATAGATGAAGCAGAAGGGAGAGGGAGCTGGGAAGAAGAGAGCTTAATTGGAAGGCCTCTTGGGGGAGATGTGACCTTAATAAGGCTTTGAAGGTTGGGAGAGTGGTGGTCTGCCATATAGGAAGTTCCAGGTCAGGGGAGAATGTGGCATCGGGGTCAGTGGTGAGATAGATGAGATGGGGGCACAGTAAGCAAGCTGGTGTGAGAGGAGCAAAATGTGCAGCCTGGATTGCAGTAAGAGATTGGTGAAGTAGGAAGGGGTGAGCTGATGGAGTGCTTTAAAGTGGATGGTATGGAGTTTCTATTTGATGTGGAGATGGATGCACAACTACTGGAGGTTCTTGAGGAGAAAAGAGACATGGACTGAGCTAGGCAGTAGAGTGAAGTATGGATAGGAGTAGGGAGAGAGAGGAAGCAGGTAAGTCAGCAACGAGGAAGATTCAGTAGTCAGGTGAGATAGAAGTGCTTGGATCAGCATAATAGTTGGAGAGGAAAGGGTGGATTTTAGTAATGTTGTGAAGGTCCAACTGACAGGATTTGGTGACGTCAAATATGTGGGTTGAATGAGAAAGATGAGTCGAGGGTAGTCCCAAGGTTACAGACTTGTGAGATAGGGATGATAGTGATATTGTCTACAGTGATGGGGAGGACAGATTTGGGTGGGAAGATATAGACTTCTGTTTTGGACGTGGTTAGTTTGAGGTGTAGGGGCGTCATCCATCTAGACATGTCCTGAAGGAAGAGGCAATGTGAAACCACAGAGAAGGAGAGAAGTCAGGGCTGGAGATGTAGATGTGTATTTGGGAATCATCCACATAGAGCTCTCATTTTAGATTTGTCCCAAAGGCTTCTCCACTTGTGCTTGGTAAGTGTTAAATAATGATAATGCTAATTATGATACTTGTTAAGCACTTACTATGTGCCAAGCACTGTTATAAGTGTGGTAGATATGTTAGTCAGGTTGGACAAAGTCCCTGTTCCACAGAGGACTCACACTCTTAATCCCCATTTTACAGATGAGGTGACTGAGGCCCAGAGAAGTGAAGGGCCTTGCCCAAGGTCACACAGCAGATATGTGGTGGAGCTGGGTTTAGAACCCATGACCTTCTAACTCCCAGGTCCATGCTCTATCTGCTAAGCCACGCTGCTTCTCATATGTTTAATAATCATATATATATATATTTACCTTTGTCTATCAAACTTATCTGTTATACTGTATTCTCCCAAGTCCTTAGTGCTTAGTGCAGTGCTCTGCACATAGTAAACGCTCAGTAAATACTATTGAATGAGGGCCATGTTGGGATCTTGCCTCACGCATTATCACTTTTCTTCTTCTGGGTATGTTTTTATTATGTGCTAAGTGCTTGGGTAATGCAAGACAATCAAATTTAAAAATGGTTTCTGGTCCATAAGGAACTCACAGTCTGTGTTCCATAAACTGTGTCCACATGAATACCTATGACCAAGATATTTTTAGAGCATTTATTTTGAAGAACAGCATGGTTCAGTGGAAAGAGCCCGGGCTTGGGAGTCAGAGGTCATGGGTTTGAATGCCGGCTCCACCATTTGTCAGCTGTGTGACTGTGGGCAAGTCACTTAATGTCTCTGTGCCTCAGTTCCCTCATCTGTAAAATGGGGATTAAGACTGTGAGCCTCACGTGGGACAACCTGATTACCCTGTATCTCCTCCAGTGCTTAGAACAGTGCTCTGCACATAGTAAGCACTTAACAAATACCAACATTATTAAGAAATTTCTTACATTCTCTAGCAGGAATGTCTGTCAGTCTTGTTTTGAAAAGAATAAAATCATTCTTGAACAATCTAGAAGCACATCAAACTATTACAAATTTATGTGTAGTAGATTTTAGAAAACCCAAAGTTAGGTCTAGGAAATTTGGATGCTATATAGATCAGTGTATTGGTCATGGGTCCTTGGGCCCAAGTAAATTGCTTCTGAAATGGAAGGGAAGGAATAAGATTTTCTAATGATGGCTTGGCAAATGGAGTAATTTGGTTATCCTTATTTCCATATGGAAAAATAGTAAACTCTTGGTTATTTTGTCTAACAGAAAGGGCCATTAACAGCAATCATTTTAAAAAATGGATGCTGTGCACTTCTCTACCTACTGGTTCATCTTGTATTACAGGATATCAGGATATCTATGACTTTTGCTGGACTGGGCTGAAGAGCAGAGAAGGGAAGGAGGGGAATGGATTTGGTTACTCTGACAGCAGAGAAAGGGGGAGGCAGAAAGGGGTGGAGGTGAAAATAGCTAGGGGCCTGATTGCAAAATAGCAGCAGGTATCTGAGTTATTGAGGAAAATCAAGTTGGTGGTGGGAGAGGCCACTGCATTCTAGCAACTGAAGCTATTCTGGAGAGTGGGAAGAGACATAGGGATAGTCAATTGCATTTATTGAGCACTTACTATGTGTAGAGCACTGTACTAACTGCTTGGGAGAGTACAATATGACAAGATAACAGACACATTCCCTGCCCACAACAAGCTTACACCGTAGAGGAGGAGATAGACATAAATTATGGATGTGTACATAAGTGCCTTGGGGCTAATGTTCTTAATCTAATTGTAGAACATAAGGTTTTCTGGGTCCATAATCTTTTAAATATAGCCTTCTTACCCTGTAGAACACCAAAGTTGCGTAGTAGTCATAGTATGAGTATTTATTAAGCATCCACTGTGAGCAAAGCACTGTGTGATGCACTGCTTTATCCTGGGAACTATTAAAACAAAGAAGTAACACATTCCCTGTCCACAAGGAGGACTTTGGAGTGGGGTGAGACAGGCCTAAAAATATTTACAGTGACAAAATAACTGAATGTGTACCATGAGATCAAATATTGCTCAAGGGTAAATTTTAATTATCTCAGCATTGGCTTTATCACAATGAAAAATAGTCTTTCAGTATAGTTCATCTACATCTGCTCTAAAATGAAACTTTTAGAAGATGGCCTAATACAGGAGCTGATCGATTATCCATTAGAAACCAATACTGAACTGTGCTACCTTTATACCTTAATTGACATGAGATGAGTCTTAGGCCTAGTTTAGTCCCCTGGCACAACCATGGGAAATAAAAGAGATTGAACTGGAAAAGAGTGAGGTTGGCTCCCTTCTTCCTTTGCTATCCCAATATTCTGGGTCTTCTGCTGGCAGAGTTCAGGAATACCAACAAATATGGGGGAAATAGCCCTGTCATTAAAAGTTGCCCTTGCACAGTGTAGAATTCATATTGGAATCCTGGCTCATCTGTTGGGACTACAGATCCCAGCAGCAGAGAAACCACAGCATTTGCAATGCATCATTCAGAACTGACCCCAGATCACTAGAAGCCAGGTGTCAGGCTAGTATAAGCCCTAAATTCCTGGAGCTCAGCTTGGTCAAGTATTTCAGCCCCAATAGGGATCTCTTAGAGGCTTGAAAAGGTACTGTGTCATGCTGGGATGAGCAGGATAAATGGTTTTTAACTGAATTATGCATTTCAATGATTCTGGAACTGCAAAAAAGCCCTATAGAATAGCTGGCTTCTCCCTTGAATAGCATTAAAAATGAAAAATGGCTTAGTACCATAGAAGGATTGTATGTGATTCGCATGGGTAGTCAAGCATGGCAGATTATTAACTGCCTCAAAGGCAAAGTTACTACCCTGTGTCAGCAAATTCCTTCGCACAAGTATTGGACAATCCAAGCAAGCTTCAGATGATAATGATGAGACATATCTGACTTTTTTTTAAAAAAAAACCCACTTATTTTTGAAATCCAGTATCAATATAAACATTTAACCCATCCACTTCATTTTCTGAACAAGAAGTCAATGGCTCGACTAAAATGTAAGCCTTCTGGTTGCAGTTACCTCATTACTGGATTCATAGCTGTGCTTAGCTGTTGCTCAAATGCCATTTCTACTTGGAGACTAGAAAGATGGCTCCAGACACTTCAATGTTTACTTCTCTGGAATGCAGCAAATTCCCTCAAATTTGGCAAAGAGTGGCTATATTGCTATTTTGAAACCCAGTGAATCATTAAATTCTTAAGAGTTATCATTCCACTCTGATAAGATCAAAAGATCAGTCATTTGTTTATTTGTGGCACATTCCTTACCCACAATGTGCCAGACCCATCACTGGACCCTTTACTGATATCTCTTGGACTGTCGTTTTTATAAACTGAACACCATGGAAACCTCCGTTGTAACTGTGGAACTCAACAAGCAGCTCAAGACATGCCATGCAAGGTAAAACAAATTTTGAAATCTAAAATTTCCTGGGATCTAAAATTTCCTGGGAAAAGTTGTCAGAGGGTAGCAACAATATGGTTTCAAGAGGGCAACTTACTATAATATATCTCAGGAAGGATGGATCACACTGTCTGTTCCCCAAATGTATTTGGGGGTCCCACATTTTATACCCTCTTAAAATCCCACCACCTATAACAAACCTTTACTAATTATTTCCCAGCATCCTAAACTGTATGAACCTACTAGCAATGCCCACATCTCATGTCCTTATTCATACTCATCCAGAGCACTTGTGTATATATGCTGCTCAGTTGTACATAGTTATTTCCTTTGATTACTCTATTTGTAAGTATTTTCATGACTGTTTCTCCGCAAAGAGTCTGAGCAACCTGTGGGTAGGAAATGTGTTACTGGGTTGTTTTGTACTTTGTAAGCACTTAGTACAGGGCATTGCACTCAGTGAGTGCTCAGTAAATATGAGTACTACTAGTATCTTGAATAATGAGCTACATACAGCGGGTGTTCAGAAATATGTTGGATAATGGGAGCACATTGGCCTCTAGACTGTAAGCTCTGTGTGGGTGGCGAATGTGTCTAGCAACTCTGTTATACTCTCCCAAGGGCTTATTACAGTGCTCCTCACAGAGAAAGCACTCAATAAATGCAATTGATAGTATTTAGGTAAATGGAGAAGAGTGGAGCTAGCATGTGGGAGAGGTGAGGTGCTGATAGTGACTATGCTGACCTCAGGGATACCCCCTGCTCCAAGTGCTGTCCTAGGCTGACCTTAATAATTGTGGTATTTGCTAAGTGCTTACTAAGTGTCAGGCCATGTACTAAGCGCTGGGGTGGATACAAGCAAATCAGGTTGGACATAGTCCCTGTCCCACAGGGGGCTCACAGTCTCAATCTCCATTTTACAGATGAGGTAACTGAGGTACAGAGAAGTAAAGTGACTTGCTCCAGGTCACACAGCAGTCAAGTGGCAGAGCTAGACAGAGCCCATGACCTTCTGACTCCCAGGCCTGTGCTCAAGCTACTATGCCATGCAGCTTCTCGAGACAGTGCCATGCAGACCTTGACTTCACTTGGGAAATTTGATTTGATCCGTAGGATTCGGGGACATTTTCAGGGCACTTTTCTTAATACAGGTCACTAACATAGTAATAGTAGTAGTATTTGAGGGCCCACTTGATTCAAAAGTGCTTGGAAAGCACACAAAAAAAAATGACCCATTCCCTGCCCACAAGAGGTTTATACTCCAATGGAAGTGACAGACATTAAAATACCTACAAATATAGTAATCAAAATGAATAACTGATTGTCCCAGGACAAATGCCTAGAGAACTAGCAGATGGTGCATGCCGGGGAGTTGGTTTCTTGTTTTTTGTTGTTTTTTTCCTACCAAAATTACCCCTGAACTGTGGACTTGTGGGTCTATCCTGATTTTAAGCATTAGGTGGCATGGTACTTCAATTTTGGTCCTGGTTATGAGAAAGAGTAGGCTTTGAACAGCTGCTCAGGGGTTGTAGTAGCAGTCCTCTCCCCTTCATTGGTTTTCCAGTTTGTGTCTTTGCTTGCTTGCTTTTGGCTTGACATTTGTTAGGAACCTCCTGCCTGTGTTGGTCACATGTTCCAAAACGTCTCCTATGTTCCTTCTGAACAAGCTGGTTATTTATTCATTGAAAAGACAATGCTAGATAGTGGCTTATACATTTGAATGTTGATACCCAAGAAACAAGAAGATACCATAAGACAGAACTACTGACTTTCATATTCCTCCCTTCCCCATCTTACACCTCCTAAGGTATATGCAAATATGTGGCCCTTGCAAGAGTTAAAAAAAAATCAGAGGCTGATCTTCCTGCCTAATCCTCTAGGAAAGTGAATTAGTGAAGCATCCTTACCAATGCTCACTTCCTAGACACAGAACATAAGATATATTGTTCTAATAACTGGCCTTTTTCTTGAACATTCAATTTGCTTAATGGAGGGAAAATGTTTTAGAAGTAAACAGTAAACCCAAAAAGGTCATGAATATTCTTTGGTGCCTGTGTATCCAGATCCTCTTCTCTGCTCAACTTCTAATTCCTGAAAATACCAACTGGATGATCAATGAAGTCGCTCTTGTTTGTGTATTTTCTTTATTCTTCATTATTCTTCACCCATGGAGTGCTCAGACTGTGTACAAACACACCAACTATGTCCATCCTTTGCATTGAATCAGGCCTCCAGCTTACATAATATATTCTGCCTTGAATCAGAAATTGGTCAAGAATGCATGGTTTATTGTTCAAAGTTAACATCAACCGGAGCTGTCCAGGTGGCTCAGGAAACCACCAAGCTGCCAGTCCAAGTTAAGAAGCAGATTTCAGATGCTGGGCCGTCGGCCAGGGTGTGTATGGCAGAGGTGATGACTTGGTGTTCCAGTGGGTGGTGACGGGGAGGGGAGCACCAGCTATGCCAACCCCTGCAGCAGCGTCTGATTTTCGAATCAGGACCAGTGTCTGCTCAGAGGAGAAAGAAATGGGGAGAAAAGGAGCCGGAGACTGAATAGGTGACAGTGAGTGATTGCTGCTGATCTTCTCTAGCAGCAGGAGGCCTGGAGCCAGGAAATCAGACACTGGGGAAGATGAGGAGGAAAAAGCATTTTGTTTTGAAGTGTTGTATCTGTTTGGAAAGACTTTTTTTGTTAATGCCTACATTTTTCTTTTTTTTTTTTTAATATACTTCAGTCTTTGGGGGAGCAAGAACAGAGAGCAATTCGCTGCTAGGGTTGTCTCCCTCTCTCTCTCTTTTTTTTTTTTTTTTTTAGCCTTCATTGTGAAAGGAATGATGCACATTCAGCCTGGAACCGTTAAAGTAGGTTCTTTCAAGGTAACACAGGATTCTTTTTCACATGTGACCTGGCAGGACTTTCTCCAGTTGAGGCCACATTCCCTGCTGGTTGCAAGCACAGGAGACAGGCAGGACCCTTTTTTCAGCTAACTGATCTCAGTTCTCAGCCATGTAACTTTTGATTTCTGAGTCTTTTAAGGAAGAAAATCACACTATAGCAAGGGGCTTTCTCTACCCAACTTAGCAGAGCATTCCAGCTGCTGCAAAGGAAGCCCAGAACTGGGATGGAAGCAATGTGACAGAACCTGGGGACACAGTTCTATGGCCTCAAAATACCATACCCTATGGAAAGGTCAGTCAATCACACCTGAGCGCTTACTGTGTGCAGAGCACTGTACTAAGGGCTTGGGAGAATGCAATGTGACAATAAACAGGCATATTCTTTGCCCACAACTAGCTTACATTCTAGAGGGGGCCAGGACAGGTGGGCTTTAGGAATTTTCTTTTAGTTCTTCAAATACATTTATACATTTTTAGCTGGCTTTCAACTTGCCTGTGGAATTAGGGAAACTATTGGTCAGCTTTCTTAACGAACAGTCCAGTTTTCAATTAGTCTGTCCTCTCTCCAGTCCTGATACAGCACCAGATGGTTTTCTGTCTGGAGTTTAGATTTTATAAGCCCAATCTCTCCACATCACAGCTCCTTCCGCCGAAACTGTAGCTCAGAAGTGGCGCTTATTTTTAGGGACTTTGGGCGGGGGTAACGGGGAGGGCTCTTGAACAGAGGGGGCCAGGAGTGTCTCCTGTTGACATGCTGGAGGTCCTCTAGCTTTCCATGGAAGATTCTGTATGAGCTTACATTATGTCGCATAGCCACTTATTATTATTATTATTATAGTTACTTACAAAACATGTTTCACCTCCAGGTCAGCAAAGACACAACTGGTAATAATAATAATAATAATGATTGTGATATATCTTAAGCGCTTACTGTGTACCACTTAGTACACCCCACTGTACTAAGCACTGGGGTGGTTAGAAGAAAATTGGGGTGGACCTAGTCCCTTTCCCGCATAGGGCTAGGTCTTAATCCCCATTTTACAGAAGCAGTAACTGAGTCATGGAGAAATGAAGAGATTTGTCCAAGACCACACAGCAGATAAGTGGTAGAGCTGGGATGAGAACCCATGACCCTCTGACTCCCAGGCCCGGGCTCTATCCACTATACCATGTTGCAAGTGTCATCACTGGGCACCCTACCCTACCCTAAATTGAGTTGGTGAAATTATTGTCCAAAGCATTCAGCCTATTCTGCTGCAAACCAGAGCCTGGCTGGTACTCCCTCCCTTGTTGGATGGGAAGAGGAAGTATGCCCTCTTTGGAGGGGGGGTCCCCTCTTTGGTTAGGTCCCTACCTTAGAAGCATTACTATTCTGTGATGGCCTGGGGGGGGTGGGCAGCATTGACATAATGAACCACTCCTTCCACACCCTGGAAGACCTGTAAGGAAGACACTTGTAATAGAGACTCACGGCAATGGATCCAGGTCCAATCTTGGTTGCCTGTCATTACTGCTGCTTCTCAAAGTCCTTTTCTTCCACCCTTCCATCCTTCCCGGCATCTTCACCGCTTCTGACCGTATGCCACTTTGCCACTGCCAGAGTGGCTGTCGGGTCCTTAGCCAGTGTGACTAGACTCTCTGCCAAGTTCAAGCTTTATGTAGCTTCCCATCCCCTTGGCTCAGTTCTTGGGACCAATTCCTTGTTGATTCTCCTTGCTCCTCTCGCTTGTTGCTCAATCTCTGAGTTCAGTTAGTATTATTAAATAGTATTTAATGAGCACCTACTGAATCCAAGACAATGTCAGGAGAGTATGACAGAAGTAAGGCACATTCCCTGTCCTCAGTGGACTTGCAGTCTAACAGACACACTATGTATAAATAATGGGAGCAGGAGGAAGTATAAGGCTTCCAGGTAGAAGCTTGAGTTTGGCAGATGAAGTAACAGAGTAAATGAATTTACATAAATGCTGAGAATGGGGGGAAAAAAATACATCAGTCCTAAGGATGGCTGTGAGTGTTGGTGTAACTGAAGTGTTGTGAATATATCAGGAAAGACTTCATGGAATTGGTGTGAAGTTTGGGAGAGTTTTGAAGATGGAGACACTTGAGGTCTGACGGGTAGATTGAAGTGGAGAATGGCACACCCTTCAAGAGTCTGCTTTATCTGCTCTCAGCTAAAATGGCCTTCCCAGCTTGTTTCCTTCCCCCTCTTCGCTAAATGGAGTGTGGATAAATGTAAAGAGTCAGAAGATGCGAGTTGTTCTGTGTTTGTCATCTTTTTCCATTCCTGTTTGTCTTTTTCTTCCTCAGCATTTCCCCCAATAGTGGATCAACAGTACTGACACTTGTCCACCAGGAATGAAATATAGCAAAAGTGGAAGACCTTTTTGCTTCAAAACCAAGGCAAAGTCTTTGGACTATTTTTCACCTTAGAAAATAAAGCTAGAACTTTAAACAGTAGCATAAGCATTGGCCTACAAATGATCTGAAACTGAGGCATGTAACATTTTTCTCCTCCTCTGATGCATTAGTACTAGAGCATTTGAGATGAGACCAAGAGGTTGTCTTTCTTTTCCACTCACATTGAGTGTCTGTGTCCATACCACTTGTGGGTGTGGACCGCTTTCAAGGCTACTTCCCTCTTCCCACATCCCTTCTCAGAAGCAATTTCCGATACAGCTAGTAAATAGGATGCTTAAAAAAGGACTTAGAGATTATTTTTTGTCTGCTTTTAGCACTGCAACTAATTTTTCTGTATCTCTGCTTTCTTGCAATCAAAGCTCCATCTCCCCACTTATATTGGAGTCTGCTTCTTTCCCTCTCTCTCTTTCTTTTTCTCTCTCACTCACTCTTTCTCTTCCCCCCTCCCTACCCTCCATGACTGTGTCTTTTTCTCCTGATGCTCCCTTCAACCAAGACCCATCATGGCCTGCTCTTACTATCAGCAGTCCTTAATGCAAGGCAGTTCAAGTTGATAATTGGTAACTAAAAGTTTTCTAAACTTACACCGTTTTAACTTTTCAACTGTAACTTTTTAATGTGTGGGCAGTGGAGTGGCTCTCAGGAGCTGTGGGGAAATGGGAAAACAGTTTTAAAAAACAAAATGGGGGGAGGGAAAAGAGGAGGGGGAAAATTTTAAAGAGGCCACTAGGGGTGGGAAGAGAAGTCAGAGGGGGCAGGGATACCTGATAGCCTGGTGGTCACCAGGGAGGGACAGCCCATTCATTTTCACTTAGTTATAATTGTTAAGTATTTACTATGTGCCAAGTACCATATTAAATGTTGGGTTAGATACAAGATAATCAGACCTGACACAGTCTCTGTGCCACATGGGGCTTGCAGTCTAAGTAGGAGGGAGAACAGGTACTGGATCCTCATTTTGCAGAGGATGAAATTGAGGCACAGAGAAGTTGTGATTTGCCTAAGGTCACACAGCAGACTAGTGGCAGAGCCTGGATTAGAACCTAGTCCTAGATCCTCTGACTCCCAAGGCTGTGCTTTTTCCACTAGGTCATGCTGCTTATAGTGAAAAAAAATTGGCTAGACAATCATGGAACTCCTTTTACTCAATATAATGTAGCTTCTCTATATTAGTTTTATTTAACTGAGTTCACAGTATGGATAATTTTTGTAAAAACAGATTATCTGGCTATGGTTCAGTAACAAAAAAATGGGGATAGTCTTTCAGTTATAAAGGAGGAAAAGGAATAGTTAGCAGAGTGACTAAGGAGTAAGGGAAAGGAGAATAGACAGGTAAACTATTTTTCCATTCTGAAGCATCAGATATTGGGGGTTACCTTAAATTGAATGTTGACTTTGGGGCAATATAGTAATAACACAGCATGTGAAAGTACTTTGTTCTTCTTGAGAAAAGGTACTATCTTCATCTCATGCTGTGGTCCTTTGGGCACCCAGGCCTATTAGGAGTCTGGGAAGGCTTGTTCCCCTAGAATGATTCTCTACGAGAGAAAAGTAGGAATGTTACATGGCATGGAGGTGGATATGAGAGAGGGCATCAATCACTATAAATGCCCTTTGGAGTAGAATTCTGGGCTAGAGGGACCTGACACATCTGACCTGGTGTGGCATTTAGGTTCTTATGTAGTTAGTGACATGTAAAGGTTTGAAATTAAATGCATTTTTGGGTCCTACTGCTGAGTTGTGTGAAAATGCTCATTGCCTGGAAGGATTCTCTCTCGCATCTCATTATGGTAGATGTTTGAATGGTCTCTGGGTAAAGAAACCTGGGAAGTTGGGGAGGGTAGGTGGGCTTGTGCCAAGTTACCCTTTGGTAAGTCCATTATAAGTGTGTCAGTACACAGCGGAGAGCCAGAAGAAGGCTTTGCACTTAGTTCTCTTTTCCAACTTTGCAAGATAAGTACATTTTTTTCCCTGTATTAAATGCTTACTATGTCCCAGGCTCTGTACTAAGCACTGTGGTAGATGCAAGCTATTCAAGTTGAATACATGTCCATGGGGCTCACAGTTTTAATCCCCCTTTTAAAAATGAGGTAACTGAGACACAGAGAAGTGAAGTGACTTGCCGAAGGTTACACAGCAGTTATGTGGTAGAGCCCGGATTAAAACCCAGGTCCTTCTGACTCCCAGGCCCGTGCTCTCTCCCTAGGCCAAGCGGCTTCTTAAGTACTTATTCCAGACAATGTGCCAAATAAGAAGGCAGTCACTGTCAGTGTTCACTTGCTGGCTGGAATCTGAAAGGAAACTATGTCCCTTTCCCAGAGGACGTAGAAATGCCCAGGTGGTCCCTGCCAAATTTCCTTTTGGTTCCAGTACATTTTGCAAACCCCTCCACTGACGGGGCCCTTCTCTACCTGGCTCAGCATAACCCAGCTCCTTCTTCTCTACCAAAGTCTTCTAGAAACTAGTTGTACCCATAACCTTTTTATCACCACTTGAATCCTAGGTCCTGCTCCTTTCTCCTGATTGGGTTAATGCTTAGAAGGTAAAAGTCTAATGATTTTCTATAAACTGCAAAGACAAAATTTAACTGTTGCCAGTATTAGTAAAGCGGTGCCTTCTGCACTTAAACCAAGTCTCAGTGCATTTTTACGTTGGTAAACAGATTATATTTCATTGGTGGTATGGCTTTCCCCTTGTAACCTGTTAATCCTTGAACAGTCACTTCTCCAAGGAATGCTACCCACATGGCCATGTACATACATTTTCCTCCATGTAAACACTTCTGACAGCCTTTTACATGTATTTTATTACAACTGATGCTTTCATATTAACTGTCGGCGGGTACACTGTAGAACCTGCTATGTTTATCCATTGGGCACCCCACCTCCATTTTTAAAGGTGAATGTTTACTTGAGTGCAGAGTTTCATTTACCTTGCCTCTGGTTAACTTGTGCCAGTTTCATAAATCAAGGTGAAAAGAACAGTTGATCCAATCTACTTAACACGCCAATTTGATTCCTTTGGGAGTCTGGAGGTCTCAATTGAGTCTCAATCATTTTGGAATAATAATAATAATAATAATTATGGTATTTGTTTAATGCTATGTGCCAAGCACTATACTAAGCGCTGGGGTAGATACAAGCAAATCGGGTTGGACATAGTCCCTGTCCCACATGAGGCTTACAGTCTCAATCCCCATTTTACAGATGAAGAAACTGAGGGCCAGAGAAGTGAAGTGACTTGCTGCAGGTCACCCAGCATACAGGTGGCAAAGCCCTATTCACTACATCATGCTGTTTCTCTAAGAAAGAAGAAGGAACTTATCTCAAGCCTAATAGCTGAACCAGGCTGTGTAGCCTCAAAGTCTTAGTGGGGAGACTTGAGGATCCTGGAGAAGTTAGCTTGCCTGAGCCCTGGGGATTTTTTTATTTTTTTGAATGGTATGTAGGCACATACTATATGCCAAGTACTGCACTAAGTGCTGGGATAGGTACAAGATATTCAGGTTGGACACAGTCCCTGTCCCACACTGGGTTCACAGTCTTAATCTTCATTTTACAGATTAGGTAACTGAGGCACAAAGAAGTTAAGTGACTTGCCCAAGGTCACACAGCAGATAAATGACAGAGCCAGGGTTAGAACCCAAGTCCTCTGTCTCCCAGGATCTTTCTAGTTCATGCCTGCACTATAATGATCACATTCCCACTCTGTAAGATCAGAGAGCAGATGGGCAGACCCTAGGGGACCAGGGACAATTCATGAGCTGAGTGACACCATGAATGTTTGCAAGTAGGCAAGCAGCATGACCTTGAGGATAGAGCACAGGCCTAGAAGTCAGAAGGACCTGGGTCCTAACCCTCTCTCCATCACTGTCTGCTGTATGACCTTGGGCAGGTCACTTCACTTCTCTGTGCTTGTTGCCTTATCTGTCAAATGGGGATTAAGACTGTGAGCCTCATATGGGACAGAGGCTTTGTCCAATCTGCTTATCTTGTATCTACGCCAACTCTTATAAAAGTGCTTGACACATAGTAAGTATTTAAGAAATAGCATCATCATCATTATTATTATTATTATTTGGTGAGAGCAGTACAAAAAGTGTGGGTTTCTTTGCTGAGTGTGTGACTCTCTCTGGAAAAGTAGCATATGGCTAAAATTCATTGTGCAACATCATGCTCGGTGAAGATGTGATAAAATGGATCAAAGCAAGATTTAAGAACAGAACCTTGTTCGTCTGACTCCAGATTATAAATTTTTTTTTCCTAATGAATGTCCATGCTGCTGGTGTAGTACCAATATTAGTCTTGTTCCCCCTCTGTCAGCTCCTTGTAGACAGGCAACATGTCTACCAACTCTGTTATATTGTACTCCTCAAGTGCTTAGTGCAGTGCTCTGCACACAGTAACCGCTCGATAAATAAGATTGATCGGTTAATGTTGGCCCCGTAGTGAAATGGATTCATAAGGTGGGGAGCTTAAGTCCTCATTGCTGTTTGAGCTGCATTCTTAGCAAGCAGCTGGGCTGGGTGGTAGATGCTGGGAGGGGGACTCAGGAAGAGGGAAGATTCAGACCACTGATTCTGTCAGCAGCACATCCCTCTTTCCATCTCCACGCTACCAGGCAGCATTACTGAAGAAAAGCAGCAGCAGTTTAGGGGAGGGAGGAAGAGCAGGATTGTCCTGTAGGGGCCAAACAAGCTAAATCCAGGACAACTTCAGCCGGGGGATTTGGTCCCCTGATCTGCCAGAGATTAGTTTTTCAGTGAGGAAGAAGGTCAGATGTGGTGGGCTGAAGACACTAGAAGAGGCAGGTAGTGGTGCTTAATTTCAGGTTGTCTTCCACGTATACATTTTTTGTAGCTCAAAACTGTAGGCAAACCTGTTTTGACGTCAGTCCAATTCTACCCTTATTAAATCGCAGTGGCTTTGGGTTATAGTGCTCCAGTGACTGCCTAAAAAGGGAAAGGATTCAGGAGTAGCCCAAAAGAGGGAAAAGTTTTTAAAATTTAGTGAAACTCTAATCCGACTCAAGTCATGAGCCAGAAGAAGTAGGAATTTGACGACAAAACCCCAAGGGTGCTTTTTTTTATACATATGCCAATTTACAAGGTTTAGCCAACTCCAGTTGCTTAGGTTTTGCTGCTGCCATAGCATGGGATTTTGTTTTTTTTCAGGTGACTCTCACGTGCAGTGTGCCTGACAGCTAAATGTTGTACTTCTGGGTCTGAGTTAAAATGAAATATTTTCTAATTTTTACTTGACAAGAGCAGCACTTTAAGCAGTGAAGGAATTCCTCCTTCCCTCATGTGTCTTTCCCCCTGACCCCAAGTAAGTGGAACAGATTTTCCCCTCATCAGTACATTTTGAGCAACATTGATAATGTATAGTTCTTAAGGATGTTGGAAAGAGTAATGCTTGATGATCATCAAATGCTTTGAAAATATATGCAGTTAATTGTATAATCCTGTTTATAAATACTTTGAGATCTGTAGGAAAGGCTATTTCAGAGAGGCTACATTGCTGCTTTTATTTGATTCATCACATTAATCTACCTCTTCAATACTGTAGTATAGAGAATGGAAAAGTTGAAACAAGGAGAGTTCAAATTTTTGAATGCCCATGATGGGGCCTGGCCCCTCTTCAAAGATATTTCCTCTATCTGAAATCAAATTATCTGGGCTTTCTGAATTTTCATAGCTATTGTCAAATGGAACAGTATCTAATGTCCCGACAAGTAGATTCCAGGTGCAGAAGCCAAATGGATTTCTTTCATTATCTTATTTGCTCTGTCTTGCCCTGGTTGAAACACGAGCACTTCAATTCATTTTTACCTTCTGAGCTGTGAGTTTAGGGAATGTTTGTTTTTGTGGCTTTTTTCCTCTTCTATCAGTTCAGGAGATAAAACTGTCAAGATTCATCTTGGCAGCCTAATCCTTCAGCAGGTTTTCTACTTTAACTAGAATTTTTGCTGAAAAGCAAGCTCTTTTTTAAGCATTTGCACCAAGGCTTTTTGTTAGCTGACAAATCTTGTGTGGGCAACCAGAATTAGCATACCATAACACATCATTCTACCATTATTTCATGATGTTGGATTAACATTTTTTTTTTTATCTTTGGCTATGTGGTTTTTTTTTCCTGATTTGAGGAAGGGTATTCAAAGTGATTTAGGCATACTCTATGCTCTTGAAGACATACATTTAGCCTAGATTAAGATATTATAATTTTTAAAATAACTGTTTTCTCTGATCTAGATGTGTAAGTAAAAGTCAACTTAGGTTTGTTCAGTTGTGTAGCTATTAACAAAAAAACCCCAAGGTGGTTAAATCAAGTTCCCTGCTTCCATAAACCCATGATCTTTGTCCCTTCCTTTGTCCCTTGTGTGTGTGTGGGGGGGGAGGGGGCAGTGGGAGGAAGGGGAAAGGAGGAGGTGGGGAGGTAGGAGTAGAAGGTGGGGGATTTAGATTCTCATGGAATGTAAAGTCACAATCAATCAATGGTATTTATTGAGCATTTATTGTATTCAGAACACTTCATTGAGCTTTTGGAAGAGTACAGTTCAACAAGAGTTGGTAGACGTCTTCCTTTTTTAATGGTATTTGTTAAGAACTTACTATGTGCCAGGCTGTACTAAGCACTGGGGCAGATACCAGCTAATTAGGTTGGACACAATCCTTTTCCCAAATGGGGCTCACAGCCTTAGTCCTCATTTTACAGATGAGGTAACTGAGGCACAGAGAAGTGAAGTGACTTGTCCAAGGTCACTCAGCAGCAAAGTGGCAGAGTTGGGATAAGAACCCAGATCATTCTGACTCTCAGGTCTGTGCTTTCTCCTCTAGGCCATGTTGCTTCTTAGCATGGATATGTTCCCTGCCCATTAGTAGCTTTCAGTCTTGAGGAGGAGACAGACATTAATTGATGGTAATAAATGTAAGTAATGTGGTTCTGGGGGTGAGATGTAAAGGGTACAGATTCAAGTTCATAGTTGAACCAGAAAAGAAAGGGAGTAGAGGAAATGAAGTGTTAGGGAAAGTCTCTTGGAAGGGTTGTGATTTTAATAAGGCTTTGAAGGTGAGGAGAGTAGGGGTCTGTCAAATATGAAGGGGTGGTGAGTTCCAGGCCAGAGGGAAGACGTGGGTGATGGATCAGTGGCAAGATAGATGGGATTGAAGTCAGAGTTGGTTGGTGTTGGAGGAGTGAATTGTGCTGGCTGGGTTGTAGCGAGAAATCAGGCAAGGTTGGAGAGGGTGAGCTGAATGCATTAAAACCAATGATAAGGAGTTTCTGCTTGATATCTGGGTGGATGGGCAACCACTGGAGGTTCTTTAAGGGTGGGGAGGCTGACTAAATGTTGTTTTTTTTAGAAAAATGATCTGAGCAGCACAGTGAAGTAAGGACTGGATTGGGGGGAGACAGAATCCAAAGAGGTCAGTGTTGAGTCTGAAGTAGTCAAGTTGGGATATAAGCTCTTGGATCAGCATAGTAGAAGTTTGAATGAAGAGGAAAGGGTAGATATTGTGTGTTCGACAGCCTTCGAAGTGGGCAAAACCACTGCTCTCTATGAGGCCTCAGGTGGAGGGTGGTTTTTGCAGCCTCCAAATTGTGGTATTAGAGAGAGCAGAAATAATTCCATTCTACTGGGAAAGTTGTATCTGAATGGATTAAAACTCCAGAATCTGGCCCACTCACTTCTGGTGAAACCTTGCAGCTATATTGGTCATATTTATGTGATTTTCATCCTGGGAATTGTGATCTTGGAGATGATGCCCAAGAGGAGGTGTTTTGTTTATTTTTAATGTATTCAAGCACTTCTTATGTGCCAGGTCCCCTCTCAGTATCGCACCTGGAGAGTTTTCAGTACTTTACCAGTCTTGGGTATGGGAGGGAGAATCAAGCAGAGGCATATCCATTCCATTTCTGGCTTGTGCAGTGAGTGGAAGACAATCTGGTACAAACTCACCTGTTCTGGGCAGCAGCAGCATGCGAGAGAGTCAAGGACAGAAACTAAAGTTTACTGCACGGAAGACGGCAATGGTAAAACACTTCTGAATATTTACCAAGAAAACTCTATGAATGTTCTGCAAGAGAGACGTCCATGGAGTTGCTATGGGTCGGATATGATTCCACAACATAAGACAAGACATGTGCCAGGTACTGTACTAAGTGCTGGGATAGATAGAGGTTAATTAGGTTGGACAGAATCCACTTCCCACTTGGGGTTCATAATCTTAATCCCCATTTTACAAATGAGGTAACAGAGGCACTGGGAAGTTAAGTAATTTACCCAAAGTGACACTGCAGACAAGTAACAGATCTGTGATTAGAACTCAAGTCCTTTGGACTCCAAGGTCTACATTCTCTCCACTAGTCCACTAATCATTGATGTGTGAGCAGGACTTTGAGATGTCCAGCTTTACAGCAGCCCTACTGTGGCTGCAAAGTAAAGGGCCACTGTTTCTTCTACCAATGAATAAATCAATGATTTTTATTTGCACTTATTGTTTGGATAGCACTGTCTAAAGTGTTTGGGAGAGTACAGTACAACAGAGTGGGTAGGCATGTTCCCTGCCCAGAGAAAGCTTACAGTCCAGGGAGGGAGAGAGATATAAATAAATTATGGATATGTACCAAGTGAGAAGCAGCATGGCCTAGTGGAAAAATCACGGGCCTGGGAGTCAGAGAACCTAGGTTCTAATCCCATTTCCATCACTTGCCTGCTGTGTAATCTTGAGCAAGTCACTTAACTTCTTTGGACTTCACTTCTCTCTGGCAAAATGGGGATTCAATACCTCTTTTCCCTCCTGCTTAGACTGTGAGCCCCATGTGGGACTTGATTATCTTGTGCCTACCCCAGCACTTAGACACGTAGCAAACACTTAACATATCACAATAATTATTAGTTTTTATTAAATGCTGTGGGACTGGGCAGTGTAATGAATATCATGTGCAGATAAAAGTGCATAGGCAATGCAAGAAGGAGTTTGGAGAAAATAGACCTTAATCAGGGAAGGCCTTTTGGAGGAGATGTGACCTTAATCAGGCTTTGAAGGTGGGGAGTGTGGTGGTCTGTCAGATATGAGGCAGGAGAAGTTCCAGATCAGGGAGAGAACTTGGGATAGGGGTCAGCAGCAAGATAGATGAGATTGGAGCACAATGACAGCTGGTGGTAGAGGAATGGAGTGTGTGGGTTGGGTTGTAGTAGGAGATCAGTGAGATATGGTATGAGGGGGCGACCTGATTGAATGCTTTAAATCTGATAGTAAGAAGATTCTGTTTGTAGAGTTGGGAAAGACAACCAGTGAAGGTTCTTGGGGAACAGGGAGACAGATTTCTAAAATCTTTAGAAAAATGATCTAAACAGTAGAGTGAAGTATGTATAGGGTGGGGTGAGTCGGGAGGCAGGGAGGTCAGCAAGGAGGAGGCTGATGCAATAGTCAAGGCTACACCACCGAGTCCAAGAAGGTCCCCAATGGGAAAGGGAGGAGCTGAAATAGTGATATCTTAAAATGGAGTGCTGGGTTAGGTCAAGACCTACAGACCAGCCCCATGCCCATGTATGTTCTTTTCTAGCTCATGCAGACCTTCCATGGAGCTGGATCAGTTATCCCCATAGAGAAAAGTGATATTCACTAAAAGGCTTCCTGAAGCTGATCACAACATGCTTTTTAATAGGTTTTTTACAAAGTTGATAGAATTATAAGCAAATGTCATGATGCATTTGATCTGATTTGAAAAATCCAAGATCTTAACCCTATTCAAAAATTTAACAACATTTTCTCCTGGTCTCTTTAAGCCATCATAGACAGCTTGCTATAAAAGTTGTAAATGAATCTGTGTTTAAGGCTGCCTTTCAGATTGGTGAGGAGGGTCCTTTTTATTCCTATCAGCCTGAAAACTTCATTAAGTTGGCCTGGAAATCTGGGGCCTGGGTTGACATTACCTTTTAAATTAAAATTACTTTAAAGCTTATTTAATAATAAAATGATAATGTTGGTATTTGTTAAGCATTTACTATGTGCCAAGCACTGTTCTAAGTGCTGAGGTAGATACAAGGTAATCAGGTGGTCCCATGTGGGGCTCACAATTTTAATCCCCATTTCACAGATGAGGTAACTCAGTCACCTAGAAGTTAAGTGACTTGCCCAAAGTCACATAGCTGACAGGTGGCGGAGCCAGGATTAGAACCCATGAGCTCTGACTCCTAAGCCCGGGCTCTTTCCACTGAGTGACACTGCTTCTAAACACTCTATGTATGAAAAGCACTTTGCTAGTTCTCCCTTGTTAGATTGTGAACTACTTAAAGGGCAGATCTGCAGTCTTCTACTCTATTGCATTCTTTCAAAATCTTAGTGCAGTGCTCTGCACCCAAGTGCTCAATAAATACCACTGATTGATTTGACATATTCCTTCTCCTAGTGGGTGGCTTGGTACTTCAGCCAATTCTTGATGAGTCTTGCTTTGATTCAGATTTCATTTTGGCTCAGAAATTGCTTGGAATATGAGGCTTCCCCCACCAGTCCCTTTGGGTGTTCTGGGGATTCATTTGCTGGTTGTTGCCTGTGAAGGAAAGAACTAGGCTGGCCCTGAGACCACAGACTCTCTCATTCTTCTCTCCCATCAGCAGAAACGGGGTCTTTTTCCCCTCCTTACCATGTACGGAACTCATGTGAAATGAAACAAACCATGCCTCGGGATGAAAATGGCTTTGACTCTGGGAGTAAATTATTTTAAGAATTCATATTTGATAGCCAACGTCATGTTTCTTCCCCCGACATTTTCCAAAAAAGGACATTGTTTTCCGAGAAGTCGCACTTTGAGGAGCTGTCTCAAAGTTCACCTTGCAGAATCCTTGTGTTTGTCACTATTGCTCTGTATTTAAGATTGTACCAATCATCAGTGTTTATTGAGTGTTTACTGGGTGCAGAGCACTGTATTATCTTTGAGGCTTCTTAATTCAAAGGTTTCCAAATCATTTTCCTGTGATGTCAAAACTCTGGTAAAGGAAACAGAACAAGCTGCTCATTTAAGATTGGGGGTTGAAATTGAAAAACAGGGTGTGTGCACACAAACTCAAATTATAAATATAATATTTTATTAGTGAAACCAAATATTTAGGAAGCAGCTGCTGCTTTGCTTTATTGGTTGGTCTTCGTTTCACAGTTCAACTCTTAAACCGGTATTTCTAAGGAACTTTTCATTATGGCACTTGTATGTGCGTGTACATTCTCATCAGGTTCGCAAATTCAACTTTCAAATGTACATTTTGACAGATAAACTACAACCAAAAATAGACCTTGGTGGAGGCAGAAATATGGATTTTCCAGTGTGGAGTTTGTTACAAGAGACTTTGCAGCACAGTTACTGAATAACTGAAGGCTTTCAGCTTCCTGAGGCATCACTGTTATCTGTAAGGATTCCAAGTTGTATTCTCATGATGGAGAAGCCATTAGTGGTGGAGAGTAAGGGGAACTCATCACGTTGTCCTTTGATCTGTGGCAACCCACAGATCAAAGAACAGTGTTGGGTCAGTGTCTTCGGTGCCTGGGAAAGCAGAAGTGATAGGGAGGCCAGAGAAAGAGAAGCCTAGTGATCAGAACTCCAGACCAGACTTCTAGAATCTCTATACTTTTCATGGAAAAAATGTACAGGCAGCTTGTTAGGGAAAACTTTGTCCTGAAAACCCAAATTGTGGATATTTAATATAGACCCAGGACAAACTCAACACATATTCATCAGGTTTGCATGCAGATATATGGAGAAATATTGGATTAGAAAAATGAGGGGAGGATAAATAACTTCTGTATCCAGTGTAGAGAGAAAGGGTGAGAAATAGGCAAGAGTCCAGATTTTTGATATTCTAGGAAGTTTAATGTTATGACAGGTATCTCAAAAACAGCAATTTAATAGGTTTTATTTGTTGTCATTTGCTTGCAAAACTTTGAACACAGAATTTACTAACAATTGAAAGGGAAATGGATTTTTCAAGCAGTATTTAGGTCAGAGCACTTTTGCAAAATAACTCATTTATGCATTCTGGACTACTACAACCCAGTCTGCTCATTTCATTCCTCTAATGCCAACTTACTCACTGTACCCTTTAAGTACTTGATTTCACCCCTCCCTCAGCCTCACAGGCCTTATGTACCTTTCTATAGTTTATTATAATGTCTGCTGCCACCTCTAGACTGCAAGCTCTTTGTGGGCAGGGAATGTGTCTGCCAGATCTATTGTATTCTCCAAAGTGCTTAGTACAGTGTTCTGCATAGAATAAATGCTCAGTAAGTATAATTAATTGATTCTTAATTCCAGTTCACTACAGTAGTAACCAATAGTTCCTCTCCTAGCTGAAGTAAGTTTGGAGGTGGGAATTGCCTCTCTCAAGCAAATACTGAAGGTCAACTCTGAAAGTTGGTTTTCCAAATTTGTTGATATATAGAGATACTCTGTGAGTTTGTGGAGATAACTACTATAGTTTATCAGGTGGTCCTAGACAACTGCCACCTCTACCAAGATGCATTATTTTGCTTAGTGCCTCTTGTGACTTTTGTTCCACACTTTTTTTAATGATATCTGTTAAGCCCTTAATATATTCCAGGCACTGTAGTTAATCAGGCTAGACACAGTCAGTGTCCCATATGGGACTCATATGGGAATCCCCATTTTTCAGATGAGGCAACTGAAGCACAGAGCAGTTGAGTGATTTGTCCAAGATCACACAGCAGGCAAGTGGTAGAGCTAGGATTAAAACCCAGATCCTTCTCATTCCCAGGTCCACACTGCTTCTCTAGGTCACATTCCAGTGGAGAGGGAGAATGAGATAGAAAGAGAGGGGGATCCTAACCAAGCAAGAAGTTCCAAATAGGTGTTATGACTTGGCATCACCCCCATATTTGTCTAGTTCATCGTGGAGGGCTGGGGCTTCCACTTTAGACCTGGGGGGAGAGACAGCACACACTTGAGAGGGTAGAGAGAAGTAAGACCATTTCCTTTCTCTGCTGCCCCAGCACTCCCTCGGTTATCCAAAGCCTGGAGTAAATGGAAGATTGATCTCTGGCTTTTAGCATCAATCAATCATATTTTTGGAGCACTTCCTGTGTGCAGAGCACTGTACTAAATGTTTGGGAGAGTACAATACAACAGAGTTGGTAGACACATTCCCTGCCCACAACAAACTTATGAGGGGGAGATAGACATTGAGATGAGAAGCAGCGTGGCTCAGTGGAAAGAGAACGGGCTTTGGAGTCAGGGCTCATAATAATGTTAATAATGTTGGTATTTGTTAAGCGCTTACTATGTGCCGAGCACTGTTCTAAGCGCTGGGGTAGACACAGGGGAATCAGGTTGTCCCACTTGGGGCTCACAGTCTTAATCCCCATTTTACAGATGAGGTAACTGAGGCACAGAGAAGTTAAGTGACTTGCCCAAAGTCACACAGCAGACAAGTGGCCGAGCCAGGATTTGAACCCATGAACTCTGACTCCAAAGCCCGTGCTCTTTCCACTGAGCCATGCTGCTTCTCTAGCCACGCTGCTTCTCTGAGTTCGAATCCCAGCTCTGCCACTTGTCGGCTGTGTGACTGTGGGCAAGTCACTTAACTTCTCTGTGCCTCAGTTCCCTCATCTGTAAAATGGGGATTAATACTGTGAGCCCCACGTGGGACAACCTGATTCCCCTATGTCTACCCCAGCGCTTAGAACAGTGCTCGGCACATAGTAAACACTTAACAAATACCAACATTATTATTATTATTATAAATGAATTATGGACATATATAAATTCTGTGGAGCCGATGGTGGGGTGAATTAATCCAAGTGCAACTAACTTGTCCATCTTTCTTCCCAGTCCTCTTATCCTTTCCTAGGTATTAAATTAGAGAAGATATATCTATCTTCTCTAATAATAATTAGAGAAGCAGTGTGGCTTAGTGGAAAGAGCATGGGCTTGAGAGTCAGAGGACATGGGTTCTAATCCCGGCTCTGCCACTTCTCTGCTGTGTGACCTTGGGCACGTCACTTAACTTCTCTGGGCCTCAATTACCTCATCTGTAAAGTGGGGATTAAAAGTGTGAGCCCATGTGGGACAACCTGATTACCCTGTATCTACCCTAACACTTAGAATAGTTCTTGGCACATAGTAAGCGCTTAACAAATACCATCATTGTTATTATTATTATATGGTACTGTATTTGCAGCTCCAAAAGTCCAAGTAGAATGTGTGGATGCCTGGATTCCATTGCTAAATAGAACCCATTTGAGATATTGGTGTTGTAATTGCTGCTGTATTAAGCTCTTATTGATTGCAGAACACTGTACTTAGTGCTGGGGAAAAATAGACTAGAGTTAGGCATTCATTCAATAGTATTTATTGAGCGCTTACTATGTGCAGAGCACTGTACTAAGCGCTTGGGATGAACAAGTCGGCAACAGATAGAGACAGTCCCTGCCGTTTGACAGGCTTACAGTCTAATCAGGGGAGACGGACAGACAAGAACAATGGCAATAAATAGAGTCAAGGGGAAGAACATCTCGTAAAAACAATGGCAACTAAATAGAATCAAGGCGATGTACAATTCATTAACAAAATAAATAGGGTAACGAAAATATATACAGTTGAGCGGACGAGTACAGTGCTGTGGGGATGGGAAGGGGGAGGTGGAGGAGCAGAGGGAAAAGGGGAAAAAGAGGGTTAAGCTGCGGAGAGGTAAAGGGGGGATGGCAGAGGGAGTAGAGGGAGAAGAGGAGCTCAGTTTGGGAATGCCTCTTGGAGGAGGTGAGTTTTAAGTAGGGTTTTGAAGAGGGAAAGAGAATCAGTTTGGCGGAGGTGAGGAGGGAGGGCGTTCCAGGACCGCGGGAGGATGTGACCCGGGGTCGACGGTGGGATAGGCGAGACCGAGGGACGGTGAGGAGGTGGGCGGCAGAGGAGCGGAGCGTGCGGGGTGGGTGGTAGAAAGAGAGAAGGGAGGAGAGGTAGGAAGGGGCAAGGTGATGGAGAGCCTTGAAGCCTAGAGTGAGGAGTTTTTGTTTGGAGCGGAGGTCGATAGGCAACCACTGGAGTTGTTTAAGAAGGGGAGTGACATGCCCAGATCGTTTCTGCAGGAAGATGAGCATGCGCCTGGCCCTCCTGAGACTCACAATCCAAAAATAAGGTGGTCTGATGAAAGATGCAGTAGGGAAGTTGAAATAGTCTAAGTACAAAATAATGTAAAAGACAATGTATGAATTCAGAATCCAAGTCTGGTAATGGAGAATTGTAGATGCGTCAAGGTGCTGCCATCCAGGTCATCGAGAGTCCCTTTGAATCCAAAGCTTCCCTAGGTTCTAAAACTGTAGAGACGGTGTCCTGCTGTTGCTCAATTCCCCCTACCTCACATGTGCAGAAATGTATAGATCAAGCCATCACCTCTTCTTTAGTCCCCCTGTTTTGTCCAAATCTTTATTTTCCCTTTTTCTGTGCCTCTTCTTCACTTCACTTTAATTCTTCCATTGCTCACCCATCACCTGGGAGTTAAAATTTAAAAGATATAAATGGAAAAAAGAGTGGAGGGAGAGAAGCACTTCATATTTACTTGTTGAGATTCATTGTGAAAGATCAATAATCATTTGAAGGCGAGGGGAAAACTTTGACTAGTGGAGAGTGAGAAAGGCATTAGGGAAGAAGACATCCCTTGACTTGTGGGGAGGAGGAATCTGACCTGTTCCTTGGAAGGAAGTGGGGAGGGAGGAAAGGTTTGAAAAGGTCGTCCATGCTTGAATCGGGGACAAGTGATCTGGATATTGGAACAGGAGAGTGATCACATTTGTTGGCCACTGGAGTCTTGGTTTTAAGTAACCCCCTCCAACCTGGAAAGAATATATCCTCTACATACAACACCTGTGTCCTGAGCACTGTACTATGTACTTGGGAGCTGTACTTGGAAGCGGCATGGCCTAGTGGCAAGACCCTGGGCTTGGGAGTCACAGGACCTGTGTTCTAATCCCACATCTGCCACTTGTCTGCTGTATGGCCTTGGGCAAGTCACTTAACTTCTCTGTGCCTCATCTGTAAAATGGGGATTAAGACTGTGAGCCCCACGTGGGACAACCTGATTACATTGTACTCCCCCAGCTCTTAGAACAGTGCATGACATATAGTAAGCTCTTAAATGCCATTATTGTTATTATTATTATTAGAACACAATAGAATAGCTATATAATGTCCTTATCCTTTAGGAGTTTACTATCTAGCTGGAGAGGCAAGCACTTAAATTACCAATAGGATTTTATGATTTTATTAATCTGCCTACTCTGCTTCCTTTTTCAAAACACAATGTTTGAAAATGAAGCAATAGTATTCTTAAAAAATCATTCCGATTTAAATGGTGCTATTTTCAAATTTAAATGTCCTAATCCATTCAGCCTGCCAGTCTTCATGAGAGTGATGCAAATTGAACTAGTTGGAAAAAGATTTTTAGGGAATAAAGCGTTAACACCAGAGAGGACTTGGTTTACTGAGATTCATGGCTATCCTGGCCCTGGATGAAGTCACTTTCCAGTGGGGTGGCACTTAGCAGTGGGAGGCCAAGCCCTGGCAGCCGCAATTAAAATGCTGGGTTCATTTCTGAATGGAATAAATCTGACCTGCACATCCTGGCATCCTCATTAAAGTGATAACCCAGAAAGCAGCGGCTAAGAGAAGCAAGTTGCCGTTGACCTTCAGGGAGAACACAGAAGTCCATTCACCACTGTCAGATGAGGTCATATCCATTAACTGGCACAGGAAGAATGAGACTTTCCTACACTCCAGTGTTCACACCCAGACAGTTTGGATTCATTTGTAGGCATTAGGGAAGGGATATAAATCACTTCCAAAATGTGGCTTTCCTGGGTGGCCAGCCAATACCTACGACAATTTCTTTGACTGCCCAGCTGCTGCATGTTCCCTTTCAGACCAGCATGGTGTGTATCTCCTGGCACTGGACGTCAATGCTACGTGACTCCCCAATTCAGAATGTTCTTGTCCAGAAGTTCTGGAGTATGGGTGGTTTTGAACTTCTGCAAACTGTGATGTTTCCTCTGGCTCATGTTATTTTAAAGACAAGTTTTTCTAACCCAACAGGAAAGAGGCTGTTCTGCGCAAATCATTGCCCAGCTGAAGTCGCCTCTGCATCGCCCGCTTAGCATCTCCTGATCCTGTTAACACTCTGGGTGGGGGACAGCATCCATTCTGTTGGGGGCAGTAGTTCCTTCAAGGTGAAACCTGATTCTCCCTAAAAAACATTTCATAAGACTATTTCTTTCAAACTCTGCCCTGTTGCATTCAAGGGACACCTAGAGTTCAATGGGTTATTTGTCACCTTGACAGTCAAATTGGTCACTTTGCCCACCTTCCTTGGGATTTTGATATAGCTAAGTGGTAAAATATCCTCGGCTGGAATCTACTAAGGATTAGGGCTAGTGTTCACAGGGTCTGAAATGCCTTTCAGGATCCCCTTTGAAGTTGATTGTGGACTAGGGTGTCTTATGACTGTGCTCTATTGTTCAGCTCCAAGTGTTTCTTTGCTCCTGTTATGTGCCCCACCATCTATGTGAAAGAGGAAGAAAATAATTCCTGAGACCAAATAATCCTTGGCTTTTGTAGACAGTCTGTTTGCTCTGCAGCTCCTCACAGACTTTAGTAAATGCCCAACTTCCCGGCAATGATTTACACATGTCTGTAATTAATAATGAACCAAGTCAAGTCCCCCTTTTAAATGTGGCCTCTCGGTGCATCTGTTAGGGTTTGTTGAAATAATGTTTCCCACTTACAATTTGGAGAGAGGCTAGGAGAGGGGTAAGAGTGAATACCCAGGGAATTGATTCAGTATAAGCTCGGTACTATATTCAAGGTGTTCTCTGCTCTCCCCCACAGCTGGCAGAAGTGGGAAATTGCCAGAAAAATCTATGGAGAATGACTTTTGGCATCTCCTGAACCTAGCTCAACCCTTTATGCTAGGACCTTAAATGGAGAATCTGTGAAATTCTTTGTTTAGCCAAATGGGTGTTCTCCATCTTACTCATTACTTCCCTAGCTACATTTATCAAACACTACAGCAAGGTCTGTTTCTGCTGCTCAGAAAGATAAAAATTTCATGGTTATTTTCTCAGTTTGGGCAGGGGGGAATTAAATTTGACATGGCAGTTGATGCCTCAGGCACAAAAGCACATGCAGAGCATTATTGGGATAGTTGCCTGACAACAAGGAAAGGAGGGAGAGTTGGATAACAACAGGGAGCTAGAGGTGGGAAACATGAAGGGGAAGTGTGTGAGAATGAGAGTGCATGTATTAAAAAGACAGTGAATGTATGAAGGAACAGAAGCACCCGTGGTGGACCTTTAAGCAATTTAGGATAATTCTGAGTTGACAATCCAAATTAAAGGTAATTCAGCAGAGGGAACTGGACTATGGATGGCTTGTATGTTTCAGCTTTGTAACGTAGGATCATTCAAACTGAATTATCTTGAAGAGCTAGTAAATACTGTGGGAAAAACACCAACACAGAGTCCACATTGTAAACTGAGAACTGCAGTCTGCAAAACATATTTTTTTTTTTCTGAGCAAGAATACAAAATCATTTGATCAAACCCAGTTCTTTCATGGAAAAAGTAGAAACTTGTATTTCTAGGTTTTATTGTGCTATATAACCAGCCTCATTTGTGGCAGACCAAAATTTCACTGGCTTTCACCCTCAGAAATAGCCCTGCTGGTAAGAAACTTTGACAGACACTTCAATAGACTATTTCTCTTTGAATGCAAATTAACTTGCAATTCAAAAGACCGTTTTACTATTGAAAGTATGGGGTTTGAATAAACAGATGCTGTATATAATACTTGTGGGAAGAACTGAGTTTTTATGATTTGAATTTGTTTTTATTTTTATTGTTATCATTGAGCGGCATAATGTCCTAGTGTAAAGAACACCGAAGTGGGATTCAGGAGATGAGTTCAAATCCTGGCTCCACTACTTGCCTTTTGTATGATCTTGGGCAAGTCACTTAACTTATATGTGCCTCTGTTCCTTCATCTGTGAAATGGAGTTAAAATGCCTGTTCTCCCTCTAAAACTCTAAACCCCATGTGGGAGAGATACTCTACCCAGTTGGCATACCTCATATTTATTCAATCATATTTATTGAGTGCTTACTGTGTGCAGAGCACTGTACTAAGCACTTGGAAAATACAATTCAGCAATAAAGACAATCCCTGCCCACACCGGGCTTACAGTCTAAAGGGGAGACAGACATCAAAACAAGTAAACAGGCATCAATAAAAATAAATAGAATTACAGATATATACACATCAAAACAAGTAAACAGGCACTGATATAAATAAATAGAATTATAGATATGTACATATATACACAGGTCCTGTGGGGCAAGGTGGGGATGGGGGCATAGAACAAAGGGAGAGAGACGGGGCAACATGGAGGGAAAGGGGAGCTGAGGAAAAGGGGGGCATAGTCTGGGAAGACCTCTTAGAGGAGGTGAGCCTTCAGCCTTCATATTTTCCCAAACTGGTTGCCCAAGTTTTGGTATCTAATGAGCTCTTACAAAATATCATCATCATTATTGTAAATAATAATAATAATAATGTTGGTATTTATTAAGCGCTTACTATGTTCAGAGCACTGTTCTAAGCGCTGGGGTATACAAGGAGTTAGTGTGTCCCACATGAGGCTCACAGGCTTAATCCCATTTTCCAGATGAGGTAACTGAGGCCCAGAGAAGTTAAGTGACTTGCCCACAGTCACACAGCTGACAAGTGGCAGAGCCTGGATTCGAACCCATGACCTCTGACTCCCAATCCTGTGCTCTTTCCACTGAGCCACGCTGCTTCCCGTGAGCTTCCACCTCAGAGCCAGAGCGAAGGTCTCTATGGAACTGGGTCTAAGTGCGGGAATCTTCTCGAACTCTCCAGAAGGGAAGAAGAGTTGGATTGTCAATGAAATGGGAGGGGTTAAATTTGAGAGGCAGAGGAGATCAGAGGAGAACTCAATCGATGTGCCTCCCTCCCTATTTGTATGTTCTGCTATATTGTATACTCCCAGAGAGCAGGATTTTGGTTTGCTAATTTTACTGTACTCTTCCCAAGCACTTATCACACAGTTGGCACTCAAAAATGCTGTTGATTAGTCCTCTGATTCCTTCTTCCATATTGGCTTGTTTGACTTCATGAGAAAACATGACTCCAGTCCTTGATGACTATGGTAGGGCATAGAATTCTGGATTGCCCAGAGATTCCCTTGGGCTCAACTTTGGCTAGCCAACATCCTTTCTCCTGAAGCTTTTCTAGATGATTGATGCCTCGGCTGTTTAGGGCTAAAAAAGAGCATGAATCTCAAATTTCTTCATTCATGTTTAGCAAGCATTTCACTAATTAATATCGCCAAGATCCACCCTCTCCTCTCCACCCAAACAACTACCTTACTGCTACAGGCTCTCGTAATATCCCGGCTAGACTACTGTGTCAGCCTTCTCTCTGATCTCCCTTCCTCCTCTCTCTCCCTGCTCTAGTGTATTCTTCACTCCGCTGCCTGGCTTATCTTCCTGCAGAAACGCTCTGGATGTGTCACTCCCCTTCTTAAAAACCTCCAGTGGTTGCCTATCAACCTCTGCACAAAACAAAAACTTCTCACTCTAGGCTTCAAGGCTCTCCATCACCTTGCCCCTTCCTACCACTCCTCCCTTCTCTCTTTCTACTGCTCACCCCGCACACTCCGCTCCTCTGCCGCCCACCTCCTCACCGTCCCTCGGTCTCGCCTATCTTGCTGTCAACCCCTGGGCCATCCCGCGGTCCTGGAATGCCCTCCCTCCTCACCTCCGACAATCTAATTCTCTTCCCCTCTTCAAATCCCTACTTAAAGCTCACCTCCTCCAAGAGGCCTTCCCAGACTGAGCTCCCCTCTTTTCCCTCTGCTCCCTCTACCCCCCCTTACCTCTCCGCAGCTAAGCCCTCTTCTCCCCCCTTTCCCTCTGCTCCTCCCCCTCTCTCATCCCATCCCTTCAGCACTGTACTTGTCCACTCAACTGTATATATCTTCATCACCCTATTTATTTTATTTAATGAGATGTACATCACCCTGATTCTATTTATTTGCCATTGATTTTCTGAGATGTTCGTCCCCTTAACTCTCTTTATTGCCATTATTCTTGTCTGCCTGTCTCCCCCGATTAGACTGTAAGCCCGTCAAAGGGCAGGGACTGTCTCTATCTGTTGCTGATTTGTACATTCCAAGTGCTTAGTACAGTGCTCTGCACATAGTAAGCGCTCAATAAATATTATTGAATGAATGAATAATATATCTCTCTCAATTATATTTTTAACCCCAATTGTTTCTTATATTCTGGTCTCCTCAAAAAATGGTTGTATGGTTCTGGCCAGTGGTATTACTGACTCATAGGAATTCTGTGCAGGCACACAGGCGCACTCTTTTGGCTAAAAGCACTAGAAGTTTGGAGACTCTTCTCCAGAAACATTCAGGGTCGTGTATTACACCACAGTCAATGTCTTTGTTGAAGATTTAAAACTGCCAAACTCTGTTTCTCCTCTTGGGGATTAAATCTCTCCCCTTTCTGTCCCTCATGTCTTTTCTTCTTCAGCAGGCCTTTTGGTGTTACTCCTTGATCCACTAAGATGATAGTCCCCTACCCCTGCTTCTTCTTGCTTTTCTTTTCTTTTAAACACAATTTATAAGCACAAATTCTATTTATTGCAACTGTTTTTGGTGATATGCATATGTGGATTTTCATGTTCAATCTATGTAAATTGACTTTCATTTTTTTTTCCTCTGTCTTTTCCTCTCTCAATTGGCTTCATTATTGTAGAACTCATAATGGTCTTTATTGTAATTTAGATCTTAGATCTCTTGGGAAGATAAGCAAAAGCCCAGTAGAAAGTCTTTTGTAGTTTGTTTCTGCCCCTTCTCTAATTTTGCCCTGGCTTTTTGGAAAATGCCTTGAGTATCTACTTTCTTTTCTAGAAAAAAAGAAGCAAAAGAAGACTAAATCTACTAGTGACTGGAGGGAGAGAAGAAATGCCATTAGACTTACCAATGAATACACTGTGGAAACCCTGGTTGTGGCTGATGCTGATATGGTCCAATACCACGGTGCTGAAGCGGCACAGAGATTCATCCTTACAGTTATGAACATGGTATGTCTTCTAACCTCATTCTTTATTTTGGTGGCATAATAATAATGATATTTTTAGGCACTTATTTTGTGCCAGGCACCATACTAAGCGCTGGGCTAGATACAGCAAATCGGGTTGAACACAATCCCTGTTCCACGTGGGGCTCACAGTCTCACCCATTTTCCAGATGATGGAGCTGAGGCCCAGAAAAGTGCAGTGACTTGACCAATGTCACACAACAGACAAGTGGCAGAGCTGGGATTAGAACCCATAGCCTTCTGACTCCCAGGCCCATGGTCTATCCACTCTGCCTTTCTGGTCATTCCGAAATCTGCTGTTTCCCCTTCACTATCTCATCCAGTGCTTAGTACACTGCCTGGCTCATAGTAAGAGCTTAATGAATACCACAGTCATTATTATCATCAGTTATCTATGCAGGGGGTCTAGCACATTCAGTGCTCTCCCTGGCATCGAGTGGATCGATTTAGCTATTGGCAGCAGCCTATACCCCAATAGTTTTTATGTCCCTGTCCTGGAGCTTCAAGTTTTGAGCAGTGAGGAGGGGGCAAAATTTTGGTGGGAGGGTGAAAGATCACAAAAACTTTCATATTAGTACAAGGTACTTGTGCATACTCTTTCCAGTTGTAGTTTGGGTTCTTTACACCCTGAGCCCATTACCACCATAAGTTGCTGGTGGCAGTGAGGTGAGAGAGTGTGAGAGTCCAGAAGTGAGTGTTACAAGCCTCACAACTGCAGTTTCAAAATGGGATTTTAAAAAACAGCAATAAAAAGCTAAGGCATAATAATAATGATGGCATTTGTTAAAGTACTTACTATGTGTCAAACACTGTTCTAAGCGCTGGGGTAGATACAGGATCATCAGGTCAGACACAGTGCCTGTCCCACCTGGAATTCATTGTTTCAATCTCCATTTTACAAATGAGGTAACTGAGGCACAGAGAAGTTAAGTGACTTACTCAAGGTCACATAGTAGACATGTGGAGGAGTCCAGATTAGAATCCACATCCTTCTGACTCTGTGCTCTTATCCACTGGCCATTCTGCTTCCATGTGGCTAACTCTTGATGGTTTTTCTGTTCCCACTCTCCTCTCTACCCTTACATTCACCATCCTGGTTCAAGTCCTCCTCACCTTCAATAGTACAGTAATGGTTGTTGTTGAGCATCCACTTGGTGCAATGCATTGAGGTGTGGCAATAGGTTTAGTAATGATTTTCCTGTACATTGGGCCAATAGAGCTAACTCCTCCCATCTCTCCCAGTTCGACAGCACTTAGGTATGTATCTGTATTTCATTTATTTGTATTGATGTCTGTCTCCCCCACCCCAGATGGTAAGATCATTGTGGGCAGGGAAATGTCTGTATTGTACTCTCTTAAATGCATAATACAGTGCTCTGCACCCAGTAAGCACTCAATAAATACGAGTGATTGAATGAATACCAAAAGGGAATCCCCTTGCAGTCGTCAGGGTGTAGGGAGAGAGTGTTTCATAATAGCCATCCTTTCTCTCCTCTCTTCCCTTTACTTCTACTACCCTACTCTAGGGGCATTAAACAGCCCAGACGGGAGGAGTGACTAGGTGGAAAGAGGAAAAACTGGAGAGAAGGGCATGTACCCATTTCAGGGAGAGGATGAAGTTTGATCTGGAACCCCAAGTCTCTTGGCCCCACTAGTTTAGAACCTTATTACTGCCTAGATTGACACTACCATAATGCCAAGTTTCTAGGCTATGACTACAATTTTGACAGTTATAGCTATTCTTGTGTGTGTATATTTATAATAATAGTAAACTTATTCCAGATAAAAGTTCACCGTATCCTGTGAACAACAAGAATGAGCTTCTACAGCAAGGCTGCGCAGTATAATTTTGAGGTCAAAGTTCTTATGTATTGTATCCCTGGTTGCATCCTAACCAGTTTCATTGAATGCTGATTCTTCAAGTCATCATTCCAGTGTGAAGTGGCAACCAGAAAGGTCAATTCATAGGCAAAGCATCATTTAAATTTTTTAAAGAGCTGATGGCTGTCTTCTGAATGGTGTTTTAGGAAGATGGTCAGCATGGCTGAGTATAAAATAGGCTCAAATGCAGAGAAACTGGATACAAGAGACCTGTAAGGAGACTGATGCAGTGATCCAGAGGAGGACTTGAACCAGGTTGTGAAAGTAAGGCTTGAGAGGAGAGTGGGAAAAGAAAAAAAAAACCCAACAAGAATTAGGCACAGACTAATATTCCAGGGGATGTGGGACCAAGAATTGTATTAGGTAACACCAAAGTTATGAGTTTCTCAGACAGGGAGGATGCAGGTATTGTCCTTTGAAATGGACAAGTGAGGTAAAGATGAGTTGAGTTTTTGCCATATTGAGTTTAAGGTGCCCTTGAATCCTCCATATGATGATGTCCTGTAAGCAGAAGAAAATGCAGGATTGTAAACAGGGTAAGAGGGGTAACACTGTTCATCCAAGTCTCTAGTTCTCTCTCTCCTGTGAGACAGAATACAGATCTGCATAGACCCAGTAGTGGCATTGCTTTTGCTTTCCTTAACTCTTTTTAGAAAGCAACTACATTGTTTTCTTATTAATACAGAAGTTATGATCTCAATGAACTAGGAAAACTAGATTTTCATACATATGTAACTGTTATATGCATGCACACAACCACTTCTTTTCAACATTGTAGCAGTGTTAAAAAGGTAGGCTTTTTTTCCCCCTATAGTATTTGCTAAACACCAGATATGTGCTAGGCTCTATACTAAGTCCTGGGGTAGATAGCATGTCACATTGGGCACAGTCTGTGTCCCACAGGGTGCCCCTGTCTTAATCCCCACTTTACAGATGAGGGAATTGAGGCACCGAGAATTTAGGTGATTTGCCCAAGATCACATAGCAAGCAAGTGGCAGAACCAAAATCAGAACCCAGTCCTTCTGACTCCCAGCCAATGTTCCATCCATTAGGCCGTGCTGCTTCCCAGGCTTGCACTGTCAGAAGAATGATCCCTAATTCCTTAGTGGCTTCCTACCCAGAAGATGTAGTAAAAACAATGTGGTAATGAAATGGTTGTTTTCAGGAAGTAATTCTTTTTAATATAACATTAAGATATTGAATCATTCCATCTTTGGTGGTGGTAAGCTCTGAGAGATCCCTCAGTTTGAGTGTTTTAGCACTGTTTCCTGAAAAAGCTTTATTTCATTTGCACAAATAAAATATTTCAAATTTCTACACTACAATCTACCCAAATATTCTAAAGGAAGAACAATAGCACTGTTGTGGTCTTAAGGTCCTTTCATTAGCAAGTCATATTTCTACTACTCTCTAATCAAACCTTTAAAAGTTATCATTTCTACTCCAGAGCACAAGCCTCTAAATGAGCCGATTGACATAATAAATTTTCCTGCAACAACTGATTATTCAAATGAAAAAAAACTGGTACCAACCCATAGCACAAATCTTGTTTCCATTATTAACAAAATATCAATCAGAGAAATCTACAATGCTAAAGACTTGTGCAGTCCAGGAAACTATAGTCTGATGGTTCCAGCAAACAGGGGGTGGGGAATGTGGGCAAGTCACTTTAACTTTTATGTGCCTCAGCTTCCTCAACTGTAAAATTATTATTATTATTATGGGGGGACAAAGACTGTGTCCATCCTGATGATCTTGCTTCTTCTCCAGTACTTAGTACAGTGCTTGACACATAGTAAGCGCTTAACAAATATCACAGTGTTTCACAGTGTTTTTTGTTTTTTTTTCCAATCCGGCCCAGCCTTGAGTGAAGTAATTGCAGTTCTTAGTTCATATGGTGGCAGTGGTAACATGATGTAAGTGTAGAATTCCCTTCATGCTCACTGGGAGTACAAGCCCTAGGAGATTAAAGTGTCTGGCCTGCCTCTGTCTTCCCTCCTCTAGAGACCTGTTAATTCAGGTTGAGTATCAGACAGGTCCCATAGTTTCTACCTGTGAGGGATCTTAATACAATCCATTTCTATCCTAAAACGTATCTCAGCACATATAACTCTTTAAGGATTGTGGAGAACAGGATGTGCTATTCTAACCCCAGGCAAGAGTCACAATTGAAGTCAAATGGACATGACTCTAAAAGCATTTCTGGGTCTCCTTCTATTCTCCAACTACACCCACTCCCTTGAAGAACTAATTCACTCCTGTGGCTTCAACTACCATTTATATAAGGATGACTCCTAAATCTACACCTCCAGCCCTGATGTCTCTCTCTAGTTTTGCATTTCCTCCTCCCTTCAGGATGCCTCTATTTAGATGTCCCACCGACACCTCAAACTTACAATATCCAGAATGGAATGCATTGTATCTTTCCACTCAAACTCTTTCCTCATTTTGTCTTTCTCACCACCTTAGACAATACTACTATTCTCTCTATCTCACAAGCCCGTAACCTGGTAGTTACCCTGAACTCATCTCTCATTCAACCCACATATTGAATCTGTCACCAGATCCTGCCAGTTCTACCTTCACAAAATTGCTAAAATCCATCCTTTCCTCTCCATCCAAACTGCTACCACACTGACCCAAGCACTTGTTCTATTCTGCCTTTAGAGAAGCAGCGTGGCGCAGTGGAAAGAGCATGGGCTTTGGAGTCAGGGCTCATGAGTTCGAATCCCAGCTCTGCCACTTGTCAGCTGTGTGACTGTGGGCAAGTCACTTAACTTCTCTGTGCCTCAGTTCCCTCATCTGTAAAATGGGGATTAAGATTGTGAGCCCCACGTGGGACAACCTGATTCCCCTCTGTTTACCCCAGCGCTTAGAACAGTGCTCTGCACATAGTAAGCGCTTAACAAATACCAACATTTTTTACTGCATCTGCCTCCGTGCTGACCCATCTACCTTCTGTCTCGCCCCACTCCAGTCCATACTTTGTTCTCCTGCATGGATCATTTTTCAACAAAAATGTTTGGGTCCATATCTCCAGACTCCTCAAGAACCTCCAATGGTTGCTCATCCAACTCCACAGCAAACCGAAACTCCTTACCATCAGCTTGCCCCCTCGTACCTTACCTCCCTGATTTCCTGCTACAGGCCAGCCCACACGCTTCACTCCTATAGCCCCAACCTGCTCACTCTCCCCCGTTCACATCTATCTCACCACTGACCCCTTTACCATGTTTTCCCCCTAATCTGGAACTCCCTTCCCCTTCATATATGCTAGACCACCACTCTCCTAAAGTTCGAAACCCTATTGCAGTCACACCTCCTTCAAGAGGCTTTTCCAATTAAGCCCTCTTTTCTTCGGCCCCCATTCCTTTTTGCATTACCTATGCACTTGAATCTGTGACATTTGGGCATTTGATATTTGGCATACCCAACCTCACAGCCGGTATGTATGTATCTATAAATCCTGTGTGTTAAACTAATTTTGCATCTCAATATTTGTCTCCCTCTCTAGACTGTAAACTCCTTGTAGGCAGGGAATATGTCTCCCAACCTGTAGTATTGTACTCTCCCAAGCACTTAGTACAGTGATCTGCACGTAAGTGATTAGTAAATACTACTGTTGATGATGATGATTTTACCATTGACAGTATCCTGCTGAGGTAATCTGCTCAACAAAAATATCACCAAACACTTTTAATTCACCTCAAGGTAGTTACTAATGTGATTGGGGAAGCAGCGTGGCTCAGTGGAAAAGAGCCTGGGCTTCGGAGTCAGAGGTCATGAGTTCGACTCCCAGCTCTGCCACTTGTCGGCTGTGTGACTGTGGGCAAGTCACTTAACTTCTCTGTGCCTCAGTTCCCTCATCTGTAAAATGGGGATTAACTGTGAGCCTCACGTGGGACAACCTGATTACCCTGTATCTCCCCCAGCGCTTAGAACAGTGCTCAGCACATAGTAAGCGCTTAACAAATACCAACATTATTATTATTATTATTGTCACTGGAGATAAAATTCATAGAGTTTTTAATACTTGGCAAGTTTTTAGGGCAAATCTGAATCAGAGAGAGGAAGAGACATTGGAATTTGAACATAATAATAAGGAGGATATTTGTTAAGCACTTACTTTGAGTCAAGTGCTTGTTTATCTGTGCTCTGACTACAGGACAGCTTTCTCCAAGGTAATAATGAATAGCTTCAAATAAACCTGTTATCTGTTTTTTATCTGGGGATGGAGTTATAGTAGTCTAGGAAAGATCATCAAATATAATTCAAAATCAAAATTCTTACCATTAGTTTTGATGACCCAAAGACTGCTATATTAAAAAAAAAGTGCTGTTGATGGTTGGAATAAATTGGTATTTTGTCTGGAAATAAACTTCTAAACCGAATGAGGAACCTGAGTAAATGATTGCCGTGTGTATAATCTTAGCTCTCTTGCATCTGTTTTTAAGAGCCATGCCATTAAGGCAAAGCTCTTTTAAAACAGCAAGCATAAACATGAAGCTAGCGATCCCTTAAATGTCATTAAAAGAAAAGTTTTCATGTGGGCCTTCAAGAATCAAACTGGTTTTCTGTGCTCAAATTCTTTTGGAATGTGAAGTCTACTGCAGTAAATGGTAGCAGTACCCTTTCCAAACACATTTAGTGGCAAGCTTATGTAAACAGCTATCTTACTTCAAAGGAAGAATGGGCTCCAGCCCAGCTCCATGTTTCATTTCGGCTTAGAGAGTGTGGGTGTGCAGATGGAGCAGGAAAACCTCTGCCTTCTCCATCCAAGGCTCCAGTGAAGATTCTTGGAGAAATGAAAGGATATTAATATCCCATTACAACCTTCACCATTAGTTCCTTTTCCCCTTGTGGTTTATGAAAATGTTTTACACCAATTAAAACTTGTAAAAGTTGGTATGGAGTGTTTAATACCCAGTTTTATTGTGCTTTTACAGTTGTCGTGTAGGAGCTGCATTTTAGGTTGACGTTAATGACCTAAGAGCACTCTTTCGGAACAGAAGGGATGACTTGATAAACTGGCATCCCTTTTTCATAAATGGCTCCTGAGTCTAGGGCCCTGTTAAATATATGTTGGTCTTGAAAATTAGTTCATCAGTTGACTCACTTTCGTGAATCATCAGAGACACCTGGTGAGTGTGTGCGTGCATGTGTGTGTAGATATGTAAATATATATGAAACAGTTACAGCAAATCCAGTTTTTTCAAAATTACTTAATTTCTTCTTTTTGTTATTAAAGTTAGAACTTTGCCCACAAACTTAAGTTTCCCCAACTATACCATTGTATCATCTGAGACAGCTCAATCAGCTGGTTAAATGCCACTTCCTTCCCCTCTCCAACTTATGATACATGCCACTTTGTGGTTACATATGGTGATATGTCTGCTGAGAGGAAGGGAAAAGTGATTTTTTTTCAAATCCTCCCCCAACCACCACCCTTGCATTTAATGGCATCCAGCAGATTTCTTATAGGATTTTGGTCACTGGGGAAGAATTTTAGTTCACTCTAGAGCTTTTCTGAGGGCCCCATTTGGCAGCAGATAGGAATTAAGTCCCATTCCTACTTCCCCATTCCTTCCAACATAGGGTCTAGATCCCCTGGGCCAATGTCAAGGACCAACAAGAGAGAGTCAGTGCTGACACTTCCCCACATCTGGACTGCACAGCACCTAACTGGTTTGGTATTGAACCCACCTGAGACATTCCCACCAAAATCCTTGGCGTTTGCTTGGACTTGTTATTATCACTCTGGGATTCTCAAAGCCAGTTACCTGCACAGCATTTCCCTCCACATCCCCTCCCTGTGTCACTGGAATAGGTGCAGTCCCCAGGACCAGAATCAAATAAATTAAGTTCGTTGGGAACCAGAACTTCCTTAGGAATCCATTCAGATCCAGCATCTCGTTTCTTGTAGTCAGCTGGTGGTTTCTGTGATCAGTGTCTACTTGAACACTTTTGATTTAGACCACTTGTTATCAAACAGTATGAATGCAAGAGAGAGGGACTGTAGAGATACTTTATATGTCTCCTCTTTCTCCTGGATGTTGAGATTATCTTCTTGATATGTGTGCAAACTTGAATACACATCTTGGGTCAAGAGAAAAGAAGCTAAGGGGGATTGAGTATGTCTCACTGGAATCACAAGTATAGCAATTAACACAGTGTCTTCATTCTCACTTTATTTTAATGTTTGTCTCCCTCTCTAGGTTGTAAACATCTTATGGGCAGGGAATGCATTTACCAACTAGGCTGTACTGTACTGTCCCCCAAGAATTTAGTACAGTGCCCTGCACACAGCTCTCAATAAATACCAGTAATTGATGTGATTAATTGATTAAACTGATACTGAGGCAGATGAAAAAATCTTCCTTAGCTGCTGCAGACATCATTTCGATCCTGATTAGGTGTATTTCCATGTTTGGGGATTTCAGCATCTGGAGTTTTCGTGATTTCCCAAGTGCAGTATTGATACCCAGGCATTTTTCCTGTGCTCTGAAAAGTAAATTGCACTTTTCTAAAAGAGGAATGAAGAATGGGGGCCTGCTTGGCCTCACCTGGAAATGTTCTGTTAAATCCTTCCAGTCTATGGAAAGCCTTCCCCTTAGAAGCTGCAATCAATTAGTCAATAGTATTTATGGAGTGCTTACTATAAGCTTGTTCTCTAGAGTGTAAGCTCATGGGCAGGGAATGTCTGTGAGTTGTTATATTGTACTCTCCCAAGCGCTTAGTAAAGTGCTTTACACACACTAAGTGCTCAATAAATATGATTGACTGACAAAGCACTGTACTAAGCACTTGGGAGAGTTCAATACAGTATAGTTGGTAGATATGATCCCTGCCCACAAAGAGGTCCTTTGTCCTGCAATTCCAGAAAGTTTCCCAGACCACTGGGAGGAGGTAGCTCCATCCTGCTCACAAAGTAGACAGTAGTTCTGCAGATAGTAGGAAGTGTGTTAAGGAAAAATGGCAATATTTGAAATCATTAATTTCCTTTATTTTGTGCAGCAAACCATTTAAATACACTGAACCTTGCTTCACAAGTCCTCTCAAGGTCAAAGTTACTTATACACTATTTCCTAGGACAATTTAGGTCATTGTTTTGAATTAGAAATCTGCAAGGATGAAAAGATTCTGGAAATTCATTTTCAGATTCTAGATAAGGTAACCAGCCTTATCCTTCTTATCCTTATCAGCCTTGAATGCACGTCTGGTATAAAGAAATATGGAATGATCTGTGATTAGAATTAAAAGAGTTCAGATCAGCCATCAATATTCATTATGTAGCCACTGACATGTTTCCCAGTAGTGGAGGAATCTAATGTTTTGGTTTTTTTTAACAAAAGCGTGAGAGAGAAATACCAGTAGCACTACTGCGGTCCCTCTCAATGCATATGTGAGTTCCTGATTTTAAAATATGTCTGAGGAACATTTGTTTTCAACTTACTTGGAGTAGTGTGAAATTTGGTAACCAAGGTTCCTTAAAATTCAATTGCCTGAAATAACTGTAGCAATCCAACTTTAAAGAACAAGCCTGGGTTGTAGGGAAAGAAGACTAAACAGCATTGCTGTTCATCTAGAAACTGAATGCTTCTCTGAAAGATGGTGACTGGACTTTAAGCCCCATTTGGGACAGGGACTGTGTTCCACCAATTATTTACCCCAGGGCTTAGTGCAGTGCTTAACAAATACCATCATTAATCATCATTAATACCTGATTTACATTGACCTAAAGGCTCCCACACCTGTGCTTTCAAGTGTCTTGCAAACTGAAAATCACTTGCCCTAAAAATCTGAATGTTAATAATAAAGCTCTGAATGATCTAAGGGGCTTTCTTAGCAATTTAGCAAAGTTGCTTATTCTGGGTCAACTCTGCTACTTTTGTAAAGCTGGATGATGGACTGTCACTTTTTACAACATGCAATAAAAGTGCCCACTCTGCAGCTGCTTTGTGGAATAATATTTACAAACTTACTTTTCTTAGGTAAAATGTAACTTAGTTCTGCCTTTGAGCAACTAAACTAGAAAATGGAGCCACTTGATAGACAAAATGTCAGTGTTACCTCTTAGTTTATGTAATGGTCACCAAATTGAATCAGTGGTTCTTCAAGTTCCTTAGTAATTTGATTTGAAGAAAAGGGGTTTGAAACCTTATCCAATAAATAGCCCGCAAAGATCTATTTTGGTTGGGTAATGTGGCCCATGTGTGGCCTTGGTACTGACTAGTAAATTAATTCATTCTCTAGTCAACACTTGTTTATTGAGAACTCTTTAGGAGTCAAGCACAGATTTTTCAACTGAGTATAGGCACCCATACCCTGGAAGCTTGTCAAAGGTTCCCAGAGAATAAGTAAAATGACTCAGAAATTTAAAAGTAAATAGCATAATCCCTGTGGATAAAATTGAAACAGGATCTCCACAGAGGACCAAGCAAGAGAAAAGTCTTAAATTTAAACAGGGGAAATTTGGGATGGACACAGGAAAAACCTCTTGACTCTCAGGGAGATGAACCTGGAGAGAACCTGAGGGAGATTGGATAGTCTCCATTCCGGTGGTCTCTAAGGAGAAGATGGATACACAGCCACCTGTCTGTCTCGGATGTTTTGGTGACTTGGGTGGAGGCAGGGGGTGAGCCCCCTTTCTATTCCTTGATGCTATAATTGTCAGCAACTGAAGTACTAAACAGTGATAGTCCTGCTGAAATAAATGTGGATTGATTCAAATAGTTTTCAGGTCAATTAAGTTTTTCCACTATCTCCTAAAATGTACACTGGTTTTATTCATGTTTCCAAAGTTGCAATCTGGTCTTTGTCTCTAACCTCATAAATTAGGAAAATTTAAGCCTTCTTTTACCGTAACAAATTTCCTTTGAAGAGGAGGAATAGAAAAGTCAGTGTTTATTAAATTTTGTTTAGAGATGTGCTGTCTTTTTTTTAGGCCCACTGTTTGATTTCCTTTTGGCCCAGTTTCTTGAGTATGTGGACATTAAATGAGAATTTCTAGTTCTAGTCACCTTTATGTGAATGGCTCCCTCTGCACTCTCACATTTCCTTTAGCCTCTGGAACATTTTCACATGAATTTCCTGCCTGTGACTAAAGCACACTTTAGTCCACTCCCAAATCCACTCCTTCACCTGACTTTCCCATCCCAGCTGACAACACCATCTTCTCTGTTTCTGAAGCCCACATCCCTGGTTTTACCTTGATTCTTTACTCTTGCAGGTCTCACAGTCTGTTAATAAATCATCTTGGTTTTTCCTCCATAGCATTTCTCAAATCCATCCTTTCCTTAATCAGTCTTCTACTTGGGTCATCTGCTTCTATTCTCTTTCCTCTACAATCTATACCACAGTCTTCAGCCCAGATCATGTTTCTAAAAATGTTGTTCCACACGTCTCCCCTCTCCTCAAAAATCTTCAATAGCCACCCACTCCTCTCCACATAACAAACCCCTGACCACTGGCATAAAAACACTCTCTCAGCTCCTCCTTCTCTTACTTACCCACACTCTCCTTATCACTCTCTGTATCACTACACCACAGCTCTCACTCTCCACTCCTTTCAAACTTATTCCATATGCCCATATGCCTGAGTATCACCCCTCAGTTAATGTTATTGATCTAGCATTTACTGTGTGCAGAGCACTGTACTAAGTGCTTGGGAGAGTACAATACATAATAAACATGTTCCCTGCCCACTAGAAGCTTGCAATGTCATTGAGGAGACAGACATTAAAATAAATAACAAAAAGGGGAAGTAACAAAGTATTATATATATAAGGGCTGTTGAGCCAGGGTTGAGGTGAACATCAAAATGACAGTGCTCCAATGCTTAGAACAGTGCTTGGCACATAGTAAATGCTTAACAAATACCATAATTATTTATTCAGGGATACAAATTCAAATGCATAGGTGATATAAAATGGATGGCAAATAGAGTGGGGAAATGAGAGGTTACTTAAGGAAGGCTTCTTGGAGGAGATATGATTTTAGTAGGGCTTTGAAAATGGGAAGAGTTGTGATCTGTCAGATATGAAGGGGGACGGAGTTCCAGGCCAGTGGGGGGAGGATGTGAGCAAGGGATTGACTGCGATGGAGATGACATTAAGCTTAGGTGTAAAAGTATCAAAGTGTGAGGGCTGGGTTTGTAGTGGTTAGATAGAAGGCAGGAGAGCTGATGGAGTGCTTTAAAGTGGATGGTAAAGAGCTTCTGTTTGAAGTGTAGGTGAATGGGAACAATTGAAGGTTCTTGAAGAGTGTGGAGATGTGCACAGAACAATTTTTTAAGGAAAATAATTCAGCCAGTAAAGTGCGGACTGGAATGGGAGAGACTGGAAGGCAGTACCTATTGCTTGTACCCTTCTCCTGTTTCAAATCCATTGATCAGTTGTCCCCATATTCAATTACTTTTCTGAAATCTCACTTCCTCCAGGAAGCTTTCTCCAATTAACTTTTCCCTTCTCAGGGTGCTATCCTCGCTATCCTCGCACTTATCTATGCCCTCCTAGTTCTTACCTGTACCACTTCCATACATATCTTCTTACTCTGTTATTTAAACCTTTCCATCCTCTTCCTTCTGTGTGTAACTTAGTTTGTGTCTATCTTCCCCACAAGACTTCAAATCAGGGATTCTGTGTTCTAATCCCCTTGATTCTATTTATTCCCCTTGATTCTATTTATTGCTATTATTCTTGTCTGTCCGTCTCCCCCGATTAGACTGTAAGCCCGTCAAAGGGCAGGGACTGTCTCTATCTGTTACTGATTTGTACATTCCAAGTGCTTAGTACAGTGCTCTGCACATAGTAAGTGCTCAATAAATACTATTGAATGAATGAATAACCCCATTAAATATAATCAAATGCCAAGCACAGTGTTCTGCACATAGGCACTAAAGAAGTACAGTTGGTAGACTGATTGAGCCAAGTGGCAAAAACTTACCAGCTGCTTTTTAAGCTTCCTTCTCCTTATCACCCCAATCCTAGGTAGGCTGGCAAACACACTCCTGCAGTTATTAGAAGTTATTTAAAGCATAAACCTTTTTACAGTGTATTTCCTCTTCACACCATTTTTGGAAAGATTTGCTTCAAGGGAGGAGCTTGACCTAGGGGAAAATGTGGGAATGTAGTTCTGGTGCCAATTAAGTTTCCATATTGAAACTAGTAAAAATGGGGGTAAATTACTGAACTGGAATGTTGGATATGGAAGTAATAGGTAATTTCTTCCAGTATTTTGGTGTATTAAAGATTTATTTTCATTCAGTACTCTCCAGCATAAATTCATTTCCAGGATATTTAGTGAAATCTAAAATTCTACTGAATTTCACATTTTGTTAGATACATTGGATATTAGAAATGAGGGACATAGCCTGTGGCTATAAAAATTAGATATGTTAGAGACTTTCTTTGAATTGGCTTCAGAGACAACTAACACTTCATCTCCCTGTCCAAGCTCTGTCTTCCCTATCTTTCCCAACACTGTAGATAACCCCACTATCTCCCCATCTTACAAGCCTTTGCATAGACTCATCTCTTATTCAACTTACACATTTGATCTGCCACTAAATCCTGTCAATTCTAACTTCACAACATCGCTGAAATCCACCCGTTCCTCTTCATTTGAACTTCTTCTGCACTGATCCAAGCACTTATCCTATCATGCCTTGACTGCTGCATCAGTCTCCTCACCGACCTCCGTGCCTCCTGTTTCTCTCCACTTCACTGTGCTATCCAGTTCATTTTTCTAAAAATGTCCATCCAACTCCTCATCAAACAGAAACTCCTTACTATTGACTTGAAGCACTGAGTCGGCTCACCCCTTCCTCGAATCTCACCTCGCTGATTTCCTACTACAAACCAGTCCCCACCCTTAGCTCCTCTAATGCCAATTTAGTAAAAACTCACCGGTGACCTTTTACCCATGTGATGGGGTAACTCCCTCTCCCTTCAAAAATGACAGGCCACCACTACCCCTTCAAAGTCATATAAAAACCACATCTCCTCTCAGAGGGTTTCCTCAGCTAAGCCCTCATTTCCCCTATTCCCTCTCATTCATTCAATCATATTGAGTACTTACTATGTGCAGAGCACTGTACAATATAACAATAAACAGTGACATTCCTTGCCCACAGTGAGCTTAAAGGTCTAGAGGGGGAGACAAATAAATTACAGGTATGTACATTAATGGTCCCTTCTTTGTCACCTAAAAACTTGAATCTGTACCCTTTAAGCACTTGAAATTCATCCACCATCAGCCCCATAGTATTTATGTACATATAATTGATTTTAATATCTGTCTCCCCCTCTAGACTGTAAGCTCCAGGTGGACAAGGGACAGGTCTACTAACTCTATTTTACTCTCTCATGTGCTTAGTACAGTGCTCAGCACTGGATGCTAGGGATGATGGTTTTCACTGTGAAAGTAGGGTTGGGGGGATCAGGGCAGAAAAGTCTGAAATACAGATTGTCAGCAATGCAGATGGGCTTATGTTGGGGTTCCTGAAATGGTACGGGACAGACAAATGGCATATTAACCTATTTGCACGGTGCAGTCTTGACGAACCTATGTTGATATTACTGATATATTTACCCCAGGTAGGTCTGGCTAAAAATGAAATCTTTGTAGGATGAATTCTACAAAAAATGTGCTTGACATTGTAAACACTATAAATGTACTTATATTTTAACTTTTTTTAATGTGTGGGAAGATATAAAATTAAGGAAGGATAAACACTTTCATTTTGAGTTTGCCAAGCCAAGCTTGCACATTTAAACATGTGAAATTTAGGAAATGGCACAGCCACCTTTATCGTAGAAAGTATGTTGGCCTGCTGGGTATTTATGTGGAGCATGTATGGTGTTTCTGAATAGTTTTACTTTGGCTTTGCCTGATATAGCCTTGTTTAATTTTATAAGTAAAATATTTCAGTACCATGGGTTACATTTGCATTGGTAGGTACCCTGGCAGCTGAATGAACATTGCAGTAAGTTTCACATGCTAACCATTGCTAGCAAAATTCTTTCTACTCTCATGAAAGGTCCTCATGAAGGGGAATATAGTTTTCTATCTGACTTTATTAAAGGTTTTTATTTATAGATTTTCTAGGCCTTAAAGGAAGGCTATATAAGCCACTTTTACTAGCCATCCCCTCTTGGGGAGCAAGTCCCAAACCCTCCTTCAATTAATCAGTCAGTTGCATTTTTTGAGAGCTTATTTTGTGCAGAGCACTGTATTCATTCATTCAATTGTATTTATTGAGCACTTACTGTGTGCAGAGCACTGTACTAAGCACTTGGAAAGTACAATTTGTCAACAGAGACAATCCCCACCCAACAACAGGCTCACGGAAGTGGAGGACAGACATCAAAACAAGTAAACAGGCATCTATATAAAAAATAGAATTATAGATATAAGCACATCAAAATAAGTAAACAGGCAACTGTACTAAGCACTTAGGAGAATACAATATGAGTTAGTTGGTAGACACGTTCCCTGACCCCACTGAGCTTACTCCAACGATCTTGCTCAACAGGTTAAGGTACTTTGAAATACAGATATTTGTAGATGGATCAGTCTTGGATTGGATGTTTTGGTGATGGCTCTGTTACATAAGAGCAGCATGGCTAGTGAATAGAGTACAGGTCATGGAGTAGAAGGTTATGGGTTATAATCCTGACTGCCACTTGTCTGCTGTGTGGCTTTGGGCAAGTCACTATACTTCTCTAGATGCAGTGTGGCTTAGTGGAAAGAGCACGGGCTTGGAAGTCAGAGGTCATATCAGCTGTGTGACTTTGAGCAAGTCACTCAACTTCTCCGTGCCTCAGTTACCTCATCTGTAAAATGGGGATTAAGACAGTGAGCCTCACATGGGTCAACCTGATTACCTTGTGTCTACCCCAGCACTTTGAACAGTGCTTGGCACATAGTAAGCACTTATCAAATACCATAATTATTATTATTATTGTTATTATTCTCTGTGCCTCAGTTACCTCATCTGTAAAATGGGGAAGGAAACTATGAGCCCCACGTGGGACAGGGACTATGTCCAATCCAATTTGCTTGTATGCACCCCAGTGCTTAGTGCCTGGCACATAATAAGCACTTAACAAATATGAGTTATTATTAGTGGACTTAACAAAACCATCAGCAATAGGGGAATACCTGGTAGGGCTATGCTTGGTGATGAAGAACTCTGGAGAAAGGGTCTCATCAGGTGTCTCTCATGATGAACAGGTCTAGCAAGAATTGGGGAAATAGATAGTATGGTTAACCACTTACTATGTTCCAAGCACTGTACTAGGCCTAGAGGTAGATACAAGACAGTTGAGTTGGACACAGTCCATATCTCAAATGGGGCTCATAGTCTTAATTCCCGTTTTACAGATGAATCAACTGAGACACAGAGAAGTTGAGTGATTTGCCCAAGGTCACACAACAGACAAGTGGCAGATCAGAATTAGAACCCAAGTCCTTGGACTCCCAGGCCCAAGATCTTTCCTTTAAACCTTACTGCTTCCCTAGTTGGATGTAGACAGAGAGGAGCAAGGATTAGTAGTGGAGAGGAAAGAGCTGCTTGAGTTGCAATCAGTCAATCAATCAGTGGTATTTATTGAGTGCTTGCCATGTGCAGAGCACTGTACTATGCACTTGGGAGAGTACAGTACAACAGAATTAGTGACACGTTCCCTGCCCATGACTAATTTACAGCCTAGAGGTGGGGGACAGGCAACAAAAATAATTTATAATGATTTATAATATACAATTTAAAAGCATGGTACGTAAATGTTGTGGGGTAGTGAGTGGGGTGAATATCAAATGTCCAACGGTCACAGATACAATTGCATAGGTGATGCAGAAGGGAGAGAAAGTCTGGAGATAAAAAGGGCTTAATTGGGGAAAATATCTTGGAGGAGATGTGACTTTGCAAGTATTAAACTGTCATTCATTCATTGTCATATTTATTGAGCACTTGTGTGCACAGCACTGTGGTAAGTGCTTGGGAGACTAAAGAGAGAACAGGGAATGTGAAGCAGCATGGTGTAATGGATTGAGCACCAGCCTGGGAGTGTGAAGGTCATGGGTTCTAATCCTGGCTCCATCACTTGTTTGCTGTGTGACCTTGGGCAAGTCATTTCACCTCTCATCCTCAGTTACCTCAACTGTTAAAAGGGGATTAAGACTGTGAGCACCATGTGAGACAGGGACTGTGTCCAACTCAATTTTCTTGTAACCACCCCAGCACTTAATACAGTGCCTGGCACATAGTAAGCACTTAACAAATACCATTATTATTATTATTACAATCTAAAAATAGACACGTTTCCTGTCCACAGCGAGCTTACATAATGGAGGACATTGCTTGAAAAATCAGTGAATCAAATTCAATGCTAATGTTGTTTGGGGAATTTAAAAATTGTCACAGGCTAATCTATTTGAATTTCAACTGCAGAGAAGCAAATTTTCATCATTATTCTCAGTAGCAGGTGGGCTTTTTCTGTCCCCAAAATGAAATAATTCATGGCCAATAATTGATAAATTCTGAATATCAACAGAATGGAAAAATGGAATTTTACTCCTTTATGTATTCAAAATGTTAATAAATGCAGCAAGCTGTTCTACTCCGACCAGACCTCTCACTTAGAACAAAGATATCCTTCCAGTGATGATTTATCCACCCAATCAGAAATTGGAGGTAGACTTACCCCATTTACTTAGTCTAGTACTCTGGAGACCATTTCTAACCATCTGAAGAGCAATAGAGAGAACCTCCTTTGGATTAGAGAAAGGGATTCTACCCAATCAGAAGCCTTTTCTGAATGAATGGGGATTGACTGCAACCCCATCCTCAGTCAAAAAGACAAGTTCTCCATCTATAGATGATTTCTACTAAATATATACCTAGAAAATAAATATATATATATATATAAAACACATACACACACAAATATATGTATGTGAGTATATAAAAATAAAATTCCTTTTGCTGCATGGATTCATATTTCAAGCCAGATTTCCTGATTTTATACCTTTCTGTTCTGGGAATTCAATTTTCATGTGAACATTTTTGGAACAAAACTTTTTTGGAAGCTCTTTTGCTCACGTTGTTTTGAGACTGCTTTTTTGTTTCTTGACAGGTATACAACATGTTTCAACACCAGAGCCTGGGAATTAAAGTGAACATTCAATTGACCAAGTTAGTGCTGCTTCGAAACCGCCCTGTAAGTCCCCCAAAGGCATTTGACCAGTTTTACGGCAGTCGTAGTATTGAAGACATTTCTGAGGCATTAAGAAAATTGCAAGTGACTGATTGTGGCTGGTTTAGGTATTTGGCTCTTAGACTGGTCATTCAGTAAATTGCAGTGGATTATTACCCTGAACGGGTGGTTGATAAAAGTGCTAGGTTTGCCTAAAGTATCTGTGCAAGGGAAATTAGAAGTTTTCCTTAAATCTTATGGGTTTCTTTAAACTTCCTCAAGTAAAATTATTCTGAATGTGACCCACATGTTCTCTTTAATTCAGTTAATTTTTGTTTAGTGGTGAGGAATCTTTGGTTAAGGACAAAGTTAAGAATACTGTGTGATTGGTACAAATGGATGTATATTGTCTCTTCCATTATCGGGGTAAATTGATAATACAATCCGCTCTTTCCTTTCTACCTAACCTCGCTTATCTCTTACAGCAGTCCAGCCCACACACTTTACTCTTCTTGTCAACCTGAGCACTGTACCTCCATCTCATCCATCTGGCTGATTACCCCCTGCTCATGTGCTCCCACTAGGCTGGAACTCCCTCTCCCTTTGCATTTGACAGACCACCACTCTTCCCCATCATCAAAGCCTTATCAAAATCACACCTCTTCAAAGAAGTCTTCCCTAAATAGCCCCTCATTTTCCCAGCTATTCCCACTCCCTTTTGCATCAACTGTGCACTTGGGTCTGGGCCCATTAAGCAATTGTTCAGTTAATCAAAAGTATATATGGAGTGCTTACTGTACGTGGAGCACTGTACTAAGCACTTGGGGGAGTACAAGTCAATAGAGTTGGTAGACCTGATTTCTACCCAGAGGGAGTTTACAGTGTAGAGGGAGAGACAGACATTAAATTAAGTTACAGATAGAGGAAATGGTGTAGTATTATTCATTCATTCATTCAATAGTATTTATTGAGCGCTTACTATGTGCAGAGCACTGTACTAAGCGCTTGGAATGAACAAGTCGGCAACAGATAGAGACAGTCCCTGCCTTTTGACGGGCTTACAGTCTAATCGGGGGAGATGGATAGACAAGAACAATGGCAATAAATAGAGTCGAGGGGAAGAACATCTCGTAAAAACAATGGCAACTAAATAGAATCGAGGCGATGTACAATTCATTAACAAAATAAATAGGGTAATGGAAATATATACAGTTGAGCAGACGAGTACAGTGCTGAGGGGATGGGAAGGGAGAGGGGTAGGAGCAGAGGGAAAGGGGGAAAAGAGGGTTTAGCTGCGGAGAGGTGAAGGGGGGGTGGTAGAGGGAGTAGAGGGAGAAAAGGAGCTCAGTCTGGGAAGGCCTCTTGGAGGAGGTGAGTTTTAAGTAGGGTTTTGAAGAGGGGAAGAGAATCAGTTTGGCGGAGGTGAGGAGGGAGGGCGTTCCAGGACCGCGGGAGGACGTGGCCCAGGGGTCGACGGCGGGATAGACGAGACCGAGGGACGGTGAGGAGGTGGGCGGCAGAGGAGCGGAGCGTGCGGGGTGGGTGGTAGAAAGAGAGAAGGGAGGAGAGGTAGGAAGGGGCAAGGTGATGTAGAGCCTTGAAGCCTAGAGTGAGGAGTTTTTGTTTGGAGCAGAGGTTGATAGGCAACCACTGGAGTTGTTTAAGAAGGGGAGTGACATGCCCAGATCATTTCTGCAGGAAGATGAGCCGGGCAGCGGAGTGAAGAATAGACTGGAGCGGGGCGAGAGAGGAGGAAGGGAGATCAGAGAGAAGGCTGACACAGTAGTCTAGCCGGGATATAACAAGAGCCCGTAGCAGTAAGGTAGCCGTTTGGGTGGAGAGGAAAGGGCGGATCTTGGCGATATTGTAGAGGTGAAACCTGCAGGTCTTGGTAATGGATAGGATGTGTGGGGTGAACGAGAGAGACGAGTCAAGGATAATAATAATAATAATGTTGGTATTTGTTAAGCGCTTACTATGTGCAGAGCACTGTTCTAAGTGCTGGGGGAGACACAGGGGAATCAGGTTGTCCCACGTGGGGCTCACAGTCTTAATCCCCATTTTACAGATGAGGGAACTGAGGCACAGAGAAGTTAAGTGACTCGCCCACAGTCACACAGCTGACAAGTGGCAGAGCTGGGATTCGAACTCATGAGCCCTGACTCCAAAGGATGACACCGAGATTGCGGGCCTGAGAGCCGGGAAGGATGGTCGTGCCATCCACGGTGATAGGGAAGTCTGGGAGAGGACCGGGTTTGGGAGGGAAGATGAGGAGCTCAGTCTTGCTCATGTTGAGTTTTAGGTGGCGGGCCGACATCCAGGTGGAGACGTCCTGGAGGCAGGAGGAGATGCGAGCCTGAAGGGAGGGGGAGAGGACAGGGGCGGAGATGTAGATCTGCGTGTCATCTGCGTAGAGATGGTAGTCAAAGCCGTGAGAGCGAATGAGTAGTGCTGTGAGGTTGGGGTTGGAGTGTCAAAGTGTCTCACCCCACTCCAGTCCATACTTCACTCTGCTGCCCAGATCATTTTTTCTACAAAAATATTCAGGCCATGTTTTCCCCACTCCTCAAGAACCTCCAGAGGTTTTCCATCCATCTCCACATCAAACAGAAATTCCTTACCATGAAGAGAGTGGTGGTCTGTCCATACCTTACCACTCAATTACCTTTCCCCCTCCTACCTCACCTCATACTACAACCCAGCCCATACACTTCGCCCCTCTAATGCCAACCTAATCCTGTACCTCCATCTCATCTATCTCACCATAGAACTCTTACCCAAGTCCTGCCTCTGGCCTGTAATGCCCTACCTCTTCCTATCAGACAGACTCTCCCCACCTTCAAAGCCTTATTAAAGGCACACCTCCTCCAAGAGGCCTTCCCTGAGTAAGCCCTCATTTCCTCTTTTCCCACTCCCTCCTGCGTGTCCCTGGTTTGCTCCCTTTATTCACCCATCTCTATGTAACACAACATATGTACATATCCATAATTCATTTATTTATATTATTGTTAGTCTCCCACTCTAGTCTGTAAGCTCACTGTGGGAAGGGAACATATCTACCAACTCTGTATTGTTATACTGCACTCTCCTGGGTACTTTAGTGCAGTGCTCTGCTTATAGGAAGCACTCAATAAATATGATTTTGATACTCATTTTAATAATATATTTTAATGACTGTCTCCCCTACTAGATTGTGAGCTCCTAGAGGGCCAGAATGATTCTCTAAATAACATCGGTTTATGGATTGACCCCCAACTTTCCAAGGATTGCTTCATGAATGTTTTCCTTCCTTCAGGCCACGCTGTCAATTGGGCATCATGGAGAGAGATCTTTGGAGAGTTTCTGTCAATGGCAAAATGAAGAGTTTGGGGGTGCAAAATATCTTGGCAATAACCAAGTTCCTGGTGGGAAGGATGATACCCCTCAAGTGGATGCTGCTGTTTTTGTGACCAGGTATCGTAGATGTTTAGTTACATGGATCTGAATGAATGAATTAATCAATCAATAGTATTTTATCACTTACTATGTGCAAAGCACTACACTAAGCTCTTGGGAGAATACAGTACAAAAGAGTTCTCGGAAGAGTACAATACAAAAGAGTTAGTGGACACATCCCCTGCTCCAGAGGTTAGAGGACAGTTCCTCTTGCGTTAAAAAAGCAAAGCAGTTACCCGTTACATCAGTGTTATAAAGCTTAAAACAAGTGTATTTCAACAAAGATTTTAAATAAACTTAAAACTTTGTGTCATTTGATTTGAGTACAATAACTCAAGGAATGACAAAATACAACTCCCCAACACTACCATATGATATTTACTATGGGAGAAAGTTTAATGTTGCCTGATATTTAGTGAAGGGCTTGCCTGAGGTGTCTGATGCTTCTGAAAATGATCCAAATCACATTATTCATGTGTGGGTTACTTCAGTGGTTTAATCAGCTTTCCAACTTGGAGAAGATCATTTAAGAGCTACTAAAATGGAACATTCAGATCCTCCACTTGGGATTCTGTTGGATTAAAAGAGAGCGATCTGTGTCTGCGCTGCAGAATTGGACTTTTTGCTTATTGGTTTTATGTAGAAGCAAAGCATTTTAGTTGTGGGATTGGAAGGCAAAGGTGAGTTAAGAGCAGAAACCACCCATGAAACACATTTGAATCATTTGGTTCCTCAATGTATCTTGGAAAACTATTTTTCTTCCATTCAGTAATAACAACCTTCAATTTGATATCTACTTGCTTGTTTCATAAAGAAATGCAATTTGTAAAATACAGAGAATTATTTTTATCATTGTTTTCTTCTCTTTCTTCCAATCTTACCCTTTAAATGAAGTAATTGTAGAATTTTAAAATTGTTGCTGGTAGGGAAAGTGCTCAAAATCCTCAGGAAAAACTTTAATTTTTGAATATTTGAATCCAGTTAGGCACATCCTTTTCAGAAGGGTGTAGAAGGAAGGAAAGAGTGACCAAAGTTTTAGGGAGTACTCTAATGACCCATGACTAAGAAAGCAATAATAGCTTAATCCATTACCTCAGTAGTGAATTAAGAAAACTATCTCTTGTCTTGTATAAAGGCAATCAGCAGTTCTAAAGCCACAATCCTGAGACAGACTGTGTTACACTAACAACAACTGAAGATGCTCAAAAACCTTTAGTATCATCATTGGACAGACGATACTTTGGCATAGACTGTGGTTTCTTTTACATACGTGTAATATTCTGCCTTAAAATGCCACCTCCTAACTAAAGCATGCTGTTGGTTGCTGTGTGTTGGTGTTCATTAAATAGTCTAGACGGTAGCCTGGATGAAATGGAAAGAATTGCTAAGTTAAGGGGATATAGAGTATATTCTTTTATTCATGGAGAAATTACTCTGCATCTCTTCCAAACTTTTGTATCTGTGCTGTCTGTGTAGAAACCAAATGTTTTCCTCCCTTATGTTTGTCTCAAACAACCTCAGAGTTCGGCTTTATTCTTGACAGCCTATTTGCCTAAAGAAGAATAAAGTTTCTAATCCAAAAGTCCTTTTATGAGAGGAGGAAGAATAGAGGGCGAGGGGTAGATGGAAACTGGGATTGATTGCTTATAATCTATTGAGTTCCAGTACAACATATCCTCTGAGTCTTTGCCAACTATTCAGTTAAAGGCCTGGCAATTGGGTAAGCTAGGTAGGAGTCAGCAGCCATTGAGGAGGAGTGTTGAAATGCTGTACTGATCAAGTGGAGAACTATATAGAAATCACAGTTTGAGATCTGCAGCTGCTGCAGCCTGGAGTAATGATAGATGTGCTGAACATATTATACTGTGACTAGACTGGGGGCAGGACTGCTGCTGCTCTTACAGAACAATCAGTTTCTTTGGTATAATAGGATCGGAGTGCAATGTTGCATGCTCCAGTAATGAGGCGGTGTTGCTAAGGGACCTCCTTGTCCCTGTGTTTCTGAATCCTGAGTATTTTCTGCAGAGAACTGTAGCCAAGTCTCGGCCTGTGTATAATTTTGGTTGCTCCCCAGACTCATCAGATGGACCTGTAGCGGAGGATATGAAAGTGACATCACATCCAGCCTCAAAAGTCAAGCCAGAAAAAGCAGAAGCAGAATTTTCAGCAGCCCCAGCTGTGTCTAGAGCAATCAATGGCCTTTATAGGAATGGTGTTTTTGCAAAGTTGTACTGAGGGTTGAAACCATCAAGTGCAAACAGAACCCGCATTGTCTCAGGATGAATATTCATCACTAATAGTGGAGGAAATTAAGGATTTTCTCCTCCAATAATCAATCAATTATTGAGTGCTTACTGTGTGTAGAGCACTTTACTAAGAGCTTGGGAGAGTACAATATAACATGTCTGATAGACATGTCCCCTGCACACAACCCCATGTTTATATTGAGTGGCAAAATGTCAAAACCCAAGAAGAGTCAAATAAACACCTGCAGGCAGGAAAGAAACAAGTACAAACATTGCCTGGCTGTGCAGAAACATCCATCTGTCCCTTGCCCTCCTCCTTCCTCTTAGTTCAACTCTCACTTCTCCCAAAGAGGGATAACAAGATTGAACTATTAAAAGGGTCCATTGGCAAAACTTACCGGTTAGTGGAAAATAAGCACTTCCTCTTGGCAGAGCAGATTGGTGATGGTTGTTTATTTTTGCAGAAAGTGCTGTGGGTCTTAAAGGCACTAGAGGATTTTATGATATTGTTTGGGGGCCTGTAGCTCTGTCATCCTGTCTTTACGGACAGTGACTTTTTTCTGAGATAGTCTTTCATTTAGTGTCCAGGACTCCTAAATGCCTTCTCATTTTCTTTTAGGCTATGGAGGCTATGAAAAGTGTATATTGGATACATCTTTGCATCACTTGTGGCCCAAATTTCTAGTAGCATCTGTTGGTGCTGAAGACAGGCCTAATTACCCACCTGCCCTATGCCCTTGGGAATGTATTCCCTACGCACTTTGTTAGCGTGATTTCGTGGATAGATCCTGGGCCTGGGAGTCAAAAGGACCTGGATTCTAATCCCTGCTCTGCTGTCTTTCTATGTGACCTTGGGGAAGTCACTTAACTTCTCTGCCTCAGTTACCTCATCTGGAAAATGGAGATTAAGACTGTGAGCCCTATGGGGACAGGAACTATGTCCAACCAATTACCTTACTCCAGAGCTTAGTATAGTGCCTGGCACATAGTAAGCACTTAGTAAATACCATTATTATTATTTTTTACCCAATCCCCATTAACTCAGTACTTCTGTACATATCCTTATACCCTGCTGCTCCCCCATCTGTACTTTATTTTTATGTCTGTTTCCCTCCCTAGATTGTAAATTACTCAAGGCAGGGATCATGTCTTAACTCTGTTGTATTGTTCTTTCCCAGTTGCTTAGCAAAGTGTTTAGCACCTAGTAAGCACTCAATAAATACCTTTTATTGATTAATGTGAAACCCTCTGCAAGGTCTGTCACATTCTAATTCCATATTGTAGGCAGAACCTAAATGTCAAAACTCAAACATAAAATTATCAAGCTAGGGAAGCAGCTAGGACTAGTGGAAAGAGCAAGGGCCTGGGAATCAAAGTACCAGGGTTCTAATTCTGGCTCTGCCAGTTCGTTGCTGTGTGACCTTGGGCAATTTACTTACCTTCTCTTTGCCTCAGTTTTTCCCCAACTGTAAAATGGTGATTAAATATCTGTTTTCCCCACTAAGACCCTGAGACCTGTGCAGGACTGTGTCCAACTTATTTTACACCTACCCCAATGCGTAGAACAGTGTTTGACACATGTAAGCTCTTAACATACCAGAAGAAAAGTTATCAAAATCTTCTCTGCTGCCTTGGAGAGTAGCACACACCTGTGTACCCAATGGGTAGAACAATGCTTGTCACAGCGTAAGCGCTTAACAAATACCATTGTTATCATTATTATTTATTGAATTTTTGTTGATGATGTGGCTGCTAAGTGCTAGTAAGATTTCCACCCCTGTAGAAGGAAAAACATCGATAGCTTCAAGCTGGTTCAGTGACTGAATACTGATTTGGGACGTTAGGCATTTGATAAACCTTCCCAAAGTTTTTTTTTTCTGTGAAATAGACAAGCATCTAGAGAAATTCTTCTTCATAGGGATCATTTTTCTGGCAGCAAAACTTTCTTTCCAAGCTGTCCCTAAGAGGAAAGACCTGGAATAGACCAGGAAAGCCAAGGAAAGGGTGCTGCTTTTAGCTTGCTTTTCTGAGACTCTATTAGCTAGATCATGAGTCCTCAGGCCCCTGAGGAAAGTAGCACAGCTTCGTGGAAAGGTCATGGGCCTAGGAGTCAGAGGACTGGAGTTCTAGTCCCACTTCTGCCACTTGTCTACTGTGTGACCTTGGGCCAGTCACTTAACTTTAATGTGTCTCAGTTACCTCATCGGTAAAATGGGGATTAAGAGTGAGCTACATGTGGAACATGATCTATGTCCAACCCTGTATCTACCCCAGTCCCTTGCACAGAGTTAACACTTAACAAATATCCTTTAAAAAAATATGTGCTCAGCAATGACCTGAATGGACCTGCTTCACTCTTCCTTAGAGCAGAGAAATTTGCCACCAGTGAAGTCTGTCTGTAGCATACCAGCATGTTGAATGAGAAGAGATCACCAGACTTCTTTGTCGTGAAACTGGAGAATACAAGAAGCAGAAGCGCAGCATTCTATCCTGCTTTCCTAGTGATGGCATCTTGCCAACCTCTTAATAGGGTAGATATCTGTTGTCAGAAGGAAAGTTACGCTTGGTATTGCCAGCTGATTAGCATAACAAGCCTGTAAATAAGCTATCCAGCTGACACTGAGCAGTTGTCTTACAGCATCTTGTGCCAGGTTCATCGACAACAAATATCTGTTTGTCTTTAAAAGTTTGAGCTCTGAAGTGTCAAATAAGGTAATGATGGCCTGGAATGAAATGAACTACTTGGCATTATAACTCTTTCAGTTTGTGTTTCTCCTCTGTTATGGTTTTTCCCATCCTTCTCATCCAGCTTCCTTTGCTGATGCCTGTCTTTATGACTTGTGCTTAATCTCATATAGTCTTGCGAGAGCTATCCTTTCTCTCTTCTCCAGTAAAGAGAAGCAGCATGGCCTAATGAAAAGATCCCAGGCCTGGGACTAAGACCTTGGTTCTAATCCTAGTTCTGCCATTTGCCTGCTGTGTAACCTTGAGCAAGTCACTACACTTCTCTATGCCTTAGTTCCCTCATCTTCCAAATGGGGATTCAATACCTGTTCTCCCTCCTACTTAGATTGTGAGCCCCATGTGGGACCTGATTATCTTGTATCTACCCCAGTATTTAGTGCAGCGCTTGGCACATAGTGAGGGCTTCACAAATACCATCATCCATTATTATTATTAAACAAGCCACATCTTTATTTCCTCACCTCCAGGTTTGAGAGTGTCAAGCCTCTAGCAGTTTTTCTGAACAGGTCTCCTTGCAGCATTTCTAAAACTGAAGTATCACCTGCCTTTCCAAAACTGAATAATTTTCTTCTTTCAGGATTATCAGGAACATGGTTATCATTAGTTAGATAGTAGAGTAGCAGCAAAGCCAACAGGGGAGATAATGGGCCTGGGAGACAGAGGACCTGGGTTGTAATTCTGGCTCTGCCACTTGTCTGTTGTGTGGCCTTGGGCAAGTCACTTTACTTCTCTGTGCCTCAGTTACCTCATCTGTAAAATGGGAATTAAGACTGATTCCTAAGTGGGTCATTGACTGTGTTTAACCTGATTAGCCTCTATCTTCACCAGTGCTTAGTACAATCCCTGGCACATAGTAAGCACTTAACAAATTCTATTAAAATATTCTACTTTTTAAGAGAAAAATTAAGAAAGAGAAGATAAACCTTCAATCTGAAACTAACATACTTTAACATTCTGTCCCATTTATTCTTCCTTCTTGTCTTCCAAGGTCTGAGCATAAACATTCTGGGTTGTTCCAACAGGGGCTCTAAAATGAAAACAAAATGGCCAATAGAAATCTTTTAAATAATAATTTGTCTTGTTGCCAGGTCATACCCCTGGCTAGCAAAAACTTGAGGGCTTAAAATACACTTTAAATATTGTGGAAAATTCTTCAAAATCAATAAAATTCAGACACCTTCAGAAGTCCTTAAAGTCACCTGAAATTTGCTATGTACTGATGAATGTACTCAGGAGTCATATTTTTAAGAAGTTATGCTAATATGGGAACGCAGCATGGCCTGGCGGAAAGAGCACTGGCCTGGGATTCAGAGGACCTGGATTCTAATCCCCACTCTGCCATTTGCCTTCTGTGTGATCTTGGGCAAGTTGTTTAACTTCTCTTTGCCACAGTTTCCTTATCTGTAAAATGGGGATTCAATACCTGTTCTCCTTCCTACTTGGACTCCTACTTGGGGCTATGTCTGACCTGATTATCTTATGTCAACTTAGTATGTGCTTGGAATCTAGTAAGAGCTGAATAAGTGCTACAATTATTGTTTAATGTGATCAACAAGGCACCAAAATCCAATAATGTCTAAAGAAGAGTGAGTTTCTGTACCACCCAGAGTCTAGAATACTGACAAATGAACAAAGCTAATCAGTCAACCTTATTTGTTGAGTGCTTATGCTGTGCAGAGCACAGTACTAAGCACTTGAGAGAGTACAATATAATAGAGTTGGTAGACACATTCCCTGCCCACAGTGAGTCTGGAGGGGATGATAGAGCCAATGATACAAAACCTTCACAGAAGAGAATGCTGCCTCTGACCTCTGTTCCCTAGCCAGTACATGATATATGAACAGAAGTGGAACACCAAACCGAGAAAGCTAGTATCTTTAAGAAACTAATGGAGACAAAGTGTAGTCCCAAAGTGGCATTCCACCTTGGCCAAACTGTTCCAATCCTTTTTGTAGAGGGCAGCAGGATTCCTCGAGCAGCTGCTATAAGGCGACCTTAACTGGGGGGACATTAAGCCAACAAAGCAAAATAATTAATTTAAAAGCCTATTTTGGTGGTGGTTTTTTTAAGAGTAGAAGCACTGGGAAGATTGGGTAGCTACAGGTAGAGTTGAAAGCAGTGACAGACACTGGAAATGTAACAGCAAGGCAAAGGACAATCTGGCCTGTGTGAGGCTTGTCACACATCAGTATTTTTTTTATGGTTTTTGCTAATCATTTATTAATTCATTCATTCAATAGTATTTATTGAGTGCTTACTATGTGCAGAGCACAGTACTAAGCGCTTGGAATGAACAAGTTGGCAACAGATACAGTCCCTGCCGTTTGACGGGCTTACAGTCTAATCGGGGGAGACAGACAGACAAGAACAATGGCAATAAATAGAGTCAAGGGGAAGAACATCTCGTAAAAACAATGACAACTAAATAGAATCAAGGTAATGTACATTTCATTAACAAAATAAATAGGGTAATGAAAATATATACAGTTGAGCAGATGAGTACAGTGCTGAGGGGATGGGAAGGGGGGGAGGAGCAGAGGGAAATGGGGGTAAAAGAGCGTTTAGCTGCGGAGAGGTGAAGGGGGGAGCGGTAGAGGGAGTAGAGGGAGAAGGGGAGCTCAGTCTGGGAAGGCCTCTTGGAGGAGGTGAGTTTTAAGTAGGATTTTGAAGAGGGGAAGAGAATCAGTTTGGTGGAGGTGAGGAGGGAGGGCGTTACAGGACCACGGGAGGACGTGGCCTAGGGGTCGACAGTGGGATAGACGAGACTAAGGGACGGTGAGGAGGTGGGTGGCAGAGGAGCGGAGCGTGCGGGGAGGGCAGTAGAAAGAGAGAAGGGAGGAGAGGTAGGAAGGGGCAAAGTGATGAAGAGCCTTGAAGCCTAGAGTGAGGAGTTTTTATTTGGAGTGGAGATTGATAGGCAACCAATGGAGGTGTTTAAGAAGGGGAGTGACATGCCCAGATCGTTTCTGCAGGAAGATGAGCCGGGCAGCGGAATGAAGAATAGACTGGAGCGGGGTGAGAGAGGAGGAAGGGAGATCAGAGAGAAGGCTGACGCAGTAGTCTAGCCGGGATATAACAAGAGCCCGTAGCAGTAAGGTAGCCGTTTGGGTGGAGATTAAAGGGCGGATCTTGGCGATATTGTAAAGGTGAAACCGGCAGGTCTTGGTAACGGATAGGATGTGTGGGGTGAACGAGAGAGACGAGTCAAAGATGACACTGAGATTGCGGGCCTGAGAGACAGGAAGGATGGTTGTGCCATCCACGGTGATAGGGAAGTCTGGGAGAGGACAGGGCTTGGGAGGGAAGATGAGGAGCTCAGTCTTGCTCATGTTGAGTTGTAGTTGGCAGGCCGACATCCAGGTGGAGACATCATGGAGGCAGGAGGAGATGCGAGCCTGAAGGGAGGGGGAGAGGACAGGGGCGGAGATGTAGATCTGCGTGTCATCTGCGTAGAGATGGTAGTCGAAGCCGTGGGAGCGAATGAGTTCACCAAGGGAATGAGTGTAAATGGAGAACAGAAGAGGGCCAAGAACTGACCCTTGAGGAACTCCAACAGTTAAAGGATGGGAGGGGGAGGAGGTGCCTGCGAAGGAGACCGAGAATGACCGGCCAGAGAGATAAGAGGAGAACCAGGAGAGGATGGAGTCCGTGAAGCCAAGGTGAGATAAGGTGTGGAGGAGGAGGAAATGGTCGACAGTGTCAAAGACAGCAGAGAGGTCACGGGGGGATTAGAATGGAGTAGGAGCCATTGGATTTGGCAAGAAGGAGGTCACGGGTGACCTTAGAGAGAGCAGTCTCGGTAGAGTGGAGGGGACGGAAGCCAGATTGGAGGGGGTCCAGGAGAGAATGGGAGTTAAGGAATTCTAAGCAGCGATTGTAGATGACTCTTTCTAGGATTTTGGAAAGGAAGGGTAGCAGGGAGATAGGGTGATAACTGGAAGGGGAACTGGGGTCGAGAGCAGGTTTTTTTAGGATGGGGGAGACATGGGCATGTTTGAAGGCAGAGGGGAAGGAGCCATTGGAGATTGAGTGGTTAAAAATAGAAGTTAAGGAAGGGAGGAGGGCAGGGGCAATGTTTTTTATAAGGTGAGCGGGAATGGGGTCCAAGGCGCATGTGGAGGGGGGTGGCACTTGCGAAGAGGGAGGAGATCTCCTCTGAGAATACTGGAGGGAAGGATGGGAAAGTAGGGGAGAGGGTTGGTGGGTGGGAGGGGAGAGGGGGAGGGGTGACTTTGGGGAGCTCAGACCTGATTATGTTGATTTACTGTGTGTCAGGTACCATACTAAGAGCTGGGGCAGATACAAGCCAATCAGATTGAACCCTGTCCATGTCTCATATGGATAGGGCTCACAGTCTTAGTCATTCTCATCTGCCCTGAGGGTAAAGTCCTCCTCAGAGGGAAAACCCCTTGGTTCAATCAGCTTCAAACAATGAGGTGAGCCATCTATATTTTTGATGCAGAGGAAGTTGTTGGGAGGCTTATAGCTCTCCTCAGGAGGTTCTCCATTGACTGATTCTACCTCTTGGCCTTTTCCTTTTCAGCTAATAGAAAAGACCTTTGACCATATACAACTCCTTCTCTTCTCTTATATTATGTTGTTGTTACAGAAGCAGGGTATATCCATCTGAGTAAGGGATTGGCAATTACCACTAGTCTGAAGTTTAGAGCTGAGTCAGATCCTCTATCTAGCTTGCATAAAGAGTTTCTTGGTGAGTTGGTGCCTCCATATCCCTTGCTATTTACAGGTAGAATAATCCCTGCCAGTCGGTTGTGTTTTGAAGACCTTTAGGTCTTTGTTGTATTATTATAATTTTTATTGTATTATTACAACTGATACAGCTGGTTTTTGTTTGACTATTAAAATGCAACATAGTGGCAATCACATCAGGCACTAAATATTAACTTCTAGTAATAAAATTACTGTCATTCTATCATTCTGTTCTCTAGATTTTATGTTTCAACAACCTGACTCTTAATATTTCTTTTTTAGGACAGATTTCTGTGTACACAAAGATGAGCCATGTGACACTGTGGGTAAGTTTGTAACTGAACAGCCATTTGAAATCCAGTTTTTCAGTAGGAATTTGTAATTTCATTCAGTTTGAATAGAAGGGCTTGCTCTGTGTTTCCAAAGGGAAAAGGAGGATTGAGAAAGCTTTCCAGTTGGTCTGCTTATCTGGCTCCCCAAATAAGTAATTCAGTACTTATTTCAGGCTCTGGTCTAAAGTCTTCCCCATCCTCATTTTCCTCTTCTTCGTTTTCCCCTTCTCCTTTACCTTCTTCCTTTCTCCTCTTCCCATTGCCTAAAAAGGATAATACCTGGTCCCTGCTCCCAGGAGATTATCACTGAATGGAATTCAGTTGTCTGTGTATTCACCTAGTGGTGATATATTAAAGAAACATAAGTAGGGATACTCCATTATAAAGTTTTCCTTTTAGCTTTCTTGCTTATTGGCACTTTTGAATGTTAAGGTCACACTTAGGTATTAAAATCAAGATAGTTCTTTGATGGACTGGATTCTAGTACATTCTCTATTCATGAAACACTTGGTAGGGACAAAAAGATTTTGTTAAATTACGTCAGTACTAAAGTCCAGCTTTAGTCAACTTTGCATTTTTGGCACATGTTTATACTTAGTAGGAGACAGAATTAAGATATAATGAGGTGGTACATTATTTTGAATTTGAACTCCATTTTAGAGGCATGGGACAACTTGCTGAAATCAGACATAATAAAAAAATACTGCAATGTGACATATTTATGTTACTATAAAATTTGAAAGAAATTATGATTTCTTGGAACTGCTACCACTTCCAGAGAAGTGTAGCGTAGAAAACACAGAGACAACAGTTCACTCCAACTCAGGCACTTTTAATCCCATTTCTTCCCAGTGTCAGCACTCCTGGGTCCCGGCTGTCGATCCAGGTACTGAGCAATGGGCCACTTACACAGGTGGGGATTTAACACATCTTTCCATTTAATAAGCCCACCCCTAAGTGACACCATCAGCTCCCCTTGGCCTTCCCAAAGATTATCCCATGGGAGCGAATCATTATTAGTCCCTATGTGGTCAGTCCAGTTCCATGGCTTCTCGTTGATGGTTGAGCAGAAAGTTGGCATCCCTTGGTCTCCAGTGGTATTCTTTCATTGCTCTTAGGTCTCCTCCAACAGTTCATTGATCTCTGCCCCGTGGCCTGATCCACCATCTTGAAGCCATATGGCTGGCGGGATGGGCTGGGGAGCAACCCGAAATATCAAGGCACTGGGGAAATAAGGGGGCCTAGTGTCAATCCCAAGGTGTGATTGGAAGTGATTCAGGGAAGGGAATGGAGAACACATCATGGCATAGGAGAAGCAGTATGGCATAGTGAATAGAGCATGGGCCTGGGAGTCAGAAGGTCATAGGTTCTAATTCCGGTTCTGCCACTTGCCTGCCACGTGGTCTTAGGCAAGTCACTTCACTTCTCTGGGCCTCAATTACTTCATCCTTAAAATGGGGATTAAGACTGTGAGCCTCATGTGAGTCAGGGACTGTATCCAACCTGATTTGCATGTATCCTCGCCAGCACTTAGCATACTGCAGGGCATATAGTAAGCATTTGCCAAATACCATTATCATTATTATTATTTTCTCAACTTTGCAATGTGTTTAGGAAGAGGGCACTGGTCCTGGGTTTCTGGGACAGGTCTGACAGTGAAGCCAGCCCCAGGGACTGGTAGCCATTGCTGAATTGTACATTCCAAGAGCTTGGTGCTCTGCACACAGTAAGCACTCAATAAATTCAATTGAATGAATGAATGAATGAATGGTAGGAAGTGGGGATAGGGGCACCTTGCATGGGCATGGAAGTTCTTACCTGCACATCACGGAGGTGCTCCAAGGCAGCAGTGACTCAGGCCCACAGGATGTGCCCCAAGTTCCAGAGGATGGGAAAGGGAGAGGTGGTGTCAGCTCCAGGGTAGTGACATCTTGGAGTCCCCTCTCCTCACTCTGCAGCCCACCTTGGACAACAACTCATCTTGGCTCTCCCTCCCTGTGCCAGGGTGCACAACTCAGACCATGGTTTGGAGCCAGGGAGGGGAAGAAGCAGAGCATTCTGGGCAGGGAAAATGTCTACCCCCACTCTTATATCTCCCAAGTGCTTAGTACTGTACTGTGCAAACAGTAAATACTCAATAAATATGATTGATTGATCAATTGGCCAGGACAGGGGGAAACGTGGTGGCAATCTGACGGCACCCTGCGGCAGCAGAGGCTCCACAAATGGGACCCCATGGTGGAAGCTTCCTGAGGCTAGCCTCTCAGTCATGGAGCCCGAGCAAAGCATCGGGAACAAGCCACAGATGAAATTAGAAAAATCTCATTTATTTGGATTCTTTTTTTGATACCTACAGCAAAGAACTGGAATTCCTGTAATATTTCAAATTGCCTCAAGTGGTAAAAGAAAATTAGGTGGAAAATGGAAATCAAGAGTGTGATACTAACATTTCAATAGAAATATTAAGATAACTTACCTATTTTGAAAATAGAATTGATTTTGCAATAGGAAAGGAAGTATTACCTTGTTGAACCAAATTATTGATTCTTAAAATTGATATGGGTTTAATTTAGTGAAAAAATCTTGTAATTATTAAAATTTCAAGCATAATTCTTTTTTTTTGGACATTGTTAAGCACTTACTATGTGTTAGGCACTGTACTGAGTGCTAGGGTATAGAATAATCAGGTTTGACACAGTTTCTGTTCCACACGGGGCTCACTGTCTTAATCCCCATTTTAAAGATGAGGCACAGAGAAGTGAAGTGACTTGCCAGAGGTCACGCGGTGGACATGTGGTGGAGCCGCTGGGATTAGAACCCAGGTCCTCTGCCTCCTGGGCCCATTATCTCTCCTGTAGCCTGTATTACTTCTGAATTAAAGCAGATTAGGGTCTCTTGTTTTTCAGATAGAGACGCTGAAAACTAGAAATGTTACATATCTTCTTTATGCTTATGGCTGTTTAGGATGAAAGATTCAATTAGGAAGACTTGGGACACTTAAGAAATATTTAATCTCAGTCCCCTGATTTTTCATTGTATTTCATCATATTTCACCATGAGAAACAGCGTTGATGAATGGATAGAACCCAGGCCTGGGAGTCAGAAGGACCTGGGTTTAATCCTGCTCCACCACTTGTCTGTTGGGTGGCTTGGGCAAGTCCCTTAACCCCTCTGTGCCTCAGTTACCTCATCTTTAAAATGGGGATTAAACAGTGGGCCCCCATGGACTGTGTCCAACCTGAGTTGCTTGTGTCCAGTACCTTAGTTCAGTGCCTGGCACATAGTTAAAAAAAAAACACATAAAAAATCTCCTTTCAACTAATATTGGAAGAAGTAGCATGGCCTGGGAGTCAGAGGTCTGGTGTTCTAATCCAGAGTCTACCACTTGCCTGCTGTGTGATCTTGGATAAATCACTTAACTTCTCTGGGCTTCAGTTTTCTCAATCAGGCAATAGTATTTGAACACTTAATATGTCCAGAGCACTATTTTAAGTGCCTGGGAGAGTATGATACAACAGAATTAGCCAACACTCAGCTGGCACATTCCCTGCCCATAGTGAGTTTACAGTCTGGGGATTCAATACTTGTTCTGCCTCCTCAGACTCTCAGCCTATATGAAACAAGGACTGTGTCTGATCTGATGACCCTGTATTTACCCCAGCTCTTAGTATAATGCTTGGCACATTTACAGTAAGCACTTAAATACCAAAATGATGGTGGTGATTATTATTATTACTGCTTTATTGAATTATTTTAATACCATTTCAAGTTTGATTTGGTAACTCAATGTGATGTCTATCTTGAATAGAACATGAATTCTGAATACTTCAAAGCCATAACTATTTTCATTCATTCTCTTTCTTCTTTATTCATTCTGCCCTCTCATTTCTCCTTCTCCCCTGCCAGGAAAACTGGCTTAATTATGAACTTTGCTAGGCCTTCCATTGAGATCAGTATCTGAAGCCAGGAATGCAAAGGTTCTGCGAATTGGAGAGAAGCTGGTAGGATTTAGCTTTACAGAAGACAGTGTAAACACAATTTACAGAGGGACCTAAAGGTTACATTGCCAAACCAAAATTCAGAATGCAGAGTCTGTCCAAATTAGTATATACTCTTCTCTTTTTGGTGATTTGAAAATAATGGGAAGAAATCGAGGGGGTAAACAAAGGATTGAAAAATATATACATTGTATGATTGAAATATTAACAAAATCTGAGCTGAATATTCTAACTTTCCAGCATGCTTTCACCAAGGAAGTGTTTAAACTGAATAATCTAGGGTTGACTGTAGTTTGACAAAAGCACATGCTAATCCTTGTGGGGAAAAACATGGATATGAGCCATATGCTATCACCTAGCCAACACTGTTCTGCTTAGTGTTCTTGCACCTCAGTTCAGAAGAATTTTCCCATGTTTCCTTGTTGCATCTGAGTGTATTGAAATTTTATACGATAAACTCACACTAACCCTGGGAGCTATGTTTTTCTCCTGTTACCTTTTTAACCCTTTTCTTTTGAACCACCCAGAGGTTGGTTGTTTTGTTTTTTTTAATCTATAACTTACCAAGATAAATTGTTTAAAGAAATAAGTTTGCCTACCTTTAGATTGAAGGGCTTGTGGCTTTTTACCTCTGGGATTGGGCAGGTAGTATTTATCTCTTTGTATTCCCTCCCTCCCAAAGAACTCTTAGACCTCAAGAGAAGCCAAACTCCTAAATATAGCTCCATGGACAGAACAGAACAATAATTAGACAGCACACTGCTCAGTGGGACTGCTTAGGAGGGGCCCCAAGAGACTTTTGGCTGGACCCCAGATTTGTGGGAGAGAGGCACTCCTTAGGCAGGAGTGTGTTACTTGTCCACTCTGCTCTAGATGTCTTGGAGTTCAGCTTTGGATTTGGGGTTTAGCAGCCACATTTCTACTGTTTTCAATTACAGTAAAACTTACCACTCTGCTAAATGTTAGTCATTGTTTCCCTTCTCCAGGCCTCCTTTGGTTCACTATACACTCAGGGCCCAGTTTCAGCTCGGAGTGCATTTTTTCCTTGCGTGGTGGCACATTGATTTTTTTTTTTTTACAGTAAATGACAAACCAGCTCTTCTCTGCTCTTTTCTGTGTAGTGGTAATTCTGTAAAGGGAAAAATGGAAATTCAGAATTTTGATTTATCTGGTTGAGCCAAAGAGATTGTCAATATGATCTAGAACCTGTAGCCACAAAGAATTAATTTACCCCAGTGGGACATGTAAGGAAACCCTTCCACTGAAAGCAACTGAATCCTCAAAGCATCTGGGCATAGAAGGGGCATTCTAGGAAGCGGGTAAAATTATTTTCTAAGTGGAAGAACTCTGAGATGCAAGGACTTGCTACAGTCAGTGAGTCATTGGTTGACAACGGAGTCCAGATGTCTTCATTTTGATATTTAGACTCTTTCTGGGCTAACCAGCCAAATTGACATGGTCAAGTTTGGAGGTCAGTGTTATGTATTGAGCTGTTTGGGGTTTTACCTATTATATCTGGCAAAGAGTTGGACTTTAAATAAGCACATGGCAATGCTATAGCTTTGTAATTGGTTTATCCAGGAGATCCTTATGGCTTATTTGGTAAAATAGCATATATTTAGTTTCAACAAAATTGTGATACATAAAGTACTCAGCGGCCACGTCTGCATGGGACAGGTACCTCTTCATTTTTTTAGGAAAAAATCCACTTTCACCTAACCAACTGAATTCTAGGTCAAGGTTGACACAAACCTTAGACTCAACATTTAGCCCACACCCACCAGCTAACGTTAGCTCCTCCACTAGAACAAAAGCTCCTTTAGGGCATGTCTACGAACTTTATTATATTGTACTCTAAGTGCTTAGTACAGTGCACTGCACACAGTCAGCACTAAGTAAATAACATTGATTGATCCATCTTATTGACAAATAAAGTTTCCCATCAGTAATAACACCCACTTCAATATTATTTATTGAGCTCTAAGGAGTGCAGAGCACTGTACTAAACTTTTGGGGGAATAAATAGAGGTAAAAAACAAAATTCTTGCTCCTAAGCAGTTTATAATAATATTAATGGCATTTGCTAAGTGCTTACTATGTGCCAGGCACTGTACTAAGTGCTGGGGTGAATACAAGCAAATCAGTTTAGACATAGTCTGTCCCTCAAAAGGCTCACAGTCTTAATCCCCATTTTACAGATGAGGTAACTGAGGCACAGAGAAGTGAAATGACTTCCCAAGGCCACACAACAGCCAAGTGGCAAAACTGGGATTAGAGCCCATGATCTTCTGACACACCGGCCCGTGCTCTATCCACTATGCCATGCTGCTTCTCTAGAGTAAGTTTCTACACTAACAGAACTTGTGGAACTAGTCTCCTCACTGTAGAATTTGCAGTAAGTGTATTTTTGAGTGTACACTGAGGATGATGTAATATATTAATTGCTTGGGAAAGTGTAACAGAAGCATGAGACACATTCCCAGTCCACAGAGAGCTTACATTCTAGTTGAGGAGACAGAGTTAAAAACATTTACAAATAGGATCATTAGAACTTTGGTCTAATCCCAGCTCCTGCAGTTGTCTGCTGTGTGACTTTGGGCAAGTCACTTAACTTTTCTGTGCTGTCCACATGTAACAAATAGCATTTACAATAGTGCTTACTATGTGCCAGGCAGTGTATTAAGTGCAGGGGTAAATACAAGTTAATCAGGTTGGACACAGTCCGCGTTTTAACATGCCCCATGACTGAGGCTCATAGTCTTAATCCCCATTTTACAGATGAGGGAATGGAAACACAAAGAAGTTGTGACTGCCCAAGTTCAGACAGCAGGTAAGTGGCAGATCCAGGATTAGAACCCAGGTCCTTCTGAGTCCTAGGCCCATGCTCTAGCCACTAGGCCAAGTGCCTAACAGATACCTTAAAAATATTTATTATACTGTATTTGGAATGTACAAATAAATACTGAGGAGGAGTGGTACAATTATATAAGTGTTAGAACTGGCTAGTGGCTTATGGGCAGGGAATCACATCTTCCAACTCTGTTGTAATATACTTTCTCAAATGCTCTACATACAGTAAGTTCTCAGTGAACATGATCGATTGATTAATATGGAAGTTGGGCAGAGGTGGTAGAGAGCCTTCAAGCTGATCATCAGAAGGTTTTGCTTGATTTAGAGGGAAATGGGAAATTATTGAAGGTTATTTGAGAAGCAGTCCACACAGCAGGTTGTAGTAAAAATGGAGTGGATAAAGGCTGAAAGGCAGGGAAATCATTCAATAGTATTTATTGAGCGCTTACTATGTGCAGAGCACTGTACTAAGCGCTTGGAATGAACAAGTCGGCAACAGATAGAGACGGTCCCTGCCGTTTGACGGGCTTACAGTCTAATCGGGGGAGACGGACAGACAAGAACAATGGCAATAAATAGAGTCAAGGGGAAGAACATCTCGTAAAAACAATGACAACTAAGTAGAATCAAGGCGATGTACATTTCATTAACAAAATAAATAGGGTAATGAAAATATATACAGTTGAGCGGACGAGTACAGTGCTGAGGGGATGGGAAGGGAGAGGGGGAGGAGCAGAGGGAAAGGGGGGAAAAGAGGGTTTAGCTGCAGAGAGGTGAAGGGGGGGTGGTAGAGGGAGAAGAGGAGCTCAGTCTGGGAAGGCCTCTTGGAGGAGGTGAGTTTTAGGAGTTTGGTACAGCAATAATACAGAGGCAGCATAAATTAGGGATGACAACAAAAATGAAAAGAGCAATAGAGTTTTGTGACAAGAGGAGCGGAGTTTCAAGCTCCTTGCAGTTCTGAGCCCAAGAGTCCCTAAAATTATAGCTGTAATTCTTCCTGCTGTGTTGGAGCAAAGAAGGAGCTTATGGGAAGTCTCAGTAATATGGAGGTCAATTTTTTTTTCTCCCAGGCAGAAGGGCTCCTGTCTTGTGGAGAAGGGGCAGGTAGAGGCTCAAACTTTTGCAGCGTCTCCCATTATATCCAACATGCATTTTTTCATTCATTCAATCATATTTATTGAGAACTTACTGTTTGCAGAGCACTGTGATAAGCACTTGGAAAGTACAGTGCAGCAACAAACATCACCCTACACTCTATTCAGACAGACCAGAGGTATTGGAAGAATGCTCCCTGTTTTCCTAATAACATTCTAGCCAAAACACATAGTGAAAGCACATGTTCTAGGAGAGATGAATATACTAGTTTTTGGGTAGGTGTTCTCAGACTCTAAGGGCCTATATATGCCTGGAACTGATACTGGAGCACATGTGCAGTGACCGCTTGTGTTGATAGACACTGGTTTTGGAAAACTGTCTCTGGTCCTGTAGTGCCTTTCCAAAGGGTATTCAAGCTTTTAATCAGAGCACTTTGAGAATATGTTGTTCAACCCACAGAAAAGCTCAGTTTTGGCAAGTCCTACTATCCTCATAGATTTTTAAAACATGTTTCGTTTCATTCCAAAGGAGAATTGTCTCTGCTCTTAGCTGCCACCACAGTTCCAACTTAAAAAAAAAAAAGTCAGGCCTGCTATAGTTCCACTGGAAAAAACCTAGCTTAGGGAACCCTGGGCTTTGAGTGCTAGTTCAAGCTCTGAAAGTTGGGATATGTCTGCTGGAGCTATGCCATTAGAAGTGAAGGTTTCTGACCAGAGGACCACATGGGATACTTTACGAGGTGTATGCATCAGTCCCACAGTAGTCCTCAAAAATAGCCGCAGCATGGCCTAGTAGATAGAGCACAGACCTGGAAGTCAGAAGGACCTGGATTCTAATCCCAGTTTCACTACTTGTCTGCTGTGTGAGCTTGGGCAAGTCACTTAACTTCTCTGTTTCCCAATGACCTCATCTTTAAAATGGGGATTAAGACTGTGAGCCCTATGTGGGACAGGGACTGTGTCCAACCTGATCATCTGTAAACTCTCTGTGGGCAGGGAATGTGTCTGTTTATTGTTGTACTCTCCCAAGCACTTAGTATCATGCTCTACACCCAGTAAACGCTCAATAAATACAATTAAATGAATCCTGCATCTACCCCAGTGCTTAATACAGTGTCTGATGCATAGTGAGCACTTAAATACCACAGTTTTTTATTATTGTTATTATTGTTGGTTACCATGAACAACAAAGACTACAATGACTACCTTGGCAACCATCCTTAGGTTTGTGGTTCTATGACAGCGTCAGAACTATGTGCTGTAGTCGATTTGGTCTTTAGTGGATCCTGCTCGTAAAAACCTTTACATGCTCTTTTCAATGTGTTGAACCCTAGCATACTGACTTGGATATTGCTTTCTGGGCCCCAGCAGGAACAAGAAAGTGCAAGTGGCACTATGTAAGTCCCAATCACTGTAACCAACTTCTTCAGGTAGCTTTTCCAGTGCTGAAGTCTCAGGTCTGAGGATTATCATCCTCAACAACTTTTGATTTTGAGTTTTCTGCCAATGCTGTTGCTTTGAAACCTAAACAAAGGTAGGAGCTTTAGCTGTTGATTATCCTTCTAGTGTGGAAGAGTATATATGGAATAGTGGAGTGAGGTTCTTGTATTGTACAACCCACTAACCTGTTCGATTATTATTGTGCTCATATTGGTAGGTGTTTAGCCATAATTCCCGAGGCACATTTAATTAGGCACACATCCTCCAAGAAGCTTTCCTTGACTAGGCCCTCATTTCCTCTTCTCCCACTCCCTTCTGTGTTACCCTTGCACTTGGATTTTCACCCTTTTTTCACTCCTCCCTCAGACCCACAGCACTTGTGTACATGTCTGTGATTTATATTAATGTTTGTCTCCCCTCTAGACTGTAAGCTTATTGTAGGAAGGGATCTTGTCTACCAACTCTGTTATATTGTAGTCTCCCAAGCACTGAGTACGATGCTCTGCAAGTACTCAATAAATGCAATTGATTGGCATGAGAAGCTTCAATAGATATATTGTGTTTTATGGCATAAAGCCGATTTTTAGAGTAATTTGAAAGGATAATTTGGATGGCCTTTTTTCATGGGATGGGGGAGCAGGACATGCAACTAAAATTTTGAAAGGCTCTCATTTTTGGTGAAAAAGTAGTGAGTGCTCATAATGAGAAACCTGCCTGGTTGGACCCTCTGCATGCCATCAGGCACACAGAGAAAATAGCAGCAGGAGGTTTGTATTTGTGTCTTGGCAAAGAATACTAGCTGAAACCAATTGCTAGGGGACCAAGTTCAACTTTTCTTGGCCCTTCTACCAAAGAAGTGTGGAAGGTTACATAATGGATGAAACAAGCTCAAAAATGGTGAAAATACATAGGTATGTCTTTGTGTGGGATGAGCTCCTACTGGCCACTTTGAGAAGCTGAACCACATTTATTTTGAAAAGAGACCACATCCAGTGAAACACATTGCCCTAAGTGATTGCATTTTTGGCTGCAGAAATACTGGGGATTTAAAAAAAATAGAATGTGCATCTATGAGACCCACAGCCAGCTAGCCTTCCAGAAAAATCCCAAATTTCAAGGGGGTCACATTCTTCAAACCAGGACGGGTCCTTTGGTGACATTAACTAGTTAAAATTTTCTCAAGTCTAAAAGTTTAGACTTCTTGTTTTTGAGGTGACATGAAGCAAAGCTGCTGTTTCCTGAAAAGCCATCTTTCCAGTGAAGTTGCTTTGAACCCAGCCAGATCAAGAGTTTAATAGCTGCATATCCATATCAAGCCGGGCTTTGGAATCCCACTGATTAATAGCCTCCAACCTCGGTGTGACATAAGCAGATTGAGATTGCCCTTTCGCTTGATGTTTCCATCCCTGAATGCCAAATAAGCAGCATTATGATTAGTTAGGAATGAAGCATAATATTTCATCCAATTTCTGCTTGGCTTTGGGTCACCACCATGTAGTTTTGAAGCCAGGATGAATCTTTCATGTATTTGGCTGAGGTAAGGGGGCGGGGGGGAAAGCTCTAAGAAATCTAGAAATGGTGATAGTTGGGAAGGGGGTGAGGAATTTCTAAATCAAAAAAACAGGAGTCCTCCCTTTCAAGAATCTCTGTGCCTTTAAAAGGATGCCAGTTTGGCCTAAATGCTTCAGCTTCTTTGAATTCAGTCAGGCAATGGTATTTAGTGAGCACTCCCGGAATGTCCTAAGTACTTGGTAGAATACAACAGAAGCAAGAATGTTCCCTGCCCTCGAGGAGTTGACAGTCTAATTCAGAGCCTATACTTCTCTTTTGAAGAACATCCATTTGGTGAAGGAGACCAGGTGCCCCTCATTATACAGGGTAATTAACTTTTTGGTGTTTTGCCTGCCATCTGACAGGCAAAAGTAGGTAGGACTTTTTCAGTGCCTTAGTTGAGGCTGGGGAGAACCATTTGGCTACTGTGGTGATGATATCAGTAACAGCTGTTGTCACTGCTGAAGAAAAGGGAGGTTCTCTTCAGCAATGTAATCGTAAGTGTGCTATAAGTACTAACTGTAATTGCTACTAGAGCTGTAACAGAACTGAAATTTCTAGGCTAAGGCCAGTTTGGGGCTATCCAGTCAACCATGACTGTCCACTATGTCCATTTGTTATTGGCAGCAGCCACCACATGAATGACTCCTGCTGTTGCTAGCTGCCATCCAGTAGTAGGTATAGTCTTTATTGAGAACCCACTTGGTGTATTGCACTACAGTAGGCACTTGAGAAGTACAGCATAAAAAAGTACCATGTTCCCTGCCCATAAGGAAGTTACCCTCTAATGGGGGAGGCATAAAAATACTTCCAGCTATCTACTGAAGTACAATGCACGTTGGAGACACTGGTGGTGATAATGACCAGTTGGTCCTCTAGCCTCTATGACAGAAGAAAGTGGGTAGCCGTGGGAGACAGGGAGGAAGGGGTACGTCCTACTCCTCCTTGGGGTCTGTAACTCCCCCCCTCTCCACTTTCTCCTAGCTCTTCCTCTTTTCTTTGCTACTTTATCCTTTCCCTCACTCCCAACCTCTTCTGCCTTTGTCCCTCTCATAAGGTGACCACTTCCTTTCTTTCTTCCCCGATGTCTTACCAAATTCTTTCACTTTTATTATTCGCAAGTCCTTTTAGTTTTCAACCCTTGTGAACACCACATTTCAAACCACAATTTTGGAACAGAATGAACTGACTTTTTCCAAAAACAGAGATTAAGATATTTTTTCCCCTTCCTTATGAAGGTGCTAATATGGTAATTATGTGAATCCCTTTCAGGAACCAAAAGAGAAGTGTATGCATGCAGTTCAGATCAAAGTTTTCCTGGTAATCCAGAAGATCTGGGCTCCTTCCTGGAATAATCCCGATTGTGACCACACTTGCCTGGCTGTAGAGAACTATAGGACATTCTATTTAGTATTTGAGCAGGAACATTCTATCACTGAAGAAACATTTTAATGTGTAACTAGAGCCAAAATCCAGTAAAAGGCCTGCAGATAAAGAGATACATGCTTGTTTTCCAAATCAACCCCCACAACCAGTAATTATTCTTCAATGAAATGACAAGCCCACATAAAAGGGGTTAGGAAACCAGGATTATTTATCATTGCCATATTGATCATACATTGCACAGTGTTGATAATAAATGCTATTAATTCGGATTGGAGAAGTGGGCTGAATCAACACATTCATTTGGGCAGGGAATGTGTCTGTTGTGTTGTACTCTCCCAAACACTTACTACAGTGCTCTGCACATAGTAAGCCCTCAACAAATCGGATTAACTAACAGATTTAAGGTTTTAGTCAGCCTTTGATCACATCAGCCATACAAATTTTCTCTTTACTGATTAATGTTTACTGAGTGTCTGCTGTGTGCAGATCATTATCAGATTCATAGGAAAACACAATGAAAGTTTAAGATTTTCCTGATCTCAAAGAGTGTACTATCTCTTTTTGAGAGATTCTCTGAGTGAAAGACCTGTATTGAACAGCATATGCTGAAGCATAAGGTATTTTTTTTGAAGCCAGTCAGTTTTTAGTGGTGAATTGCAATTGCGGTCAATTTAATTCATTTCTGGACACTGTAAAATAGATGCCTTGTGGTGGTTGGGAAACCTGCATTGACTTTGACTTACAAATCTGTCTGATTAGCTCTTGGAATGAAGTTATAGGAGAAATAGTTTGCTAATTTATGTGTTTGGTATAAGAAACTTTTTTTAGTACTAGTAAAATTTTTGAACTCTACTTTTGTGGGGAGGTCACAAATGGATTTTCAGCAGCTAATTTTTGGCTACCCCTCTTGGATTGGTCTGGTTAAGTTTCCTCTTGGTGTAAACATGGGGATGCCGGTTTATTTATTAAATCATTCTTTATTTCTCTGTTTCCTTCTTGCTGCCTTCCTATTCACATTCCCCCCCGATACAAATGTTCACAAATGAATCTTCACCTCTTAGTTTTTCTCTATGAATCCTGAATTAGATTTTTAAGCATATTAAGGATTTGAAGCTTTTGACATACTGAATTTTCATTTCTGCATTTTGTTGTCAAGACCCTCTCTCCCCTTTCCCTCCCCCCAGTCTTTCCATATTGTATTCCTTTCTTTTAAACTAGTATTTTTGTATTGTTAGCTTTACCACCAGGGTGCAAATTACAGCTTGCAAAGTATAAAAAAATGCCAGCAGTGTTGATGGCAATGTGTGAATCACATAATTTTATGTGGATCTTTTGTGGCCTTCTTTTTGTTACTCTTGTTCAATTTAAGTTTTTATTTACTAAATTATCAGAGTGTCTATAGTCAGCTATTTAGTCAAGAAGTGCTGCAATAAAGTATAGACATATTAGAGGTTCAATATTATATTAATTGTTGGATCTGTTTCTCCCTGTGTAGAGTTGCCGTAAGATTCGAAGCAAATCAGCCTGTGAAGTCTGGTTTGATTAGTAATTGACCGGCTGTCCCTACTGGTTTATTTGGCCTTGACTTACTCCCAGGAGTTACTGTGGTATTTTGTTAAGTGCTTACTGTGTGCCAAGAACTGTGCAAAGCATTGAGGTAAATACAGTGCAATTAGATTAGATTTGCCAAAAATATACAGGGCTTCCCGATTCTTCCTATGGGTGTGAAGTTTTATATGCAATTTAATTCCTGAAAAGCTCTAAGAAAAAATTGTTCATGAAATCAGCTCCAGGTTTACCTTCTAAAACCTATTTACAGATTACTTGACCTAATCTGACATTTAAGAGCCAAATCAATAAATCAGTGGTATTTATTGAGCTCTTATTGGGTCTAGAGTGCTGTACGAAGCGTATGATTGAATAGAATGCAACCGAGTTGGTACACACATTCCCTGTCCCTAAGGAGCTAATAGTCTCAGGGACAGATATTAATATGAGTAATTATATTCCTTGACAGCTTCCTGTGGGCAGACCACTATACTAAGTGTTTGGGAAAGTACTATACAACAAAGTTAGTAGACACATTCTCTGCCTAGACACATTCCCTGCCTACAGCAAGTTTACAGTCTAATCAATGATTAGTTTATCTGAGAGAGCATGATATTTTTCTAAGAAGTGTATAATAAAGGAGCAATGTCCACAAATCTGGCCCTCACCAATAACTTTCTGCCATATCATTACATTTTCAGTAACCCCACTGTTCATCTGTTAGAGCAGTTTACCATGTATACAAACAGACATACAAAAGTAATGAATTTAATTGATGTCCAGCTAAAACACCTCCTGCCAAACAAATGTCAGAGAAGGACTCTGGAATCACTCCCTGCTACCGTTTGGGAACAGAGAGGCCCAGATTTTGAGCCATATGGGAGCCAGGAGGAATTGGGTATGCTTAATCTGAGGGTGCTAATAGGGTGTTTGGTTACCTGCCATGGAAAAATTGCACATGAACAATTGAACTAGCAACTCAGAGAAGAAAGCTGTCTTGTACCAGCTTTTAATATTGTCATTTTCTTTGACTTTTTGTGCCCATCAACCATTGTGTGTAAAATTCAATGGCAAATGAAAATTTTTAAAACAGGCTTAGTTCTGTCCTAAATATACAGCATGCTTTCACTCTGAGTTTTGATGGTGGTGGTGGTGGTTATTATTATCATTACTATTGTCATTATATTTAAGTGCTTACTAATCTAAGTGCTGGACTAGGTATATGTTAATCAGGTTGGATACATTCCCTGTTCCACTTGGGGCTCACAGTGTAAAACTCATTTAGGAAGATAGAGGATGTTCTTCTGGCTTTGCAGCCTTTTGGCTACAAGACACATCATTAGAAGAGAATACTTGGTCACACTCAAGCAGCATCATAATCGATCAGTGCTGCAGTGCATGTTTTCCTTTACTTGAGGTTTCACAAGGATGAAACTCTTGCTGTATAGCACTGGATGTGCCTTAGAATTCCTTGTCTGTGTCCTTTTTGAAAGTGTTATTGCTATCACCATCATCCTCAAACTGCATTACGAAGCACTCACAGTGCAAAATCTGTCTTAGATGCTTAATTTCTTAAAGCAGGGTAGCAGGGCCTTTGCCTTACTCTTTTTTTTTTCTCATTAAATGGCATTTGCATGCTGACATCAAATCCTATTTAGTTCCAGCTAGACTTAAGGTGAAGTCCATTGAAAGATGCTTACATCTGAAAGGTCTATGAGTGTTTTCACATGTCTGGCTTAAAGAGTACTTTTCCAGCTGACTGCTTTTCAACATCTTTTCTCCTGTGTTCTTGTATAATTCAAGTATTTTCTATTGTCTTATATACCTTGTGGCTTAAAAACATGTGATAAAATATCTAAAATCAGATCATATGAAGAAGGCCTGGGGCATCCAAGGGCATCAGACACAACTGCATTTGTCTTAATGTCTGCATACGTCTATGATCAAATGGAAGGATTCGGTTCCCTTTTCATCTGAATCCTGGAGAGAAGGAATAAGAATTCAGGTCTTTGCCATTTATTAAACAAGCTTTGCCATGAAATTAATGCACACTTTAAAATAAAGGTTAAATCCCCGGTAGATAGAGACTTTGAAAATAGAGCAACAGGACAGTAATTATGTTAGACCAAACTTCTGTTCTGCTTTTCCTGCATGCAGTTGAAGTAACTGAGAGGATCCTGCAAGGAAGAGATTTGTTGGATAGGATACAGCTGACTTAAATTGAATCTGTGGGTTACACATAATGTAACCTTTTTGATCATGGGCTTAGGTAACTTTTGGGGAAAGGTAGTCAAGTCATTGGCCTTAGGCTGATTGTCTCAGGGCATCAATCACGAAATGGGCATTAACAAAACTCCCTCAGTGGGGAGGAATAATGGATAACATCAGGATGAAAAACCAAATCAGCAGAAATGGGTGTCCACCAAGAATGCAGGACCAATAAAATGTACTTAGGATGGGAGAGTATCAATCAGTGGCATTTATTGAACATTTACTGTGAGCAGAATGATGTACTAAGCACTTTTCATTCACTCATTCAATAGTATTTATTGAGCGCTTACTATGTGCAGAGCACTGTACTAAGCGCTTGGAATGTACAAATCAGCAACAGATGGAGACAGTCCCTGCCCTTTGACAGGCTTACAGTCTAATCAGGGGAGACAGACAAGAACAATGGCAATAAATAGAGTCAAGGGGAAGAACATCTCATTAAAACAATAGCAAATAAATAGAATCAGGGTGATGTACATCTCAATAAACAAAATAAATAGGGTGATGAAGATATATACAGTTGAGCGGACGAGTACGGTGCTGAGGGGATGGGATGGGAGAGGGGGAGGAGCAGAGGGAGATGGGGGGAAAAGAGGGTTAAGCTGCGGAGAGGTGGGGGGGGGTAGAGGGAGCAGAGGGAAAAGGGGAGCTCAGTCTGGGAAGGCCTCTTGGAGGAGGTGAGCTTTAAGTAGGGTTTTGAAGAGGGGAAGAGAAACACTAGGGAGAGGGCAATGCAACAGAGTTTGTAGACACATTCCCTGCCCATAACAAGCATACAGTCTAGAAGGGGAGACAGACATTAATGTAAGTAAATAATTTATAGATATGTACCTAAGTGCTGTGGGATTGAGGGTGGGATGAATACCAAATACTCAAAGGGTACAAAACCAAGTGCACAGATGACACAGAGGGAGATGGGGCTGGGGCTTAATTGGGGAAGACTTTAATAATGCTTTGAAGATGGGGAAAGTAATGGTCAGTCATACATGAAGGAGGAGGGAGTGCCAGACAAGGGATAGGAGGTGGGAAGGGATCAGCGATGATAGATGAGATTGGGCACAGTGAACAAGCTGCCACTAAAGGAACGAAGTGTGTGGGTTGGGCTGTAGTAGGAGATCAGGGAGGTAAGGTAGGAGGGGAAAGACTGATTTAAGTGTACAATAGAGACAGAGAATACAGTCCCAGTATTCAAGGAGTAAATTAGCCAGAAAGGTGAATTTACATCCAGATTCATTCCTTTATCAAACCAGACCCAATGGTTGAAGAAAACTTTACATAAAATTTTCTTTAAAATAATTTGAAACATAGCCCATGCAGTCTTATTGGCTAACTTCCCCAATTGCTTTAGCCCTCTTCTTTGTCCCTGAAATAACCTTAAAATAGTTCTGATGGAAGAAAGATCAACCCATTCCGCTTATTTATGTCTTCTAGTTAAAGCTCAGACCAAGGATTGTTCAACTAGGATAATAGAGGAGAATTGGCGATGGAAGACTTAAGAAATTAGGTATGATTGCAGATTTATTCTGTTTCTAGATTTGAAATTAGACTTTAGGGAAAAAATTATGCAGAATGTCCTACAGTTTCTTCCAATAAGATTACACAAACTCATGGGCCTATTTGTGGGCCAGAAAATGTACTTCCAAAATAAATAAAAAAAAAGCAGCAGACAACGGGAGACATTTCTAACAAACAGATTTAGTCCTTTCAGGAAGGGCTGAATGGTGGCCAACCAAACAAGTAATTCCAAACGGTTCAAAAATATCTAGGTCACTCCAGTACTGAAGTTAAAAATTCCTGGAGAAATTTTTAGAATCCAGAATATTAGATCAAAAAATTTAGTTTCACTACAGGGTGCTCATGTGGTCTCAGGTAAAGGAATATAGTCATGCATCAACAACTGGCCAGAAGAGAAAAGTAAATGGACTGCAGTGAACATCACAATATGAAAGCTTCAGTTTTAGCATTCCAGGGTCTGGTTCATAAGAACAGCAGTTCAGGAACACAGGGAATGTTCATCCTGGGTATTGAGTATTAGCTTAAAGATAGAAAAAAGGCCATTTTTAAAAAAACACATTATTAAAGCAAAAATGAAGGTGCATGTTAGGTTTGTGAAGGTCAGTATTTGTATCTCCAGGATTTTTTTTCTTGTTTTTGATAAATGGTGTGGATCAAAATTTAAGGCAATATGTGCTATTCTTTTTTTTTTACAAAAGAGGAAAATAATGAGTGATGGAAATAATGAGCCTCAAGACAGATAGCATCCTGATGGAAGTATTTATTCCTAAAGCTGTTCTGGATTATTTTCCCCCAGGATGTTTTTACTCTCCATCTGTGTTCCAATTGCTAGAGTTTCCAAATTTATAATCTGTTTGGATGCCAAATGAGTGCTCCACCCTGGGAGGGGCACATGGCAACCTTCCAGCTGGTACCTTGCCTGTTAGTAACAACTCTGAAATTGCTTCTCCTGTGTGCTGGTAGTTAGCCTAATTGAGTCCCCAGGCAGAATCAAACACCTGTGTCTCGAGGTGTTAATATGTGAACAATGCATTTTGCTTTCCTTCCCTCAACCTACTGTGATACCACAGCAGAGTACTCCAACTCTGTCCTCTTTATCTAATTTTGTTGAATGGATTTTCCTTTCAAATAAGGGCTGCTGCATGAAGCACCCTTAGTGTCCTCATGCAAGGAAACCTTTCATTTTAAAGCCAAAAATATTCCAAGTTCTTTTCTCAGAAATTCACCTGAAAGGTGTTAATCCCTTTCCTTTTATCAGCCAATCCCTGTCCTTCCCACCTCTTCTCCTAACCCCCCTCCATCTAACCTCTTCCCACTCTTCATGGCATCTATTCAGCTGCTCCATCCTTGTCCTTTCCCTGCACTGGCCCCCATCAGCTCACTTCCATCTCTTCTTCCCATCCCTGACCAACAGCCTCAGCCAAGTATGGCCTTTGGAACACCCACTCCATCCATCATGGGAAATTTCCCTCCATCTGTGACCTGTTTCTGATCCAGGCACTGCTCTTCTCGCCATCACTGAAACCTGGTTCTCCCAGATGGCATCGTCTCCACTGCTGCATATAAGAGGGGCCTTCTCTGATATCCTACTCCCCAAAACTCACTTGGAAAAGGAGAGGCGAGTGCCGCTTTTGCATGATTCCACCACCCCATCTCTCTCTTTCCCTTCCTCTGAAGCCCATATCATCTGTCTCTAATACCCACTCCAGTTAATAACCGTCTAATAATAATAATAATGAGTATGGTATTTGTTAAGCACTTTCTATTTTCCAGGCACCGTAGTAATCACTGGGGTAGATGCAAGCAAATCAGGTTGGACACAGTCCCTGTCCCACATGGGGCACACAGTCTCAATCCCATTTTACAGATGAGATAATCGAGGCACAGAGAAAATAAGCCAAATCCCTTATCATAAAGGAAATCCCAAGGTCATACAGCAGACAAATGGCAAAGCTGGTATTACGACCAATGACCTTCTGACTCCCAGATCCATGCTCTAACCACTTTACCAGGCTGCTTCTCTATGTCTTCCTAGACCCCATCCCCAACTCTCTGAATCATTTTGATCTCTTTATCATATTCCTTTCTTTTTCTCCAACTCTCCTTTAATCTTTGAGGATTTCATATCCATGGAGATGGTCCTGATGAGTCTTTCGCTGCCTGCTTCCTATCACTCCTCAACTCCACTGACCTGCTCCACCCCACCTCACCCACTCCCCAGTTGAACACACGCTGTAACCACTGTACAATCTTTACCCTCACCAACTCTGAAATTCCTCACCCTGACCACAACTTCACCTGCCTTCTTTCCCATACATACCCCTCCCCACAAATCTCTCCTGTTTTCCTACAGAGACCTCTGATCTTTAGACCCATACCAATTTTCTCAAGTCATCAAGCCCCATTTAGTCTCCATACCCAAAGTACCTTCCCATGTTGCACAAATTTACACCTTCAATGCTATCTAACCTTTGTTTCACGGACACTGTCTGTTCCTGGTTCTCCTGTCTGGTCATTCCTTCTCAGACTCTTTCACAGGCTCCTCCCCTGACTTCCTCCCCTCCCTCCCCCGAAATGTGGGAGTCCATCAAGATTTAGTTTTATGTTCCCTTCTATCCTCCTTTATCATCACTGTAGAAAGCACCACCATCATCCCTGTCAAGCCTGTAAACTTGGCATTATCTTCAACTCACCTCTCTTATTCAACTCTCATATTCAGTATGTCATCAAATCCTGTCAATTCTACCTTCACAATATCGATACAATCTGCCTGTTCCTCTCCATCCAAACTGTTACTATGTTGAGCATGGTTTAGTGGAAAAAGCATGGGCTTGGGAGTCAGAGGATGTGGGTCCTAATCCTGGCTCTGTCACTTATCTGCTATGTGACCTTGGGCAAGCCACTTCACTTTTCTGTGCCTCAGTTACATCATCTGTCAAATGGGGAATAAGACTGTGAGCTCCACGTGGGACAACTAGATTATAATAATAATAATAATAATGGTGTTTGTTAAAAGTTTACTTTGTGCCAAGCACTGTACTAAATTTTGGGGTAGATACAAGGTAATCAGGTTGTTCCACGTGGGGCTCACCGTCTTAATCCCCATTTGACAGATGAGGTAATTGAGGCATAGAGAAGTGAAGTGGCTTGCCCAAGGTCACAGCAGATGAGTGGTGGAGCTGCGATTAGAACCCATGTCTTCTGACTCCCAAATCCGTGCTTTTTCCACTAAGCCATGCTTCTTCTCTACCCACCTTGATTACTGCTTCAGCCTTACTGACCTCCCTGCCTCCTCTCTCTCCCCACTTCAGTTCTTACTTTACTGTGCTGCAAGGATAATTATTTATTTTTAAAAAAAATTCAGTCCATGTTTGCCCAGTCCTCAAGAACCTCCAGGGGTTGTCCATCCACTTCTGCCTTAAAAAGAAAGTTTGTACCCTTGGCTTTAAAGCACTCAATCACCTTGCTGCCTCTCATTTTAAAAGATGATTTCCTTTTACATCCCAGCATACTATCTTCAACTCTGTAATGCCGACCTATTCACTGTACATAGATCTCATCTATCTTGCTGCCACCCCCTCACCCACATCCTGCCTTTAGCCCAGAACTGCTTCCCTCATCATATCTGACAGACAATAAAACTTCCCACTTTCAATGCCTTATTAAAATCACATTTCCCCCAAGAGATCTCCCCTGACTTAACTTTCATTTCCCCTACTCCCTCTTCCTTCTGTGTCACCCTTGTACTTGGTTTTGTATCCTTTATTCACTCTCAGCCCCACAGCACTTATGTACATATCCATTTTAATGCCTATCTACCCCCTCAGACTGTAAGCTTCTTGATGGCAGGGAATAAGTCTTGCAACCCTGCTTTATTATGCTCTGCCAAGTGCTTATTACAGTGCTCTGCACACAGTAATTCAATTTAATTCAATTCAATTTTATTTATTGAGCGCTTACTGTGTGTATAGCACTGTACTAAGTGCTTGGAAAGTACAATACAGCAATAAAGAGCAGCAGTCCCTGCCCACAATGTGCTGATTCACTGATTGAGCGACACTGATTGAGCGATTAAACTATTGATGGAGTACAGGTTAAAGACAGGATGTTTTTGAATCCTTGGCATTACCAACAAAGCAGACAAATTCAGCAAACTAATTTACAAGTAATTGAATTCAGGTAATTTAAAATTGGGTCACCAACAAAATGGGTTTTGGTTAACCCAATTTTATCTAGTCATACAAACATCTTTTTCTGATTTTCTAAGCTATCCTCCATCCATATAACTGATATGTTTCTATAATTGACATTGGGATAATCAGTTTTCCACTACAGTAAACTTCTTTACCCCATCCCCAGACTCACCCTGTTCCCCACTGCTACCCAGCTGTGAACCCAGATCACTTTCAGGGACTGCCTTCCTGAGCTCAGCTGACTCTGCCTCTTCTGCTTTTCCTGAACTAATCTGACTGTAAGAAGTTTGCTTTGGTGTCTTTTCCGCTGTGGTTTCCACTCAAGCAGCACTGAAATATCAACAACCCCTGGCCCTCCTGCTCTCTTTTATCAGCTCCCCTGCTGCTTTTGACCTCAGGTCTCTCCTCTGATCACACTTTCAAAGGAAAAAGCTGGTGACTTTACTTCTTCCACCACAAACACACCATGTTTAATATCGGTTTGCTTCCCTGAAAAGACATCATTTCCCCAAAAAAGTTGTGGAAAGAGGTGGACATTCTGCAGTAGCCTTAAATGAGCACATTTGTAGAAGTCCTGGAGCTGAGGTAGGAAGGAGAAAGGTAGTCCCAGGGTAGTAAAAGCAAAGCAAGATGAGGCACCAGTAAGGGAAGGAGACTGTTTCAGATCCATTAAGTGTTCCAAAGAAAAGCCCCACTTGAGGCAGATGCCTCCGAAGAGCCCCAAGCAGAGAGATACACATTTAATTCCATTTATACAAACTTCCACATGCAATTGAGTTGCATAAAGTCAGGTAGTTTTTTCTTTTGGTTTTTTTTCGTAAGTCATTTCCATATGGGAGCACAACAAAGAAGTAGGTAAAAAATAAAAAGCCAATCCAAATGGGAAGAGAAGAAGCAAGGAAGAAAAGTGGAGGGGAAAAAAATGTTAAAAAGAACACAATAGGGAACCAAAATCATCAAGGGGGAAAAGGAGTGAGGAGGGCCAAAATCACCTGGAAAGAAGAAATTTTCTAGAGCAACCCCAGCAGTAGTTAGTGGGACCCCAATATGGTCTATGTCTAGCATCTTTGCACTTTTGTACCTTTGCTGCTTCTGTTTCCCAGATAAATTATCCAACATTTCCTTAAGATCTGGAATTAGGGATATAGTGATTAACTTCCGCCAGCAGTCAACTCACATTTTCAAGTGGGTACAGTTGACAGGGAAAGAATATTTACTGACATTCTGAATTGATGAAATGAAGTTACCCAGTAATTTTAATCACAGTTGCATTTATTGAATACTTACTGTATGCAGAGCACTGTACCTATGCACTTGGGAGAGTATAATATAACACTTGGTAGACATGTTCCCTGTCTAAAACTAGTTGACAGACTAGAAGGGGAGAAAGACATTAATATAAGTAAATTACAGATATGTTCATAAGTGCTGTGGTGCTGAGGGAGGAGTGAATAGTGTGAAATTTAAGTGCAAGGCCAACGCAGAAGACGACTCTGCCTCTAGACTGTAAGGTTGTTATGTGCAGGGAATTTGTTTGCTAATTCTGGTGTATTGTGCTCTTCCAAGTGTTTAGTACAGACTGAGCACTAGTAAGTACTCAATAAATGCCATTGATTGAGGGCCTAGTTGGCAAAGGCCTCTTGGAGGAGATGTGCCTTCAATAAGCCTTTGAAGGTGGAGAGAATGATAGTCTGTCAAATATGAAGAGGAAGGGCATTCCAGGTCTGAGGCAGGACAAGGGCAAGAGGTTGGTGGTGAGATAGATGAGGTTGAGGTACAGTGAGTAGATTGGCATTAGATGAACAGAGTGTGCACACCAGGTTGTAGTAGGAAACCAGGGAGGTGTGGGAGAAGGAAGCAAGTGATTGAGTTCTTTAAAGCCGATGCTAAATAATTTCTGTTTAATGTGGAGATGGATGAGCAACCATTGTAGGTTCTTGAGGAGTGGTGAAACATGGACTGATTGTTTTTGTAGAAAAATGATCTTGGCAGTAGAGTGAAGAATGGCCTGGAGTGGGGAGATACAGAAGGCAGGGAGTCACAAGGAAGCTGATACAGTAATCAAGGCAGGATAGGATAAGGGCTTGGATTAATGTGGTAGCAATTTGGATGAAGAAGAACGGGTGGATTTTATTAATGTTGCGAAGGTTGAGCCAATAAGATTTGGTGACAGATTGATTGTGTGGGTTGAATGAGAGATGAGTTAAGGGTGATGCCAAGGTTACAGGCTTGTGAGACACAGAGATGATGGTATTTTCTACAATGATGGGAAAGTCAGGTGGAGGACACAGTTTGGGTGGGAAGAGGAGTTCTGTTTTGACATATTTAATTTGCAACAATGGCGGGACATCCATGTAGAGATGTTCTGAAGGCAGGAGGAAATCAGAGACTGAAGAGAAGGACAGAAGTCAGGGCTGGAGTGGTGGATTTGGGAATCATCCCTTTAGAGATGATAGTTGAAGCTATGGGAACAAATAGGTGCTCCAAGAGAGTGGGTGTAAATGAAGAATAGAAAGGAAGTCAGAACTGAGCCTCAAGGCACCCCCAAACTTGGGAGGCAGAGGAGGAGACTATGTCAGACTGAGGAGTCATCAGAGAGATAGGAGGAGAACCAGGAGGGTATGGAGTCCGTGAAGCCCAGGTTAGATAATATTCCCAAGAGGAGAGGGAGGGCCAGTATCCAAGGCAAGAGATAAGAGAGGAGGATTAGGATGTAGTAGACGCCATTGGATGTGGTCATCAATGATGACCTTTGGGAGGGAAGTTTCAGTGGAGTGAAGGGGGCGGAAGCCAGATTGGAGGGTGTTGAGAAGATGGTTATCTTTAAGATAACTTGCTCAAAGAGTTTGGAAATGCACCTAAGTGATAAGCATAAGGAATGCATTACCATAGAAAGTCAGGTAGAAAAGAGAAAAATATTCAAGAAAAACAGATGTGGTATGAGTTTGCCCTCTAGGCTGTGAGCTTAGTGGGCAGGGAATGTCACTGTTTATTGTGTATTGTACTTTCCCAAGTGTTTAGTACAGTACTCAGAACATAGTATGTTCTGAACATACATAGTACTCAGAACTTAAGAACTCAATAAATGTGATTGAATCGCATGAATGACAATAGGTAAATAATGCGTTATTAGGGAGAAAAGTTCATACATTACTAAACAGGGTGTATGTCATCCATCTCATTGTGTGGCATGTATGCAATACAGAAAGAAAATGCACTCCTACCATGTGGGAGTAACATTCTTGATGGATCTCACATTACAGGCTGGGCATACATGTGCAAAACTGTTTCTTCTGAATGTGTTGCTTGTGTTCAACAGATTTATGTTCTTGGAAGAACATTTTTAGTTCTGTTGTTCTCAATTCAAAATATGTAGAGCAATCTCCACATTAAACAGAAACTCCTGATCAGTGCCTTTAGGTCATTCAGTCAACCTCTCCTATTACTGTCTTTTTCATCTGCTACTACACCCTAGCTCTCATGTCTTGTTCCTCACACGTCAACCTATTCTGGGCCTGTTAGCCTAGTGGTTTACTGACACTCTCCTTTCACATCCAGCAGACCACTGCTCTCCTCATCTTGAAAGCCTTCCTGAAATCCTATCTTTTCCAGGAGGCCTTTCCCGATGAATTTCTCATTTCTTCACCTTATTTTCTCCCTTAAGTGTCACCTCACAACCCTTCTGCATTATCTCAGGGCTTGGGTACTCACATCCCTCAAATAACACATATACATTTCTTTACATTTTATTTTCTCCTACCTGTAATTAATTTGTGTCTGTCTCTCTGCTAGGTTGAAAGCTCCTTGAGAGCAGGTATACTAAGTTTACTGTGGGAGAGTACAATATTCACCACAGCATAAACACTCTAGAAATGCTACTGATTGATTGAGCTGTCATCATTAAGAAAACTTTTAATGGCTAATAGGGTATATAGAAGAGCTATCAATAAAAATAAAATACAAGATATGAAGATGTTGGCTATAGTGCTATTGGCTATAGTGCTTGTGGCTATTGGCCGTAGTCCTTGTGACTTGCACAGCACCACTTAAACTCACTGTCAGTTTTGTTCCCCCTGGGGCATGGAGGGCAGTGAGTGTATATGCATGCAGAGATACAGCACAATTCCAAGTGGATGTGAAAATATTTTTATCTGCAGGATAGATATATTCTAGAGAAGAGAACCATAACAATTTGGAACAGAAGAGCCAAACAAAATGAAATCTTTTGGTAGTTCACGCAAAACAGTCATTCATATAATTTAATGGCTTATTTCGCTGTGAGAATCTAGAGATTTAAAGTGTCTCGGCAGCGAATTAAAAGCCACAGTAAGTTCCAAGAAAAGCCAGATATGACTCCCGAACCAGACCCTTGTCTCTGAACAAAGCAACAGATCTGAAGGTGATATAATTAAAATAACACCAGAATAGGAACATACTCTAGGCCTTGGGCACACCTCACAACTTTGATTCAGCCAAAGGGGAAATGATCTTTATTCTTATCTCATTCTCATCACTCATTAATAGGGCCCTATGAATCATTCAGTTGAATTTATTGATCACTTAGTGAGTGCAGACACTGTACTAAATGCTTGAGAGTGTACAATAGAGTTGGTAGACTCAAACCCTAACCCCAAGGAGGTTAGAGTCTAGACCAGGAGAGAAACCTTAATTTACAGTAGAGAAACCTGAATTTACAGTACTGTGGCAATCTTCTCCATAAATGACTTTGCTGCTACCATCTCTATTTTCTCAAATTCTTCATACATTAATCATCAAAAGATAGGAATTGGTGCTATTGGTGGAACAGGTTTATCATCTGCTATGATCTCCTAACAGTCCAGTGCTACTTTGTATTCTTTGAAAGTGTGTCTCACCAGGCCCTTTTTTAGCCCATACTTACCTGTAGGTGAGTCCTTTGCTTGTGGCATCCCCTTTCAGTAGAAAGTATCATTACAAAATATATGAGATCTTAAAATTGTTCTCTTGGCTTGGGTGTGCCTCCTCTGAGTTCATTCTTCAGCTCATCAGACAGCAGCTGTTTGGTTATGCTACTGCCACCCATTTTCCTCTCGTCTTCATAAAGTTGGTAAGTTTCAACTCTAGGCAACTGAAAGATAGATGTTATTGGCTGGAGTTTTTACTCGAGAACTCCTCTTTCCTATTATCTTAACACTACTGTTAAGGACTCCCTGAGATTTACTTTGGCTTTTGTCTTCAGAAAAGTGGCAGAGAAGCAGTTCTGCGTCTTGACAGTTAACAAGAAAATTTCAGAGAGGAACACTGAGACCTCTAGGTTCTTTTTGCAGGTTGTTCATCACCTTCAGTAGTCTGGGGCTCTGGAAAATGCAAGGTAAATTTGGCTTTCCAGAGAAATTCAGCAAGATCATTAGGCTGCTGTATTATTGAGTAATGGGTACAGTCAGGACTGAAGATACCATGTAGGATTGGGTTAACTCGGGGGCTCACAGGGCTGACACCTAAAGATCCCAGATACCCCACAAAATGTTTCCCAGCTGAATGAGGTGCCACCATTCCTGCTGCATTTCCCCAAATGAAGCCATCTTCAAGTGCACCTGGGTGGAGCACATTTACCCCACCACCAGTCATCTCACCTTCCATGGTAGAAGCTCCTTCCCTCCCTGCAGCTGAGCCCTGTCGCGGAGGGCAGGGTGCTGGAGGGGTGCAGCCCGATGCAAGAGATGCCAGGCTCAGCTTGTGTTCATGGGGAAGGGGAGAGAGCTCCCCGAGTATAGGGTGACCAGAGTATCACCCCCTCACCTGTTCCTCCTCTTCTCCTGCCTCCCCTGCAATCCCTTGGCTCCAGAAGAGGTAGGTGGGGTGGGAGAATGCTCACATGTGCAGCCTGCCAATGGGGTAGAGACCAGGTCACCCCTCCAGGTGCCAAGGCAGCAGGCGAGAGTCACTCCAGCTCTCTGTGTGGCCTATTGAAGACAATGGGACTCCATTCTCCCTGGCCATGCTGCCAGCAGAGGACAAGGAGTGGAGCTGTGATCTTAGCTCTAATTATTGTGATGACGGTGGTGGTATTTGATGAGTGCTTACTTGTGTAAATTATTGTTCTAAGTGCAGGATTAGATACAACCCCTGTCCCACATGGGGCTAAGTAGGAAGGCGTACAGGCAATGAAACCTCCATTTTACAGATAAGGTAACTGAGGCACAGAGAAGTAAAATGACCTGTCCAAGGTGACACAGCAGATAATGGGCAGAGCAGGAATTAGAACCCAGGTCCTCTAATTCCTTGGCCTGTGCTCTTTCCACTAGGCCACGTTTGCTCCTCTAACCTCCTTGTTTCTTCTTCCTAGGCTCCCCAAGGGGTGAGAATAGCTATGGTTACCCTTCCTGCCCCAGAACTGGTGAAACTGATGAGATCTTTCTTATGGTGCTGCATTTGATGGGGCGATTGCTCCCTGAAGTGATTGTCCATGACAACAAGCTGTGGTCCAAATCTGCTTCTGATCCACTGGGAAGCTAGTCCTCCCAGCTCATTAGATGACTAGGCTTTTCAAAATTCTTCATGTCAGTGGTTCAGGAATTGCTTTATGCAGATGACCCTGCTTCAGAACCACTTGCACAAACAAGCACAGACACGCAGACATACACACACACACACACACACACACACACATTATTTTTGCAGTAGTGATGGTAGATTTCCTTGAACCATCCACTTTGATAAACTTAATCCCCCTCTGCTTAGTTTTACATATGGCTACATGGCTGGTAGAAGGAAACTGCAGAACATACCCTGTTAAAATATTCTTGGATCTGACAAATGGATTTACAAAGGGGTCTGTGGTCACATAGACAATGATATTGCCATCCTCCCCGACCCATCCCCCCCAACATACCAGAGATTAATTTAGTCAGAATAATACACCTCCATAAAATCTCACTAATACGGGAAGGATTTAGACTTGAATCCTGACCCACTGTAGATTATGGCATTGATCATTCAGTTCTCTTTAGTGTGGGGGTATTTTGCCAATTGGGTGTCCCCAGCAAAATTTTAATTTTGTGTAAAAACAGTATTTAGAGTGAAAGCAAGAAGTAATTTAACATTTTTGGTGCATGAAGCAGGTTAGCTAACTTCTTTTAATTGTTCATGGCAGCAATGTGAGAAGACATAAATTTGCTTAAATTGGAGTTACATTTGGATTTGTACTTATTTTGTAATGGTGGGTAGTCAGCAAGTTGGTATTCTGTAGTTGCCCTGATGGCATCAAAAAGTTTTGTGCAGTCACCTTAGAATGAGCAGTCTGCATTAAGGCCTTCAGTGGTCCTATCAAAATCTTAGAGCTATCGCATTTTAACATTCAGCAGGAGCACAGCTTGGACCATGGCTCAGCCCACTTGAACAATTCACTAAGTCTTATTACACACTGTAAAGTTATCACACTAGTAAACAGACACTGTTAATGCTATTTATAAGCAAATAACATTGGAATGACAGCAAATTTTCAGCTGACCGAGTAGGATAACAGCAGGGGTCATATAAATTCACTTGTTAAAAAGCCACAAATGGACTTGTATTTCAGAGGTAATGGATAAAATGTAAACTTTTTCTAGTAAGAATGCTAGGAGGGTCAAGTCTGTGTTCTCTTCAGAATTTCAATGTAAATTAGAAATGAACTTAAGCAATTTGGGAGACCATTTATATTCCATAAGAGATCTACAATATGTAGAAACAGCGCATTGCCTAGTGGAAAGACCAAGGGCAATAGGAGTAAGAGGACCTGGGTACTAATCCCAGCACTGCCACTTGCCTATTGTGTGACCTAGGGAAGTTACTTAAGTTCTCCATGCCTCAGTTTTCTCAACTGTTAAATGGGGTTTCATTACCTATGTTCCCACCTACTTACACTGTGAGCCCCAGCTGAGACAGGGACTGTGTACGACCTGATTGATTGGTAGTTACTCCAGCGCTTGACATGTAGGAAGTGCTTAACATATAATAATTTTTTTTTATAAAACTATATTATAGGTTCAGTTCTTTTCTGTATGTGTGTTTCACTACACATTTGGGCTAAGCCACTTAGGGAAACAGGAAACATGCTTCTGCCAACATGACCCAGTTTAGATATAGCACACCACAGAGGAGGATGAAATGGTTTTGTAAATGTGAATGAATGCAATAGTCGAGATACCACACACAAGTGAATACTACAGCATTAGTTTCCCTTAATGTGAAATTTTCCAAGAAAATTCTTCCAAGTTATAGGTAATGAGCATGGCCTAGTGATAAGAGCACAGGCTGGGAGTCAGAAGACCCCAGTTTGAGTCCCACCTTCACCACGGCCTACTCTGTGACCTTGAGCTTTCTAGACCTCAGTTTCTTCATCTGAAAAATGGGGATAAAATAGATTGTAAGTCCTCTGTGGAACAGGGATTGTACCTGATCTCATAGCCCTGTATCTACTCTAGTTCTTAGCGAATGGTAAGAGCTGAATAAAATGTCATAATTATTTAGGATTTCCATCTACTAAAATAGTAGAACATCAAAGAAAAGGCGTCATCCCAACCAATGGGTAAACATCAAAAACAGAGAGGGAAAGTGGGCAGGGAATGTGTCTGTTTATTGTCACATTGTACATTCCCAAGCATTTAATACAGTACTTTGCACACACTAAGTGCTCAATGAATATGACTGATTGAATGAATGGAAAGGTCATCTGTCAGAAGGTCATGGGTTCTAATCCCGGCTCTGCCACTTGTCAGTTGTATGACCCTGGGCAAGTCACTTAACTTCTCTGTGCCTCAGTTACCTCATCTGTAAAATGGGGATGAAGACTGTGAGCCCTATATGGGACAACCTGATTTCCTTGTATCTATCACAGTGCTTAGCACATAGTAAGTGCTTAAAAATACCAACATCATCATTATTATTATTATTATCTTTCATTGTTTGAGAAGATGAAAGACTAAATCATCCAGGCAGTTTTCTAAGATTTCTTTTGGGAGTCTGTTTCGTGTTTCATCACTTTTTCAGCAAAGGAACTCAGTGTCATAATGAAGTCTCTCCTGCTTTAATTTTAGCCCATGTTCTCTTGGTTGTCCCCTATTTGGAACACAGCTGATCGGCATCCTTATAATGGACTTCAAGTATAGCAAGAGCCTTCACTGTCTCCAGCCTAAAAAAGCATCAATTACTTTCACCTTGCCTCACTTTAAATATTGCTGTTGCTTTCTTCTTGCATATTTTAATAATAAATAATAATAATAAGGGTCTGAGTGGGACAGAGGAGGACAGCATAATTTCGAGTTTTGGGAGACAAGAAAAATCTGCCACACCAATTTCAAGCCCTTTAGACAAGCAGTGTATTTAGTTTATGAAAAAAGATGTGGTTAATCTGTTTTCTTTATCATTAACGGTGGGCCTTTGTTGAGAGCCTACTGTTTACAAAACAATGTAAGTGCTTGAAGGAGTTAAGTGAACCCTAATTGCCAATTATAAAATGGGTAAAAGTGACAGCCCAGAAATTGAGTAATTGAAAAACCCAACTGAGTAATTGAATTTCATATATGACATGAACCCTGAAGAGGCTGATGGATTGGTGCGTAGCTGAGAGGATTGGAAATTAATTGGGGCATGTCTCTGGAAGAAGGCTGTGAAGGACTGTAAGCTTATTGAGGGCAGGAAACACGTCTACCAACTCTGTAATGTTGTTATAGTGTACTCTCCTAAGCACTTAATACAGTGCTCTGCACACAGTAAGCACTAAATAACATTGATTGAAGGAGGGGACAGATGCAATGTGGGGAAGAAGGGGTGAGAAATAGAATGTTTCAGTCCAGGAAAGGTGGGAGGATTAAGGGGAAAAGTGATAAATTACACCTAGGTTTGCTTGGAAGGAGCAAAAAGTATGAGCTGGGCTGTAGGGGATGAGGAGAGCAGATAATTTTAAAGCTGATGGTTGACAGTTTTTATTTTGTGAAAAGCATAGTAGCCATTGGAAACTTTTGAAGAGAGGAGTGATGCATTCTGATCAGCTCTGGATATTAACAATAATAATAATAATAATAATAATGGTATTTGTTAAGCGCTTACTATGTGCCAAGCACTGTTCTAAGCACTGGGGTAGATACAAGGTAATCAGGTTGTCCCACGTGGGGTTCACAGTCTTGATCCCTATTTTACAGATGAGGGAACTGACGCAAAGAGAAGTGAAGTGACTTTCCCAAAATCACACAGCTGTCAAGTGGCAGAGGCGAGATTAGAACCCATGACTTCTGACTCCCAAACCCGGGCTCTTGCCACTGAGCCACGCAGGCCTCTTAAATGTGAAGAGTTTTCTTACAGTACAAATTTACTGTGACCCTCTAACAACTATTAGCTGTTCTCCCTTCCACCCAAGAGTTTTGGGGGACTAGAAAGGGACCAAATTCCACCCAACTGTCTCTATGATGGGCTATTCAGTCTATCTGCTGTGCAAACCAAAAACCATGAATGATTACACTATTCTGAGGTCAGGATACCTTCCACTTAGGGAATCAAGGCAGTAAATCAATACAACTCCTCCTGTGTTCTTCTAGTGGCCAGATAGTTCTTTCATTTATCACTCTTTACTACCTTGAGGAAAACCTGAGGAAAAGTCAGTGAGTGGGCAAGAGGGTTTTCCTCCCTCTATAATTGGGCACCTCCTACTCAAGATTAAATATGTGCTCCTGGAAGGCTGGAACAGCTACTCCTGGCAAAGCTGCATGGGTGGTTAGCCTTGTGGAATGCTGGAGTGGTGGTGGGGAATAAGGACTGTCCACAGTCACAGGATCCTTGTATCAGTCCTTTATATCTTGACTGCAAAGACAGTTGCATGGCTGCTGCAGGTGTGAAAGTTAGCTGCATGCCTGATTCTTTTTTGGCTCCTCAGTCAGAGTTCTCTGACCTTTTCCCTCCTTTGGTAGAGATGCCAAGGAATTCAGAAGATCAGACAGAACAAAGCCATGCTTGTTCCTATTATATCCTTTTGTTCAAACGTGCCACAGTCCTTTTGATTCAGCTGAGTTGGCAAGAGAATTTGGCACTTCTGCTACTGTGACATTAAGTTTGATTCAAAGATGGATGTTCAGACTTATGCTGCGGACTCTGCAGAATTACACCTTATTAGCGAATACATTTTCTCCTCTCTTCCGTCTCTGTCTTGCTCTGAACAGATAATTTCCATATATCTATTTTTGGTATTTATCCCATAGTCCAAATTGTTGTGAGCAGATGAATATACAATAGTTACGAGAAAACGATTGCTCCACAAATAACTAGGTTGGTTACAGATAATGATATGAACCTTCTCACAGATAATTTTGAGTGCCTTCCTTAGTCTCTAGTAGTTTAAACTCGTAATGGGCGTGGAACATGTCTACTAATTCTGTTGTACTGAACTCTCCCAAGTGCTTATTACAATGCTCGGCACATACTAAGTGCTCAATAAATACCACTGATTGATTTTTAAAAGATGGCAAGAGTGCTGAGGCATAATTAGAGAGGCAGTGTAGCTAGTGGCTAGGGGCATGGGTCCAGGAGTCAGAGGATCTAGTGTCAGTCTATCAGTAGTCTTGCTTGTGTGACCTTGGGCAAGTCAGTTAATCAGTGTAGGTCTCAGTTGCCTCCTCTGTAAAATGGAGATGTTGAGGGCAAAAATGAGGTAACAGGAAAAGGTTTTGAAAAACAAAAGCAAAATCTATCAATTCAAGGTATAATTAATTGGCAAAGAGTCGAGGAAAGGGAATAACAAAGAAGGTTTTAACAGTTGAACTTTTCCCAGGGAGTCTGAACTAGTCTTAAAGTCATCAGATTTGTGCACAAACAGTAGTTATTTCAGGTCCTTGAAGGTGATTGTAAACCACCACTTGCTTTCCTCTTCCATTACAAACACCATATGAATGAAAGATAAACTAAAAGATATATCGGATTAATTTCAACATAAAGCACATGTGTTCTTTCCTTCATTGATGCACAGTATTTTTGTGTGTGTTTCTTCACTTACTATGTGCCAGGCATTGTTCTAAGTGCTGGGGTAGATACAAGCTAATCAGTCTGGAAACTGTCGATGTCCCACATAGGGCTCACAGTCTGAATCCCCATTTTACAGATGAGGTAACCGAGGCACAGAGAAGTGAAGTGACTCATCCAAGGTCACACAACAGACAAGTAGCAGAGCTAAGATTAGAACCCACTTGTAGAAGTGGGTAGAGCCTATTTGTAGAATAATATGTGCCAAGAACTGTACTGAGCTCTGGGAAAGAGGCTAGATAATCAGCTCAGAGTACCTGTCCCATACAGGGCTCACGTTCTAATCAATCAGTCATATCTGTTGAACACTTACTGTGCACAGAGCATTGCACTAAACCCTTGGGAGAGTACACTATAACAGAGATGGTAGACACATTCCCTGCCCACAAAGAGTTTACATTCTAGAGGGGGAGACAGACAATATAAAGTCTAGGTAGGTGGGAGAACAGGTTCTGAATCCCCATGTTACCGACATGGAAACTGAAGCATAAAGAAGTTAAGTGACCTGCCCAAGATCTCACAGGAGGCATGAGGCAGAGCTGGGATTAGAACCCAGGTCTTTTGACTACCAGGCTCTTTCCAAAAGGCTGGGCAGCTTCTCAGAAACTGAAATTGCTTTACCCTCTAGCAGATAGGAACTCTTCCTTCTCCTGAAACTTGTACTGCATTTTCCAGAGTGAGTCTGGCTTTTTCCAGAGTGAGCCTGGCTTCCTTAGGAATTGCCCATAGCACTTAGCATTTAGGTTTTCCTTGATGTAGGCCTCATTTCCTCTTCTCCTTCTGCATTATTATTACACTTGGATTTGTACCTTTTATTTACCCCGCCCTCAACCCCACATTATTTATGTACATATCCATTATTTATATTTATGTCTGTCTCCCCTGCTAGACCGTAAGCTTGTTGTGGTAGGGAACATGTCTACCAAGTTTGTTATACCATACTCTTCCAAGCTCTTAGTACAGTGCTCTGCACACAGTAAGCACTCAATAAATACAATTGATTGAATGATTGATAATATACAGAAAGGTCCTGACTTTAGACATTTTAAATCAAGATGAATGGTGCTAAGATCAAGGTTCTGGGAGTCAGAGGACTGGATTCTAATCCTGACTCCGCCACTTGCTTCCTGTGTAATCTTGGGCAAAGCACTTCACTTCGCTGTGCCTCAGGTACCTCATCTGCAAAACAGGTATACACTTCCTGTTCTCCCTCCTACTTAGACTGTGAGCCCCATGTGGGACCTGATGAACTTGTATCTACCCCAGTGCTCAGTACAGTGCTTGGGACACAGTAAGTGCTTAACAAATTCACAACTATTACTATTATTATCCATAGATTCTCACTCTGATCTCCCTTCCTCCTCTCTCGCCCCGCTCCAGTCTATTCTTCACTCCGCTGCCCGGCTCATCTTCCTGCAGAAACGTTCTGGGCATGTTACTCCCCTTCTTAAACACCTCCAGTGGTTGCCTATCAACCTCTGCTCAAAACAAAAACTCCTCACTCTAGGCTTCAAGGCTCTCCATCACCTTGCCCCTTCCTACCTCTCCTCCCTTCTCTCTTTCTACTGCCCACTCCGCATGCTCCGCTCCTCTGCCGCCCACCTCCTCACCGTCCCTCGGTCTCGCCTATCCCGCCATCGACCCCTGGGCCACGTCCTCCCGCGGTCCTGGAATGCTTCCTCCCGCGGCCCTGGAATGCCCTCCCTTCTCACCTCCGACAGTCTAATTCTCTTCCCCTCTTCAAATCCCTACTTAAAGCTCACCTCCTCCAAGAGGCCTTCCCAGACTGAGCTCCCCCCTTTTTTTCCCTCTGCTCCCTCTACCCCCCCCATCTCCTCAGCTAAACCCTCTTCTCCGCCCTTTCCCTCTCCTCCTCCCCCTCTCCCGTTCCAACCCCTCAGCACTGTACTCGGCCACTCAACTGTATATACCTTCATCACCCTATTTATTTTGTTTATTTTGTTTAATGAGATGTACATCACCCTGATTCTATTTATTTGCCATTGTTTTTCTGAGATGTTCTTCCCCTTGATTCTATTTATTGCCATTGTCCATGTCGGCCTGTCTCCCCCAAATAGACTGTAAGCCCGTCAAAGGGTAGGGACTGTCTCTATCTGTTGCCGACTTGTTCATTCCAAGCGCTTAGTACAGTGCTCTGCACATAGTAAGCGCTCAATAAATACTATTGAATGAATGAATGAACTCTTTCAGATTTACAACAAACACTAGCCGCCTTTACAGTACTAGTTCCAAGGGAACGGGGCTGAAGGAGTTTGCAGGAGATAAATTACAATCTGATTGTTAGTCGAGTCACCAGAGACAGTCAACTTGTCTATTTTACATCTAGTGATGTAAAAGTCAGCTACCCTGCATTTTCTCAATCTCTAAGTAAATTTATTAATGTAGCTAAATTACTTAAATACGGTTGATTGGGTTTACAATTTTGGGTAAGTTTTATAAGTATAGGGAATCCAAATTTAATTCTAGAACAAAAGTTTCCCATTTATATAGCATTGTTGCTCTGGAAAGATTGTTTCTAACTTAGCATGTTTGACCTATGACATAGTTATCAGGAACCATTTATGATGAAGGTCTAACTCTTTCCTGCAGCTCCTTCTGCACATGTTAAGTTTAGGTTAGGCACATGCAGTTAAGTACCTCAGCAAAATAAAGCTCATGTCTTCAGCAAATACAGTTTTTTCAGGTTCCTAAATTCCCTTGCTAGGGAGATAAAATGGTGCTGAACACTGTTCGAGTCAAGAGTAACCAACGTAGCCTAGTTCAATGCTCTGCACAGTAAGCGCTCAATAAATGCCATTGAGCAATTGAGCAATTGACCCCATGGGTGTGAAAACACTTTAGATGGTGAGGTCCTTGTGGGCAGGGAATGTGTCTACAAATTTTGTTGTAATGTACTCTCCCAAGCACAAGTATGCATCAAGAAGCTGTTTACGTTGCATGTTAATCCAGAGGATTTGTTGGAAGCACCAGCTGTTTCACTGTAAATTAGACATAGTGTATTATGCTGTTCCTTAGTCAAAAAGGGAAAGGAAGGAGGTGGTTTCATTGCCACTCTACTGGAATCTCTATTTTCTTCTTGGTTTACTTAACCCTGATTGCTCTGTAGCAGTTTGATGGATTTGAAGATGGAGAAGGCAGAGAGCTAACAGTGCTTTTATGCCAAGAATTAGTAGTTCTTGTTTGATGAGAACAGAACTCCCTCTAGACTGTAGGATTGTTTTTGGCAGGAAATATGTCTACTAACTCTGTTATATTGTGCTCTAAGTGCTTACAGTACTCTACACACAGTACATGCTCAATAAATGATTGATGAGAAGAGAAATGTGTAAAACTTTAAAGTAATGGGGAGAAGTGTGCACAGTCAAATTTTAGAGAAATGAACCAACAGCAGAGCAAAGTAAGACTAGAGAGATACTGGAGGAAAGGAGACCTGTGAAGATTGTGACGCCACATTCAAGAGGATGTGACAAGCATCAATGTAATGGCCAGTACAAAGAAAGGGGTGAATTTGGGAAATGTTGAGGAGGAAAAACTGAGAAGACTGTCAGACTGAATATGAGAGAGCAGGTAACGTCAAAGATAATGCCAAGGTGGTAGGCTTCAAAGATGGGAAGGATGGTGGTGTCAACTGTGATGGGGAAGTTAGATAGAGAAGATGATTTGGAAGACAAGATGAGGAGTTCAGTTTTGGACATGATGTTGGACAGCCACCTAGAGATGTTCTGGAGGCAGCAGGAAATGTGAGATTACAGAGAAAGGGAGGTAGATTTGGGAGTTTATGTATAGGTGGTAGTTGAAGTCCTGTGAGTAGATGAGTTCCCCAGGGAACCTAGAGTAACTTGAGAAAAGAAGGAGATCCAAAATAAAGCCTTGAGAAACATTCACAGATTTAGGGTAAGAGGCTGAGGAAGAGCTTGCAAAATTTCCTGAGAAGCACCTAAAGAGGAAAGAAGGTATCCAGGAAACAAACTCTTGACAGTAAGACCAAGGTTAGATGATGCTTCCAGAAAGAGGGAGTGGTCAACTGTGCCAAAGACAGTTAAGCAGTGTAGAAATAGTAGGATTAAGAATAAGTCCATTTGTTTTTAACAAAGAAATGACCAAGGAGAGAGTAGTCTCAGTGAAGTAGTAATAATAATAATTTTGGCACTTGTTAAGTGCTTACTATGTGCAAAGCACTGTTCTAAGCGCTGGGCAGGTTACAGAGTGATCAGGTTGTCCCACGTGGGGCTCACAGTCTTAATCCCCATTTGACAGATGAGGTAACTGAGGCACAGATAAGTGAAGTGGCTTGCCCAAGGTCACCAGCAGACATATGGCGAAGCTGGGATTAGAACCCACGTCTTCTTACTCCCAAGCCTGTGCTCTCTCCACTAAGCCACACTGCTTCTCTAAAAAGTAAAAGTAAAAAGGGCACAAACCCAGTAGTAGAGGGTCAAAAAGGGAATAGGAGAAGTTGAGGCAGTAGGTGTTTGGACAGGCATGGGAACTTGGAGAGTCAGGCTAATAGCTGGAGGGTGCCCTAGGACTCAGTGAGGGTTTATTTAGGGGAGAAGTGAGCATGTTTGAATAAATACCATTGATTGATGAGAGCAGAAGGAAAGGAGCCATCAGAGGCTGAATGGTTGAAGAGGGCAATCAGAGGGAGAAAAGTGGTGCAATCCTTGCCTTTGATATTTCCCGCCAGGGTTATTTCAGTGTATTATTCCTAGGGGCTTGAATCCACCTGGAAACTTTCACTCATCCGGAAGATAGCAGCTCATTTGCTAAAGACTCTTTGCCTACATGGAGTATGTAACTCATATGCTTCCAAGAGTGCAATAGTTACCACTTTTTTCTAGCTAGAGTTCAGGGTGTTGGCTGTGAGTTCTTGATAACTTTTTGATGGAGGAGCACAGAAACCAAGGGGAGATGTTTTTTTTCTCTAATGGAATTTGTGATTTTTTTTTTAAGGCAGCTGTTTCTGAAACATTATTTTTATTGCCAAGAAATGTCCCTGTTGACTAGTTATCAGCTTAAACTCCAATTTTTCTCTCTTGAAAATAGCATGGCCTCATCGTATGGAAATTCCTTTTGCTTCTTATTTTGTTAGAATCTGGCTTGATTCAATTTATCATTCTCATCAAAAACAAAACCAGAGAAAACATACCTCAAGCAATTTTCAACTGGTAGAGATATTTCTGGAGAGTACTTTTTTCCTGGTAAAAGCTCCTTTAATGAATACTATTATGTCAAAGAATAAGCAACCTCTCAGGGTCATATCATTTCTTCTAAACAAGGGACTTATGCATAGTGGGAATGAGTGTCTGCTTTGTTCCTAGGGTTTATGGGAGCAATGGAGGGAGTGGTCCCTAAGGCTAGGAATCAGAACTCAGCCTGCTGGTATTCTCCCCTCCAGTGAGAAGGTGAATATATTATTTCCTCATTAGGGGTCAATCCTTCAACATAAGCCTGCCCCCATTCTTGACACATCAACTATGGTTTCTGGGAAAGGTGTAACACCAATCGTCACTGCCAATTTGCAGTTGCAGTATACAGCATTGTGATCAATTTAAAAATGAAAAGGATTGATGACTTCATTGCTTATTTCACTGATTCTTTCTGTCTCTCTTTCTTACACACACACACACACACATTATACTAGAGCCAAAAAAATAAGCTTTAGCTGACCTCTAGGAATGAGAATATTGAGTTAACTGTTTTCTGTAATTATAGCTTTCCACATAAGAGCTTTCAGTCCCACGTAAATAAAAAAAAAACCTCAAATGAAAGATGCGAGGAGTTTCTTATAACTGTCGAGAGTCCCTCAGATTCAGTAGAATAAAGCAAAAAATGGGCTAAATAAATCTGTGTGGTTGTAATTGCAGGAATGATTCAGGAACTTATATAGATGACTATTGAAGATAAAGTGGTTTAGCAAATTGCATGTAGCCACAATGTATTTAAGGCTAAATGTCAGAATTTCCTTGATGGATGTAACAATCCACAATTGCAAAGGGAAGTGAAGGAGGAGGGGATATTTTGATTTAGAGTCCATCTTGGGGGAGGCAGAAAGTGGGTCCAGAATTGAGGTCCAAGAAAATAGTTTCTTCATAGTTTTTGCAGCCGTCTAATAGATCAACAATTTGCTTTGGTTTAAGAACTTGCTTTTGTCCAGACAGGCAAATTCTGATTTAATTCTCTCTATTATCAGGTCTGCTTTATTTATTATTGAAAACTTCCAAGACATTCCAAACTAGATAATAAGAACCACCCTAAGTTATTGACTTTTTTGTTATCCAGTAGATACTATGGCTCATAAATAAAATCATTCCTTAGCTATTATTTTTTGATGTGAGGCCCTACTTTTAGAATGTTGGATGTACTATTTTACTCTACCAATTTGTGGTAAATGTACATTACTATATAATGATGCTATTTTCTCTTCACAAGAGGATATTGCCTATGGAGAGTAGTAATAAACCTGTCATGGCCCTGTCACTGGTGTGAAGAATAACATCATCATTCCAGTAATGATAATTATGCCCCAGATCTCCAAGGTACTCAGAACACTTTAAAGTTATTACAGCTTTTTGGTGATTATACTGTTCCCTGGTGTATGCTAAGCACATTTGGAAGTGAGTTAACATTTTAGGGTATCACAATGGAATCGCCAGTAAATTACTCTTCCAATAAACTAACTGTGTTTTCAGCATAACCCTGCAAACATTAGAAATGCCATTTTGTTGGCATTTGAAGTTTCAAAGATTTGCAGTACTGTTCCATTTAGTGTGGCCCCAGAATCATTACCTTATTGCAAGATGAGGTCCTTGTTCTCAAACCAAAATTCTGGATTTTCCCAAATGATGGGGAAGCATTTACAGTTCATGCTGCAGTGGAGCTCTGTGGTTATATTCTGATAAATCGTACCACTGGCACTTAAGCAGGACAAAGTAACAGAAATTGGGACAAAATTTGTTTGAAAATGTACACAAAATTTGAGTATTTTGATCCTCAAATGGACTTGGATCCAGATGCTCTGCCCTATCTACTTTGTGAGATGTAAATATTTCAGGTACAATGTGGTTGTATTTGAGTCTTCCATTGTGTTAATAATGATTAAAGGGTTGGGGGGAAGAACAATGTAATCTTGTCTACTTACTCTCCTAAACACTTAGTACAGTGCTCTGCACAGAATAATGTTCAGTAAACACCAATATTTCCTGTTTCTGTCTCACCCTTTCCCATCCATCCACAAAAACATTTTGAGCTACCTCTAGTCTGTAAGCTCTCTCTAGACTGTAAGCTCATTGTGGGCAGGAGAAGTTTCTTCCAACTCTGCAATATTGTACATTTTTAAACACTTAGTACAGTGTTCTGCACATAGTAAGTGCTTAATAAGTGCCATTGTTGATGATGATCAAATTTGGCTTTCTTCTCCTCAATATTTCAGGTTTCCAAGTGCTTTGGTAACTCCTATTCATAGTCTTAGGGGTTCCTAATGCTTTCTTTTACTTAATTTTACTCTTTTTCTGCAAGAGGAACACCCTACTGCAGTTTTATTCCAGAAAGCTTGAGTATTGAATATGATGCTGTGAACCCCATGTGAGACAGGGACTGTCCAACCTGATTATCTTATAGCTACCACAACCTTTAGAACATTGCCTGACAGATAGTAAAGCGCTTAACAAATACCACTGTAGATGCTATCAGCACCAAAGTTTAATGTTTTTCTCTTTATCTTTCCAAATGTAATACTTTTTATTTTGGGAGAAAGTGATGGATAGAGAAATTTAAGATCCCCAGTAGTCAATCCTCTAGCACTGGATTAAAAATCATAAAATCATTTGTTTCCTTCAAATTATCTTACTGATCCAAAGGCTTCATCCCTGTTGAAAATCACACTGCTTGGATAGTGACAAATATAGAATTCAATTTACAGTGCTGATAGACAATAACTTTGGAATCATTGGTTCTGAAACTTGGGCCATCTTGCAAAAAGAGCAGGTGTTGTGAGACATACTTGATAACAGAATTCAGATAAGAAAGTAAGTTTTCTTCTGTTGTTTGGTAGTGGCCTGAGCTAGCTAATTCTGAGACAAAAACACTATTCTCAAGCAGTGTTTTTTTGTCACAACTTTCAGTTGCTGGGATATGTTCCTTTCTTGGGACTATCTTAAAAATATTCTCTAAGAACTGTCCTTCCACACCTACCTGTCTAAATAGGTTCAGTGGATACCATCTCTAATCTGATTCCCTTCTTGAATCCTCTGGAATTTTTCTTTAGGGTTGAAGGTGCCATTCTTTCTAGCAAAAGGGCAATCTTTATCATTCTCCTTATTGCTAGTGAAAATTGCTATTCACCCCCAAGATTATACTCTGGAGATCAGGGTTAGCATCTGTTCACACCAACGTTTTCCTCTTCCATCTAGCAGAAGCATCTTTCTCATCCACCTTCAGTCTCAGATGACTTTTTATTAATTTGTTTTGGTGGGTTCCATATTGTGACATTCCTCTAGTCATTGTCATTTGACTGGAGTGAAGAACATTTGCTTTTATCTGGCCCTAAATTGATTAATCTTAAGTAGGTCATTTTTCTTTGGGGTCCATAAGGAGCTTACCTGCCTCCCTCATTGAAATAAGAAAATACGGATTTGTTTTTTATTTTTGAGATCTGTGAGCAGAGACTGAAATCCATGCTTTGCAGCCTCTTGAGTATAAGAAAGGGAAGGATTGTTTTGGATTGTTCACATTAACACATGAAAGTTGAGTAAACATTCAGTTGATATCCTGCTTCCTGTTTTCTGATTACTTCTGTAATGGAGGAGCTGCAGCACGTAGCCAGATAGAGAAGATTTATGAAGTTGCTAGCATTGGCTCAGGAAACGAGTGGCAACAGTTTGCAGGCCTGTAGACTATCTTGAAATGTTCAGTCTAGAAAATCAGAATAGTGCATGTTCAGGAAAACAAAAACAGATGCCAAATCCATGAGGCTTTCAGATACCTTTTTGCTGAGTTCTTAGATCCATGCTTTATCCCCAAGAGGATTACTCTGCTGAGGCTAAGCATGTAGGCAAAAAATGTGGTTTCTTTAATTACTTTGAGATTTTTTTTTTTTAATTGCTAGCTTGGCAAATCTTTTTGCCCATGACCTTGTATTGTATCAATCCTTTTAGAACTACAGCTGTTAGTAGGAGGGGGAGTGAAGCTATCTTTCAAAGTTGTCTTGGGAGAATTTCAAGAGTTCTAAGACTGTTATTTAGAGGACACTCAAAAATAACAGTGAGGAAGAGGTAGCTTGTATTGTACTGGAAATACTGTACATGGCAGCAGAAACAGATAACATTCTTTGACTAATTGGTGCAGCTGTTGACCTAAGGGTCTGTTGCTATTGGAAGGACTGCCTTTTAGGCCATGTCTATATGATTAAGATTATCTAGAAATTTAAAACTAGATAATTTAGTCACATCAACTCGATGCACCTGATATTTTGCTTACAGGTGGAGTTTTTCACATAAAAATAAGATTTGTGACTTCCTGGGGAATCCAGATGTGAATTCATTTGTTAATGAAAACCTATTGCCCTAAAGGATACAGATTATGGTGTGCTTCTCCTATCAGTGAGCAGGACAAAGGAGGCCAGATCTGAACTTCAGTGGATGAGTCCCCATACTGATGGGGTTTGTTTCCTGAATTTTCCAGAATTCTTAGTACATTTTATGTTGCACTGATAAGATAGTTGGATTATAATTAACTTCATCACAGGTTCCAAATTATTTGGATCTTTACCAAATACTCAGGACATTATTTTGCAGGTGCCATTTTTATTCATTTCTGGGTTAGGCCAACATAAAAGAATAAATATCATGCCAGATCAAACCAGTAGTTTATCGAGCCTTATATTTTATCTCTACGAATGTTGCCAAAGGATTCTGATAGAGCAAAGTTTCCCCCTAAAATTCAAACTCATAGTTAGCGATGCACCTTCTAACATCCCTAACTCTACCCAACATTTTCTCCCCTAATTGGACATGAACAGGAGGAGGGGGCTAGATAACCTTTCAATCTTGGTTCCTTTTCAGCCCAATGTGAGTCTTATGAATTTAAACAATAAAAAAAACCTTTATAAAGAAAAGCTTTAAGAAGCCGTATCTTAAGTAAAGATGGCATTTCCATAGGGACAGTCAAAAGTGCACCCTTTATATCATTGAGAATGATTTGTCAATGCCCACATACAAGAAGCAGTATAACTAATTGGCTGCTGAAATATTGAACCTCTGCCCACCACCATGCAGTTTGGTTGTTGTGGATGGAGCTGATGATGCCTTATTAATAGGAATGTAGTGCCCACAGTGGACACTACTCAAGAGGTAGATGGTGATGTAGTCTCCTAAGCAGAGGAGTTGACTAGTGTTAGTGGTTAATCCAGTGTGACTTTCATACTCTCATCCCTGCTTCTCAAATTCCTGCCTGGGATTCTCAGGCTGATTGTCAGATACCCTGTGCTTACCGAAACATGGCTAGCTCCTTAACAGCTGAACTTGCCTCTGAAATTTTGAATCACATAAGTATTTAGGGGGGAATTCTAAGCCTTCCAACCTGAGTCACTTATACAACTCAGTAATACATTGTGCAGCTATAGCAGCATTTATCAAGTGCCCACTAGGTGCTGGGAATGTACCGAATAAGAGACAGGGTCCCTGCCCACAAAGAGAGTACAAGCTAATGGGAGAGACAAACAATAAATATGTGTACAACTAGGGTGCTTAAAATAAATGAGTTCTCATATGTACATAAGTGCTAAGAAGAGCGTAAATAATTTCATACATAAGTGCTCGAATTAGCTGAAGGGACGATATGATCCAGGGTACTAGGAAATTAATTAGGGAAGCCTCGTTGGGATAATTTGTAGTTTTAGGAAGGATTTGAATATGAAGAGAGTTAGGGTCTGTCTGACATTGGGAGAAAGTCCCAAGCTGGGAGAAGGAGAAAGGAGATGAAGGTGGGAGACCTGAGAGCAAGGTATAGCTAGGAGGTCGGCTTGGCAGTCACCAAAACAGTGAGTTGGGGAATAGCCCGAAAAGAGAGCACATCAGTATGTTTTGGTGATAGTGCTCTGAGGGATACTTCCACCCCTTTCCACTGATGATTGATTTTAGGATCTTTTTTTAGAACTTTTTTTTCCCCAAGGATTGTCAATTCCCAACAGTCCAATGGTAGATCAGGTTGTGGTCCTTTGTGGATCAAAACTGTGAAAAATATCATCTCCTCATTCCTTTCTGGAGTTTCTCTATCCACTAAAGCAGTTACTACTTCTAATCAGATGGTGACCATGCAAAGTGGTTGGGGAATCTTCCCTTCTGTATTTTATTAGGCAGCTGGTTGGACCACTTTATTATTTTAAGTCCATGCCCATCAACATTTCTTCAGCTTCTAATGCATCCACTGAGACATGTATGTCACTCGTCACCCTACTGCATTTTTGTAAGGCCGTAGTAGAGTTACTCAACCTAATGCTTACACAACCGGTCAATATAATCCCCTGTGAATAAACAAAGCTTTCAAAAGTGATCCAATTACCAAAACATGCTCTGCAGTTCTAGAAATACCACAAGGCACCAGCATGGATATAGGAGGTTCCCAGTTATCTGTATGTTGAGTGAATCCTTATTACCAGTTTTCCGTCTGCTGTTGTAAATTACTCTCCAGAGATATAAGGAACTTTTATCCATCTGGTAAAATGGAACAGGTTGGGGTGGCAGAAAGACGGATAACAGCTTATAATTATAATTGAGCAAATTGATTTCCAAAAGAGGTTGTCAGTGTTTTTTTTTTTTGTTTCCAAAGAGCTATGGGGCATGAACAACATATACTGATGTATTTACATCTGGGAGAGGTTGCAGAGTATTGATGGATGAGCCTGGTCTAACCTGGGCTACTTGAAAAGCTTGAGACTCCAGAGGTTTGTTTTTTTTAATGGTATTTGTTAACACATACTTTGTGCCAGGCACTATACTAAATTCTGAGGTAGATACAAGTTAATCAGGTTCGACACAGTCCACTTCCCACATGGGGGTCACGTCTTAATCCCCATTTTACAGATGAGGTAACTGAGGCACAGAGAAGTTAAATTGTTGCTTCTAGCCCTGGGATTAAAATTGAGACTCCCATTGACCCAGGAATCCAATTATCCTCAGGATAATCTTTGCTAGATAGTAGTTATAATATTTGTTAAATGCTTAATATGTGCCACACATTCTCCTGAGTGCTTGGACAGATACAATATAAAGCAGATTGGACCCAATCCCAGTCCCACATAGGATGGGACTCACAGTCAGTCTGAGGGAAGGAGGGAGAACAGGTATCCCTGTAGACTGTAAACTCATTGTGGGCAAGGAATGGGTCTACAATTTGTTATATTGTACTCTCTCCAGCTCTTAGTACAGTGCTCTGCACACAGTAAGCTCTCAAAATAAAATTGATTTTACCCGTTTTACAGATAAGGAAACTGGGGCATAGAGATTTGCTCAAGCAGTGTGGCTTAGTGGAAAGAGCCCAGGCTTGGGAGTCAGAGGATGTGGGTTCTAATTCTGGCTCTGCCACTTGTCTGCTGTGTGATCTTGGGCAAGTCGTTTAACTTCCTTGTGTCTCAGTTACCTCATCTGTCAAATGGAGATTAAGACTATAAGCCCCGTGTGGTACAATCTTATTACTTTGAATCTTCTCCAGTGCTTAGAACAGTGCTTGGCACATAGTAAACGCTTAAGAAATACCATCATTATTATTAAACAGGCAAGTGATGGAGCCAGGAATAGAACCCAGGTCTCGACTCATAGACTGAACTTTTAACATTAGGCACCAGTGCTTGTAGCCCTTGGAGAGCAACAGCTTTGATGGAGAGGCAGGAAGGTTCTGAGGAATCAAAAATGATCCTCAGGGTGGTGGGTCCTGTTGTGTGGGAGAGCCCTGGAAGTGCTCTCTCTGGATAGTGAATCGAACAGATTGAGAGTCTGTGGAAGAGTTCTGAAGGAAAGCATTTCAGTACCTGAACCCAAACTGTAAGAGTTTGGCTTGCACAAACTCCAAACTTAAAAGAACAACTTCCCTACAAGGTCTGGAGAGCTTCTTAAATGGACAGCAGTCCCTCTGAGTTACTCTCCGGCCCTCAGACAGCTGGCTTGGGTGCTAGAGTCACTTGCTAATGGTTGGAGCTAGAATCAGCCTGTGTCCCCTGCCACTTGGAGAAGTTCCTGTTTTCCTGCAAGGTTGATCTGCAAGTTCCAAAATCTTTAAGTGACGATAGGGCCAGCTTTAGACATTTGGTCACCCTGAGGCAAGGAAAAATTTTCTGACCCCACCCACTCCATATGATGTCATTACATTAGGCTGAAGGCATCCTGCATCCACGCCTCATCCCCCACGCCCTTGCCTTCCCATTACCCTAATAGTGCGCCCTGAGGCAGTTACCTCACCAGCTTACTTACTAAAACCAGCCCTGAATGGAAGACTATATTACTAGGGTCACAGAAGGAGACATCTGGCCCATCCTTGTGTCTTTTCTCTGCAGATGCATACCTGCTGTTGAAATGATAACACCTCTGGCAGTTTAGAAATGTGCAGATTCTGTACACTAAACTTTCACGGAGAGATAAACCAGCAAGGTGCTTTGTTGTCTGCATGCTCTCGGCAGCTCTTCAGTTGTTCCCCTCAAACATTTTTGTTTCAGCAAAATGTGATATGCATTGTGCCAAGCACTTTTTCTCTGACTTTGCCAACCTCACGAAAATGCAGTCCATCTGTTCCTGACTCATTTACACTTAATTCATCAAAATATTTTTTGTGACTATCATTTGATCCTGACCAAGTAGCCTGTTGGTTCTTATGGGGGTCTCTCCCTTAGACCTGTTTACCCCAAAGCCAGTCTTGAACAAAAGCAAACTGCGAACTCTTATTTTCTCATTGTTCCTGAGGGTTTTTGGTTCTGGCTGTGGTTTTCATTAATAGAGATGACAAAAAAACAACACAAAAAACAACAACAACAAAGAAACATTGTCCTAGCTCACATTTGGCCTTTCCTAACTAAAATCAGAACAAAGAACACTTTATTATTGAAGAAACAACAGAAATGACATTTAAGCAGACAGACCATAGCTAAACAAATTAACCTACAGTACTCCACATTCACTGAAGGCATTTAGTCAGTGAAAGATTATAGCAGAGTTACAAAACGGAGAGGCTCCTTTGTAGAATAGAATGGATGCAAGTTGTTTGAGATCTGCCCCATCTCTCTGGCTTTTTGTTTTTTGTTTGTTTTTTTAATGATATTTGTTAAGCACGAACTATGTTCCAGGCACTGTACTAAACAATGGTGCAGATACAAGCTAATCAGGTTGGACAGAGTCCATGTCCCACACAGGGCTCACAGTCTTGATCCCCAATTTACAGATGAGGTAACTGAGGGACAGAGGAGGGAAGTGACATGCCCAGGGTCATTCATTCATTCAGTTGTATTCATTGAGCACTTACTGTGTGCAGAGCACTGTACTAAGTGCTTGGAAGAGTACAATATAAGAATAAATAGACACTTTTCTGCCTACAATGAGCTTACAGTCTAGGTGGGGACAGATATTAATATAAAAAAATTAGATATATGGACATAAGTGCTGTGGGGCTGGATGGGGGATGAATAAAGGGAGCAAGTGAGGGTGACACAGAAGGGAGTGGGAGAAGAGGAAAGGAGGGCATAGGGAAGGTCTCTTGGAGGCCATCAGTAGGACTTTGAATGTGGGGGGGAGAAGAGAAATTGTCTGTAGACAAGTGGCAGAGAGGACATTTTGCTGTGGAGAATCTGCCGTGGTTGCTACAAACCATAGGATTGACCCTGATGACCCTAATTCCCCCTGGGATCTCATTGCATTCACTAAATTCTTGCCAAAATGATTCCATTTTCTCAGGTCAGATTCCTGCTCCATCATTTCTGTTGAGTTAAAAGAGAATCTTTATTTGGTTCTACTCTGCCTAGAGGTTAATATTAAGCAAAGGTCAATAGTAATAATAATAATGTTCGATAAGGGCTTATTATTTGCTAAAACACCATGCTGAGTGCTTGGGTAGATACAAGACAATCAAATTGGACACAGTCTCTCTCCCACCTAGGGCTTATGAAGTGATGTGGAGGCAGGGACAGAAGTGGTTGGAGTAGTGATTGGATGTGGCTGGCCCCTCAAGGGACTGCTTAAGGGATCACTTTTGACAGATGTGAAGTGAGACTAAGTGGAGACATAGGGACAGAGAGCTATGTATGTGCCTAAGTGATATTGTAATGTGGCTTTTAGGGTGGAGGAACGTCACTCCTCCTAGTTTTCCAGCCATGATTAATCAGAGCAGAATACAGGTAGTTTCTCACAAGTGGGAAGCAGAATCAGAAAGTACAGGAGGAGATCATCTGGGGGTAAGGATAAAGGAACAGAGCAGGAAAAAAAGGAAAGAAGTGAATGAGAATGAAACAAAGAGAAATTGAGCAAATAACTTGCAAATCAATTGATCATACTGAGTGCTTACTGTGTGCAGAGCACTGTACTAAGCTCTTGGGAGAGTAGTACAATATAACAGACACCTTCCCTGCCCATAAAGAGCTTAAAGTCTAGAGGGAAAGGAAGTAGGAAAGAAAGAAAAAATGCTTATTTTATGTCACTCTCCCTTTCCAAAGAAGAGGAAGATTAGAGAGGCCTGAAGCAGTAAATGTGTCTTTATTGTACTTAATTTCATAAGCTTCACTTTTAAAACAATGTATAGTAAAGCTACATATTTAGAGATTGCTTTAAGGAGCACAGAGTAAAAGCTGTCCAACAGTCAGAGAGGCAGGCAACAGCTTTTATTATAAACACTTTAGAAGTAGGTAAAACAGATCCAGGGCAATTGAGTTACTTTCTTGGAGTGCTGAAGAATCAGGGTTCAGAGCTCAGTTTCCAAGACTCTCTGTTCATGATTACAAATACTAAATTCAGCAGCCAACTAGACCCTATAACAGATGGCTTAAAATTCCACAGTGGATGTTCATGAGAAGCAGTATGGTTGACTGGATAGAGCCCGGGCCTGGGAATTAGAAGGTTCTGGGTTCTAGTGTGGGCTCTGCCATTTGTCTCCTCTGTAACCTTAGGCAAGTCACTTAACTTCTCTGTGCCTTAGGGACCTTATCTGTAAAAATGAAAATTATGACTGTGAGTCCCATGTGGGATGTGGACTGTGTCCAACCTGAATGCCTTGTATCTATGCTGCTGCTTAGAACAGTACCTGGCATATATAAGTGCTTTAACAAGTACCATTAAAAAAATGCAGACAATGTTAACTAATTATCTAATAACATCAAATGATATAATAATAATGTTGGTATTTGTTAAGCGCTTACTATGTGCAGAGCACTGTTCTAAGCGCTGGGGTAAACACAGGGAAATCAGGTTGTCCCACGTGGGGCTCACAGTCTTAATCCCCATTTTACAGATGAGGGAACTGAGGCACAGAGAAGTTAAGTGACTTGCCCACAGTCACACAGCTGACAAGTGGCAGAGCTGGGATTCGAACTCATGAGCCCTGACTCCAAAGCCCGTGCTCTTTCCACTGCGCCATGCTGCTTCTCCGGACACACACACACACACAAATGATGTGCCCCACAACCACCTATTGGCTCTGCCTAGTATAGCAACATGAAAAGCTTTTTCGCTATAGAAAAGTGTTAATGGTTGTAAATATCTTGAAAACCTTATAAAGCAACAAGACTGCTTGAAAATGTGATACGAGGAAATATAGAAAAATCTTGAAAATCTACACATTAATTTTGTCAGCAACACTTTCCTTTATCATAAATATATTATCTAGTCACATCAATTTACTTTAAAGATATTAAGATTACATCCTCAATTTGCAGTGTTATCTTGGCAATTATGCATTGGAAATAGTCACTTGAGTTAGTAGACACAGCTAACAAAGGTCTCATTAATTACTAACAAGGCCAACAGCTGCAAACCATTTATATATGACAACTCATTGGATAAACTGGAGTTTATACAGTTGTGTGTAGTGTTTTCTTTAGTTCTAGATAACATCACATGGAAAGTCCCAGTTAAGGAATTACTTTTAGGTATGTTTTTTTCAGTGAAGGCAAAACCCCCTAAAATACCCTTTCTAATAAACATTATGGTAAATGGGAATATCTAGGGATCTCAGCATGGATGTCTCTTCCACTGCCTCCTCAGTCCCTTCCTCACTTAATATTATTTATTGAACATTTAGTCTTTGCAGAGCACTGTACTAACCGCATAAAGATCAGTAGGATTAGTAGATACAATCCTTGCCCTCAAATAACTGTGAGTCTAGCAGGGAAGACAGACACAAAATTGAATTACAGAGCCAATGGAGTTTAAAAGCTGTTGTTCAGAAGTCCTGGGTGGAGAAGAGGGTAGGAGGAGTATATCAGTTCTCAGAGGGTGAGGGCTGAAGTTGCAGAGGTGATGAACTATAGAAAGAAGTGGCATGGGGAGATGTCAGGGTGGACCTCCTTGGAGGAGATATAATTTTAGTAGTGAGAGTTGTAGTTGGCTCAGATGTGAAGGGGTGCTCAGAGGTTGACCATGAGAGAGAGCCCCAGTGAGTAGGTTGGCATTAGAGGAGGGAAGTGTGTGGACTGGGTTGTAGTGGGAGGGGAACAAGGATAAGTAATGGGGAGAAAGCTGATTGAGTGCCTTAAAGCTGGTGGTCAGAGAGTTTCTGCTTGAGGCAAAGAGGGATGGGCAACCATCAGAGATTTTTGAGGAAAGGGCAGATGTGCAGAATGCTTCTTTTTCTCCCTGTTTTGTTTCTTCATTTAATGAAAATAAGCCACAATCAGTGGCTGGGAACATTAGGATGATTTGGATGAAGGAGCAAAAACTAACCCAAAATTTTAGCTGAAAGTTTTTCCTCTTACTATAATTATTTAAAATTAAAAATCATAAGCAGCTCTGACCTACTTAATCCAACAGCAAAGGGGCCAGAATAGTTAATACGAAGCATTGTTTGGCATATTTTGTCATTGGCTGGGTATTGAGGACAGCTGTCTCATTTTATTTGTTTTATTGGGCTAGTAAAAGCGTTATAGAGATGTCTTCAAGAATCATGACATTACATATTTGTCCCACAAGCCCAGTTTGCAATGAAGTCTCTAGGTGGGGCAACTGGAGAGAGCTGTAAAGTGGGAGTCCATGAACTGTGTTCTGGGTGGCTTATGGGATTGTAGCTCCTCTGTCTCTTTGGATAGGACAGATCTTGACTCAAGATCCAGGGATCTCTTTTGGGCTCTGGAAAGCAGAGAGTGTAAGGTGACCAAAATATGCTCCCCTTGTTGTCGACAGCTCTTTACTGCACTAAACTTTCAATCTTTGGTGGGCTGGTACATCACTATTTAACACAAAGAAAGTTGCATAAGGTTTCCAAATCTTAGTTCTCCTACTGAAGAGATACCAGTTCTTTACCTACAGGATATGGAATACTTAAGGGATAAGAGTTCTTGACTTACCAACTCTGTTGTATTGTGCTTTCCTAAGTGCTTAGTACAGTGCTCTACACAATGTAAGTACTCATATAGTATCTATTGTTTGATATGGCATAGATACAGACAGGAGAAAAGTTACTTGTTAAGCACTTTAAGGTCCAGAATAGGAATTCTTTCCTGTACAGATATATTTCATCCTTCTTCTAAGGATCTATATGAACAGATGGCATTTGTTTTATTGGAGTCAATGTTATTTTAGAGTATGGGCACTTTTTACTGAATTCTAAATCATGCAAGGATAAAAATGCATCAAAACAAATCCTGTATAGATTAAGGAAGTCTGTCCATTGACCTCATGGGGGAATTCCAGGTCAGTATGGTAACTTTGGTTTCACAACTCAAATGCCAGAGTTAACAGAACATGGGGTTAAAGACTTCATCTCAGAGCAAAAATGCAAAGTAATTAAAACTGGTTCCTGTTTACTTCCTTTTAAGGCCAGATTTAAGGGTTTAATGATATCCCTACCACTTGTAACTGGAGCAGGAGCTCTTCCAAACATATGCTTTTGTTGTTTTAGGTGATTGTGACATCCTCAATTGTTTTCAAAGAAATGCAACCTTCCCTATAGAACCATTTCTTGGTTTGGAACAGTCAGTCGTTTGCTTTGATTAGAAAGACTTGGAGTTCATCATCTTGTTCCCTAAGCCCATTTTTATAGCAAACTATAATTTTCCTACCATTTCAATTTTTGGTTGAATTTTAAAGGCTTCTAGAAGCTACTGATCGTAAAATTGTATGACATTTGTGCCTCAATCAAGAGCAGTAATTGTCCTCAATGCTTTTTTAAAAAATTTGCTCTACTTTTATGGAGCTGCCGCTCATGATTTACCGTAATCATTAAAAGCAGCTAGACCTTAATCCACCTCTGTGTGAGAGCATTTCTCGTAAATAAACTGATCCTTTGTCTTCTAGTAAAAATATACGCCTTGAAAAAATTAAAAAGCAATTATTGTGAGAGCCTCTCTGCTTCACTTTTTCCTTAGCATTGTATAACCCCCTAATTAGAATGGAAATTCAATACTCCACAATTAGTGTGCCGCGTCTGACTGGGGATTTTCTGTTTTGTGTGCACATTTGAAGTTTTCATTTGGCATGTAAAGCCAGCCGAATCAGCAACAGAATGCACAGTGAACTTAGGTCAGCGTCATCAGCCCACTTAGTCATGTTTTATCCTCCTCTTCCCGCCTTCACAAAACAATCCAAAGGGCATTCCTTTCTTCAGTATTTGTGTTCCTAGCTGTTCAATTGCCTAAGGACAGCAGTGTGTCAGATTAATAGGGTCTCGAAATATGTGTAGGCATACTATCACTACTGCGTAGATGAATTCCACCTTGTTGGTTTGGATCTTTTATAGTGACAGAGAAAGTGTTCTTAACAAAATCAGATTAATGAGCAAGAAAACAGTGAAATGTCAGATCACATCCTCTGTCATTTTTTGCTTCCAATATCCTACATTGTTGAATTACAGTGTCCAAGTGAAAAGCATCTTGAGACCAAACAACTTTTTTTTTTTTATACTTCAACCATGGCCAAACACATTGCTTGTTTTCGAATAAAAATAGACACATGCTCTCATGCTTAGCCTCTGAGGTGCCAAATATCAGCCCAGTTACAGCCACAGAGCAGAACCCAGCCATAAAACAATCCTGGGGCAGGATAGATGACCAAGGGGGAGATGGAAAAGTAGGTCCTTGCATGAAACTCCGTATGAGCCTTGTGCTGGGCAAATGGAAAAGTCTGAGACAAAGAAAGAATTAATTTCTGCAGCTGAGAGAGAAGGACAAGGAGGCTATTTGGTGATGCCCAGTGTCCTGTTAATGGCTACATGACAGCCTCACATATCAAAACAGTATGAATTCTGCATAAACTAAGAGGATTTTTGTTTAGATTTCAGCACAGAGAGGAGGAAAATGTGTTTTCATCTTTGAATTATTCATCTTTCTTTCACATTCTCCCTCTAATCTAGAGGGCACAATGTCTTGGTTCAACATTAGTTATAGGTTGTGGGTGTGGACTCCTGAAATCTATATAATACCTAATGCTCTAGGAGTCACTGGATGACCTTGGTAATTTAATGTTTCCTTCTTACAATCCCTCTTTTCTCCTTAGAACTATGATGATAATTCATCCTATTTTTCTCCCCTCGAGAATTTTAGAGAAGTAAAAGAATTAGTGATGTTGGCAGAGTTAGTGAAATATTTTGAACTCTTCAGTGGGCAGTTTTTCTTTTTTTTAAAAAAAAGAGGGACCAAAGTAACAATATCTATTGACTCGTGCTTGCTATATCGAGAATAGATCTCAGGAGAACTAAAGTGAGGTTTTGCAAACTGGAACACATCTCCTTCCTCAGTGTTTAACCAAATAGTCATGATTCCCTCCAAGCAACAAAGTGATAGTTCGCCTCAGGGCAGTTTCATCAGACAGAGAGTGAGAGAGAAGGATGGACATGCTGTGGAGACCTGGGTCAACTGTAATAATCATACTTGTGTAGGGCACTTATTAATTTCTCTTTGGGAGGGAATTTTTCATGAGGAAAATCCAGAATTTGGGCCCAAATCTGAACAGGGTAAACCCGCTGTTCTGCACCAAGGTGTTGGGGACAATTTTCAATTTAAGCTATTTTGAATGAAGATGAATGGCAGTGATAACATTCACACTGTGTTTCAGCTTTCAACACATATGTTTCAACTTTCCAACACCAGCTCCTTTATGGCACACTAGCTCCAGGGGTGCCTATGATGGCAGGGAGAGACGTGAGAGCCACAGTGTAATGGAGAAACAATTTATAAGCCTCACTGGAGGGGAAGGGAACAGAAAGTTTAAAGAGAGCGAGAGGAGTGGGAGAGACATCAGGTCAGAATGAAGGAGTTTACCTAATTGCCAAGTGGAGTCATCTAGGAGAGTAAACACATTCATTCTATTTCTGATGAAGAAAAAGTCAGCTACCTATTAATGGAACCTCTCCAACTCAGTGTAAATACACTACATAGTTAAATACTGATGCTCTTCCTCAGTAGTAATTGATCAAATACACAATTCTGGGTCATTCTGGTAAAGAAATAGTGTATCCAACCTAGGTGCAGGAACCCATCACCCATTTATAATATTGTTCTTGTGACAAGATTGGTCTGACTTAAAACAATTTTACTTAAAAATATGGTTTGCAGGAGCCTGTTGTCTCATGAGGCTATGGATGGCTTGTAATAACTTAGACAACATCATGCAGACTAAAGAAGATGTTCTGTGGAAAGCAGACTTTGAGGCCCACACCTGGATCTACCCCAGCAGACTTAGCCAGAGCAAGTCCAGTTTTTGACCTTTCCATCCTGTTGCCAATATGAAGGTCATGGAGCAAAATCCATTGGTCAGAAATGTTGGGAGGAGAATTTGTCAGTCTATCAATAAGGTGGATCACAGCCTTGGACGGTTATCCCGCTCACTTATCTTATTCCCCCCTGCCCCCGCAACCAGCTCACCCTCACTCCCCCAGCCCACCTTCCCTTCCTATTCCTCTGGCTTTGGTGACACTATGTTGATGACACTATGGTATGTTTAGATTTCATAAGACAGTTTTTTTGACTATAGATTCCATGCCAGCAATAAGACAGTTTTCTTGACTCTAGCTTTATCCCATGCCAGCAAAACCTGAGTGGCATTGTGTAATTTCTAGGTTAAAAATTTCTCATTTTAAAATTTAATATATTCAATTTTAAAAAAATCTTATAGCCATTAAATAAAACTGATCTTTACAAAAGATGAACTATGATATCTTCTGAAAAACTTTTCCTAGTTTTTCAAAATTTTGAAAGGATCAGTAGCTAGAGAAATCATCAGTTGCACATGTGACATTCAGTGGACTTTAGGAAAAAGCCTCTCCCTTCATCAGATGAATCTAATTTGCTTCAACTTTCATGTCTCCCAAACTCTGATGTAGATATTTCTTTGTGCCTCTGTTGCAGGAATTGCTTACTTGGGAGGTGTGTGCAGCGCTAAACGGAAATGTGTGCTTGCTGAGGATAATGGCCTCAATTTGGCCTTCACCATTGCTCATGAGCTTGGTCACAAGTAAGTATCCACTATCAATTTTTCTATTTCTAAAATGTGTTTTTTCTATCACTTTCCATTGACATATGTTCTTAAAGACAAGTTTAGATTTTAATTTTGGTCTCCAGCTCCATTTAGATAAGGCTCTAAACCCAGAGAAGAATTTGGTCTTGCATGTGAGTTGATGTGTTATGAGAATGGCTGTTGAGGAGCTAGGGTGTAAGATCCTGGAGAAGCAGCATGGCGTAGTGGATAGAACACTGGCCTCGGAGTCAGGAGGACCTGGGTTCTAATCCTGGCTTTGTCACTTGTTTGCTGTGTGACCTTGGGCAAGTCACTTCACTTTTTTGCACCTCAGTTACCTCATCTGTAAAATGGAGATTAGGATTGTGAGCCCAGTGAAGGACAGGGACTGTGTTTAACCTGATTTGCTTGTATCTACCCTAGTGCTTAGCACAGTGTCTGGGACACAGTAGGCGCTTAAATACCGCAATTATTATCATTACTTAGTGCAGGGCCTGTGTGTTCTAGATCTATTGTTTTCCTCCAAATGCTTAATCCAACACACTACACAGATTGGGTGCCCAAAAGATGTTGGTTAAGTTGGTAATCACAAGTCTGAATTAAAAAAGCAACTTGTTGATTTCAACCAATCAGTGGTATTGGTTTGATTCCCTATCTACACCTTTGCTTCAAAGTCAGCACTGACAGAGGAGGGACATTTTGGGGGATGATGTTTTATCACTAAAAGTAAAAAGCTCATCCTGTGATAGCAAACTAAGCAATTGCAATCATGGACACCTGAGATCATTTAATTCTCCCTTTCTTCTCTTCTTCCCTTTCCTATCATGTGCTAATATCTGTCTCTCTCCCCCCCATAGACTGCTAGTTTCTTGTGGGCAGGGGTCACATCTGCCAACTTTGTTATGTTGTACTTGCTAAGCCCTTAGTAAAGTGCTCTGTCCACAGTAACCACTCAATAAAGACCACTGATTGATTGCTTGTTTGAGGTCTCTTCTACTCTCTGCTCCCTCAATATCTCCATCTCTATCACTTTCTCTCTGTTTTGTGTATATGTCTCTGGGAATCTTGCCTCCAGTTTCCTGAAGCTGAGTCTCCACCTGCCTCCTGCTCTGAATATTAACAAGTGCAAATTAATGAAAAAAGAGGTTGTGGCATGTCAGTTTAAAAAAGAGACGGAAATATGTAGAAGTGGTGACCAGTGAGGTGATTGACAAAGGCAGATGACAAACTGCCGAGATGATCAGAAAGTTGAATGGGTGGTTGAATTATTTTTCATTTGAAAGCATCAACTTTTTTGTAAGGTTGTTTTAAATCTCAGGTTGGCATAGTTAGTAGTAAGATGTCACTTGATGTGCATGCGCTATCTTCAAAGTGTATGGTTGCTTGAGTCTATTGGTGTGGTCATGGGTTCTAATCCTGCCTCCGTCATATGTCTGCTGTGTGGCCTTGGGCAAGTCACTTCACTTCTATGTGCCTGTCACCTCATCTGTAAAATAGGGATTAAAACTGAGAGCTCCATGCAGGGCAGGAACTCTGTTCAACCCAATTTGCTTTTATCCCCCCCAGCACTTAGTGCCTAGGACAGAGTAAGCATTTAACATATACCACAATTATTATCATCATTATTATTATTATCGTTATTCTAGAGGGTTTCTAATAAATTTCCAAATGGAGAATGACCTCAAAAGGACCTTCCAAGAGAGGACTTGATATTAAAGCCTGGCTTAATGGAAAGAACCTGGGCTTGGGAGTCAGAGGTCTTGGGTTCTAATCCCAGCTCTGCCATTTGTCAGCTGTGTGACTTTGGGCAAGTGGCTTAACTTCTCTGTGCCTCAGTTACCTCATCTGTAAAATGGGGATTAAGACTGTGAGCCCCACATGGGAGAAATAGAACAGTGCTTGGCTCATAGTAAGCGTTTAACAAATACCATCATTTTATTAAAGGATCTTCTATTTTCTGCCATGGAATTTTCTTATTTTGGGGGGGGCAGAGGGAAAATAAAAAATAAACAATGCCTCCCTCTCTTGGAATGCAAGCAAACAAGTTTGCATTTGCTCCTTTAAGTGGGTGGCTTTCCATCTGTTCACTTTACAAGAGACTTTTCAAAATAACTATGAAAAGAACAATCGTGGGATGAGTACTTGAGAATTTTCAATATTGTGGGAAATGGTTTTGTTGGAATGAGGGTAGTTGAGAAATGGAAATCCAGTTCTGAGACAAATTAGTCTTCTTAGTAGGCCATCTGGGTTCTTAAATGTGCAAATCCAGCTTCCTTCCAGGGAGGATTTGTATACACAAATAGAGAACGTTATTTGAAACCTAACCATCTACATGACCAAAGAGTTTGCTTGACTTGTTATTTCTGGAGTTTAATTTTTGGTTGTATTCAATTCACTTGTGTGCTGATGAAACATCAAAGTACAGGACATAAAGAATGGTATTTGAATTTCCTGAAAATAAAGGAAAAATTTCAGTTGCAAATTTAGGTCTGCAAAATAGATGAAGAGGAGCACTAGAATGTATAGGTAAACTTGGAGCACCCTAAAGTGGTGCTTGATCTTGATAATATTTTTCCTTATTAACATTATGCAACCTATTTTCAGCACCAAGAGGAGAAAAAAGAAAGCCTTTTATCTTAAAATTTTACAATAAAATTTGATAGAATTTGGCTCTTTATCAAATACACAAAACCATAGTCAGATGACTGTCGAAGTGTCTAATATCAAAGATGGGGCAGTCGTGCCCAGGCCAAATTCACTTCTCCCGTTCATGGAAACAGAGAACTCTTGAAGAATCGAGTGATTGAAAGAGCCTCCAGAATCTATTAGGCAGATTCTTAAGAAATTCAATTCAAGTTGGCATAGTTTTTCAGATCTCAAATTAAAATTGGATTAACCTAGGACAGATTGGCTCAATTTACCATCTTCCAAAACCACATTTTTCAACATATAGGCACCTGTTCTCCCTCCATCCCATACCCATGCCCGCATTTGCACATAGGGCAATAGACCTTTCCCTTTCGTGTATGTAAAATATAACTATGTCATTGTTTTGGAGCAAAACAATTTACTGTTTTGGAGCAAACATTTCTGCAACTAGCACTGAATGGCTGAGTGGTAAAATAGCTGTATTTAGTTATAGTGTCGTGTCTTCTAACTATAATCTGTTCAGAATTTTTTGGAGGACTGTTTAAAAGATACTGTGTATCATTCCCTAGTAATCCACAAATAACTTATTGTTAAAGCCATTAAATTCTGATAATGTTTTGGTTCTGTACTAGTCCTCATGCGACCTCTAACAGGAATGTATAGCCTCTTAATTTCTTGAATATGAAGGAGAAAAAATGTTTAGAATCTCTACTAAGAATAGGAGCAATATCCTCTTAGATTTCCTCCAGTTACACATTATTATCATTATTATTATTATTTTAAGTGCTTACTATGTCAGACTCTCCAAACCCAGGGTTACATTATGGTAAATGGAGAAAACCAAGACTGTTTTTCCAGACACAAGCCAAAGTTTTCTGCAAGAAGTACATCTTAAAACAAGTTACACTTGTGTTGTCAAAGGGTGAAAGCTTTATGCCTGAAAAGGCCATGGTCAATTGGCATAAGAGGCAGATAAGGTATCTTCTGCCTGGTATGGCCAGTTGTATCCAACCCTGAGTACCATTACCCAAAATCCACCTGAGTCCTCCCAGTAGCTCTGACCTGTTTGTTCCACCTCCTTCAATAAAGTTTCTGAGGATGGAGATAGCTTCTACATTCATTTCAGCAGAGCAAAAGTATCACTTTATATTGTGTTTATATTTGCTGAAGAAGCAGCATGGTCTAGTGTCAAGAGCATGAGCTTGGGAGTCAGAGAATGTGGGTTCTAATCCCCGCTCTGCCACTTGTTGGCTGTGTGATCTTGGGAAAGTCACTTAACTTTTCTGTGCCTCAGTTACCTCATCTGTGAAATGGGGTTTAAGACTGTGAGCCCCACATGGGACAACCTGATTACCTTGTATCTACCCCAGTGCTTAGAACAGGGCTTGGCACACAGTAAGTGCTTCACAAATGCAATCATTATTATTATTATTATTATTATTTTTCACTCTGACTTTCCACTGGCCACCTGCGTTTGCTGTTCAATTTTACCTGCATGGTATTCAGTGAGCTTTAAAAAACCTTCATATTGGGAGGCAGGCACCCATATCAATGGGATTTCAGTGGAAACAAACAAAGCCATTATTTGTTGGTTGTATATGTGATCAAACTTTTATTGGCAACCATTAATTAGTGTACATTACTTTAATTGGTGGTTGTGATGTAAAAAGCCCAGAAGCAAATAATAATAATAATAATTGTGTTATTTGTAAAATGCTTACTATGTGACAGACACTGTACTAAGCACTGGGGTGGATACAGTCCCTGTCCCATGTGGGGCTCACAGTCTCTATCCCCATTTTATAGATGAGGTAGCTGAGCACAGAGAAGTGAAGTGACTTGCCCAAGGTCACACAACAGACGAGTGGTGGAGACGGGAATAAAACCAATGACCGTCTGACTCCCAGGCCCGTGCTCTATCCACTATGCCATGGTGCTCCAAAGCAATTTCATTAACTGTTCTCATAGATACGTGCCTTAATAGTTTCATCTTCCTTCCCAGATTTTATTTTTATGTTATTGTTTTTACTATTTGTGAGGCCCTGTACTAAGTGCTAGGATAGACATAAGCCAATCAGATTGGACACAGTCCCTGTCCCACATGGGGCTCAGAGTCCTAATCCCTATTTTACAGATGAGGTAACTGAGGTACAGAGAAATTAAATGCCTTGCTCACGGTCACACAGCAGACAGTGGCAGAGCCAGAATTAGAACCCAGATCCTTCGAACTCTCAGGCCCATGCCCTCCACTAGGCCATTCTGTTTCTCAGAATTACCACTCAAGTAACTCTGTGAGGGTCTTCATTCTGCTTTCCTTGCTGCATTTTTATCTCTTAGGGCTTGCCATTATGCCCTCTCTTGTTGTCCATTCCATTAACCATTTTTCCCAGCCCTCATTCCCCCCTCCTGACACACACACACACACACACACACACACACACACACACACTCTTCCCTATCATCTCTTATCTCGGGATATTTGGGATTATAAATTGTACTACTACTAATATTAATAATTATGGTATTTGTTAAGAGCTTACTATATTCCACGCACTGTACTAAGTGCTGAGGTGGATACAAGCAAATTGGGTTGGACGTTGTCCCTGTCCCACGTGGGGCTCACAGTCTCATTTCCCATTTTACAAATGAGGTAACTGCGGCACAGAGAAGTGAGGTGACTTGCCCAAGATCACATAGCAGACAAGTGGCCGAGCTGGGATTAGAACTGTGACCCATGACCTTCTTAATCCTACTCCATGCTGCTTCTCCAAAGTCATGAATATTTAAGATAGAGTGTACTCTTATAGCCTAGCAGGCTAGTTTTTAGGATTTAACACTTCCTGTCTTCTTTTCCCCTATGTGATCTTTAAGCAACATAAGAATAGTTGTCATAGCTAAGTTCTGAGGTGCTCCTCTTTGTGCCACTATTGCATGAGAGTTCTTGTACAGCCAATAGATTTACCAGACATCCTAAACAGATTCATACGAAATAGCACTAGCCCAATAGGGATCTTACAAACTGAGGGGACTTCTTGGTTCCTTGGTTGACAAAAAGTAGAGTGTGCACACCAGCAACCCAGGTTTTCTTTGATGGGAATCAAAGACAGTTTTAAAGCAGGGAATATTTTATTGCAAGAATGATAAGCTCTGGCCAGAAGCCTGAGCTAGTGTCCCATTTCACTCTTTTCTGTGTCCATTAGAAAGTTATAGTTCCCGGGCGCTGGAAGGATTGCTATGATTGAACATTTTTGTTTCCAATTTGTTTTGGAGCAGTGAAGTTACCGACTGTTACTTATTACGGTTCAAACTGTAAAATGCAGGGCAACTCCTCAGAGAGAAACTACACAGCTGAGCAAATGCTCTCCAGGTTTTTCAGTGAGGAATGAGGACATATTGCTTGTGGTGGTTGCTGACTTCCAAAATGTTTATTAAAAGTGTGAGAGGGAGAGAGCAAGGGGTGGGGAGAACAAAGTTCTTCTCTGTGTCAGGCAGGCACATGATATTCAAGATATGACCCTGCAAAAAAATGGATTAATGATAATTTCTTAATGGGCATTTAAAACTAAGACTCATCCCACCTTAACCCAAAGGGTGAACATGATGTTGCCTTTACTAAGAATCAAGCGATTGGTTACCATTCACTATAACCAAAATTTGCACTTAGAAAAAGTCAGTGAATTGATATCCTCAAGTCCTAATTTTTATTAGTGTCACCTGATTAATACAAACACACTCCTATGTGTAGCTGTGTACTAAAAATAGAATTTGGAAAGAGTTTCAGCCCCCAGTTAAAATGTTGCTTTCCATATATCTAGCCCTTAATGAATAGAGTAGAGGAATGAGAAACAGTGTGGCCTAGTGGATAGAGCACAGGCCTGGGAGTCAGAAGGACCAGGGTTCTAATCCTGGGCTCAATGCTTATCTGCTGTGTGACCTTGGGCAATTCATTTCACTTCTCTGTGCCTCAGTTACCTCATCTGTAAAATGGGGATTAAGACTGTGAGCCTAATGTAGGACAGAGACATAGTGTCCAACCTGATATGCTTCTTTCTACCCCAGCACTTAGTATAGTGCCTGGCACATTATATGCGCTTAAATACCACAATTATTATTATTATCACAGTAGAATCCATGCAGGAGTTCCTTTGCAGGAACTGACTGTGCACATTGTGTTTTGACAACTTCCGTTCCAAATGCAACCTTGTGAATGCTGTAATTCATTATTCTCGACCCCATCTAGCTATTGAGTATATTGTGCTAAATAGGCTCTATTTACAGTGAGTCCATAGGTTTGATGGTCTGTAGGATTTTACACAGTACAAGCATGGGAAATATTTTTTGCTGACCTGAATAAAAGACTTTTGAAATTAGGTTGGATGAGAAGAAATTCCTTCCTTGGAAAGGGATAGATTGGATAATCTGCTGGGGCTTTACCATTGATTGTTTCTGTGAATCATAATCACCCAGAATGCCTAAGAAATACCTTGGGAAGCTAAATCTTTCCCTTTCCAGCTTGCCAAAGAAGAGCCAGCTAATCTCAGACACTGGGTCCAGTAACTCTGATCTGGCATGTTATAAAAAAGTCCTTCCCAGGGTGGTAAGAAACTCTTGTCCCCGTAATAAAGCATCTGACTCTTAAGCCATGCCAGTAATACTGACTACAAGATTGTTCTCATCCAAAGTATTTGCTGAGCATCCTTCAGGGCCCATAATGCAGTATTAAGTGGTTGGAGAGATATACTGTATTAAGAAAATTTGAATTAAAAACAATTCCCCCTAGGAATTCACGATTTTCAAAGGAAGAAACATAGAAACAATGAAGCATTAAAAGTACCATAGCAACAATTAGACAAGTACAGTCTGAGAATTGCACAGTGATCTCTTCTTCCCATGGTCCTTTCCTGGTTTTCTTTTCCATTTCAAAGTCCAGTATATAAGTGCATTCTCTTGGAACAAGACCCCTCTGCCAGTCTTGTAGGGAATTTATCAATCAAGCAGACTGTTGAACTAGTGACCCAGGATTATGGATTCCACTCCTTGTTCTGCTCCCAGGGCATTCTGAAATCCAGAGGCAGTTTTTTTTGTTTACTGAGCTTTGTTGTAACATTTTTGTAGCATCCCTAATAGAGAACAATGAAGAATCTTGGTCCTGAGATTTCAGTCCAAGAACCTGTGCCAAATAATTGATTATATAGTGCTAGAGATGTGGGTGTACCATTTTCTGAAGTGATGAGATAGATGAAGGCCAACCAAAGAAGTTTCTTCCATTCCAGAGTAGAGGGGGTGGAGGTATTTGGGATGGCTAGAATGAAGTACAGAAGAATGAAGCTTAAAGGACAAACGTTTAAAAGCAATCTCAAAATTTGATTTATAGGATACCAGAAGAACGACATTTAGAGATTCAAAATGGCTCAAGGAAAAAGATCCAGCTTATCGAGGCCAAACCATTCTGCTAGGCAGACTTGAAACCAGTTGCACATGGCAAAAGGTGGCTACACAGGCTTATAGACTGGAAGATCGTGGGCAGGGAACATGTTTACCAACTCTGAATTGTACTCTTCCAGTACTTAGTGCAGAGCGCTGCATGCAGTTAGCATTAATGAATACTGTTGATTCATTGATTTTAAAGGATGGATAGATTTGGAGCCATTTCTTGATTAGCATATATAATGATATTGTTATGTTCTTACTATGTGACAGGTACTGTATTAAGCACTGGGGTGGAAATAGGCAAATCAAGTTGGACATAGTCTCTGTCCCATGTGGGGCTCACAGTCTCAAACTCTATTTTACTGATGTGATAACTGAGGCACAGAAAAGTGAAGTGATTTGCCCAAGGTTCCACAGCAGACAAGTAGTGGAGCTGGGATTAGACCCCATGACCTTCTGACTCCCAGGCCCATGTTGTATTCACACCTCGTTAGATCACTGTGCAATTCCCAGACTTTATATATGCATTAGCATATTTTGAGTGAGTTTCTACGAAATTGGTTAAGTAGTGACTCCAGACTTGGAGCTATCTCATCCCATTTTCTGTGTTGTCTGGATTGTTCACTCAGATCCCATTTGCAGTTTAATGGAGTCCCATGAAAGTCAGGAGGAAAAAAATTAGTTTTGGCTATTTCCAGTCTGAAGACACTTTGTACAAAAAGAGCATTCACAAGGTAGAAGCCAGGAAGAATGGCAGAGTGCTTGCTTGCCTAAGGGGAGACTTGACTTTTGTGTTTCTCCAAGACATGAACTGAATGAGATCCCTGGACAGTATAGTTGATTTTGGAGGATGGGGATATGGGGATGAGTGGGGAGAGGAAGGATTTGCTTGAGCAGTGTTTGCAAACTGGAGTCAGTGTAGTGCAAACTAAAAGAAAATGTCTCAGTTCCCTGGAGAGGAAGTTGAGAAAGCAATTATCCAGATGTGTGAAGTATGGAAATTTGCCTGTACTATATATTGAAAATGAAAAGTCTAATACAGTGTTGGAAGACACCCAGAACAAATGGGATATGAACATGTAGGTAACTATGATTTAGACAATAATCTGGCCATAGGCCATTGGTCTCTTTATATGCTTTGGTCTGATATTTGAGTTGGTATAGAACAGCCATAATGTATTCAGGGTGCAGGTCTTGCCTCCATTTAGAGAGAAGACTGGAGAGAATTTCTGGAAATGTCATAATGATTTAGAGATTTGGCGGTAAATGTTTGGTTTTAAGTTTTAGCTTTTGGGTTTAGTCTGAGATCAGGGAGTTTAACATTCAATTGATGGACACAAGGATGGCCTCTCTCCAATAAATTTCTTCCATTTTGCAGACAGAGGAGGTCTATAAGACAGGGGTCCCTGACTGCTTCTGGTTATTAACGGTCCCATGACACTTTTCACAATAGTAAAGGAATTTAATTCTGGTTCTCAGGCCAAATTCCAACCTGATTCATTATACTCTGTCTCCCCAAATTCCCCTTACAGCTCTAGTTGGATCCAGCCCCTCCTTTTCCCATTCTGGAGAGTGATTGGGATTGCTCTGCTGTGTTAAACTGTGCTCATGTTTCACCCTAGAGGTGTGCTAAACAATTCCTGAATGCAGTTTGGAAAGAGTTTGGCCCCAGGATGAAAGATTCCATACAAACATCAGTAGAGGTTGTTCAATATTATTCCAGTCCTACAGTAGCTCTGTGCATTTCAGGCTCATTTTATTACCATTGGTAAAATACTCTAGCCCACAGCCATTCAGCTGTCTTTACTGTAGTGGACAAACTCTTAGGAACGTGTTTCTTGCTTTACCATCTAAGAATACACTCTGAATCCCAGGAATTTTATCCAGGAAAGAAAAAAGTTTTTATAGTTAGACATCACTGATTTACTGAGGTTTTGCTAGAATTAGAATTGCTAGGTGCCCTGTTTTTTCAGTTTCTCGCCATTCTGCTTGACTTTGGAAAGTTACTAACCTTTCCTTTTATTATTAACCTAATGTGCTCCTTGCCCCTTTCCATCCTTGGAATTGGTCTTGATTTTCTGCTGCTTTTTACTCTTTTTTTTCCTTGATACAAACATGAAGTTTTCACCTTGGAAAATGAACAGAAGTAGTAACTCTGATAGGAAGCAAATAATAAGACTAACAAGGGGCCTTGTCTCATATTGTCTCTGGTTAATCATTACTGATTTGCATTCTTATGCTTCCACAGTAACAACTGCACCAATCTGAAATTATGGTAATCCTGCTACTGTGAGAACAGGAAAAAAAGATCATATCTGGTGTCCATTCTGCATTTGAAATCTCCATCAATCACTTATTGAGCGCTTACTATGGGTAGAGAACTGTACTAAGTTCTCTACAGTACAGTACAGTGCTCTAAATTCTTGGGACAGTGCAACACAATGGAATTAGCAGACATATTCCCTGCCCATAATGAGTTTACTCAATAAATGAGGGTGTGAATTTGATCATCAGCTATATTGGATCACTTTTAAACATCAGCCCAAATCCTTTAACCTGCCCCACTCTGTGGGCACACACACACACACACACACACACACACACCACAAGCAATCTGTTAATCAATAGAAGTTTTTTGATTCCCACCTGTATCTTTAACAGTGAGTCATAGCAGCAATTGGCTAGACATTATCACTTAGATGGAGAATACAGCTGTGTTAGTCCTTCCTCTCCCTCCAGGATTACATTACAGCAACAATGAGGGTTACGAAAGCTGCACTGGAGTTTGTCTCTGTAGAAAAGAATTCTTTAAAATTAATTATTGGGTAGATTTCATTGCATAAAATGATGCGGTCAGAAATGGTGTTCAGTGAGCGTCAAATGGATGGAAAGTTGGATTGTTTAAGCACCTACAATTCTGGACTCCCATCGGAACTGTCTGAATTTCTTGTGTCTGCAGAATAGGCTGGGAACTGAGAGAGGCCAGATTTTCTCATTAGATCCTCAGTGCTTCCGGCCAGGCTATTTTAAAAAAAGCTTTCCTTGATGTATTTTGGCCCAAGGGGCATGTGAAAATGGAAAGGAAAAAAAAAACCCTGATTCCTGAGGAGTCAGTTCAGATTGGGTCTTTCTTTACATGATCTCATTTATCCTTCTCTACAAAGATGCTGCCTTGGGCCACTGGGCTCTTTCAAGAGCCACTGCCACCACCATCATGCCAGTGGCATTTTGGGGTTTTGTTCTTTAGCTTCTTGAGTTTCATTTGTTCTGTCTTATGAAAACGAGAGAGAAGTTCCCAAGTTATGGTAGCAAATTTGGGTTGTCCAGAAATGATAAACATCACCCTTCTCCCTATCCCAAAGAGGAGAGAAGCAGTTTGTAGTTTTACAATTTTATGCCATTTCCTCCCAGCATCCACCTCTATCCTCCCAACATCCCAGAAATTTCAGAAACCTTTCCGCTGAAGAAATCAGTATAGTTTACTGTTCTCAGATAAGCATTACCTCATTTCTGGGAATTGTGGAAGGGTGGGAGTAGGAAAGAGTATAATTATCATTAAAACTCAGTTTATTGATATATTCCCAGGCTGTAACCCCAGGCAGTACTCCTATAAAATGGAACTCGTGGCTGCTAGTTTTTGTGAAGTGATAATTTTCATTAGTAATTTTTGAAGCAGGGTAAAGCTTGATTAGAGGAAATCAAATGGGAAAAACAAGGTCAAAGAAAAATGGAAATTAATATTAGACATAAATGAGCACTGCCCAATATTCGGTTGATTTGGAAAAATAGGAGGAAGTCGGTGGAAACCATTTCTGGGACCTGGCCATCTTTTGCCTGAACTTCTTTGTTTCTGGTTTTTGTACTGTTATGCACCTGCCCAAACCCTCCTTATCAACCACTACCCTGACCTTATCACTCTTTGCCTCAGAACCTGAAATGGTTCCCGGTGGTCACAGAATCAAGTTCAGCTCCCAATCAGGAGTTTCAGTCTCCTCCTCAAGTTACCAGAAAGTTTGTGCCACAGGCAGAAGTGTTTGCAAAACCATTTCCTTTCCTCAGTATCTTTTGGGAATATTTTCCCAGGATAAAATCCTTTTTCTCCCCATCCAAAACAATCTAAAATCCTGACAGGGATCATCCCTATTTCTGTTTTGCCAAGTCTCCTTCAGTGTTTTCCTGATGCCTTTAATAAGGCAACTCTTTTGTTGGGACCTATCAGTGTCCCCTTTTGGATTTTCTCTACAGCACAGCTAGTAGTCACTGTAGCAGGACTGTTGTACAGAGGCAAACTATTCAGCTGCTAATGGAATCTTAGTTTAATCAACAGCTGTGTGACCCAGGCAGAAGTGACTTCCTTTTTTCCTGAAGGCCATGTTCTGCTGAGTAAGCCAAGGATATGTTAAATAGCCAGTTGGCAAAGCCCGGGACTTTCTTCCTGCCACTGCTGCTCAGGTTTCATATACCATTTGGCTTTACAAGGGAAAGGATCGAATGGTGTGTGTCACAAAGACGAGACAGATTCTAGGACCCTCATTAAGTACCCAATCAGAAACCTCAGACACAGAAAATACTAGGTTTGCAAGTGCCAAGTACTAAATAGCATTTGATTTCGTACAAGCATTGATTTTTGCATGAGTAGTTGGACCTGCTTTATATTCAAGAATTATTTACTAGGCTCCCAGACCCTTTGATTGAAAATTAAATGCTTGAAGGAGCCTAGAGGGAAGAGGGGAAAGACCTGTCCTAGTGCTAGTCATTATGATTTTATTCTTCTAGTAATAATGACAGTAATGATGATAATAATGAATAGTGGTGTTTAAGTTCTTACTATGTGTCAAGCATGGGAGAAGATGCAAGGTAATTAGATCAGATACAGTCCCTGTCCCATAGTGGGTGCTCAGTATGAGAATATGTGTTGAGAAGCAGTATGGCATAACGGATAGAGCACGGGCCTGGGAGTCAGAAGATCAAGGTTCTAATCCCAGCACTGCCATTGTCTTCTGTGTGACCTTGGGCAAATCATTTCTCTATGCCTCAGTTACGTCATCTGTAAAATGGGGATTGAAACTGTGAGCCCCACATAGGACAGAAACTGTGTCCAATTTGATTTGCTAGTATCCACCCCAGTGCTTAGTACAGTGTCTGGCACATAGTAGGCACTTAAATACTATTATTATTATTATGTAGTTTTAGATCCCTATTTTCCAGATGAAGGACTGAAGACCAGAGATGTTAAATGACATGCTCAAAGTCACACAGCAGGCAAGCAATGGAGACAGGATTAGAACACTGGTCTCCTGACTCCCAGACCTGTGCTCTATTCATTAGGCCATACTAGCTGCTATGGTGGATGCAGAGCTCAATGGAGATGCATTTGTCCTTCCTTACACTCCTCCCCCGCATAACCCTCTCCCACCACGTGCCTGTAGTAGCAGCGTGGCACTGAGATGGGCCAACCAAGCTGGGATGGGAAAGGGAATGCTTACCCCTCACTAATGCTTACCCCTCACTATGGGTGCTGGCTCGGCAGGGGTGAACAGGGCCGTGAGCAAGGGGAAAGAACAACCGCTGTGCTGCCCACGTATGCTGGAGGAGTAGATTCACCCCCAGTCTGAGCCAAGTCCCGAGTTGCAGCACAGGGTCAGGAGAAGATGTGGGAGGAAGGGGAGAGTGACATATGACAACAGCAGGCACAGTTCTTTGCCATTCTGTCACCTACTCTCCACCCTTGTCAAATGAACCAGGAATGTTTGTTCATTCTCTCTCTCTCTTCTTTCCTTCTCTTCCCTCTCCCCCTCCCTGTCCCCGTTTCTGTTTCTTTTTTCCTCTCTCTCTGTCTCTCTGTCTCTTCTTTCCTCCAGTCACCTTCTTTTAAAATTGTATATTGATTCTTCGCACACCACTTGCTCAAATTCTGTGCCAAGATTGTAGAGCCCCTGAACAAGGCTGAAGCCCAGGTCTAGCTTGAGGTAGTGCATGAGGTGAAGAATCACATCAGAGACTGTGAGGAGGTACTGAGGTAGTTTTTGGTGATGGCTAAAAGCGGCAAGCCTGAGTCAGAAGCTGCCATTGTGTTAGCAGGGACCGGGTGGAGAATGCAGTGACTTTGGAGCAAAGGGGGAGGAGGTCAGGGGTGTCCCCTGAGAAATTCAGTCGACTTGACCATTTGAATGGGCTTCTGCACAACATCAGTACATAAAGCCATGTGCACATGCAGCATAACGTCACATCATACGGAATGTCATTTGGGGGAGCATCATACTAAAGACACCCCATCTAACAGGTTGGGATGGTGATTTTTTTTCCTGTTTGAGACAACCAAGTGTCTGCAGCCAGCCTTGCTGAGACTTGAGGTGAAAAATTCAAGGAACAGCCAGCTGCAATCCTAAGCACTTAACCTTTCTTGAACTTATAAAAATGTAATTTCAAATCTGGTTAAACTCTGAAACCTTGACTCCAAAGAAGCATACCGCTTGAAATTTCCATGATTTGTGCACTAAGGACCACACTAGTCAAACAAGAAATAGGCCTGGCTGAGTTTCCCAAGTGGAGTTTTCCATTCCAAAGACAGAGGCAAAAGTGCACTCTGAAATCCTGGACACACACAAACAGGCCAAGCCTAATGGCTTGAGAGACCAGAAGGGTGCAAGTTGGATTTAGATTCTAATGTGCTGAATTGCCAGTGCAAAACTCATCTGGCTCAGTGGGCCAGACATTAACATTTTGGTATGTTTATTTGAAATTTTTTTCATCTTGATGTAGATACCTTAAAAGTCTTTTTTTGTTGTTGTTTAATTCTTTCTTTTTTGTAATTTTCTTCACTTGGACCTCCCATTCAGCTTTTAAAGTCAGGTAATTGAAGCAGTCTTGTGGGCCGGTTTTTCACCCAGTAACAACTATTTTCCCCAGCATACAACAACATTTAATCCCAGTTGTAAATGTCTTTTTATGTTGGGAATGAGTTTGATGAACTGCAGTGCTTGTGAAAGTACAGAGTTAGCATGCTGGTATTTTTCATTTTAATTTGCTTCTGGTAGACTTAGCTTTCTTCTGCCACCTATTGTGTCGTACCCCTGCAATGAGAGGTTTTCAGAAACAATTAAGTAGAAAATAGATCATCATGCTTTGAAGTGGCAAAGTCTATGAAAATATATGCATTTCAAAACTTAAAATATGGCATTCATTTGCTCATTATTGGTGCCTTTGCTGAACTCTTCCATATAATAATCTGTAGAAAGTCATCATTATCACAGTCATCATTGTCAGTAGTATTTACTGAGGGCTACTGGTTGCAGAGCACACAGGACAAAAGAGTTAAAAGACCAAATCTCTGCACTCAAGGATTTTACACTCTAGTTGGGGAGATAGACACTTAACTTACAGATGGGGGAAATAATAATAGTAGCAGATATAGTATTTATTAAGCCCTTACTTTGTGCAGAGCAATGTGCTAAAAGGTGCAAAAGAGTATCCAGCTGAGAATCAGATATGGACCCTGTCCCTTGAGGGCCTTGCAGTCTATGAAAGGATAGATAAGAACTTAATTGGTACTGAGGCTATGATTTAAATGGTATGGGAAGGTTGAGATAGCACTTGGGGTTAAAAGGTGAGAAGATAAGATTATTTGGAGAAAGCTTCCGGGGAGATATGCTCTCAGGAAACCTTTCAAGATAGAGAGATCTGTGGATGGGAAGGAGGAGGGAGTTTAAGCTGGAGAGAGCAAGAGACTGGTGGCAGGAGAGATGACAAGAATGTCTTGGGAGAATGAAGATTGAAGATTGTGAGCTGGGGTGAAGTGGGAGAGGAGAGTGGATCTGTAGGAGAGAGAGCTGGTCTGGATTTTCTGCTTGCAGAGATAAATGGTAACCATCAGAGGCTTTTGAAAAGTGGGAAAATTTGTTTAGCCTGACATTTTTACAACAATGATCTGGTCAGCAGAATGAAGTATGGACTGGAGAAGGGGAGAGGCTATGTAGTAGTCAAGTTGGATTCGATGAAAAATGCCTGGACCAGAGTAATGGCTATTTGGAATGAGAGAAAGAAATGGAGGCTGGAAATGTTGTGGAAGAACAACTGATAAGATTTGTCAATGGGCCAAAAGAGAGCAGCAAAGGATAATTAATGCCAAGTTTATGGGCTTGAGAGATGTGAAGGATGATAATGTTATCGGCTGATGGAGAAGAGAATTTGTGGAGGGCGAGGAGTTCAGTTTTAGATAGGTTGAACTTGAAGTATCAACAGGACATCCATCTAGAGATTTTTCTAAAGGAAATATAGGATTACAAAGAAGGAGAAAGGTCGGAACTAGTGAGGTAGATTTAGGAGTCAGACATATAAAGGTGGTAGTTGAAGGCTTGGGAGTGGATTAGCTCTCTGAGGTAGTGAGTGCCAATTAAAAAAGAGAAGGGTCCCCAGATCAGAGCCTTGACGACATCCACAGACATATGCTGGGAGGCAAAAGAAAAGCAGGAAGAAGAGACTAATAAGGATTGGCCAGAGAAGAAAGAGGGGGATGAAGACATTACCAAAAGAGTTTCTCTTTTTTTCTCCCTTCCTTCACAAGCTCCTTCCTTCACATGTTCCCCTTCACTGTTCTCCATTATTTCTCATTTTCATGGGCCATTCCGGGATTCAAGGAAAAAAAAAATGTCTCTTTTAAAGAGCCTATTCTTGTAAGATATGTCACCAAGATCTCACCAAGATTTTCATAGGCCTTACAAGAGCATCTGATAAAATCACTGGGCTCTGGAAACTACTACCCAAGTTTGGTTGCCCTGAAAATGCAACAAGGTTCTGGGAATACTTCATCATGGCTTGGCTAGCTGGATCAGAGCCTAGGTTGTCCTATATAATCCACTCTGCATCACTAATGGCATAAATCAGGGATGCAAAGAGGGCAAGGAGCCTATTCAATTTTTTTTTCTGGGCAGCAGTGCTGGAAGGACAAACAAAAGTTTTAATGACCTTCTATACTCCTGGGAAACTTGTCCAATTCAGGATAACTCTAAGTCCTAGAGATAATTATTAAAGAATTGCTGAATGCTGATTTCTGTACAGAGGCATATACCCAAGAAAGCAAGCAAATAATTGTAAACCAGTTCACAGAATCAGACAGTTGCTTTTGGGTGATAAGTCTAAAGCAAACTAAGGTAATGTATCAGGGAAGTTATTCACACAGCCAAAAACCTATATTGGCAGCACAGAGCTGAAAGTTGTCGTAGAATTCTATTACTTAGGCAGGCTGCTGACCAAAGACAAGGAAGAAAACAAGTGAATGAAGATGACTGACACATGTTTTGGAAGACGTCAAGCAGAATGTGGTGGCAGCATGGTATTAGACTGTACACCAAACTGAAGGTCTCTTCAGAGATGTGGTATTTGCTAAGCGCTTATATGCCAGACACTCTACTAAGTGCTAACCAGTTTGAACACAGTCCATGTCCTACATGAGGCTCACAGTTTAATCCCCATTTTACAGAAGAGGCACAGTGAAATGAAGTGGTATTTGTTAAGCACTTATTATGTGCCAGGCCCTGTACTAAGCACTGGGATGGATACAAGCAAATAGGGTTGGACACATGAGGCTCACAGTCTTAATCCCCATTTTACAAATGAGGTAACTGAAGTACAGAGAAGTTTAGTGACTTGCCTAAGGTCACACAGCAGACAAATGTCAGAGCCAGGATCATTCATTCATTCATTCAATAGTGTTTATTGAGCGCTTACTATGTGCAGAGCACTGTACTAAGCACTTGGAATGTACAATTCAGCAACAGATGGAGACCATCCCTGCCCATTGACGGGCTTACAGTCTAATTGGGGGAGACAGACAGAAAAAAGCAAGACAGCGTAATCACAATAAATAGAATCAAGGGGATGTATACCTCATTAACAAAATAAATAAGGTAATAAAAATATATACAAATGAGCACAGTCCTGAGGGGAAGGGAGAGGGGGAGGAGCAGAGGGGAAGGAGGAAAAGGGGACTTAGCTGAGGGGAAGTGAAGGAGGGGTAGAGAGGCAGCAGAGGGAAAATGGGAAGCTCAGTCTGGGAAGGCCTCTTGGAGAAGGTGAGCTCTCAGTAGGGCTTTCAAGAGGGGTAGAGAGTTAGTTTAGCGGAGGTGAGGAGGGAGGGCATTCCAGGACAGTGGGAGGACGTGGTCCAGGGGTCAACGGCGGGTTAGGCATGAACGGGGGATAGTGAGGAGGTGAGCAGCAGAGGAGCGGAGCATGCGGGGTGGGCAGTAGAAAGAGAAGGGAGGAGAGGTAGGAGGGTCAAGGTGATGGAGAGCCTTGAAGCCCAGAGTGAGAAGTTTTTGTTTCGTGCGGAGGTTGATAGGCAACCACTGGAGGATTTTCAGGAGGTGATTGATATGCCCAGAGTGTTTCTGCAGGAAGATGATCCGGGCAGCGGAATGAAGAATAGACTGGAGCGGGGAGAGACAGGGGGAAGGGAGATCAGAGAGAAATCTGACACAATAATCCAGCCGGGATATTATGAGAGCCTATACCAGTAAGATAGCTGTTTGGATGGAGAGGAAAGGGTGGATCTTGGCGATATTGTAACGGTCAGACCAGCAGGCATTGGTGGTGGATTGGATGTGTGGGATGAATGAGAGAGCTGAGTCAAGGATGACACCAAAGGTTGCAGGCTTGAGAGACGGGAAGGATGGTCGTACCATCCACAGTGACAGGGAAGTCAGGAAGAGAACAGGACTTGGGAGGGAAGATAAGGAGCTCAGTTTTGGACATGTTGAGTTTTAGGTGGGGGGCAGACATCCAGGTGGAGACATCCTGGAGGCAGGAGGAAATACGAGCCTGAAGGGAGGGGAAGAGAATAGGGGAGGAGATGTAGATTTGTGTGTCATCTGCATAGAGATGATAGTTGAAGCAGTGGGAACGAATGAGTTCACCAAGGGAGTGAGTGTAGATGGAGAAAGATTAGAACCTAGGTCCTTCTGATGCTAAAGCCTGTGCTGTATTCACTAGGCTATGGTGCTCTCCTCAGTTATTCCTGAGATTCTCAGAACCAGTTCTAGGCTGAGATCCAATGTATTAGATGTGTCATCCTTGGTGGGAGACACATGATAGCTGAACTAAGGAAGACAATAAAAAGGTCATGAGGCTGGAGCACCTGAGTCTGGAATGAGTTACATTGGCAAGGCTACATAGGTAGATAGCTTGCGCAGCACCATGGTGAAGCAACATCAATCAATCATATTTACTGTTTGCAGAGCACTGTCCTAAGCACTTAGGAGAGTACAATATAATAGTGTTGGTAGATACATTGGTAGATACATTCCCTGACCATAACAAGCTCACAGTCTAGAGGGGGAGATAGACATTAATATAACTTACAGATAGAGAAGCAGCGTGGCTCACTGGAAAGAGCACGGGCTTTGGAGTGAGAGGTCATGGGTTCGAACCCCGGCTCTGCCACTTGCCAGCTGTGTGACTTTGGGCAAGTCACTTAACTTCTCGGTGCCTCAGTTCCCTCATCTGTAAAATGGGGATTAAGACTGTGAGCCCCACGTGGGACACCTGATTCCCCTGTGTCTACCCCAGCGCTTAGAACAGTGCTCGGCACATAGTAAGCGCTTAACAAATACCAACATTATAACATTATTATATGTACGTAAGTGCAATTGGTCGGAGAGAGGCGTGAATAAAGAGAGCAAATCAGAGTGAGAGAAGGGAATAGGAAAACAGGAAATGAGGCTTAGTCAGGAAGGTCTCTTGAAGAAGATGTGCCTAGGCTAGAAGCAAGAAATGGGTGAGAGGTCGGAGGGGGGATTGGGGGAGGGGTTGAGATAAGACTGAGGTAAATTGAGTAAGTTAGTGTTAGGGAAGCGAGGTGTGTGTGTCCTGTCTTCAAATAATAATAATATTGATGGCATTTGTTAAGTGCTTACTATGTGCAAAGCACTGTTCTAAGCACTGGGGAGGATACAGAGTGATCAGGTTATCCCACGTGGGGCTCACAGTCTTAATGCCCATTTTACAGATGGGGTAACTGAGGCACAGCGAAGTTAAGTGACTTGCCCAAAGTCACACAGCTGACAAGGGGCAGAGCCGGGATTTCAACCCATGATCTGACTCCCCAGCCCATGCTCTTTCCACTGAGCCACGCTGCTTCTCTAATAGGAGAATAGGTTGTAATAGGAGAGCAAGAGGTGAGGTAAGGTAGGAGGGGGCAAGGTGACTGAGTGCTTTAAAGCCAAAGGAAAGGAGTTTCTGCAACATCGCCAAGATCTGCCCTTTCCTCTCCATGCAAACTGCTACCTTGCTGGTACAATCTCTCATAATATTCTGACTGGATTATTGCATCAGCCTCCTCTCTGATCTCCCATCCTCGTGTCTCTCCCTGCTTCAGTCTATACTTCACCCTGCTGCCCAGATTATCTTTCCACAGAAATGCCCTGGGCATGTCACTCCCCTCCTCAAAAACCTCCAGTGGTTGCTTATTAACCTTTGCATGAAGCAAAAACTCCTCACTCTTGGCTTCAAAGCTCTCCATCACCTTGCCCCCTCTGACCTCACCTCCCTTCTCTCCTTCTACAGCCCACTCCATACACTCTGCTCCTCTGCCGCTAACCTCTTCACTGTGCCTCGTTCGCACCTGTCCCACTGTCGACCCCTGGCCCACGTCCTACCACTGACCTGAAATGCCCTCCCTCCTCACATCTGCCAAACTAAATCTCTTCCCCTCTTCAAAGCCCTACTGAGAGCTCACCTCCTCTGGGAGGCCTTCCCAGACTGAGCCCTCCCTTTCTCTCTGCCCCTCCTCCCATCCCCATTCCCCCAACTCCCTCCCTCTACTCTATCCCTTACCCTCCCCACAGCACTTTCATTCATTCATTCATTCATTCAATAATATTTATCGAGCGCTTACTATGTGCAGAGCACTGTACTAAGCACTTGGAATGAACAAGTCGGCAACAGATAGAGACAGCCCCTGCCGTTTGACGGGCTTACAGTCTAATCGGGGGAGATGGACAGACAAGAACAGTGGCAATAAATAGAGTCAAGGGGAAGAACATCTCGTAAAAGCAATGGCAACTAAATAGAATCAAGGCAATGTACAATTCATTAGCAAAATAAATAGGGTAATGGAAATATATACAGTTGAGCGGACGAGTACAGTGCTGAGGGGATGGGAAGGGAGAGGGGGAGGAGCAGAGGGAAAGGGGAAAAAGAGGGTTTAGCTGCGGAGAGTGTATATTTATATGTATATATTATTTATTACTCTATTTTATTAATGATTTTATATATATCTATGATTCTGTTTATTTTGATGATATTGATGCCTAACTACTTGTTTTGATTGCTGTCTGGCTCCCCCTTTTAGACTGTGAGCCCATTGTTGTGCAGGCATTGTCTCTATCTGTTGCTGAATTGTATATTCCAAGTGCTTAGTACAGTGCTCTGCACACAGTAAGCACTCAATAAATACAATTTAATGAATGAATGAGGAGTGGGGAAACATGGACTGAACGTTTTTGTATAAAAATGATCTGGTCAACAGAATGAAGTATGAACTGGAGTGGGGAGAGACAGGAGGCAGGGATAGGATACAAGGTGGGATAGGATAAGTGCTTGGATTAACATGGTAGCCATTTGGATGGAGAGGAAATGGCAGATTTTAATGATGATGTGAATGTTGAACTGACAGGATTTAGAGATAGATGAATATGTGGGTAGAATGAGATAGAAGAATCAAGGATAATGCTAAGATTATGGGCTTGAAGGGAAAATCAGTGGAAGGACAGGGTTTGGGTGGAAGATAAGGAGTTCTGTTTTGTACATGTTAAATTTGAGCTGTCAGCAGGACATCCAAGTAAAGATGGCAGAAGTAAATGTGAGATTGCAGAGAGGGTGAGAGAGATGGACTGGAGATGTAGATTTGAGAATCATCAACATAGAGGTGGTAGTGGAAGCCATGAAGTGAATGAGTTCTCCAGTGGAGAACATGTGGATGGAGAGTAAAAGGGGATCCAGAACAAGTCTTAAGGGACACCCAGAGTTAGAGGATGGAGGTATAAGAGGAGCCCTCAAAAGAGATTAAGAATGAGTAGCCAGAGAGAGAGGAGGAGAATCGGGAGAGGACAGTGTCAGCGAAACAAGATTCAGTGATGTTTCCAGGAAAAGGGGGTGGTCGACAGCATTGAAGGCAGCTGAGAGGTTGAGGAGGATTAGGAAGGAATAGAGGCCATTGTATTTGGCAAGAAGGAGATCATTTATGACCTTTGAGAGAGCGGTTTCTGTGGAATGAAGGAGACTGAAGCCAGATTTGAGGGAGTGGTAAAGGAGATAATTGGAGGAGACAAAATTGAGCTAGTGGGTGTAGACAACTTGCCCATGGAGTTTGGTGAGGAATGTTAGGAGAGAGACCTCATCTGTAAAATGGAGATTAATAATAATAATAATGTTGGTATTTGTTAAGCGCTTACTATGTACCGAGCACTGTTCTAAGCGCTGGGGTAGACACAGGGGAATCAGGTTGTCCCACGTGGGGCTCACAGTTTTAATCCCCATTTTACAGTGAGGTAACTGAGGCACCGAGAAGTTAAGTGACTTGCCCAAAGTCACACAGCTGACAAGTGGCCAAGCCGGAATTTGAACTCATGACCTCTGACTCCAAAGGCCGTGCTCTTTCCAATGAGCCACGGAGATTGAGACTCTGTACCCCATGGGGGGACAGGGACTGTATCCAACCCAATTTGCTTGTACCCACTCCATTAATTAGTACAGTGCCTGGCATATAGTAAGTGCTAATCAAATACAATTATTATTATTATCATAATTATAGTTATTATTATGGATTGATAACTGGAGGAAGCTGCGGGGTCAAGGGAGGTTTTTTTTAGGATCAGGGAGGCATGGGCATGTTTGAAAGTAGTGTGAAAGAAACCACTGGTGAGCAAAAAGTTGATGATGCTGGTAAGGAAAGGAAGAAGCATTTCAATCAATCGTATTTACTGAGTGCTTACTGTGTGCAGAGCACTGTGCTAAGCACCTGAGAGACTGAAATATAAGAGTTGGTACACATATTCCCTGTCCACAACAAATTTACAGGCAACTTACACAGCATCTTTCTCCACTGATGTGTTGGCTGCAGTCTGTGTTCTCAGTCCCTCAGTTTCATGAGCTCTGCATATTGCCTTCTAATTTCCATGGCAAGAGTCCTCATTCTTCTGTAATGAAAAAGATAAAATAAAGGGCTGAATCTGTCAGGCAGCTGAATAAACCATCTCTTTCCATGTGGCTATTCACCATAGGCGTTAGAATGTTCTCACTCTCTGTTGTTGATTTCTTGCCTGTTTGATGACTAGATAGATAACCATATTAAATGTCCAGTTTCTTCATTATTATGGAGTGACATAAACTTGGTTATGAAAACACTATCAGTAGTCATGGCTCCCTTTAGATGTCTGTCTTTGATTAGAAAAGAAAAGAACCTTAGCTGTGCCTTTTGATGCCCCTGGTATTTCAAGTGTACAAAGATGCTTTAGCTTGAAATGAAGTGTCGTACTCTCATTCATCCTTTGAGAAGCCCAGCCCTGTGATTCATTCTGGTACTTTTGAATTCATGATTATCAAACAATGAAGGCTTCTTGAGTGTCTATTATTGAAAAGGGCACTCTAGGAAATGCAGAACAGAAATTTAATGTTGTCCCTACCTTCAAGAAACCAGTAATTTAGTGATTATGGAAGCAGTTATTTTTAATGCTCTCTATTATCCTTAAATATCCCTCTTCCAAAATAACTTCCTTTGAGTTGTCTCTGCTATCTTTTCTTTTCAGGTCCCTTTGGGTTACCTTACATATTTTACTTTTTACCAGCCTTTTGTTTATTAATAGAAGCCTAACAAAAATGCCTGTGCCCTCCAGGCCTTACTGTTTACCCACCATAGTGTTGAGGACCATAGACCTGTCTGGAGAGTGAAATTTGCCCTTCATGAATAGAGAAGAGAGGAAAACTGGCAAAGGCTCTTTGTCAGGGTTTTTTTTTTTGAAAGTTGTGAGGTTATGAGGCCCATTCCTTATTGTGTATTGCATGTGAGTTCAAAGAACAGAACGCAGACTAGCTTTGGGAGAGTCAGACACAGTAGCTAGTGAAGAATCAATCAACCAATCAATCAAATGTACTTATCGAGCACTTACTGTGTACAGAGCACTATACTAAGCACTTGGGAGAGTACATTATAACAGAGTTGATAGACACATTTCCCTCCCCACAACAAGCTTACAATCTAGTGGGAAAAACAGACATCAATATAAATAAATTAGCAATATCTACATGAGTGCTGAGGGTTGGGGGGCCAATAAAGGGAGAAAATCAGGGTGATACAGAAGGGAGTGGGAGAAAAGAAAATGAGGGCTTAATCAGGGAAGACTTCTTGGAGTAGATATGCCTTCAATAAGGCTTTGAAGTTGGGGAGGGTAATTGTTTGCTTGTTAAGAATAGAGAGAATATTCCAGGCCAGAGGCCGGATTTGGGCGAGAGGTTGGAATGAGGCAGATGAGATTGTGTTACAGTGAGTTAAATTGGCATTAGAGGAATGAAGTGTGAGGGCTGGGTTGTGGTAGCAGCAGCAGGGTGAATTAGGAAGGAACAGGGTTATTGAGTGCTTTAAAACTGATGGCAAAGAGGTTCTGTTTGAAGCGGGGTAGATGGGCAACCACTGGAGATTCTTGAAGAATGGAGAAACATGGGTCCAGTGTTTCTGTAGAAAAGTGATCTGGGCAGCAGAGTGAAGAATGGACTGGAGTGGGGAGAGACAGGAGGCAGGGAGGTCAGCAAGGAGGTTAATTCATTAGTTAAGGTGGGATAGGATAAGTGCTTGGAATAATATAGTTGCAATTTGACTCAAGAGTAAAAGATGGATTTTAGCAATGTTGTGAAGGTTGAACTGGCAGAATTTATTGATTAACTGAATATATGGGTTGAGTGAGAGAGATGAGACAAGGATAATTCCAACATAACAGGCTTGTGAGACAGGAAGGATGGTGGTACTCTCTACAGTGGTAAATTAACAAGTTTAGGATAGACCTGGATGACAGCAAGTATTGGTATACTAAATAATTTATTTATATTAATGTCTGTCTCCCTCTCGAGACTGTAAGCTTGTGGGCAGAGAACGTGTCTACCAACTCTGTTTCTCTGTACTCTTCCAAGCGCTTAATACAGTGCCCTGCACTCAGTAAATGCTCAAGAATTTGATTGATTGAAGCTCTGTTAGCTCTTGGACCCTAAATTCCAAGCCTGCCATTGACTTCCTGTGCAGCGTTTAAGGTCCTTCTCCTTGCTTTGCTGAAGTTTTCCCACCTGAAAAATGGGGATTTATTATTTTCCCTGGAACGCTGATAAAAGCTGACATGAATATCTAAAGCTAACAAATTTTATAAAAACAAAGATGTATTACTTTTACAGTGAATGGCTTAGCTTGGTTCTTTTTCTTGGAAACAAACATTCCCAATTAAATCAGGTAAAACCTGCATGAGTCCTGCCTGCATCCCTTCTCCAGGGGGTTATAGAGCACAGGTGGAGTCAGATTACACCAGGAGCAGAAGTTCTGATGTAAAATGGAACTTGATAAAGATGAATGTTGGAACTGCTGACAGGCCAGAGTTTCACCCAACTCAGTTACTGATATTGCCAAATTTGATTGTGTTTCTTTGGAATTGGAATGTTGAATGTGGTGATTGATGTTAAAAAAATAACCCACAGCAAAAAAAAAGACTAACCATGTTTTTCCTCTTTTTGATCACTGTTTATTTCCAAAATTGACCATTTGCTTTGCTTTAGTCATTGTGGTTGTGTCAGGGCAAAAAAAAGGCGGATAGCATTCTGAACCAGCAAGAGTCTGTCAGAGGGAGAGTTATACCATGAGGTGTTTTTTTGGTTGTTGTTTGTTTGGTTTTTGGCCAGCAGTGGTCACTTCTTATTTTTCACTTCTTTACTGGGATTACCATAAAAAAGGGAAAAGCAATACCATTTCAACTATAATTTGTTATGAAAGGCAGTCTGCTATATCCTTTCTTTTTCCTGTTGAAACAGTTAACTCCGCCCCTCCCCCCCCCCCATAACCTATTATCAACTTCAAAGTTGCAGCTGTTAAATGAAAACCATCACTTATGTGGTGTGTTTTTTTTTAATGGCAGGACATGAAACCAGATATGATACCTATCTTAAGCCAAATTTCAGAGTGGGTTTGTAGATCAGTTGTGTATATGATCATTAAGATGGTTAAAGGAATGCATTTTTACCCCGTAGCTTGAACATCAAATAAACAGCAGCTATGATTAACCGCAATAAGCCAGGAAAACCACTAGAGAAAATGGGATCTTTAATTCAAACAGAGAATGTCTGCAAAAGAGCCTCTAAAAACAAATCCCAACCAAGCCAGTTTCATTCATTAAGAAAAATAAACTTATTGAAGGTTATAAGAAGTATTTCTATTCTGCACAATGCCCACATACAAGATTTCCTATAAAGAATGATCTTTTGGGGACTCCCAAGGTCAGATGGTTTAATTGGTGTGCAGGAGAGAGCCTGAGAGCAAGCAGTTTGCTCCTGGACTGTTTATAAAATTTTTCTGCTAATCCTTTATTCCTTACCTTATTTTCAACTTGGAAATTTTTGGAGAGGTGAGTAAATTTGAATGCTAGTCAATCAAGACAGTTACTTTTCTGAACCCTTTTTTTCTTGTGTTGAAAATAGGATACCCTCTGTCAATGTCAATTAATCATCAACCATGCTTTACTTAAACTTTAGTAAGGGAATTGGAAAAAAAAGGGATTTTTCTGTGGTTTCTCCCAAGAGCTTACTATGGTTTGCTGATCTAGAGTTCCTCTCAGAAACCCAAATCTGAAAATCAATTACATTTACTAGGTATAGAGCACTGTACTAAATGTTTGGGTGGGTTCAATACCATGGAGTTGTTAGACATGATCCATGCCCTCAAGGAGCTTACAGTCTAGGGGCGGGGAAGACATAAGGTAAATTTCAGATACAGGAAGCAACAGAGTATAAGGATATGTACATAAGTGCTATGGGGCTCAGGTGGAATATCAAATTTCCCCAAGTGTACATATGACGCAGAAGGTAGGGCAGATGGGCTGGAGAAATGAGAGGTTCATCAGGGAAGCCTGCCTGGATGAGAGATTATTTTAGTAGGGCTTTGAAGATGGGGGGAGTGTGGTCTATTGGTTTTAAAGGGGAAGGGAGTTCCAGGCTGGAGGGAAGACATGAGCAAAGATTCAATGGCGAGAAAGACAAAATCAAAGTAGAAAGTTGGCAATAGAAGAGTGAGATGTTCTGGCTTGTAGAAGATGAGTGAGGTTAGATAAGAGAAGGAGATCTGACTGAGGCATTTTTATTTGATGCAGAGATAGATGGGCAAGTATTGGAACTTTTTCGGGGAATTGGGAGGTATGTGCAGGACAAGTTTTTGGAAAAAGGATCTGGAAATCAGATTGAAGTATGGACTGGAGTAGGGAGAGACAAGAGGCAGGGAGATCAGCAGAAAGGCTGATTCAGTAGTCAGGGTGAGATAGATTAAGTGCTTGGATCAGAAAAATAGCAATTTGGAGAGAGGAAAGTGTGGATTCCAGCAATGTAGTGAAGATAGAAGGCAAGAGGAAATGCAAGACTGTGAAGAAGGAGAAATATCAGGCTGAAGATATAGGTTTGGAAATCATCCTCATGGAGATGGTAATGATAATAATGATGATTGTGGTATTTGCCCAACGACTTACTAAGTGTCAAACACTGCCCTCCACTGGGGAAGATAGAAGAAAATTAGGGACAGTCCGTGTCCCACAAAGGGCTCACAAATCAAAGTTGGAAGGAGAACAGGTATTGAATCTCAATATAGGGAGGGAATGTGTCTGTTTATTGTTGTATTGTATTCTCCCAAGCACCTAGTACAGTGCTTTTCACACGGTAAGCACTCAATAGATACAATTGAATGAATGAATCCCCATTTTACAGAAGAGGTAACTGAGGTACAGAAAAATTAGGAGATACCAAAGACCATACAGCAGGCATTTGGTGGAGCTGGGATTAACACCCAGGTTCTCTGACTCCCAGGCCTGTCCTCTCTTCACTAGGCTTTGCTGGTCCTCTGGTAGTTGAAACTATGGGAGTGAACAAGTTCTCCAAGGAAGAAAGGTATAGATGGGGAGTAGAAGAGGACCCAGAACTGAGCCTCAAGGCTCCCATCTTGTCAGAGGGTGGGAAGCAGAGGAGGAGCCTGCAAAAGAGACTGAGGAAGAGTAGCCAGAGAAAGAAGAGAACCAGGAGAGGATAGTGTCAGTGAAGCTAAGGTTGGATAATGTTTCAAGGAGAAGTGTTGATGTCAGCCGAGACGTCTAGGAGGATTAGGATATAGTAGAGGCCACCGGATTTGGTGAGAATAAAGTCATTGGTGACCTTAGGGAGGGTTGTGTCTGTGGAATGAAGGGGGAAGAAACCAGATTGGAAGGAGTCAAGGAGAGAACTGGAGGAGAGAAAGTGGAGTTAGTGTGTGTAGACATCTCTCTCGAGGAGTTTGAAAAGAAATGGTAGAAGGGAGATTGGGTAATAACTGGAGAGGGCTGTGGGGTTGAGAGAGGTTTTGTTTTTTTTAGATAGATATATGAGCATGTTAGAGGCAGAAGTCACTTTAATTTGGACAAGTTTGAGGTGTTGGTGGGACATGCAAGTAGAGATGTCCTGAAGGCAAGAGGAGAAACAGTTTGGCCTAGTGGAAAGAGGACAAGCTCTAATTCTGGCGCTACCAGTTATTTGCTGTGGGACCATGGGCTAGTCACTTAACTTCTCTATACCTCAGTTACCTCATCTGTAAAATGGGGATTAAGACTGTGGGCTTCATGTGGGATATGGACTGTGTTCAACCTGATTAGCTTTACCTACCCCAACACTTAGTTCAGTGCCTGACACATAGTAACCACTTGAATGTCATAAAAAAGAAGGAAAGGCAAGACTGCAGAGGAGAGAGGTCATGGCTGAAGGGGTAGATTTGGAAATCATTGATGAAGAGATGATAATTCAAACTGTGGGAATATTGAGACCTGTTCTAAATGACAAAGTGATGCTTCTAATCAGAACTTTTTTTTACAAGAGTGGTGGGCAGAGACACCTTATTTGGAGGTGAGCTTTGCATTTGCTGGGTGCTAAGAGAAAATTTCTTCTGATGTGATGATGGCATGAAAAACTATTGGGATAAATTTCTAATGAGCAGTTATTTTGTTCACATTACATTTAATCATGTCCTATTTATAAAAAGATTCTCCTGCTCTTCCTTACCCCTATCCTTACTCTGCAACTATTTAACAGCCCTATTACTTGCTTCCAAATGCATGTGTGTCTGATAAGAATTAAAATTTTGGCTTCCAAAGAAGCAGGTGTAAAATGCAGAGTCAGCATTTGCCCCGACCTGATCCTCTCACAATTATGAGTTCTTAAAGCTCCACCTGATTTGTTTTTAATAAAAGGAAAAGGGAGCTATTCATTAGTGAAAGGAAGCAGCATGTCATTATATTTACTGTGGATTTAAGCTTTTCTGTTCCTTTTGATGTCATTGGGGGACCCTTTGAACTTCAGGAAACAGTGTGTTAGCATTTGGTTTCTGTACACCGACTTCAGGTCAGTTAATCCCTTCCCTGAAAAGAGCCTTTGAAAGGTGTAGTAAATGCTGGGAAAAGTTTTCCAGTACCAATTAAAATGGGCTCGGAAGGTGTTGTGTGATCCACTGGCAGAGAAGCCATTACTAAGGGATAAGGGATAGTTACTCTCAAGTTTGACTTCCATTTGTGGTGAAAATGCCCAATTCACATCTTAGCTTCTAGAATAAGTGAAGTGAACAAAGCTATAGGTCAAAAATCCAATAGTTTGTATTAGGATTGGAAGTTTTTCATAAACACTGAGCAGTTTAGAAATTAGGAGTACACATATCCAGTAAATTGATTTTTTTTAAAAAGCCTGAACAAAGCACCCCACAATTTTTCTTTGCCAGACAATAGACCCAGTTACTAATTGGGACATGGGTAAGGCTGGCTGTTGGAACTAATAAAGCTAAGACTCATTAATTTAAGCTTGAAGAGATAACATAGAGCAATTCAGGATTACTTTCCAGGGATTTGAGTAGCTGTGGGTATTCAGTCATATAAGAGCGGGTTCAAGGCAAAATGATATCTTTAAAATGGACTTATTCCTAGGTGCTGCTCTAGCTACAAAACATCCATTTCAAGTGAATATTAGGTATGCATGGATGCAAATTGCCACAGCTTTAGTCATTAAAATTTAAAACTTGATCCTCATTGTGGTTAGTTGAATAGTTTTAGTAGGGTGACCAATACTTGTATGATTGTTGCACAGTATTCATCTAGAGCAGAGGAATTTTTTTTTTACAAATATAATTTTTATCTGTACTTAACATCAAATATGTAATGCCTTTTTGGGGTAATTTAACATCTTGGCTAGAAGTTTGATATCCTTATTAAAGTTTTATTAATAATCACAGTATTTGTTAAGTGCTTCTTCTATGTCATGTACTACTAAATGCTGGGGTATATACAAGGTAATCAGGTTGGATGCAATCCCTGTCCCACATGGGACTCACAGTCTAAGTACTCAAGGTGATTGAGTACTTTGCAGCTGATGATAAAAAGTTTTCCTTGGATGCAGAAGTGGATGGGCAACAGCTGGAGGTTCTTAAGGAGTGGAGAAACATGGACTGAATGTTTTTGTAGAAAAATGATCCAGTCAGTAGAGTGAAGTATGGACTGGAGTGGGGAGAGACAGAAGGCAGGGAGGTCAGCAAAGAGGCTGATTCAGTAATCAAGGCGGGAAGGATTAAGTGATTGGATTAATGTGCTAGCAGTTTGGATATAGCGGAAAGGACAGATTTTAGTGATGTTGTGAAGGTTGAAGTGACAGGATTTAATGATAGATGAAGATGTTGGTTGAATGAAAGAGGTGAGTCCAGGATAGTGCTAAGGTTACGGGCTTATGAGACAGAAAGAATGGTGATGCTGTCTGCAGTGATGAGAAAATCAAGGAGAGGTCAGAGTTCGGGTGGGAAGATAAGGAGTTCTGTTTTGGACATGTTATTTTTAAGGTGATGATGGAGCATCTATGTAGAAATGTCTTGAAAGCAAGAATAAATGTGAGACTGGAGAGAGGGAGAGAAATCAGGGCTGGAGATGTAGATTTGGGAATCAACCACATAGAGATGGTAGCTGAAGACTTGGGAGCAAATCAGTTCCCCAAGAGAATGGGTGTAGATGGAGAATAAAAGTGGAACCAGAATTTACCCTTGAGGCAATTCTGTGGGAGGCAGAAGAGGTGGGAGACAGAAGAAGAGCTTGCAAAAGAGATAGAATGAGCAGCCAGAGATATAGGAGGAGAACCAGGAGAGGATAGTGTCAGCGAAGTCTAGGTTAGATACATTTTCCAGGAAAAGGAGATGGTTGACAGTATCAAAGACATCTGAGTGGTCAAGGAAGATTAAGATGGAGTAGAGACCATTGGATTTGGCAAAAAGGAGATCATCTGTGACCTTGAGGGGCAGGATCTGTGGAGTGAAAGAGACAGAAGCCAGATTGGAGGAGGTCGAGGAGAGGAACTTGAGGCAGTGGGTATAGCCAACTTGCTCAAGGAGTTTGGAGAGGAATGGTAGGAAATATATGGGGCAATAACTGGAGGGAGCTGTGGGGTCAAGGGAGGATTTTTTTTAGGATAGGAGTGGCATGAGTATGTTTGAAAACAGTGGGAAGAAGAGCGAACAGTTGAGCAAACAGCAGTTCCTGTTGAGAGCAAACAGTTGAAGATGGTGGAAAGAGAAAGTAGAAGGATGTTGACAAATTGTTTAATAAGGTGCAAAGGGATGGGTTCAATGCAGAGGGGGTAGGTTTTGAGAGAAGGCAGAAGATCTCTGGAGATTCTGCTGGGAAAGATGGGAAAGTTGAAGAAGAGGTAGGAGGGAGGGACTAGAGAAGAGCAGGGGAGATTTTAAAGAGATCAGTCTTGAAAATTTCAATTTTCCCAATAAAACAGTTTGCCAGGTCATTAGGGGAAAGGGGCCGGGGGACGGGGTTTGAGGAGGGAATTAAAAATCTGGAACAACTGGCTAGGGTATGGGCATAGTGTCAATAATATATTTTAGTGATTTTGTCAAGGTAAAAGACAGGATTTGTTGACAGATTGAATATGTGGGTTTTACGAGAGATGAGCCAAGGACAGTGCCAAGGACTCGTGAGATAGGGTAAATAGTGGTATTGTCTAAAGTAATGGGGAAAGCCAGGGGAAGGACAGGGTTTGAGTGGGAGGATGAGGCATTCTATTTGAACATGTTAAATTTGAGCTGTCTGGGAGATATTCAGGTAGAGATGTCCTGAAAGCAGGGGGAAATATTAGACTGCAGAGAAAAAGAGAGATCAGGACTGGAGATGTAGATTGAGCAGTCATCTGCATAGAGATGGAAGTTGAAACCACAGGAGTGAAAGAGTTCTCTCCAAGGAGTGGATATGTAGATGGAGAAGAGATAGGGACCTAGAACTGAGCCCCCATCACAGGGTGGGAGGCAGAGGAGGAGTCTGCAAAAGACACTAAGAGCAGTCAGAGAGATAGAAGGAGAACAAGGAGAAGACAGAGTTGGATAATGTTTCTGTAAGTGGTGGATCATCTTACCATCCATAACATTTAATTTTGTTCTGGGGAAAATTCAGTCTTTCACTTAGAACAAAGTTTTCCTTGAAAACTTAACCGAGAGCTGATTTAATAGGATGTTTACTTTAAAAATAAATATCTAATTAAAGCAACACTAATGACCCTTGAGTTCTAACCCTTTGTATTTTTCTTATATAGTGTATCTTTTACTTTCTTTGTGTGATATATATAAAGCTGATCAAACCTTAATATTTCTTCTCCAAACAAACATAAATACATTTATCTTCTCATACCCTTTGGCTGTATTCAGTGATAGCTGAATAAATAGGCTAATGTAAAACATAAGTGACTAGATTTGTATCTTTGGTAAACAGTACACTAGAATGTCTAAGAAAATTATCCTTCCCAACAGAGATTAGATTTGCCAGTAGACCACAGATCAGTGTTTAATGTTAATGATAATCATGCAGCTTGATTATTTGTCTTCCTTTTCAACGTGGTGAGCTGGATATATTTCTTTAATTTTTATTGATTTCTCTTCCTTTCAGTTAATCGACTCTCTGATAGTGTAGGAAGTAAAAAAAAGCCTTCATTTATGTAATAGGTATTTCCTATATATCCCTAGTACATTTTTTATTCAGAGGTAAAAAGTTGACTAAGAATACTAAGGAAAAATCTGAGGCAAGATATAGGTCTATATAAGCAAACTCCCTGGATAATTCAGACCAAAAATATACTCTAACCTTAAGTATCTGGATTTGCTCAGAGAAAGTGTTTTTTGTCCTAAATTGTCTGAATAATTATCCTTGGTTCATTTCACAATGCTTATATAGTCAGGACCTAAATTTAGAACAAATGATTTTTCTTTTTTTAAGACTGTGAGCCTTCTGAGGGACTAAGTAATGTCTAATTGCCACGGGTATATTCTTTCCCAAAGCTTAGTACAATGCTGTGGACACATTAAGTGCAAAATAACTACTATTACTCCTAATCAGTGTGCAGTGGAATAATGATGGAGAATTGTTAATTTCCCAGTGTATGCTCAATCCTCCTCAGTTTCTGGTTTCTGTTAGGATAATCTAAAGTAGCAATGACCAGCAGAAAATTTGGTGTATTTGAGGAACACCTGATTTAATTTCCACAAGCAAAGTTTAAGAATTGTCTGCGGGGACTCTTTGTATAAAAAGAGTATAAGGGAAAGTATTTGGCTGCATTCAAATCCAAATGTTCACTATTTAAAATTCAGATGATGTGATAGACAATTTGTAGATGCCATACTTGCTCCCTGACTTGCCTGCTGTGTGACTTTGGGCAAGTCACTTAACTTCTCTATGCCTGTTTTCTCATCTGTAAAATAGGGATTAAATTCCTCTCCTCTCCTAATTAGACTGTAAACCCCATGTGGGACAAGGCTGTCTGCAACCTGATTATCTTGTATCAAACCCAAAACTCAGTACAGTCCTTGATTTATAAGTGCTTAACACCCAATTTTTTCTTATGGTACTTGTTAAGGGCTTACTATGTTTCAGGCACTATATTAAATGTTGCAATAGATATAACTAATCAAGGTGGACATGATCTATGTCCCACAGGGGGCTCACAGTCTTAAACCTATTTTATAGATGAGGTAACTGAGGCACAGAGAATTTAAGTCACTTGCCCAAGGTCAAACCGCAGATAAGTGCAGAGGCAGAATTAGAACCCAGGTACTTCTGACTTGCAGGGCCATGGCTCTATCCATTATGCTACACTGCTTCTCAGTTACTACTATTATCATACACTCAGCCTTCACTCATAGTTTAGGGGTTGATTTGGTTTAAAATAACCAGTTTAAAAATAAGTTAAGTTTAAAAATAAGTTAAGAAGTTTAAAAATAACTTCTATTTTTAACCACTCAATCTCCAAGGGCTCCTTCCCCTCTGCCTTCAAACATGCCCACGTCTCCCCCATCCTAAAAAAACCCGCTCTTGACCCCACTTCCCCCTCCAGTTATCGTCCTATCTCCCTACTACCCTTCCTTTCCAAAATCCTAGAACGAGTCGTCTACAGTCGATGCCTAGAATTCCTTAACTCCCATTCTCTCCTAGACCCCCTCCAATCTGGCTTCCGTCCCCTCCACTCTACCGAGACTGCTCTCTCTAAGGTCACCCATGACCTCCTTCTTGCCAAATCCAATGGCTCCTACTCCATTCTGATCCTCCTTGACCTCTCTGCTGCCTTTGACACTGTCGACCATCCCCTCCTCCTCCATACCTTATCTCACCTTGGCTTCACGGACTCTGTCCTCTCCCGGTTCTCCTCTTACCTCTCTGGCCGATCATTCTCGGTCTCCTACGCTGGAGCCTCCTCCCCCTCCCATCCTTTAACTGTTGGAGTTCCTCAAGGGTCAGTTCTTGTCCCTCTTCTGTTCTCCATTTACACTCACTCCCTCGGTGAACTCATCCGCTCTCACGGCTTTGACTACCATCTCTATGCAGATGACACGCAGATCTACATCTCCGCCCCTGTCCTCTCCCCCTCCCTTCAGGCTCGCATCTCCTCCTGCCTCCGGGACGTCTCCACCTGGATGTCGGCCCGCCACCTAAAACTCAACATGAGCAAGACTGAGCTCCTCATCTTCCCTCCCAAACCCGGTCCGCTCCCAGACTTCTCTATCACCGTGGATGGCACGACCATCCTTCCCGTCCCGCAGGCCCGCAATCTCGGTGTCATCCTTGACTCGTCCCTCTCGTTCACCCCACACATCCTATCCGTTACCAAGACCTGCCGGTTTCACCTCTACAATATCGCCAAGATCCGCCCTTTCCTCTCCACCCAAACGGCTACCTTACTATTACGGGCTCTCGTTATATCCCGGCTAGACTACTGTGTCAGCCTTCTCTCTGACCTCCCTTCCTCCTCTCTCGCCCCGCTCCGGTCTATTCTTCACTCCGCTGCCCGGCTCATCTTCCTGCAGAAACAATCTGGGCATGTCACTCCTCTTCTTAAACAACTCCAGTGGTTGCCTATCGACCTCCGCTCCAAACAAAAACTCCTCACTCTAGGCTTCAAGGCTCTCCATCACCTTGCCCCTTCCTACCTCTCCTCCCTTCTCTCTTTCTACCGCCCACCCCGCACGCTCCGCTCCTCTGCCGCCCACCTCCTCACCGTCCCTCGGTCTCGCCTATCCCGCCGTCGACCCCTGGGTCACGTCCTCCCGCGGTCCTGGAACGCCCTCCCTCCTCACCTCCGCCAAACCAATTCTCTTTCCCTCTTCAAAACCCTACTTAAAAATCACCTCCTCCAAGAGGCGTTCCCAGACTGAGCTCCTCGTCCCCCTCTACTCCCTCTGCCATCCCCCCTTTACCTCTCCGCAGCTAAAGCCTCATTTTCCCCTTTTCCCTCTGCTCCTCCACCTCTCCCTTCCCATCCCCACAGCACTGTACTTGTCCGCTCAACTGTATATATTTTCATTACCCTATTTATTTTGTTAATGAATTGTACATCGCCTTGATTCTATTTAGTTGCCATTGTTTTTACGAGATGTTCTTCCCCTTGACGCTGTTTAGTGCCATTGTTCTTGTCTGTCCGTCTCCCCCGATTAGACTGTAAGCCCGTCAAACGGCAGGGACTGTCTCTATCTGTTGCCGACTTGTTCATCCCAAGCGCTTAGTACAGTGCTCTGCACATAGTAAGCGCTCAATAAATACTATTGAATGAATGAATGAATGAATTTGGTATATCTTTCTCTTAATTCGTCATCCTACTTGAACCTCATACCCATCCCATCCCAATCTCACTTCACAAAATTTGGGGGCACAGTTTAAAAAATAGCCTTTCTCTTAATGTTGACAATACTGACCCTGACCTAATGCTTCTGCTTAGCCAGCCATTTACAGTACCAAGTTAAACTGCAACTTCAAAAGTGGGGAGAGGGAGAATTTTGTGTTGAATATTTGTATATAATTGCTTGTGTGGGGCTGGTGAATCCTGTGAATCCAGTTGGTTCCATTTCCATATAAGTGACATCTGAAAGTTTTGTAGGAGGCAACATGTCAATTTGAAGATAAAATCAATGTGACACTGTTAAATTATTATTGCTTCTGGTAATCTGGACTGTGTTTGCTCCTGAGCCAAATGGTGCATTTTAAACCCCACAGCAGTTAAAAACCAGAAATGACTGTGGCTCTTTTAACTCCAAAGTCTTTGTTAAATATACTGTTATCAAAATAACAGATCCCCTGGAGATAAACCTAAAATAATATGAAACTTTTCAGGCATGTAATCTTAACGTAAGTTAAAAATAGTATAAATGGTAGTTCATATAAACCACAAATATCAAGCTTCTTAGGCCAATGCAAGTTCATCACAACTATATATATGAGTTACTGGGGCTTTTGAATATTTAAATACAAATCAAGCATTACGTATATTAGATTCCAGAACTAGAAACCCAAGAAAGCCATCCATTTGGCTAATAATAATAATTTTGGTATTTGTTAATCACTTACTATGTGCCGGGCATTGTACTACGTGCTGGCCAGTCTGACCAATTGTAAATTCATAAGAGAAGCCCTATTCTTGGTATGAGACTCTAGTCTAATACAAAACTACTTTTTTTTTATGGTACTTGCTAAATCCTTAATCTGTGCCAGGCACTGTACTAAATGCTAGGGTAGATACAAAAAATCATGTTGGACACAGTCCCTGTCCCAAGTGGGGTTTCCAATCTAAGTAGGTTGGAGTAGGATTTAATCCTCATTTTACAGATGAGGAAACTGAAGCACAGAGTAATTAAGTGACTTGCCCAAAGTCATACACCTGATAACTGGCAGAGCCAGGATTACACTCCCAAGTCTGTGCTCTTTTGACTAGGCCATACTGCTCTAACCACTTAGAATATATAACCAGAGGTTTTATATGTATAAAATATCAATACATATTTTGTTCTCTCACAGTATGTTCATATATGTGTTTTTTACATTCTGTTTTGTATATAAATATATAAATATTATATATACAAGTGGTTTATCTTTATGATGACTCTGTGTTCAGTGTGGTTATTTGCCTGTTTCGTTCTCTTTAAATAGCCTCGTGGTGTAATACTGAACACTGAGTTAACAAAGAAAACACACACTTCTGAACCTCAGCTTCAAGAAATGCAGGCTATGCAACTAGAAATACAGACAGACATCAAAACTGAACAGAGAGAGCCCAAAGATGTCAGGTGAAGGCTAATGCAGGTCAACAAAGAGCAATCCCTATGTGGCATAACACTAAACAGAAAGTTGCCATGTGTGTGTATGTGTGTATATGAGTGAGTGAGGGTTTGGGCACCCCAATTTATCCATTTACAATTCCTTCCAATTCTGTTGGGATACATGTTGCTCTTTTTCCACCCCAAATCTTGGTCAGGATTTATAACAGCCTTCCAGAGTTGTTTAAGCAGTGCCACAATGATTCATCCACAACTGACTCAGCAATACTCTTTGCCCAGTGTTAAGGGATTTAACTGACACCCTCACCCACAAATCTGCCAACTGCCTTTCTAACACTCATACACATATGCACACACTCCCTCTTTTGCTTCACATTTCCCATGTGTTCTATTCATTGTAGGTCAAAATAGTAACCCACACCAAAAATATGAAGCTTTTGTAGTTATGAACAGTCTCAAAACCTATAGAGTAGCATAGACAATTATTTATGATGTATAGTAGCTTTTTGTATTCAGTAATGATGCCACTGACAATGATTCACTGTCAATGTATATTTGAAAAGACTAATTTACACCCAACAGTCCTTTATGTTCTGTGTACATATGGGTACTATCCTTTGGTGTATTAGTTACAACTATTTTAAAGTGTAAAGCTGGGTATTCAATTTTACCAATTTAGCCCAAAGCCCGTCCAATCATTTGCTCAAGTAGTGTCTCCTCAGTCCCTGTTACTATATGCTGTGTTCATTTAACTATCACTAGTAGCCCACATTGGTCAGTCAGTCAAAAGTGTTTTGAGTGCTTTCTCTGGACAGACCACTGGACTAATCCTTTGAAAGAGTTCAAGAGTTAGTAAACTGTACGCTCCTTGTGGGCAGGGATTGTGTCTACCAACTCAATAGTATTGTACTTCCCAAAAGCCTAGTTCAGTTTTGTGCAAACAGTTATTGCTCAGTAAATGTCACTGATTGATGGACACATTCCCTGTCCTCAAGGAGCTTACAATCTAGCAGGGGAGATAGTAAAATAAAATACAAGGGGTGGGGGGTAATAAACAAGTTTAAGACTATGTAAAACAGTAATATAGAGTGGTGGGGAGGTGTAGTTGCTGAGGTGATGCAGAAGTGCTAGTATGGAAGAAGCAGTGGAGTGAGGTGTGGGAATAAGCTAGGAAGAAGACAGACTAATCAGGGAAAGCCTCCTGGAAGAGGTGTGGGTTTTTTTTTAGAAGTACTTTGAAAGTAGGGAGAGCAGAGGTCTGTCAGATGATAGAGAGAATGAGCTACAGTGAATAGATTTGCTTGGGAGGAACAAAGTGTGTGGGATGAGTTGTAGTGGGAAAGGAGTGAGGATAAGTATGGTGTGAATATTGAGTGCCTTATATCCAATGGTGAGGAATTTCTCCTTGATGTAGAGAGGAATGGGTGGGTTTTGGGGTGTGGGGAGATGTTGACTATGTTTTATGTCTTTAATATGTCTCTTTTGCCTTTTTGCTTAAGCTTGATGTCTATGACTTGGGGCAGACAGTCTTTTATTGCCTGAAAACCTTTTCTTTAAAGAGATGGATTCTTACCAAAAATTCAAACATTCAAAAACTTGTGGCATTGTACCAACTCAATGGCACTTCCAGGTCAAAAGACTAGTAATTCACTTTATTAAGCCTCAATGAGGGTGTTATATAGTTCCCAGTTTTCTGCTTGCTTGCAGGTTGCAATTAAGGATCCAAAAATCTCTTAAAACCTGTTAAATTTGGAGTACTCTCATGGGAGGGATCAACATGATTATAGACTTGACCTAAACTAGTTGGGTGAGGCTTAGAAGCTAAATAAACTAATGTTGTACAGCAAAAATTAATCAAAACCAATGGCCCTTTACCTTTTCCTGGCTTAAGCATCCCCTCAAAATATTGCTGTGCTAAAAATGTGGGAGCAAAATGTATTTACAGGTTGTTAGGTTGTGTCATAAAATAAGGTAGCAAACATTAAAGTGTGATGGGGAAGTAATCCTTTCAATGTGATTGAATTTCTTTTTTTTTTTTTTTTACCCCTCCACAGCATGGGAATGAGCCACGATGATGACCATTTGTCCTGTGCTGGAAGATCACATATAATGTCAGGAGAATGGGTCAAAGGCAGGAACCCCAGTGATCTCTCCTGGTCTTCCTGCAGTCGAGATGACCTGGAAAGCTTCCTCAAGTAAGGCCTCAATGAGTCATTGCAAAAGGAAATGGGAAACTCTTCCAAAAGGATAGAGCAATCCAGGCCCACATCTATGAGCTCCACATTTGAATTATGAGCCCCTTATTTGAATGAAACCAGATACCGCAAAGGGACTCCAGGCCCAGGGCCATCTCTTCATGGAAAGCTGAATTGGCTCTCACAGTGTATAGGTTCTTTGTATCTTTTGGCAAGACTGACTCTTGGCAGCCACCTGGAAAAGCTTACCCTCCCAAATTTCAACTTAGTGATAGCTTCTTGAAAAGACTCCCACTTCACCTTTATTTTAAGAATTAATACCTTCATTGGGAGTGATTAACTACCGTCAATATGGCATCGTTCAAGATGAGAAGCTTTGTTACTGCCACAGACTTGGAGTTAATACCCTTTTCACAGGGAATTAAATTGCTGTAAATGTTGTCCCCCCCCCCCCTTCTCTTCCTAACTGTATTGCCTCCCACTCCCCAACTCTTGTTAGCCTAAAAAGGTGGACATGCCTAGTTAACACAGTCAATTCATCGGCTTCTTCAATTCAATAGCAAACGTCATTTTATTAGCTATCCTTCAGGTGGTTACAAGCATTCAGCCATTTCACTTGCAGGTGCTTTGCTAAGCAAGTTTGTCAATCCCTCGGACCCCAGTTCCTCTGGACCAGGAGCCTGATTTGTGAGGTGCCCTGCCTGCAGCGTAATGATGTGAATATTGCCTCTCTTTATTAAATAAAAAATGCAAGCAGCTTGTGTGATTAAAGCACCATTTTAAGGGATTTTATACAAGTCCAGAAAGAGGAGATGGGATTAGGGATTAACATTTTTCCAATTATAGAGAAGGAGTGATTTGGAAACAAATATGTTCAAAGCAACCTGCTGAAAGGCATGAAGTGTATTGGTGGCAAGGGTGACCTTCTGGCTGACAGCTCACTCTGCTTAATGAGGTGAAATCTCATCTCCAGACATTTAGGGGTTAAAAAAGTGTCAGTGACAGGGCATTACTACACATTCCTATCTTCTCTTGTTAAATGCCATTTCTTAGGTCAGTTTTTCCCAGAGTTCACTGTGTGCCAAGCCCTAGGACCTTTTGAGGGGACCCATCTCCTGCCGCCCCCCCACCCCCTCCCCTTTAGGAGCAGCATGGTCTGGTGGAAAGAGCACAGGCATGGGTCAGAGGAGCTAAATTCTAATCTCAGCTCTGTCACTTGTCTTCTTTGTGACTTTGGGCAAGTCATTTACCTTCTCTGAGCCTCAGTTCCCTCATCTGCAATATGGATATTAAGATTCTAAGCCCTATGAGGGACAGGGACTGTGTCCAACCTGATTCACTTGTATCTTCCCAGCACTTAGTACAGTGCCTGACACATAATAAGTGCTTAGCAAATACCATTTAAAAAAATCATTATTTTTCTCCTATTCAAATTCTGGAAAAGTTATTGACTGGTCTCTGGTGTGTCAGAATTCGGTGAGGCAGGAGACTCTGAGCTAATAAGGAACTCTAGAGTAGTGTGGGAGGTGGAAATAGTGGAGTTTCTGCTGTTCATTTCTTCAGCATTTCCTCCCTCCACTCTCAAGTCTACCAACTCAGTAGGAAACATCTCAGTCAATGGGACCCTGGTAAAGGTGCTGATTTGCTAGTTCTGAGAGCCCTCACAAAATGTACTGACCTCATGCTTCATTTCCTAGAAGCAGGTTGCTACAACTTCAGTATTTCAACTCCCATTATACCATTTCAAAGTCACTTTAAATCTTTCATTCTACACTGGGCCGATTGCTTTCCCTGGGTATCTTTCATGGGTAAGGATTATCTGCTTCTGGGTGGAAGGGAACAAAATTGGTATGAATGAAGTCAGTGAAAAGAGAAAGGTTCTTTTGCCTTGTTCCCTTTCCGGTAAATCATTTGAATCATTATTTTCCCAAATTGAGGGGGAAAAATTCATCCACACTATTTTCCTCGAGATGATTTAACTCTTCTGTTTCAGATCAAAAGTCAGCATGTGTCTGCTGGTGACTGACCCCAGGAGTCAGTATGCTGTCCGGCTTCCTCATAAACTCCCTGGCATGCACTACAGTGCAGATGAACAGTGCCAAATCCTCTTTGGAACCAATGCAACTTTCTGTAAGAACATGGAGGTGAGTTCTACCAAGGGATTTTAAGGAAACTGGTGACCAGCTCAATAAAGAATCGAAAGTCAATCTGTGGAACATCTGATGTTGTTTCAGCCTGAGAATGCACTGTGCCCACATGTGCATGGACTTCTGCCCACCTCCTGGGGTGCAGAGGGGAAAACAGAGCCCTGCCTGTTTAGACGCTTTGAACTGATGCCTACTGAGCACTTAACACGAGGCGGGAAGCACCGTGGTTTAGTGGATCAAGCACAGGGCTGGAAGTCAGAGGACTTGGGTTTTAATCCTGGCTTCACCACTTGTCAGCTGTGGGACGTTGGACAAGTCGCATTACATCTCTGTGCCCCACTTACCTAATCTGTTGAAAAATGGTGTAGATACAAGTTAATTAGGTTGGACACATGGACTCACAGTCTTAATCCCCATTTTACAGATGAGGTAACAGGCACAGGGAAGTTAAGTGACTTGCCCAAGGTCACACAGCAGACAAGTGGTGGAGCAGGGTTTAAAATACAGGTCCTTCTGACTCCCAGACCTGTACTCTATCCACTAGTCTGTACTGCTTCTATTTCAGAGGCATTAATTACATAAGCCTGTTCCTTTGTCTTTGAGCTCAAAAGAAGTATCTGTCTCCAAGCAGGCTCAGTTCCAAGTTAGATGCCTCTTTTGAACTAAAAAACAGGGCAATAAATGTCGTCAGTGTCTGTGTTATGAAACCTTGGATGGAACATGAGAAATGAATAACTGGGCCAGTACAAAGTAAGATATACTTAGGGATTCTCTTGGTAAACTTTTTTTGCCTGACTATAGAAAGGAAGAGAATTTGATAGCTATATTTAAAGCAGTGAGTTGAAGTCAGTGTGCATGGTTACATCAATACCTCCTCAATACTGCAGGTGTCAAAATTGGGGTGGGAGAGGGATGGCAGAGAAGAGTGGATTTTTTGCCTGGAGAAATTTCAAGAAACCCAACGATGAACTCTAAGCATGCTGTGAGTTACACATAACACCTAAAATTTGTGTAGTGCTTTTACCTTCCAAAGAACTTTTACATTAGAAAATATAACCAGAGTGTAGAGAGAGATAGGTTTGATTAGTCTCATTTTACAGGCGAGGGAACATGAGGCACTGAAAGGTCTAGATGGTAAGCTCCTTATAGAAAGAGATCTTCTCTACCAACTCTTTTGTATTGTCTTTCCCAAGTGTTTTAGTGCAGTGCTCTGCCCTCAGTAAGCACAGAAGAAATAGCACTGATTGAATGAAAGTCAAACGACTTGCCCAAGATCACACAGAAGGCTTGAACTCTTTTCTACGGATCACTCTATCTCCCAGATTTACCTGAGCACCCTCTGAGTTTAAGGTAGCTTGGAAATATGGGTCCAAGGAACACTTCTGTAGATTCGAGGAATATGAGCAGGCTTATAGTCTGGAACTTTTCCAGGAGTTGATTCCAGACTGGACTGTGCTTGGCATGATTAGCGTGTATCTACCACAGGGCTTAATATAGTACTTGCACATAGAAAGCACTTAACAAATACTATTATTATTATTCACAGTAATAATAATAATGATAATAGGTGATAGCCTAGAAAACATCTTTGTCATCCCGAGGGTCAATCTTGAGTATGGTCAGATACTTCTTTATTCCACTGCCATGCCGTTCATTGGCTTATTGTAAGCACAGCAATATTAGAATATAGTACTGACAAAGACTTCAAATGAGCAACCTCTCAGCCTTTGCTTTAAGGGCAAGATAGTTCTGACAGGTGGCAGACTTTTGGGCCCATTTAGACAATAGAACATGCTAGTTAGGGCTAGGCAACTGGGGTGGGGGGTGGGGTGTGTGTGTGTGTGTGTTGTGATTTTTTTTTGTCTTAAAAATTTCTGGAACTTTAAACCCATTATTAAAAAGAAAATAATAATAAATTATAACAGAGGTTGGAAACTGCCAAAGGAATAAAACTGTTGAACACATGCTGGTACTGGGAACTTACTATGAGTTTAACATTTTCTGTTTTATTTATTTTGGATTGGAAACCAGCTAATGGAGAACATGAAAACAATGAGAAAAGGATCTGGATAGGTTATATTTTCAGAACCCACTGGTAAAATATAGACCACCAAGACTACTGGTGGTGTTTTTAATTCACTTTTTATGATAAAAAATACAGTACAGTTTAAAGATGACCCTAGACAATAGACATGGTTCTGTCTGGTCCATAAGATCACCGCCACTGACCTATCTTTTATTGTGTTAAGGAAATTACATTTCTGGATCTGCCACCAAGGATAGGAAATGCCAACTAAGTATGAGTCAGTTGGGGTTTCTGTCTGTAATATCATACCCAGAAGCTTTGTTCTTTATGAAATACCCTGTCACACACGTACTCTGTAGACATAAGCAATCGACAAGCCAACCCCCTGGGGTTGTCTATCAGATACTAAGCTTTCCATGGCCAACAAAAAATAAAATCCATTTGCTTATTTGAGGTTTTAGAATGTTTGAAAAATTCTGAATGATCTTTGGCCATAAGCCCAAGATGATCTGAACATAGCCAGCTTCCTGCTAGGTTAAATATTTGCATATGACTGAGCTCTGAGAATTACCATACAAAAGAGTCAGTTTTAATTTTTATAGGATTTCAAGTTTTTTCCCCATTGTATCGCTCACGCCTCATCTGTAGAATGCTTATGTTGTAAGTCTCTAAGCTGTGCACGGAAATATGAACCAAAATAAAAAAATTGGCCCCATTAGCTGGCATTGGTTGCAGAGATTATTGGCAAATACAGCTGTCTCCTCTCTTAGCCAATAGTAATGTGGTATATTTAATTCAATAAAATATTATAAAAAGTCTACATTTAAAAGTAATAAGCTGTCAAGTAAATATTTGCTAAGCAAAGGAAATAAACACCAGGATATTCACCCATTCAATCTCTTTAAGATTACAGGTTTTTCCTGCTCCTATCTCTCTTTGGTAAACAAAGCCACGTTTTTACATTTCACTAACTGTAATTAAACTTAATTATGTCAGGTCACAAATCAAAAAGTTTGTATTTGCCTGAGGACAGAGGAATGTGGAGTTCCTGTTGGATGAGGAAACAGAGGGTGAGGAATTCAGAACTCAGGGCTCAGCTCTGCAGTTATTTTATAAACCACAGCACAGCTCTCTCTGTGCCACCATCTTCCTGGCTTTCGCATGAGAAGGCCGTTTGTTGGAAAGCCAAGTTCTTTGAGATTCCCAGGTGAAAAGTTCTGTAAGCCTTCCAGTTAGCCAACTTATCCATCAGGCTTTGCCACTTCAAAGTCTTTTCCATTCTCTCCCTAAGGTACAGAGCCGCTTTTGACATAAAGAATCCCAGTCAGGGAAGGAAAGGGCTCTCAGAAGTTGTGCTCTCCCTAGTTGATCGGCTTCAGCAGTTGGCTTGAGCCTATCTTTGTATTATCGTCTCAGACAAGTGGAAGGTAGTAATAAAGGATCATTCCTCTGTTATTGATGTTTTCTTTAGCTAGTTGCCGGATAGAGAGCGAGGTGGCCCAAGCAGAGAGAGAAGCCAAGTAGAAGGGAGGTCACAATAAAGACTGGGTGTTGTGCATGCGGGTTATCTTTCGTTTCCTTGTTGGCCATTTTGCATGTAAAGGAATTCGACTTTTATTTCGGATTTTCAGTAATTCTGTTCTTCAACCTAATAGTAATTATAGAAGTTCTTAAGGGCCTACAATGTTCCAAGAACTGTGCTAGGTATTGTGCTTGATACAAAATGATCAAAATCAGACCCAGTCCTTATCTCTCATGGATCCACAGTCTAAGAGGTAGAGAAAACTGATAACTTTTCCCCTTCTTACAGATGAGGAAATTGCCACAACAAGAAGTTGAGTTCACACAACAGGACCGTGAGAGAGCTGGGACTAAGATCCCAGGTCTTCTGACTCTGAATCTTATTTATTTACATTAATGTCTCTCTCCCCCTCTAAACTATAAGCTCATTGTGGACAGGGAATGTGTCTGTTATATTGTACTCTCCCAAGCACTTAGTACAGTGCTCTGCACACACTAAGTGCTCAATAAATATGTTTGACTGACTGACTGAATCCAGTTCTCTTAACACTAAGCTTCACCATTTTCACCTTGGTGCTTCAGAAGGAGTGAGGCTAATTTCTTGTTTGTGACTAGCTGACTTGGAAATTATGCAATACAAATACCATTCTTCTTTGCAAATTGTTTTGTTGCATCTATTTGCTGCTCACTCACAGGGACCTGTTGAGGTTTCCAAGCAGAGTGTTTCCATGTCCGATAGATTTTCTACTGGAGTCAAATTCTAATTTCTAAATTCGTATCTGTTTCATTCTCTTCTTAATATGCATAACCATATCATTTCCTTATCTCACTGATGTTTCTAACATCCAATTAGGCATCATTTCTCCTTCTGTAGCCGGAAAACTATATGGTCTAGGAAGAAGGGGATGCTTAAGTTGCGTCTAAAGAAAATCGTCACCTATATTAATGAATTTCTCGGGTAATCAGGAGAGAATAATCAATTATTTGAGTGTATGCAAATTATTATTATATGCAGAGCACAGTACTAAGCACTTGGGAGAGTACAATACAACAGAGTTGGTAGATATGTTCCCAGCCCACTATGCGCTTACAGTCTAGAGGGGAAGACAGACATTAATTGAAATAAATAAAATATGGATATGAGCATTAGTGCTGTGGGGCTAAGGGTGGGGTGAATACCAAGTGCCTAAAGGGTACAGATCCAAGTTCATAGATGACACAGAAGAGGGAGGGAGTCAGGGAAAAGGAAACTTAATTGAGGAAAGTCTCTTGGAAGATATGTGACCCTAATAAGAATCTGAAAGTCGGGAGAGTGATGGTCTGGTGTATATGGAGGGGGAAGAGTTCCAGACCAAAGGAAGAATGTAGGAAAGGGGTCAGTGGTGAAACAGGCGAGATTAGGGCACTGTGAGTAAGCTGGGGCTAGAGGAGCAAAGTGGGCAGGCTGGGCTATAGTAGGAGATCAGTGAGGTAAGGTAGGAAGGCACAGGTTGATTGAGTGCTTTTAAACCAGTGGTAAGGAGTTTCTGTTTGATGCAGAGGTGGATGGGCAACCACTGGAGGCCCTTGAGAAGAGGGGAGACATAGATCAAAGGTTTTTTTTAAGAAAAATGCTCTGGGCCGCAGAGTGAAGAATGGGCTGGAGAAGGGAGAGACCGAAGGCAGGGATGTTAACGAAAAGGCAGATGCAGTAGTCAAAGCAGAATAGAATAAGTGCTGGGCTCAGCAAAGAAGCAGTTTGGATGGAGAGGAAAGGGTGGATTTTAGTTATGTTGTGAAGTTAAACCCAAAGGACTTGGTGACAGATTGAATATGTTGGTTCCATGAGACAGATGAGTCAAGGACACTGCCAAGTTTATGGACTTGAAGAGATAGGGGCCAGCGGAGGGTGGGGGGCATAGCGGTGCTGTCTACAGCGAAGGGGCAGAAATGGGATGCACAGGGTTTGGGTGGGAAAATAAGAGCTCTGTTTTGGACATGTTTAGTTTGAGGTATTGGCGGGACATCCAAGTAGAGATGTCCTGAAGTCAAGAGGAAATGGAGACTGCACAGAAGAGAGGTCAGGGCTGGAGTGGTAAATTTGGGACTCATCAGCATAAAGATGATAGTAAAATCAATGGGGCAAATGAATTCTCCAAGGAGGTGGTTACAGATGGAGACTAGAAGGTAACCCAGAGCTGAGCTTTGCACGGGGCCCCACTTTCAGAGGGTGGGAGACTAAGAAGGAGCCTGCAAAAGAGACTGGGAAGGAGCAGTTCAAGAAATAGGAGTAGCAGGAACAAATAGTGTCAATGAAGCCAACATTGGATAATGTTTCAAGGAGAAGGGGGTGGTCCACAGCATTGAAAACAGCTGAGAAATTGAAGAGGATTAGGATGGAGGAGTGGCTGTTGGATTTGGGAAGTAGGAGGTAATTGGTGACTTTAAAGAGGACAATTTCTCTCTAATGAAAGGAGCAGCAGTCAGATTGTAGAGGTCAAAGAGAGAAATGGAGGAAAGGAAGTGGAGGCCTCAGGTAGAGAAAACTTTCTCAAGGAGTTTGAAAAGGAACGGTAGGTGGAAGATGGAGCAATAACCGGAGGGAACTCTGGGGTCAAGGGAGCATTTATTTTAGCTTTTTTTTGTAGGATAGGAAATATATGAGCATTGAAAGCACTAGAGAAAAATCACTGGAAAATGAATTGCCGTAGATAACAATCAGGGAGAGGAGGGGGCAAGTGTTTTGGTAAGGTGCCAAGGGATGATGTCAGGAGCGGGTGGAGAAGGTAGCTCTTGAGAGGAGGTGAGAGATCTCTTCAGATACTGCTGGGAGAGATGGGAGATTCAAATAAGAGACTGCAGAAGGAATGACTAGAGAGGAGTAGAAGAGATTTTAGCTAGATCACAATCTGATGGCTTCATTTTTTTAAATAAAATACATGGCCAAGTCATTAGGGAAAAGGGATGGAGGGAGTGAGGAGTGCAGGGGGTGTGAGGAGGAAGTTAAATGTCTGAAACAGGGGGCACAGGCAATGGGTAAGGGAGTCAATAAGAATGGAGAAGAGAGAGCACAATTAAAACAGGTGAGAAATAGTATCAATTGGATTAGGTCAGCCAGATGTCTGAATTTCCACCAACTGCCCTATGTAGCTTGAGCAGAGGAAGCATACTTTCTCGGTGATCGAGGATTGCAGGTTAATGGTATGAAATCAGCAGCAGAACAGGGAACGAAGGAGTTGAATTCAGTGGAGAGGGGCATCCAAATCTTTCAAGTTAGTGTTAACCTTTGCTGCTTCAAAATGAATGCTCTCATTTTCCCAGCAGGCAGTGTTCCTGTGAAAATAGGATTTCTGCACCAGAGAAGAAATCATAAAGAACAGAGTTTGGCCAAATCCTCCACAACACTGGGTTGGTTTTTCTAGCTGGCGTGTCTGCTGAGGGGAAAACTTTCAAACTAGAGTTGTATTTATGGAAAATTTGTTTTTATATCATTCGCATCCAACTCTCGGCCTTTTATTTTATTGGCTTTTTGGCTGATTTTTAAGTAACATTTTTGAGGGTTTTTCCATAACCATTATCTTTCGTTATTGCTTTCAGTCAAAGCTATCTTCCAACTTTACTGACATTCAGTAGATGTCTGATATAAAATGAGCATGTCCACAAAATGATGCTTCTGTTTGAAATTTGATATCCAAATGAAAAAAAATTCCAGCTAAATATATGATTCCAGATGAATAATAATTATAAAAGTCTGAATTTGTAAGCCGTAGAGGCTTTTCCTTTGAGGAACTCAAAGCATCTCAAATATATTCAGTCACTTCATAATATCCCATGAGGCATATTCCATAGGCATGTGTCAGGTTAAATAAAAAGTTTTTCATTATATTTTATAGCTGGAGAATATCAGGCATAAAGCAATTAAGTGACTTTTCTAAGGCCAGACTGAAGTACATGTCCTCGAATCCAGAGCTTTTTCCCTTAGGCTAATTTTAGTATTATTGAAACTTGGGCACTATAACACAACACTTGTAATACTGTATCTAAAGCCCAAATGATACTCATCCAACAAAGCAGCCCCTTTAAAAATAGCACAAGATCCACTTGCAGTTCTTTTATTTAATAGTAACTCTGGTATTGGTTAAGGACTTACTTTGTGCCAAGCAGTGTGGTAGATAAAGATATTAATACACACAATCCCTGTCCCACCTGGGGATCACAATCTATGCAGAAGATAATTGTGATATTGGTAAAGTGCTTACTATGTGCCACACACTGTACTAAGCGCTGGGTGGATACCAGCAAATAAGGTTGGACACATCCCTGCCCTGCAAAGGGCTCACAGTCTTAATTCCCATTTTACAGATGAGGTAACTGAAGCATTGAGAAATGAAGTGACTTGCCCGAAGCCATACAGCAGACAAGTGGTAGAGCTAGGTTTAGAACCCATGACCTTCTGACTCGCTCTCCTGTGCTCTATCCACTACACCATGCTGCTTACTTAGATTTTCAGTAGACATCATCTCCTTTAATTCAACACACTCAGCCCAGCTCAGAAAGCGTAGCACCAATATAGGCTTCAACTAAACAAAAAAGGTTGAAATCTTGGGTTCTATTTCTGACAGATTGTCTGTGTGACTTGACAAGTACATACAAATTCATGCCTCAGCTTTTCTGACTTTGGAATGACCTATGGAATGTGCTAATATAAAAATCAATGAACTCATCAGAAAAATGAGAAGACAACTTATTTCATGTCACATTGCTTATTTTTAATTTCTATGCCATGTGAGGAATAGCCCTACAATAATATTATCAGTTCCAGAAGATTCTCTTGGATGTTGCAGGAAACGAGATTGATCATTTTTATTTGTGTCTAAAACAAGAAGGTTGCAATTCTTTTTTTCTTTTTAGTTCTGTTTGCTGGGCTGGGATTTTAAAGACAAAAAAAAAAAAAGGAACCTGAATTTATGCCTGGATAACCCAGACCAATTTACAGTTATTGGAAAGCATGGACATTTTTGTATGGGCTGCAGATTGGAACTAGTTGAAAAGACATTCTAGTGCTGCAGTTTAAAAAATATTGGGAATTGTATGGAAGTGTAGAATTAAAATATGGAAATATAGAGTAATAAAAATGGTCAACCCCCAAAAATGTCAGATTTTTATAAATAGAAATTGACTATTTTCTAATTCATTTGGTGTTAGGTGGCAGTGAAAAGCAACATAACAATGCCATCAGATGAGAGAGCCTAAAAGAATAAAACAGAAGATTCCTACATCTCAAATGGCCACTTGCACAATTAGCCAGGGGACTCATGTGTAATAGGTATTGCAGGGCCCCACAGTCCCACAGGGGCCCCAAACTGCTTTAGCTATCTTTCTTGGGTTCTCCCATTTGTCAAACATTTGAGAAAAAATCTGTAATTTTCCCAACCTGGTTTGAATTCATTGCACATGTGCCTTTGCATTTGTGTTTCTGCTGCCCTGCCTTGGGGAGAAAATATCTGACACTAGTCCCCATATTCTTCAGCCATGGATCACCATTCTGCCTTTCTGATTGCCTAATCAAATTCCCTAGAGTATGTGTCAACCATTTCCCTACCACAGAGTAATTTTCAGTAAAGTGTAGGCATGGATGATAAATGTTTCCTTTTCATCTACAAACTTTCGTCTCTATCTGGAAGGTAAAGCAGCAGCCCAATATTTAGCACCTCAATGAATGCACCATTTTACGTTGAGGAAACTCTGAAATAGTACTGACACTTGTGTGGTCCAGTGCACTCTATTAGGCACTTGGGAAGTGGAAAATAAAGAAGTGACATATTCCCTGCTGACAAAGAGCTTGTATTTAAATGGGAGGCACAAATATAAAAATATTTGTAACTAGATAGTTACAAAACAAGTAAAGAGGGCATAAAGGAGGGTGTGACTAAGTTCACATGTGCTCTAATTTGGGTGATAGGATGCTATGGCTATGGCTCCAAGTGCTGGTAAATTGATTGGGCAAAGCTTGTTCCAGGAGGTATTTAAGGAGGGATTTTTTTAAAATGGTATTTAACTGCTTACTGTGTGCCAAGTACTGCACTAAGCACTGGGGTATGTACAAATTAATCAGGTGGGACACGGTCCCTGTTCCATATAAGACTCATAGTCTTAATCCCCATTTTACAGATGAGATAACAGAGGCATAGAGATGTTAGGTGACATGCCTAAGGTCACCCAGCAGACAACTGGTGGAGCTGGGATTACAACCCAGGATTTTACTATGGGGAGAACTGTGGTCTGTCTGATATAGGGAGAGGGAGAATTCAAATCCAGAGGGACAGGGTGAGCAAGAAGTCAAAACAAAGACGTTGAAGAACAAGGACCGGTTAGAAGGTAGGTTTAGGACAAACAAAGATTGTGAGTTGGGGAATTGCTGGAAAACAAATCCAGGTGGGATTAGGTGTTGGACAGCCTTGAACCGGATTGTGAGGAGTTTTTATGTGAAGCAGAGAGGCATGGGAGCCACTGTAGGGTTTTGAGGAGAGGAGAGATTTGGGCCAAATGATGCTTCAGAAAGATTATTTATGTAGTTGCATATAGTATTTATTGGAGTGGTGTGAGGTTGGAGCTTGGGAGATCAGATGGGAGGTTAATACAGTAGTCTAGCCATGACAAGACCAGAGTTTATTCCAGGGTGGCGGCAGATTGGGTGGGGAGGACAGGGAGGATCCAGGAAATTTTGTTCAGGAAAAAAAGGCAGGGTTTGGCAGTGGACTAGGTGTGAAAGTTGAACGATAGTGAAGACTCGAGGATGAAGCCAAGGTTCTGGGATGAGGCGGATAGTAGTTTTGTCTGCAATACGGGAAAGTTGAGAGGGGGGGTGGATAGGGATTGAGGGAAGATGAGCAGTTCAGTGTGCTTTGCTATAGGGCTCAATTTTTTAAATGGGAGTACCCAAAATGGCATCGACCATTTGTGGAGTTGTCTTTTAGTTCAGAGATGGCACTGTGTGACTGTGGGCAAGTCACTTAACTTCTCTGTGCCTCAATTCCCTCATCTGTAAAATGGGGATTAAGACTGTGAGCCCCACGTGGGACAACCTAATTCCCCTGTGTCTACCCCAGCGCTTAGAACAGTGCTCGGCACATAGTAAGCGCTTAACAAATACCAACATTATTATTATTATTACTGCTGACAGCAAGATTGTGTCTGTGTACTGTGAGGGTTACTTGGCCATGAAAATAATAGTGTGGATTTTTTTATGGTATTTAAGAGCTTACTATATGCCAGGCAATGTACTAAGCATGGGGATAGATACAAGGTAATCAGGTTGGACACAGTTCATGTCCCAAATGGAGCTCACAGTCTCATCCCCAATTTACAGATGAGGTAACTAAGGCCCGGAGCAGTTAAGTGACTTGTCTAAGGTCACATATCAGAGAAGTGGCAGAATCAGGATTAGAACCAAGATCCTCTGACTGTTGGGCCCATGCTTTTGTCCTTTACTAATTGGAGGAAGCAGACATCAACTGTTAAGGAAAAAGCTATATCCTCCCAAGAGCAGGAAATGCACTTGAGTTTCTGCATTAGTGGTGATATTTTTTGCTGAGGCACCCATAATCTTTCCCTTCTGGACCCCCTGTGCCCAGCTGCAAGTATTAAACCTCAGTTTGTAGACAGAACAACTGCAGCTTGAGATCATGGAAAGAAAAAATCTCCAAGACGTCATCAAGCTGCAAACGTTACTCTGCCTTCACCCATTTCGTAAGCCAGCATTGGGTATGATTTTTAGTGGCTTAGGAATGACCAGGAACCTTATTTCTTCTTTCTTACAAAAACTGAGGGAAAAGGAAAAATGAGATACAAAAATGAAAAATGAAACAGCAACAACAAATATGCTCCTTTGGTGTTGGTAGAGAAGCAGCGAGTCTCAGTGAAAAGAGCGTGGGCTTGGGAGTCAGAGATCATGGGTTCGAATCCTGGCTCTTCCACTTGTCAGCTGTGTGACTGTGGGCAAGTCACTTAACTTCTCTGTTCTTCAGTTACCTCATCTGTAAAATGGGGATTAAGACTGTGAGCCTCACATGGGACAACCTGATTACTCTGTAAATCTACCCCAGTGCTTAGAACAGTGCTCTGCACATAGTAAGCACTTAACAAATACCAACATTAGCAGTAGTAGTAGTAGTAATATTTGAGTGTTCATTGCACAGTGCAATGCAATTTAAAAAAGTATTTGGGAAAGCATAACTGCTACATAAGACATATTTCCCTTCTGCTAGGAGCCTAAACTATAATAGAGATGACAGATGTAAAAGTATTTACAAATATAGTAATCAGAATAAATTAATTGAACATATAAATGACTAAATATAAATACATAAGTCCTTAGGATGGGTACAGATAAATACATAAGTGCTAGAGTTGGCTAAGGTCTTTATGAAACTTGGAGTGCTGGGAGTTATTTGAAGGCCTGCTTGAGGTGGTGAGTTTTCAACAGGACTTTTAATATGGGGTGGGAGAGGTCGACAGGTTGTTGGATTTAGGGAGGGAGTTCAAATTCCAAGTGACATGGTGAGTCAGGTAAAGGTGAGTTTGAGAGGAGCAAAGAGAGGGAGTAGGAGAGTAAAAAATATAATGTAGGTATGTTTTGGAAGTAATGGAATTTATTAAGTGTGTATTATGTAAAGTACCCTGAGAAGCAATATTTCCTAGCTGTAGTGCAGGTGTCTGGGAATCAGAAGGCCCTGCATTCTACTCCCAGTTTGACCACTTGTCTGCTGTGTGCCCTTGGGCAGTCACTTAGCTTCTCTTTGCCTCAGTTGCCTTATCTGTAAAGTGGGGATTTAAATTTTGAGCCCAATGTGGGACATGGACTTTGTCCAACCTGATTAGCTTGTATCTACTCCAATGCTTAGAACAGTTCCTGTCACATAGTAAGCACTTAACAAATACCATAGAAAAACAAACACACACGATACTAAGCTGTGGGAAAGAATGCACAGGTGGGAATTAGACACATTGCTGGGTTCTCAGAGGGTTCACAATCTAAAAATTAAAGAAGGGAAGAAGGAATTGGCAAAAGACACATAAGAAATGAGGAAACACAACACTAAGACTTTGGGACTTAGTGTTTTGTTTCTTCTCAGAACATCTTAGAGCAGTGTTTGACACAAAGTACTTAAATACCATAATGGCAATAAAAATCAAAAAAACAATATTAGCGTAGTAGAGCACTGGCCTGGGAGTCAGAAAGACCTGCAATTTACTCCCAGCTCCACCGCTTGTTTGCTATGTGACACTGGGCAAGTCACTTATCTTCTCTGTGTCTGAGGTATCTCATCTGTAAAATGGGGGTAGAGCTTGTGAGCCCCATGTGGGACAGGGGCTGTGCCCAAATTAGCTTGTATCTACGCCAGCGGTTAGAAAAGTGCTTGACACATAGTAAGCACCTAACAAATACCATTATTATTAGTATTATTATTACTGTAGCTGGTGGAGCATAATTTCTGATACCACTGAAGCAGCTATAGTGGCTACCAGAGTTTTCCTGAGGATTTGTTGAGGCAGCACTGTGCTGTGGTTGCTTTTCTCTTTGGTGGAGGACAGGTCAGGATGGAGGCTTTTGGTGATGTAGGGGAGAGTTTGTGCAGATTCCCAGGGAAGTAGTGTGGTGGCCCAGTAAAGAACACCACCACAGACCCTGGGTATTGGGGTAGGAAGGCAGCAGCCACGGTGGCGTGTCTCAGCTGTCTTTTGGAGAGAGAGGCCTGGGAAATGTTCTGGAGCAGCAGCTATCTGGTAGAGAGAGAAAAAATCAGTATGCTTCTGTCTAAATTGAGAATAAATTATTTAAATCTGCAAGATCATAAAAAGTGTAAACCAGGCAAAGGCAAACAGAAAATATGACAAAGTAATTTCTACCTATGCTTGAAAGTGATAGATTTCCCTAGCTGCACTTTACATCTGCTTCTCATCACATATATAGTGACATTTTAAAATTATTGTACTTATTAAGCACTTCCTATGTGCTAACCAATGAGGTAGATAATCAGGTCAGACACAGTCCCTGTCCCACAAGGGACTCACAATCTAAGAGATATGGGGAGGAGGTAATTGGATCCTGTGAGTCGATTCAAACTAAATTTGTCCCAAAACCTGGCCGGAGAATCCACAGGTATGACAATAAGTCAGGAAAGGTTTTCTGTGATGGAAGGAGGAATGTTTCAATTACACTCCATGCAAGAAGGACAGAATCACAGTAAACCGTTGATTATTTGGCTCCATCTTTGGTTCAGATGAACGAGATAATCAATAAATTTAGAAAATTTCAATGGATGAGATGTACCTATGGGTGTTTAAAGATAAGTCATCTTCAGCTCAGGCTTTCCAGTGGATTTTCTCAGGTGGTGGAGTTGGAGGTTTATCAGCTCGGTCACACCATCATAGCAAGGATTCTGTCCTCTGACTCAGCTGCTTTTGTGACTCACCACACAGTAAGAAGCACAGTGGGTGTGCAGCCAACTGGGAGAGGAGATTTTTTACTATCAAGTTCACAGTGTTGGAGCAGAGCTTGGCACAACCAGCCAGCTCTGATGTGCATCTCTTCCAGTGAAAGTCAAAAACTCGTCTACCTGGAGCCATCACACCTGGTGTCTAGATGGGAGGAATCCTTGTTTGTGATTGACCATGCATCTACTGCCCATGTGTTGGGCCCCTTTGGCCCCCTTTCCTCCCTTCCCTTCTCCCTTATCATAGCAGTGGCTCTAGCCACTGGACTGGCCAGGAGGGTCACAAGAAACAGTCAATCATTTATTGAGCACTTACTGTGTACAGAGCACTGTAATAAGCACTGGGGAAAGTGCTACATATCAGAATTGGTATTCATTCAATGATATTTATTAGCACTTACTGTGTGTAAATTTTGGTATTTGTTAAGCACTTACTATGTGCAGAGCCCTGTTCTAAGCACTGGGGTAGATACAGAGTAATCAGGTTGTCCCTCGTGAGGCTCACAGTCTTCATCCCCATTTTACAGGTGAGGTAACTGAGGCCAAGAGAAGTTAAGTGACTTGCCCACAGTCACACAGCTGACAAGTGGCAGAGCCAGAATTAGAACCCATGGCCTCTAACTCCCAAGCCCGGGCTCTTTCCACAGAACCATGCTGCTTCTCTCAGTGTATAAAGCACTGTACTAAGAGCTTGGGAGAGTACAGTACAACAACAAACAAGCACATTCCATGCCCAAAACGAGCTCACACTTTAGAGGGGGAGACAGACATCAATATAAATAAATGAATAAATTACAGGTATATATACATATGTGCTGTGGGGTTGGGAGGGAGGATGAATGAAGAGAGCAAGTCAGAGAGACAGAAGGGAGTGGGAGAAGAGGATAGGAGGGTTTAGTCAGGGAAGGTTTCTTGGAGGAGATGTGACTTCAATAAGGCTTTGAAGTGGGGGAGAGCAGTTATCTGTCTGATTTGAGGAGGGAGGGCATTCCAGGCCAGAGGTAGATTGTGAGTGAGAGGTCAGTGGTGAGATAGATGTGATCGACATACAGTGAGAAGGTTAGCATTAAAGGAACAAAGTTTACAGGCTGGGTTATAGTAGGAAAGTGATGAGGTGAGGTAAGAGGGGACAAGGTGATTGAGTGTTTTAAAGCCAATGGTGAGGAGTTTTTGTTTGATGTGAGGAAGTTTTTCTTTGATTGTTGGTAGATACTCTCCCTGCCCACAACAAGCTTATAGTCTAGAGGACTAAAGCCTACAAGCCTACTGCATCCTTGGAAATCCCCTCATCCTATAAGATTAATTCACGGCTGTCTAGTGGCCTCCATTTCTAAATATGTCCAATGGAAATGACATCATGGTGGCTAAAATTCTACCTGCAGTTGTTTTTGGCAATTCCATAATTCATGGCTAAAGCAATTAGGAAGTTGTTTTGGAGCTGACCAACACTTGCCTCTGAAAGAGTCCTTGAGGTTATCAAATCTATTCCTCCAAGAGTGCCACCTGTAACTCATCCCAGACAGATGTACATACTGCCCTATCTTTCAGAGATTTCAGAGCTATGCAAGGACTCCTTCCTAATGTTTTATTCAGAAACCTCTGAAAGGCAATTTTTCTGGGTTTTCAGGGTTGCAGATGAAAGGAATCTATTCTTCATTAATAAATACAACCACAATTGCTAAGACCCTCTCACCTTGGAATGCTGCACTTTTCAGCTTCTTTATGGAAACAGCAATAACAGGCTATGTGGCAACAGGAAACAGGCTAGATTGTGGCAACAGGCTAGACTCACCACTTTCCCCATTGTCAGAGCCCTACTTAAATGTCATCTCCTCCAAGAGACCTTCCCTGATTAACCCATTTCTCCACCCTTTTTGCCCTCCCTCCCTACTGTGTCACCTATGTACTTGGGATCTGTATCCCTTAAGCACTTTGATATTCACTCCAGGCACACAGCAGTTATGAACACATCCCTATATTTACTTTCTTCCTCCCATATATAATTAATTTTTGCATCTCCCGCACTAGATTGTAAGCTCCTTGAAGGGAGGGATCACATCTACTTACTCTGTTAGTAATAATAATAATGGTATTTGTTAAGCACTTACTATGTGCCACGCACTGTTCTCAGCACTGGACTAGATACAAGGTAATCAGGTTGCCCCATGCAGGGTTCACAGTCTATTCTATTATCCCAGGTGCAAGACCCTAGTACAGTGGTCTGCACTCAGTAAGTGCTCCATTAATTGATTGATTGTAAAAGCACTTAGGGGAAATGGTCCAATTTGATCACTCTAATTTTATTTATTTTACATTTTAAACTACATTTTAAGAGGAATTTTGAAGAAAAAAAAACCCCAAACTACTTTTCAAATTTTTTTTTTAATCTTTGAACAGCCTCCTCTCTATCTAAACTTCTGTTGTAGAGCATGGGACTAAGCTTGGGGATCATGTAGTATCATTGTTGGGAGCATTTTGACAATGTGAATAACTGTAACAACCATAAATGCAAAGCAATTAAAATCAAAACTTTTTTTGAGTTGCCACATAGTGCCTAGCACTGGGGATTTAGACAAGATGAGTTTTGAAGAACTGTTTCTTCCCTGTATTGGATTATGACCCCCTTTGGGACCTGATTATCTTGTATCTGCCCCAGTGCTTAGCGCATAGTAACCATTTAGCAAATATCACTATTATTATTATCATTATTACAAGAGATTTGGAAAGGAGCTTTCCAAATTACCCAAATTTATGTGTAAAATCCTTCTAGTGTCTTCTACTTTCAGAAGTGGTAGAGCTGCCCTCCCCTCTCAAGGTCACACTTGGGGAGTTTCCAGTACTCAACCAGTCTCAACTATGGGAGGGAGAATCAACTAGAGGCATAACCATTCCATTCCTAGCTTGGGCAGTGGCTAGCGAGTAGAAGGCAATCTGCTGCAAGTCAAAACTCACCGGTGCTGGGTAACACAGCATGGGAGAGATTAGAGGGTGGAGATTCAATTTTACTGTGCGGAAGGAGCAGTGGTAAATCACTTCCATATTTTTACCAAGAAAACTGTGGATACACTAACAGAACGATTGCAAGTGGAGATGGGGCATTCTGGAAGAGATGTGTCCATGGTGTCGCTATAGGTCAGAGATTCATTCATTCATTCAATAGTATTTATTGAGCGCTTACTATGTGCAGAGCACTGTACTAAGCGCTTGGGATGAACAAGTCGGCAACAGATAGAGACAGTCCCTGCCGTTTGACGGGCTTACAGTCTAATCGGGGGAGATGGACAGACAAGAACAATGGCAATAAATAGAGTCAAGGGGAAGAACATCTCGTAAAAACAATGGCAACTAAATAGAATCAAGGCGATGTACAATTCATTAACAAAATAAATAGGGTAATGGAAATATATACAGTTGAGCGGACGAGTACAGTGCTGTGGGGATGGGAAGGGAGAGATGGAGGAGCAGAGGGAAAAGGGGAAAAAGAGGGTTTAGCTGCGGAGAGGTAAAGGGGGGGTGGCAGAGGGAGTAGAGGGAGAAGAGGAGCTCAGTCTGGGAAGGCCTCTTGGAGGAGGTGAGTTTTAAGTAGGGTTTTGAAGAGGAGAAGAGAATCAGTTTGGCGGAGGTGAGGAGGGAGGGATGATTCGACAGCATAAGATGAGAGCTGTTCTTTGTTTTAAAAGACAGTGAGATTCCATCCTTGCAAGCAAATGTAGGTGAAGAGACCTCTCTGTTCCCAACCATCAACTTCCCATTTACTTATTCCTATTAATGTCTCTTTCCCTCTAGACTGTGAGCTCACTGTGGCCAGGGAATGTGTCTACCAACTCTGTTGTATTGTACTATCCCAAGCACTTATACAGAGCTCTGCACACAGTAAGCCCTAAATAAATGTGATTAATTGACTCATCTTCTCTCTTACTACTACTTTCTCATATTTTTTCAGACACCTCCCTTTAATTCATTCATATCTTGAACTGGTAGGCCAGACCTTTATGCTAAGTACTCTACTTTTAGCCAGTACAGCAAGGGGAAAATCCCCAGTGACTCTTTGGGGAGAATGGTTTAGCAGTACATAGCCTTAGGTCTTTAACAAAACCCAGGAGAGCTATCAAGAATTCCCTGTCAGAAGTTGTGGGAAATGATCTCTATGATATTTCCCATATTAAAAGTTACCTTTTTAGAAATGAAAAGCCAATAATCCTGCCTTCTGAAAAAGCATTCCACATTTAGAAGTAGTTTGCTCCTATGTACGCATTAATCAAGTTGGTTTCTCTTTGCCTTCTGCTTAAAAGGAAGAAGGGGAAAAAAAGCATTTCTAGGTACCTGGAATAAAAGCAGGTGGATCTTTATTTATCCTGCCCCTGATGGGTATCAGGAGGGGATGTGCAAAAGAGATCCTAATCCCATTTTTCTTAAATCAGCTAACTGCTGAGAAGCCTGCTTAGTATGGTAAGGGAAGAAGGCAAAGTGATGTCTCCCAGTTCAGGGGACCTCATTTGGAAATTCCAACCCTGCAAATACAAGAATTCAACATACAAAAAAGCGAGTGGGAGCACCATATGATTTCCAAGAGTGTGATGTAATCCACATGGTTGGGCCCCCCACTTCTGCCACTCCAGAATATTTCTTTTCAAGTGCCAGAATTTTCCCCTTTGACAGCCTCCAGCTGCCTTAGTTTCTATTTAATAGCGGCTTTAGTTGAAAAGGATACAACCTCTGTTCAAATGGAGTTAATAAAGTGGTAAAACATCTTGGTAACATACAGCACCAAGGCTGGTAAATGAAAGTTTGTTGTAGCGCGATCCATATCACATATTAAATGCAGAGTCCTCAGAACAAGTACCCTGAGCTTTTTAGTGGTATGGCAACAGAACACAGCACAGGCAAGTAGTTACCAGATTTCTTATAGACATTTGCTGAAATAGATAGGTTCTGTATTTAGTAATGAATTAAAAGCATGTTTATTACAAAATCCGATGTTTATCATCCTCTAATGATGGGAAATGGAACATCAACTGTAATATAGATAAGTATTTTTATTGGAGTAATTATCCCTTCAAATAGCAGTATGAGCATATGTTGGTGTGCCTATGAGTTCATTGCATCTGTTTGTAGGATGGAGAAAAGTTTCTTTATTGTTTCTAGTTGGAGCTCACTTCATCTTGTAACCCAAATTAGGGAATTCTAGAATTTACATTTTTATTTTAACACCCATGCACCTACTTGGACATAACAAAATATGCCTTGATCACTGTAACTAATGAGAACTCCATGAGTTATAAAATGCTATTTTGAAATATTCCTAATCTGTGATTCGTAGATCACTTTTACAATTGTATTAAAACATTTTGTTGCAAAAATAATTAAACTTTAATGGGATTTCTTTTTTCATCTTATGCCATGCATTTAAAAAGTTTATACCAATATTAACGTATGTTGATGTTCCTGATAAGCATGCTTCAGTGGATTCAAAGAAATAATACAAAAAACAATGTGAGGAGGGGAAAAGAAACAGATTTAGAGTAATCTGTGTCCATAAGGAGCCAATTCAAGCACTGGTTATGAAGCAAATGCTTCTTGTGGCATTTACTATTTGGTAATCAACCAGTGGTATTTATGAAGCACTTATTATGTGCAGATCACTGTAGTAAGCGTTTGGGAGATCACAATGCAACAGAGTTGGTAGATGTTCCATGCCCCACAAGGAGCTTAACTAATATCCAATTTGAAGGCAGGAAATCAGAGTGAATCAGAGTGGATATATGGGTTTGACAGAGCTGATTATCAGTGTTCTGTGAGTGAAGCAACAACTGCTCAGAGCTCAATATCAAAGAGGACGATGGTCGGTGTAGTGGTTCAGGCATAGCATTCAATGGGGCAGGCGTAACGTCAATCAGTCAATCATACTGAGTGCTTAATGTGTGCAGAGCACTGTAATAAGCACTTGGGGGAGTAGAATATAGCAGAATTGGTAGAGGGAGAGATATTAACCACTAACTCTTGCTGCATAACAGTTTTCTGAATTAAGGTTTTGGTGGTTAACTTCAAACAGTTCTTTGGGCTCCTAGAGCATTTTCACTTCAAGAACTCAGAGCACTTTTGGAATCACAGTGAAACACAATGAATGAGAAGCAACATGGCCTAGGAGAAAAAGCATGACCAGGGTTCTAATTCTGGCTTTCCCAATTGGTTGCTGTGTAACCTTGAGCAAGTCACTTAACTTTTCTGTGCCTCAGTTTTCTCAACTGTAAAATGGAGATTAAATCCTTTTCTCCATCCTTTTTAGAGTGGTGAGCCGCATATGGGGCAGGGACTGTCTTCAACCTAATTAACTTGTACCTACCACAGCGCTTAGAAGGGTGTTTGACACATAGTAAGTGTTCAACAAATACCCTAAAAAAATCCTCAAAGGTATTAATTGTACTGATTTTATTTTAGAAAATATTTTTCCCAAGAGAACCAGGAAAAAAAGCTATGGTCATGGTCTTTTTTCCCCCCATTTGAATGTGTCAGTGATGATGCAAATTGTGCATCACCCAAACTCCTTAAAATTAGAGTTGAAAACAATTAGAGGCCACCGTGTCTTCATCTGTCTGAAGAGTTGACCACTCTGTTTACCATGGAAAGGCATAGCTAATTCTTTTCCATTCAGAGCTTCATAGGTTTCATTCTGTAGGTCTATGCACACAAGCCATTACTGAGCCGTGTATGGGAGAGAGAATCAGATTTCTGTTCCTAACGAATATCTTGTGTGTTTACCAAAACTTTGGAATAACACGAAATAGAGAGTACAGATCATTTCATCCATTCTGTGCTGCTGAAGACCCCACTGAGTTGCGAACATCCTGCAGAACTGTACTGGGATTTCCACCATATGGCCATGTCTCTGAACGATCATTATTGTGGGTTTAGTATTTCCATGGAACTTACGTGGTCATGTAGCAGGCCTAGAGCAGTTTGTATTGGATGAATGCTTCACGTTTGTTTTCATTCGTCATTCCTCACCACAACCCTCTGAGGCAGATTGCTGTTGCCATCCCATTTTCTGTGAAGGAAATTGAAGCATAGCCAGAGTAAAGGGTTTGTCCAAGCACCCACAGGGATGTTGTGAAGACAAATGAGATAATGATGTGAAAGCATTTTGGAAAACAAAATCACTATATACATTCGAGGGATTAGTGAATTTTGTTGTTTTTGCAGAAAAGCAAATGGAGAATTGGTATTAGAATTTACATCTTTGGATTCCTACTTTGTCCCTTTATTATGAAAAAATACTTTTTCAGATGACCTAGAATTTGTATGAAAAGGAAAATACAGTAAATCTCCTAGGTATAATGACACCATGTTTAGCACAACTTGCTTTGTCTTTCTTCCTAGTGGCATGATTTATTTTCACTACTTACCAGCTTCCACTACCACATAAATATGCTCCGGTGTATGTCAGTTCGTTCTCACGCACACATGCACACACACACACTTATATTACATTGTTGAAGAACTATAAGGTTAAAGTGTGTTGAATCAAACTATTTAATGAGGTGCAATAAATCTTTACAAGACCAGCTGGCACTGAAGTTAAGGCTCTCATCTTTTTGCCATTACATTAAAATGTGAACAATAATGGAAAAAAAACTTAAGTTTTTTTTCCTACACAAATATATAGCATTCCATTCAAAGCATCAACTTCTGTGGGCCACAGATCAGGGCAGGCAAACTGAAAGGTGAAAGATCTAAGTAAGGATATCTCTTCCTCCTTTGTTTTCTTCCTATTTTTTTCTTACAATTTTTGTTTATCCCTACAAAATAAGGACATCTCTTTCTCCTTTTGGCTTCATCCTTCTATTATTTTTTTTTAAACCCCATAACTCCTAAATTTTTTGCATTTTGAAATGCTAGAATTGCAGTTCCCTTGTGCAACTGTACAGATGTTTAAAATTACTTGTGATTCCACTGTGCTTTGAACACATGCACGTCTCCAGACAGGAACAGTTAAAAGTTGAGGTATAAACATTTCAAGTTACATAAGATTGCCCCAAACAGGTTTACCCAGGGAGTCTCAATACTTTAAACTGTAACTTGAAAAATTCAATTGGCCTACCAATCCATTCTCTGATGTCCCAAAAATTGAATTTTGGCTTCTATAACTATCACTATATATGCGTAGGTTTTATTCTGCCACAAAAGCTGTGTTCATGACTCTGACTTTTGGATATGATCTATAGACACCTGGAGATTTCAGTTCCCCTTCATAATTCTTCATGCAGGTTGTTGGAAGTCATTTTTAATAGATCCTTTCCCAAATGGTAAGTATGCCATAACACACTGGCACATCATCAGACACTGCAAGAGGAGCTTCTCTGATGGTACTTCCGATCCAGTGGGCCTTGGAATGCCACTGAACCTAGGAATCATTCAATCACTAGAATTCATTGAGGACCTACCAAGGGCAGAGCACTGTGCTTGAGAGAGTACAATAGCATTAATAATGATAATAACAAGCACTATAATTATTATTATACTTGTTAAGCATTTGTCCTGTGCTTGGGTAGATACAAGTTAATCAGGTTGTACACAGTCCCTGACCCAGATCGAGCTCACAGACTGAGTAATCCCATTTTACAGAAGAAAAAAATTGAGGTGCAGAGAAGCTAAGTGCTTTACTCAAAGTCACACAGCAGACAAGTAGCAGAACTATAATTAGAACCAGGTCTTCTGACTCCTAGACCTCTGTTCTTTCCACTAGACCATCCTGTTTCCTGAAGCATCCAGAAGCAGTGTTGCCCAGTGGATAGAGCACAAGCCTGGGAGTCAGAAGGAGCTGACTTCTAATTCCAGCTCTGCCTCTTGTCTGTTGTGTAACCTCGGGCTGGTCACTTAACTTTTCTGTACCTCAGTTACTTCATCTGTAAAGTGGAGATGAAGACAATAAGTCCCATGTGCAACATGGAATGTGTTAGCTTGTATCTACCCCAGCACTTAGTACCAATGCCTGGCACATTGTAAGTGCTTAACAAATACCTGAAAGCAAAAAAAAATCTGCCCTAGGATTTCTTTGGCCTCTTTTTGCTATTACTTATTCCTTGACCTTCAAAAATGTGTAAGGTGATGTAGCACCAGATTAAATTACTAATATCCTTTATATTAAGTGTACCAAAGGGAAATTAGGAAGACATCTAATTACTGACTACTCTATTAAGACAGGCACTTTAAATCATTTAAATCATGGGTTTTATTTGTTAAAACAAACCAGTTCCCCAGATGATTTTAGTTATGACTCTCAGATCTTCCCAAATCCAAGTGGTTTCAGGCCTGACATAGGGCGGCCTTTTGACCAGGAGAACATCTTGTGTTCTGGATAAGACACTGCATGTCTTTATGTTCCAAAGTTTTGTTTTCAGAACCCAGATTTCTTCCACTTCAACTCCTATTGCCTAGTCCCACCATTTGGAAGCAGTGCCCAAGATCTCAGGGGTGAGGGGGGAGAATGCAAGGGTGGAAAGTGTTCAATGGTTCCTCTCCACCTCGAATGCAGATGCACCCTAATTTTTTTTCCTTCCCACCAGGAACCTTTCCCGTATCCTTACAATGGCCATACCTATATAGAGAATTTTGGGGTTGGCAAAGAGGTGTCCAGAATTCTTCAGTTCCTGACAGTGGCCTCCTTACTCAGATCCCTCAAAGTTTAATGGAAAGAAGTCACCAATTATGACTGTGGACCCATTCAAGGAAGCTTTGCTTCTAAATTGTGCAGGGTTTGAATTGTTAGCCCAAAACTTAGTACCAATGCCTGGCACCTTGTAAGCACTTAACAAATACCAGAAAGCAAAAAAAAATCTGCCCTAGGATATCTTTGGCCTCTTTTTGCTATTATTCCTTGACCTTCAAAAATGTGTAAGGTGATGTAGCACCAGATTAAATTACTAATATCCTTTGTATTAAATGTACCAAAGGGAAATTGGGAAGACATTTAATTACTGACTATATTAAGACAGGCACTTTAAATCATTTAAATCATGGATTTTATTTGTTGAAACAAACCAGAAAGTTTAATGGAAAGAAGTCACCAATTATGACTGTGGACCCCTTCAAGGAAGCTTTGCTTCTAAATTGTGCAGGGTTTGAATTGTTAGCCCAAAACTCCAAATATAGTGACAGTTCCCTGTTCTTTTGGATTTCAGCATTTGATGTGTGCAGGCCTGTGGTGCCTTGTGGAAGGAGACACATCCTGCAAAACCAAGCTGGATCCTCCTCTAGATGGCACTGAATGTGGCGCCGACAAGGTAATTGATAACCTCAGACGCTCTTTCCACCTTTTTCCCTTTCTTTCCTGTTTCCATTTCTTTCTAAGACCACTCACTGGAATTGGCAGTGTCCAAATCGCCTCATCCGTTTCCCTAACTGCATCCTCAGCTCGCAACACACACACGCACACACACATGCTTAACTCAAAAAACATGTCTTATGAACTATTGGACTTTTGAAGAAATGGATCCAACAGGACTTATCTCTGTTTCATTTGTTCATCATCAACGTTTTTAAAGCTCAGACCACATCATGAACCATTTTGATAAGTCTATTGCCTTGGCACTTATGCCCATTTTCCTAAATGCAAGTAAACCTGAAGCAGGTTAGAGCTCATATCAAAGCATCTGGACCTAGTAATGGCAAATAGCCACCATCCACTATTCACAATGAAAATTAGAAATGTCCTCAAGAATACATTTGCAAATATACACCCTTGGTGGGTTCTCTCATGTAGAGAAGCTCTTCTTCAGTGCAGTAGATCCTTTTAGTGTCAAACATGTTGGATATAGTTATTTTCTAGTATTCAAACATCATGGTCAGCTAATCAGAGCTGTTTACATTCACTCTAGAAGCAAATTATTCTCATTTAGACCATGTTCTCCTGTAACATGTGGGATATTTTCTTGACAAACCTCACACATAGAAATATTCACCTTATAGTCATGTGCCATGGGCAATGACATGTACATGCACACAGCTGTTACTTCTAACACTGTACCCTGTTCTATCCAGATGTATATCAGAAGAATATTCCCTAATTGCATTATGGATGTATTTAGTTTTCTACATTAGACTACCCCAAAACATGATAAAGATAAGAAAATGTTCATTTTCGGAGAAGCAGAACAGAAAGGGTCTTCATCTCCCTCTATCCTCCCTAATATGTGAGTGATAGAAGGCAGGGATCCAGCATCAGAATGACCAATGCCCATATCCATAGTTCCCCCTGACCCCCCAACCCCCCCAAACAAAATATATTTGTTCAGCATTCAATCCTTGTGAGGGCAACTTGCCTGATGACTGTCATGCAAACTATCTGTACTCTGTTTCAGTGGTGCCGTGCTGGGGAGTGTGTCAGTAAAACTCCCATCCCGGAGCACGTGGATGGAGACTGGAGCCTGTGGAGCCCATGGAGTATGTGTAGCAGGACTTGTGGGACAGGAGCCCGGTTTAGGCAGAGAAAATGCGACAATCCCCCGTAAGTCTTCTCTTTGCTCATGGCATTTTTTTTTCCTAAATTGATCCTATTTTTAAATTGGAGCCTGAATGAACAAAGAGTAAAAGTGTTGGGGGAAATGAAGCAGAATCTTGGTTGGCAGTAGTAGGGCTATATCAAGAGGATTCCCAGCATGTTTTCATAGTGCTTTGGACATGCATCTATAACAGCCTTGCAGTTAACTCTGTGTGTGGGGAGCCAGTAAAAATGTGGGATGGCCCCATACTAAAGAATGATGGTATTTCTTTTTCTATCTGAGCCCTACAGGCTTTGGAATATTAAACACAAATTACAGCTTGGCTCCTTTCCTGGTCTTATCTGCAAGATTGAATCCCAGAGTCTGAGAAAGAAAAATCTTTGTAGGCAATGAAACCAAGCTGGCTGCAGGACAGAGAAGCGGCTGTCCACCACGGAAGTTAGAAATGCCAAGGCAAATATAGGAACCTCGTCCTCGATGACTCCAATATATGTGTGAATGGACAGTTTTGCACCTATGGATTTGTATACCTGTGATTAGCTATTTGGAGGTTCAGTTTGTCATTCATTCTTGGATTTTAGAAACCTTCACTATGTGGTCATTAATATTATGGTCATTAAAATTATAAATGATTATATACTGATTATATGACTTTACTCTGCGTATGAGCATTGCAACTGTATGAATTGTAATGGATGAAGGGAGGCCCTTGCAGACATATGTCCAGGTTTGGTTTATAGAATTAGAAAGGTAAATTTATAATAATAATAATGGTATTTGTTAAGCACTTACTATGTGTCAAGCACTATGCAGGGTTGAAAGTAGTAATAGCTTATTTGTTGACTGATGTTTGTTGATTAAGCGTATGAATGAAGTCTTACTGTCCCTCTTTCCAGAGATCCTGAAATCTCCTGAAATTTCCAGAGATCCTTCTTCATTCTTTACTTGAAGCAGACTTTTGCATAAAAAGTATATCTGGTTGTCATTTAAATCACTTTAGCATCCCTAAATCTATAAAGCTGAGCGGGGAGCTTGATTCTAGGGCAGGAGTTACAAAGGTGGCTGAAGTGTTCAGAATGCTAAGAAAGTGATCAGGGAAAGCTAGACGGAGATGGGATTTTAGGAAGGATTTGAATGTAGGGAGAGCTGTGTGTGGTTTGCCGGATGTGAGGAGTTCCAAGCCGGGGAAACAGAGTGAGCAAGGTGTTGGAAATGGGTGAATCAAGAGCGAGGTACAGCTAGAGGGTTGGCTTGGGTGGGACAAAACACAGCAAGTTGGGGAACAGCAGGAAAGAGAGCAACTAATTAAGATGAGACCAGGTGATGGAGACCCTTGAAGCTAGTTGTAAGGAGGTTTTCTTTAATGTGAAGAGACAAAGGAAGCCACCATAAGGTTTTAAGGAGAGGAGAGATCTGGGCTGAGCGTTGCTTCAGGAAGAAACAGGGTACGTTATAGACTCGAGGGGATAGAAGCTGAAAACTGAGAAATGAGCAAGGGGGCTAATGAAATATTCTAGTCAGGATGGTAGCAGTTTAGGTGGAATGGAAGGACTGGGTCTGGGAAATGTTGTGTAGGAAAACTGCACTGAGTTTTTCAATGGATTGGGTTTGAGAGTTAAATGATAGCTAAGAGTCGAGGACTTCTGGCACAGAAAACGTGGTGATATTAACCTAGATGGGAGTGTCAGTGCTAGGGCTGAGTTTCAGGGAAATTGAGAAGTTTGTTTATTGTCAGGTTGAGTGTGAGGTGCCTGGGACTGAGTTTAAGAGGAAAATTGAGAAACTTATTGTCTTGTTGAGTGTAAGGTGCTGGCAGGACATCCAAGGGGGGATGTTCTAGAGACATGAGCTGTGGAATTGCAGTTCAGAAAAGGGGTCATAAAAGCACATCTCCTCCAAGAGGCCTTCCCTGACAAAGACTTCATTTCCTCTTTTCTCACTCTCTTCTGCATCAGCCTTGTACTTAAATTTTCACCCTTTATTCACCCCTCCCTCAGCTTCATAGTACTTATCTGTAATTTATTTATATTAATAATGTCTGCATCCCCCCTCCTCCAGACTGTAAACTCACTCTGAGCAGAGAAGCTGGCAACAAACTCTGTTATATTGTACTTTCCCAATTATTTAGTACAGTACACTGCACACAGTAAGCACTCAATAAATATGGTGGATTGATTGAGTTCAGGGCTGGAGAGGTAGATTTGGAAGTCACCTGCAGAGAGGTTAAAGACCCTCCAAGAGAGTGGTGTGTAAAGCAAGAAGAGGACCTAGAGGACCTAGAACAGAGCTGTGGAGGATGCCCGCAATAAGAGAGATGAGCAGAGGCAGAGGAGTCAGTGAGGGAAATTGAGGAGGATCAGTCAGAGGGGGGAGGAGAACCAGGATAGTACTGTTAGCCAAAACAAGGCCAGGAAATATTTTGAGAAGAAAAAATAGTCCAGGAGGAAGATGGAGCTTCTAAGTTTCTTGAAGGCAGGGTTCATGTATATTAAACACATATCAGAAGCAGCATAGCCTCGTGGATAGAGCATGGGCCTGGGAGTCACCACTTATCTGCCCTGTGACCTTGGGCAAGCCACTTATCTTCTCTGGGCCTCACTTCCCTCATCTGTAAAATGGAGATTAAGATTGTGAGTTCTATGTGGGACAGGGACTGTGTCCAACCTGACTATCTTGTATCTACCTTAATGTTTAGAACAGTGCCTGGCACATAGTAAGCAAAATACCACAATAATGATCATTATTATTGTTATTATTATTTATTAACTCTATAGTACTCTTCCAGGCACTTAGTATAGTGCTCTGCACAAAGTGCTCAGTAAAAGTTATTGATTGTCAAAGTCAGTGCATGAGAGGATCAGGATTCAGTATAGTCCTCTGGACTTTGCTATAAGAAGGTGATTGGCGACCTTGGAGAGTGTAGTCTCATAGAGTGAAGGGATAGAAAGCAAGATGGCAGAGAGACAGATGTAAAAGTGACTTTTCCCACCTCCTACTCCTTCCTTTTTTGCTTTATCCCCTTCTCCTGTCACAAGCCTTCAAATTTACATACAGAGAACAAGCCATCCAGGATCTGGTGACCACATTTTCCTGCTGGTCAGCTGCATAGATGAATCTTGTTTTCCTTCATATTTCTGGGTCTTCTCTAGGATGTTGGAGGCTTCAGGTGTTCAGTAGTTGCTTGCTCCCAGTTTTGGAGTCAGCTAAGTGAGTCTGGGATGGCAGGGCCAGGGTTTAGGATTTTGGAAACAAAACAAGCAAGGTTGACCTCATTTTTTTTTTTTGTCAACATTGAAGCCACAGCCCTCATGACTCCCACAGAGTTGACACCTGTGCTAATGCTCACTGGTCATGAACGCTGGTCACACCTCATATATTACTGGCTTTCAGGAAATGGTATACTGTAAAAATCATGGCCTATCTAAATGACCTGCAGGTCCATTGCAGCAGGAGATTGGGGAAGATTCATTGAAATTTAATGCTCTTTCAGGATTAAGACACCCAGGAATCTGAGTGCAATTTAGAGGATGGAACTTGGCAAGAAACAACCTGTAGCCAATCTTCTCCTTAAATGAAATGGGGTTTGGGATCATTGGATAGTTATTAAAGTCCCATAAGTGCATAAATGGAAAATTGGGGGAAAGCCCCAGGAGCACATTTGCTTGGTGCAAAACGTATGTGTGTGTGTGTGTGTGTGTGTGAGTTCTGTACATACCAAGAAGAGAACTGGCCATGACTGTAACCTTGACTCTGCTTGAAATAATTCTCTAACCTATTTGAACAGCAAAAGCTGACAGTGAGTCTGAAGCACCCTGAATTATTTAGCAGCAGCAGCCTCCAGTGCTTCCAGAAGACATGCAGAATGGTGACAGCGATTTTTATTAAGTCTAGGCTGGAGTTTACAGCTTTGCTTTTCCAGAAGGAGTTGATTTGGTGATGCCTATAAAGTACAGCTGATTTGGGACCACGCAGCCAGATGGTTGACCAAAACAAAGTCCATTCATTGTCTCACTTCTTAAATCACAATGTTTGCTGCCTCCGAGATTTCACAATGATTTTAAAATTCTTTTGCTTATGTACATTCCGGGCTTAGCGCACGCACGTGACGTCCTTTCACTTCATATTCCTGGCTGCTTTCCCTCTTCTTCTGCAGCTGGTTTATTCACTGTCCAAAAATATTGGCAAGAGAGTTCTCTTTTTTCCTTTTTTTTTGGGTCTTGGTCTTTTCAGCTATTGGAATTTTTATTTCTTGCCAGCTGACATTGAGGCCTTGGGGACTATCAGTATTTTTAAACCAGTTGCTTTACTTGCTTGATTTGGCCTTTCCTTCTATAATTTGTGTGACTGTCTGTATGAATTACCTTTGACTGATTGCAAAGTAGAAAGTTGTGCTAGTCCTCGGCTGGAAGGCAGTTCCCTTTGTTTCTGAAAAAGAGAAAAGAGGACAAAAGCCGAGAATGCCTTTGTCTGGAAGGAATTGGAAGATTAATGGAACTCAATATGTGGAAATGGATTAATGTTCCTACACAGTGTCACCATGGAAGATACATAGGGGGGAGAAACAGTAGGAATCTTAAAATAATCTGTGCAGCAACAGGATGGATTGAATTTATGTGCCTGTAATTGCTTTAGCTTCTACTGTGAAACCCCCATATGTGCACCATAAATGTGCCAAGGAAGTTGGCATTCTCAAGCATAATTTTAAAAGTCCAAGCCCAATACATTTAAAAATAGGTTACACATGTTACTTGAATACCTTTCAGATGAGACCTGCAAACCAAGAATAGATATTTCAAAGCCTATGGCCCCGGCCTTGCTTTGGAGGGGTCATACATCATAACTAAGGGTGTATCTTGCAAAAGCCTTGGTCCCTAGGAATCCTGCTGCCCCACTGGCTTATTAGAAGTTTCACCGGGTTGGAATTATTATTATACTATTATTTAGCTCTTTGTAATCTAGCTAAGCTTCTCCTCTTCCGTATTGCATGTCACCCCCACCTTCCAACCACCACCACCATTTTTCCCCTTCCCCAAAACCTCTGCATGTTTTCTGAGCTCTTAGAAAGGAACAGAGCTTTCAAAACATGGCTGTGATGCTATTGGTCTCTCCCGTTTCCTGTTACCCTCTTGGACCCCTCCATAGTCATTTCTGACAGCTACCTAAACTGTTCTTAATTTGTATTTAGGCAATGGTGGAGACAAACAGGTCCATATATATGTTTTAAAGTCATTGGAACAGTTGAGTACTCTTCCAAGGGTTCCCTGAAGCATGTCCTTAAGTAACCTTATCTTGGGTTAAATCATCCAGACTTCTCAGCTTCCTATCAGTCAATCAGGGGGATCTGTTGATCAATTTTTTTGTGGACAGAGAACTATACTAAGCACTTGAGAGTGTTCAGTACAAGAGACTTGGTAAACATGTTCTCTGCCCACAAGGAGCTCAGAGTCTAGATGGGGAGATACACATTAATATAAATAAGTTATGGATATGTGCATAAGTGCTGAGGGGCCCAGAATGGGGGACAGGACTAAGTTTCCAGGTGGCACAGAGGAGAGGGAAATGGAAAAAAGAGGGCTAATCAGGGAAGACCTCTTGTAAGAGATGTGACCTTAATAACGTTTTGAAGGTGAGGAGAGTGGTGGCTGGCGTATATGGAGCGGGGAGGAGTTCCAGGCCAGCAGGAAGATGTGGGAAAGTGGTCAGCAGCGAGATAGACAAGATCAGGCACCATGAGCAAGCTGGCGCTAGAGGTGTAAAGTATGGGGCTGGGTTGTAGTACAAGATCGGTGAGGTGAGGGAAGAGGGGCAAGCTGGTTAGATTAGTCCCCGATTAGACTGTAAGCCCGTCAAACGGCAGAGACTGTCTCTATCTGTTGCCGACTTGTTCATCCCAAGCGCTTAGTACAGTGCTCTGCACATAGTAAGCGCTCAATAAATGCTACTGAATGAATGGTTGAGTGCTTTAAAGCCAATGGTAAGGATTTTCTGTTGGATGCAGAGGTGGATGGGCAATGACTTGAAACTTTTGGGGAGTGGAGAGATATGGACTGAACTTTTTTCTTAAAAAAAATGATCCTGGCAGCAGAATGTCATATGAACTGGAATGGGGAGAGCCAGGAGGTTGGGAGATCAGTACTCAGTGAATATCATTCATTTAAAAAGTCACCTTTCCTTTCAGAGTGACACTTCATAAGGAGCTCAGAGCACTTAGGACAGTAGAGTTAAACTGTTCTATTTCCAAATCGTCACCTGACACCACTCTAACACAATAAAAGTTACAAACCTTGGAAAGAGCCTGTCTTATAAATCATTCCCCAAAAGTAGAGGTTGTTAATGATGTCCATTCTTTATCTCCAAGGTTAAATCCCTTGTTGTCTATGATTTAATGATATCTCTTTTCAGTCACAGAAAAACCTCTCTGCAGAGACACCTTTATTTTCACTGCTCTCTCCTCTACTAAAATGAGCATTCTCTCCTCCCACTGTAACAGCATTTCCATGGCCCACATTAATTGGTCTCTGATTCAAGGCCCTCAGATTTATTCTCACCTTCACCTTCTTTTTCTTACTCTCTTAATCTATCTCATTTCTTCAAATACCTCCTGAACCTTCTTAGCCTCCGCTAGTGAACTGGTTTTTAGGAGATACCAGATCGACATATCCTCATTATCCCTCTTAAAGTGTGAAATGAAGTGTAGTTTGTCATGTCAGGATTCAAAAAAACAAAGAGAACAATATAGCTACATTTTTAATTCTTGGAGTGCAGTCAACTCTTGCTAATTCATCAACTAACTATTCCAATCTCCTTGCTTCTCATTCTGTTGTTTACTGCCCATATTTGCCATTTCACTGCTCATCAATTTCAAATTGGAACTAAAATCACTTCATGTCCCATCTGCCAACAACCCTACTAGTATATTTAATGGGTCGTGGAGTTGAAGTTAGTAACTCTGTGAGTTTTGAGGATTTATGCAATTTTAGCAGTCGGTTCAATAGTGTTATGGCAGTGCTCACAGCAATATAACGTAGCTGGAAAGGACGTGTGAGGTGAGTGGATGATAGGAGATCACTCGAGCAGCAGCTTCATGGTGAAATGAGTCAGCTGACAGCAGGAAGGGCAGAAAAACCTGCACACAGTAAGCACTCAATAAATTCTATTGAATGAATGAAAAACTAGTTTAAAGCATAATGTCAAGCAGTGTGACATAAGAGTAGACTGTTAGGGGACCATGTAGGAGACATACCAGCCTGTTGGGCAGTTCTCCACAAACAAAGGATTTGAAAAGATTGGAATATCAAAACACTGATGCAAAAATTGACACAGATCATGTATGAGGCAAACATAGATGAAGTAGAGAAACAGCATTGCCTAAAGTATAGAACATGGATGGGGGAGTCAGAGGACCTGGGTTTTAATCCTAGCTCTGACAGTCATTTGCTGTGTGACCTTGGGCAAGGTCATTTAACTTCTCAGTGCAGTAGTTCCTCAACTGTAAAATGGGAGTTAACTACCTGTTCTCCCTCCTATGTAAACCGGGAGCCTCAGGAAATACAGGGACTGTCCCCAACCTTATCTCGTACCTACCCCCAACACTTAGAACAGTGTATGGTACATAGTAAGTGCTTAACAAATACCATAAAAGAGAGAGAGATATGGGCTGAGTGACAGTCCAGTAAGATGATCCATGCAGCAACATATGGTATAGGTGGGAACAGGGAGAGGCTGAAGGCTAGACAACCAGTGAGGAATCCCCCAAGTGCTTAGTACAGCACTCTACACATAGTAAGTGCGTAATAAATAGCACTGATTGAGGAGGCTGATGGGATAGTCTAGAAGGAAGAAGATCAGAACTGGCACTAAGCTGTGAGCAGTTTAGGTGGAGAGGAAGGGATGGATCAATATGACGATGTGCTGCAAGAACTGGCAAGATTTGTCCGTAGACTGAATGACACCAAGTTTCTGGGCCTCTAGGAGAGAGATGATGGTGGAGTTACCTAAGAAGGAAAGGTAAGAGGGAGAACTAGACTTAGTGGGGATGATGACAAGTTCTGTTTTAAATATATCAAGTTTGAGGTGCTGGTAGGAGTACAAAGTGGAGATGTCTTTGCAAGTTGAGAAGATACGGGATTGGAAGCTGGGACTAGAAAGATAATACATGTAGCAGCATGTTGTATAGATTAGAGGAAGGGAGGATGGAGAGGCTGGAGACAGGGAGGCTATTGGAATTATGTAGCTGTGATATGACCAGAGCTTGAGCTAAAGTGATAGCAATGGGCTGATCTAGGAAATGTTGTATAGGAAGAGCAGGCAGGATTTAGCAGAATCTTCAATATCTCTGGAAGTTTTCATGTTAAAGAGATTTTGACACAAATCCATGCCATCAGGAATTCCAACCATCTCTTAAGACCACACCAGAAGTTGCTGAGTATTTTCTTCTGGACAAATATTATTAACAGTACTCATTAAGCGCTAACTGTGTGTCAAGCACTGGTCTAAGCGTTGGAGTAGATACAAGATAATTAGGTTGGAGGCAGTCCCTGTCCCACATAGGGCTCACAGCCCAAGTAGGAGAGAGTTGAATTTAACCCTCATTTTACAGATGATGAAACTGAGGCACAAAGATGTTACTTGCCCAGAGTCACACATCAGACCAATAGCACAGCTGAGATTGGAGCTCAGGTCCTCTGACTACCAGTCCTGTGTTCTTTCCACTAGGCCACAGCACTTCTCTTTTTGTTAATGATGTACATAATAAAAACTTTGGTTTTAGGTTACAGCCAAAAGCTATGTTTTGTCGACTGTACTGCATTGATGTTTGTTATGCTCTCCTTCACAGGTTTTGGTTGTACATTTCCAAAATGCATCCTTGTGATTTCTTCCCTAAGCAGGCACTAAGTGTGTATCTGGGATAGCCAAGAAAGAGTAATCCAGTGTGATTGACCAGAGGAATTACTTTTAAGAATTTTTTTTTCTTTTCTCTCTCTATTTTGGCAGGATAGAAAAGGTTGAAACTACACAGTAAATTTAACGTGTCTCCAGTTAATGATTGACCTGCTCTCTCACTTTCAGGCCGGGGCCAGGAGGCACACATTGCTGGGGAGCAAATGTGGAACACACAATTTGCGAGAACTTACCCTGCCCTAAGGGAGTACCTAGCTTCAGGGACCAGCAGTGCCAGACCCATGACCGATACAGCAACAAGAAGAAAGGTTTATTGACAGCTGTTGTTATAGACGGTAAATGAAACAATGTTTTTCTTAATGGTATTTGTTAAGCGCTTACTATGTGCCAGGCACTGTACTAAGCACTGAGGCAGATACAAGAAAATCAGGTTGGATACAGTTCCTGTCCTACATAGGGTTCCCAGTCTTAATCCCCATTTTACAGATAAGACAACTGAGGTGCAGAGAAGTTAAATGAGTTTCCCAAGGTCACACAATAGACAAGTGGTGGATCTGGGTATAGAACGGAGAAGCAGCGTGGCTCAGTGGAAAGAGCACGGGCTTTGGAGTCAGGGCTCATGAGTTCGATTCCCAGCTCTGCCACCTGTCGACTGTGTGACTGTGGGCAAGTCACTTAACTTCTCTGTGCCTCAGTTCCCTCATCTGTACAATGGGGATTAAGACTGTGAGCCGAACGTGGGACAACCTGATTCCCCTATGTCTACCCCAGCACTTAGAACAGTGCTCGGCACATAGTAAGCGCTTAACAAATACCAACATTATTATTATTATTATTATTATTATTATTAACCCAGGTCCTCTAACTTACAGGTCTGTGCTCTTTCCACTAGACTACACTGCTTCTCATACTTTCGCTGCTCGTAATTTCTTGCTCAGTATGTAAGGTGATCGTCTGAACTTGGGCTCATTGGATGTCTTGTCATCTCCTCTGTTTCTTATCCCCATTTTACTAGTATGAGAGCAGTGAGGTATCTCAGTATCATAAGGGAGCTTAGACTAGTCTTGACAGCCATATTATTTTGGATTAAATTTCCCAATAATGTTGGTCAAGAAAATCTGATCCCCATACTGAAATAACTTAAGTAGGATGTTGGAGTCAACCATGTTGATTAGGAAGACTGTCTCCATTGGAGGCACTGAAAACATTTGCTACTTAATCTCCCCATTCTAGAAGTCTCTTTAGTAGAAGCTTTAGTTCCCCAGAGGTTGCATAATAGACCTCACCACTATCTTAGGGTTAAGTTGTGGAAGAGAGAGGATTCTGTTAAGATTTTTCATTCCCTGTTTCAGTTTTCCTGTTTTCTCTTTAGTCCTCCTAATGAATGACATTATTTAAGTTCATTGAACCAGGGCATATGATAGCCCAGTGATGTTACTAAATCAAGTTGAAGAAACTGATGTTAATTAAATTCACTGCTTCCTCCTTTCCCAGTCTTCTTCCTCCCTTTTCTTCATTTCTTTGTTGACGTGTCAGGGGAGCGTTTTGATCTGAGTTAACAAGACTAGAAAGAAAGACTTCAGAGTTAATAACAAGAAAGATCCTCCTCAGAGTCACATACCATACACAGACAAGTCTCTACTGTTTTCCCTTAGTACTTTATCATGTTTCTTTTTTTTTCCATTAGCAATTTTCTTTGGATTTGCTCTTTCTAATTGATTGACATATTTCAGAGGGTATTTACAATTAAGAGTTCAAACTCATTCTTCATAAATCTTTAGGAATTCTTCCACATCAAGAGAATTTCATGCCTTAAGATGATTTCAAGAGGGACATTCCCAATTCCAACAGCTAAACATGTTCCAGTCTGGGTTTTCAGGATGGCTCTGATGGTTGTTTTCCATGCCTCGGAGGAAACCTTAGCCTGGTACTTCACACTTGGAATTCTCTGTCTCTTCCACATGATTTATCAATCAGATTTAGTCTTGATATAATCTTACTGACAAAATCCCAAACAATCTTTGACTCCCTCCATTTTGTTCAAGCCACAGGTATATAGACTATACAATCAATGAAACGTTGGTTGCCTTGAAAAACCAAAATGGCCCCTGCTTTGAGACAATCTAATAAATTTAAAAGGAAAATGTGGACTCTGCAAAATACTTAGATCATTGATTACAAGGCCGACATTTCCTTTGTTTTAAGTCAGGACCTCTGAAATGTACAGTCCACATCATAGTAATTAATAATTCAGTTAAGTTCTAGAGTAGAAGGATGTGATCAACCATAATTTGGGGACAAAGAATTTATATCAGGCAATTCCTAATCTTAAAGCAAGGCTGTTCGGCATTGCATTATTCTGGAGGAGATAATGCAGAATTCATTTTGACATTATAAGTAGTAGCAGATGCTATAAACCAATCCCACTGAAGCTTAGTTTGAGAGTTCAAGGTAATTATCCAATTATTTTGTTTTAAAAGGCACATCTGTAGCTGGGATCTTTGTAATTGCAGTTGCATTGTCACATGACAAGAAAACTTTCAAAAGAAGTCTCCTTCCCCCTTCCTCCCCCTCCCCTCACATCTCTGAAGAGAGGTGGGAGTGACAAACACTAGTTAAGAGGAATGATATAGCTTGGGGCATCACCTCTTAAAAATAAGACCTCACTTCTTTCTACTTTGGCCATCAATCTGACACGGGAGGAGACAGGAAGATTTCCAGATGTCCTAGGAGACTTCAAACCTCTAATCAGTAGGAAAGGGGGTGGGGAGGGTTGGGGGAGTGGTGGGACTGTAACTGTCATTATTCCCTGGGGAGCCCTTGGTCCTACTGAAAAATTGTATAGTTTCATAAGCTTCTGAATAGATTGGAAACTACATATTCCTCATATTCTCACTCAATCGGGAATAAAGAAGAGGACATGCTCTGATAAATTAGACTAGATTCTGGTACAAAACTGCATCTCTAATAATTAATTTCATGTATTAAGTACTTACTAAAGGCTAAGCACTGGAATAGTGACAGGATTATGCAATTGGACCCAATCTCTGTTCCTGAGGAAACTGAGACCCAAAGAAATTAGATGACTTGCCCCAAGGTAGCACCATAGGCCACTGATGAAAATGGTACTCAAACCCAGGTCTCCTGACTCTCAGCCCTGTGCTCTTCCACTAACTAGACCACACTACCTTCCTGCTATCCATGACTTTTCCTCCTTTCATTATTTGTGACAGTCCTGAATTTTTTCTCTTATAAGAATTCCATTTAAGCTACTTTCCTGCCCAGATCCCTCTCAGTGTGTCCATCTAAGTTTCTGAACATTTGGATCAATGGGACTTCTTCATTCCCTTATCATGAGTAGCAGAATTGTCCTTCAGTTTGTAGAAGACACTGGCAACAGTGAGGCTGCACCCGTGAATTTGAGTGTATTTGAAATATAGTCTCCTTCATCTATGAACTTACCGGCCACAGATGTTTCACGATGGTTCTTCAAGTTCAAAGTGTGTTCTTCCTGACAGGGCAGTCATTTTGGTTAAGTCTTGGGCTGAGAAGTTTGAGTAAAAAGTACCTACAAGCACTGGTGTCACTACCTAGTATAGTGGCTAGCGCAAAATAAGTGCTTAACAAATACAATCATTATTATTATTATCTTCCATGACACTTTCAATTCAAATATAATGTATATTTGACCTTCACTGAAATCCACTGGATTTGAAACTCTATTTGATTATTCAGCAGTAATGTTTTTCCAATAGTCTGTTTAACTGGTGTGTTTTTGAGCATTCCTATGTAGGACTACACTGAGAATATTTCAAAAGCACCTTGATTTTTCATCGCCTCTTTTGGGGCCATAATAATTATGGCTGCTCACATATTTGGTTTTCATTTGTGTTTCCAATGAAAGAGAGCTCAGGGTTTTAACATAACTTTTAATGAAGACTTAAGAAAAACAAATTAACTCAGATGTATTTGCATCCTGCAAATTTATCTGTTCTTGTCAAACCTCTATTTATACAAACAAGCAGTTGAGGGAGGTTCATAATCTGAACAATTCATGGGATCTAACTCTTGAATCTGTTGAAATCCATTATAGCTTTCCTTTTCAGAGCAGTGAAATTGGTGAATCCCTTAGCTTCTGCAGCAAATATAATAATAGCAATAATAAATAATTGTGGTATTTGTTAAGCGCTTACTATGTACCAGGGACGGTACTAGGTGATGTGGTAGTTACAAGCAAATCAAGTTGGACACAGTCCCTGTCCCACATGGGGCTCACAGTCTTATTCCCCATTTTACAGATGAGGTAGCTGAGGCACAGAGAAGTCAAGTGACTTGCCTAGGGTCACACAGCAGACAAATGGCAGAGCAGGGATTGGAACCCACAACCTACTGACTCCCAGGCCCATGCTCTATCCACTAAACCAATCACTGTGGGCAGAGAACTTGTCCAACGTGTATTCTCCCAAGCACTTAGTACCATGCTCTGCACATAGTAAGCACTCAATAAATAGCATTGATTGATAGACAAGCAGAATGGACAATCTTTTTGTGTCAGGGTTTTTTTAGGAACTGCTCTAACAGAAGTCCATTTACTGTGGGTGAATTCAGAGCCACACCTTCGTACTAACCGCCTAAGGATACCAGGGCTCCCCTTAGGAACTCTTCAAGGTAAAGCAGCCAAATGCATTTATTTGAATACCTAACTTTTGAATTCACCCAACTTTTTCTCTCTCTTCCACACCTGAAGTTCTCATTTTTCTCAAAGTTTTATAAGCCCTGCCCTTCCTGTCCATCCCTATTTGCCACATGTGTCTAAGTGCCCCAGTAAGGGATGTCTAGACAGTGAACTTCACTTTTCCATTTTTCTGGCTGACACCGGGAGGAGCGGTCATTTGAGCTAGGCTGAACTGAATCCATGGTTACTCTATTGGCTAGAGGTTATCGTGGCATTTTGAGAGGTGATGGAAAGATTTTCCTGAGAAGGACTGTTATCTTCAAAAATCAAAAGGTAATGATTCAGCATATATGCTACAAAGGATCATGGGATGATTCTAGGCTGTAAGCTTGAAGGGAACATGTTTACCAAATCTGTTATATTGTACTCTCCCAAGTGCTTATATAGTACTCTGCACACAGTAAATGCTTAATAAATACCATTGATTGATTGACTGAAAGAACTGGAAAGAAACACCACCACTGAAGAACATGACATCTTCAACCTTTCCACCATGCAGTTGTATCTGCAGGCCTCATTCTTAGTTCTTGGAACTAACTGCCATAAATAGTTATCTCCTCACCCTTACCTTGCATTCTGAAAATAGAGATTAAAATCAAATTAATAGCCAGATGGGAAATTAGAACTTCAAATGCCTCCTATTAATCCTATTCAAGTTTCTGCTATTCATCTCTCTTCCCCACTGACATCAATACCTGTTCTCCTTCCCACTTAGACTATGATCCCCATATGGGACAGAGAGTGTGCCCAACCTGATTATCTTGTAACCATCCCAGTGCTTAGTCCAGTGCTTGGTACAAAGTGCTTAATACATGCCATAATCTTTACTATCAGCCTTGTAGGAGTGAGGTTCTAGATATCTCTTCTTGTAGTATGGACATGAACTTATTTTTTTAAAAAGTTAGACCCATTCCAAAATGGTAGACAAGTGGCAGAATTGAGGTTAAAACCCAGGTCCTGTGACTCTCAGGCCCATGCTCTTTCCAGGGTCAGAATTGCTTTCCAGGGATGGTCTTGCAAAACTTCAACAAGACATTTCCCTGTTCCTCCCCCATCTCACAAGGGAATCTTGAAAGTGATAGGTGTAAAAGATCAAGGCATTTTGGACCATTCTTGAAATTAGGGATTGCTCTAGCATGCAAACCATTTGCCTAAGTCTTAAATGTTCCAAGAAATTAATTCCCACTAACTTATATAACAGTTCTTGCACATATCCCCTTATCCTTCTTCCTGCAATCTTCAAGTTATTAGGATCTATCTTCCCTGCTAGATTGAAACCTCCTGGAGGGCAGAGATCCTTTATACTAGTTCTAGTGTTCTCTCCTAAGTTCTTAGTACAGTGCTCTTCAATTATGGTATTTGTAAGTTCTTAATATGTGCCAGACTCTGTACTATGCCCTGAGCTGGATACGGGCTAATTTAGTAATAATAAATAATTGTGGTATTTGTTAAGTGCTTACTATGTGCCAGGGACTGTACTACGTGCTGGGGTAGATACAAGCAAATCAAGTTGGACACAGTCCCTGTCCTACATGGGGCTCACAGTCTTAATCCCCATTTTACGGATGAGGAAACTGAGGCACTGAGAAATTAAGTGACTTGCCCAAGGTCACATAGCAGACAAGTGGCAGAGCTGAGGTTAGAACCCAGGCCTTATGGCTCCCAGGCCCATGCTCTTTCCACTAGGCCATGTTGTTTCTTGATGAGGAAGCAACAGCAGAAAATCCAATTCTTTGTATGCAGCAAGGTGCCATCAAAATCTCACTTACAATGCAGAATCTCACTTAGAGTTCTCTCTAAACTGCAAACTCCTTGTGGGCATGGAACATGTCTACCACCTCTGTTATATTGTTCTCTCCCAACTGCTTAACTTCCATCTTCAACTGCTCACTCTCTAATGGCTTCTTCCCCTCTACCTTCAAACATACCATGTCTCCCCCTTTCTAAAAAAAACTCTCTCTTGACCCCACTGACCCCTCAGTTATCTGCCCTATCTCCCTCCTATCCTTGCTTTCCAAACTTCTAGAGCGAATCATCAACTACAACTCTCTCCTGGACCCCCTCCAATCTGGCTTCCGTCCCCTCCACTCCACGGAGACTGCTCTCAAAGGTCACCCATGACCTCCTTCTTGCCAAATCCAATGGCTCCTACTCTATTGTATTCCTCCTCAACCTTTCAGCTGCCTTTGACAATGTCAACCATCCTCTTCTCCTCAACCTGTTAGCTGACCTTGGCTTCACGGATTCCATCCTCTCCTGGTTTTCCTCTTAGTTCTCTGGCTGTTCATTTTCAGTCTCCTTTGTGGGCTCCTTCTCCCTCTCCCATCCCCTAACTTTAGATGTTCCTCAAGAGTCAGTTCTTGGTCCCCTTCTGTTCTCCATCTATACTCACTCCCTTGGTGAACTCATTCGCTTCCAAGGCTTCAACTATCATCGGCTTCAACTATCATCTTTACACAGATGACACCCAAATCTACATCTCCTCCCCTTTCTCTCTCCCTCCCTCCAGGCTCGTATCTCCTTCTGACTTCAGGACATCTCCACCTGGATATCTGCCCGCCACCTAAAACTTAACATGTCCAAGACAGAGCTCCTTATTTTTCCTCCCAAACCTTGTCCTCTCCCTGACTTTCCCGTCACTGTGGACGGCACTACCATCCTTCCCTTCTCACAAGCCCGCAACCTAGGTGTCATCCTTGACTCTGCTCTCTCATTCACCCCAAACATCCAATCTGTCACCAAAACCTGCCGATCTCACCTTCACAACATCGCCAAGATCTGCCCTTTCCTCTCCATCCAAACTGCTATCTTGGTGGTACAATCTCTCATCATATCCCAACTGGATTACTGCATCAGCCTCCTTTCTGATATCCCATCCTCCTGTCTCTCCCTGCTTCAGTCTATACTTCACTCTGTTGCCTGGATGATCAACGCTCTGGGCATGTCACTCCCCTCCTCAAAAATCTCCAAGTGTTTGCCTATCAACCTTTGCGTGAAGCAAAAACTCCTCAGTATTGGCTTCAAAGCTCTCTATCACCTTGTCCCCTTCCTACCTCACCTCCCTTCTCTCCTTCTACAGCCCAGCCCACACACTCCACTCTTCTGCTGCTAACTTCCTCACTGTGCCTCGTTCTTGCCTGTCCCACTGTCGACCCCTGGACCACATCCTATTTCTGGCATGGAATGCCCTCCCTTCTCACATCTGCCAAACTAGCTCTCTTCCCCTCTTCAAAGCCCTACTGAGAGCTCACCTCCTCCAGGAGGCCTTCCCAGACTGAGCCCCCTTTTTCCTCTCCTTCTCCTCCCCTCCCCATTGCCCCCACTCCATCCCTCTGCTCTACGCCCTTCCCCTCCCTGCAGTACTTGTGTATATTTGTGCATATTTATTATTCTATTTATTTTATTAATGATGTATATATAGCTAAAATTCTATTCATCTATTTTGATGCTATTGATGCCTGTCTACTTGTTTTGTTTTATTGTCTGTCTCCCTCTCTAGACTGTGAGCTCATTGTTGGGTAGGTATTGTCTCTGTTGCCGAATTATACTTTCCAAGCGCTTAGTACAGTGCTCTGCATACAGTAAGCGCTCAATAAATACAATTGAATGAATGAATGAATGAATGAACTTCTTAGTATGGTGCTGTGCATATAGTAAACTCTCAGTATATCTGATTGGAAGGAAATCAAGGCCACACTGCAAAAAAGAAAAGCTGAAAGACCCAGGTCAATGTCAATAAATGTAACCGTATCTATGGCTCTACCAGTCTCCTAACCTCTCTCCTCAGAGGCTTTCCCCAAATCACTGTGCCTCCCATTGCTACGACTAAATAGACAGTGTTGCTTTCCAACTCCTCATCCCCCCCAACACCGACTCTTGGTTCAGGCTCTTTCTCCCTCTAAACAATCCTACTATTCACTTCCTGACCCTTCTGGTCCAGTTCTTAGAAACTGAATTAGTGGGACCTAAAGAAAAAAAATCTCTCCATCATGGAATTTCACTGCTGCTGTTTGCAATTTCTCCTCAAGAGCATCCTGTCAGCTGACAAGATCAAAGTAACACTGCAAAGGGGCCAAGACTCCTCACCCTTTCTTTCCCCTGGAGGAGAGATCTGTGAGCTGACTTGGAAACTCTGTACATACTTGGCTGGGTAGACCTTATCAGTGTCATCCACTCAAAATGAAATAACACAGACAGACCCTTGCCTGGGGTATTGCTTCCAATCTCCAGGAAGGTGTCCTGTTATGAATCCCCCGCGGTCTCAACTGTATTCTCCCTTTTCATTCCTTTCAAGACCAGAAGAGGATTTAGATCATCTTTAGGCACATCCTTTAAAGAATTACTTAAACTGGAAGGTGGAGTAGAAAAGAGGGTAGAAACCCAGACTTCAGGTTTCTTGTTAGTGAATGTTTTAAAAAAAAAAGTAAATAGAAAAGCAGCATAGCCTAGTGGAAAAAGCACAGAATTTGCAGTCAGGACACCTGGGTTCTAATTCCTGTTCTGCTACTTGCCTTCTATTTGACCATGGGTAAGTCACTTAACTTCTCTGTGGCTCAGTTTCCTCATCTGTAAAATGGGGATTAAATACTTGTTCTCCCTCCCCATTACACTTTGATCCCCATGTGACTGTAGGTGATCTACTTATCTTGTATTTACCCCTGCACTTAACCTGATAATAATTATCATTATTACTTATTTACGTCTTTCTTCTGGCTTAAAGTCTAATGAAAACGTAGCTTCAATTAATGGGACACTGAAGAATTCCTCTTTTGTTCCTCCATGTATTGCCTAAATATAGGGCCAATTGGGATATTTTCATTGTGTGTGGGCAATGTTGCTCCCAACTAAAGAAACATTTCCCATAAGGGTTATTGAACCTTCATAGCCTAGTGCCATGGGAAATGAGGAAACAGATCTATGAGAAGCTGCAGAAACCCAGCAGCATCATGCACAGCAGTAAAAGTGCTCTGAATACATGTAACTTTGCTGGGTAATTTATTTTATTCAGGAAAACCTGGGACAGGCTCAACATCTGTTTTTTACTTAAAACTCCAGCTGGAACGGCTGAGACCTCTGGGGGTCAAGTGACTTACTTGAGGTCCTTCCATGACATGGCTAGGATTAGTTTGGGAATGATTTTGAGGAAGCAGTGGGGCCTAGTGGAAAGAGCATGGACTGGGAGTCAGAGAATCTAGGTTCTAATTCTGGCTCCACCACTTGCCTGCTGTGTGACCTTGGGCAAGTCACTTAATTTCTCTGTACCTCACTTTCCTTAACTGTAAAATGGAGATTCAATACGTCCTCCCTCCTACTTGAGCTGTGAGCTCCATGTGGCACAGGGATTGGGTCAGAGCTGACTGATTTCTATCAGTCAATCGTATTTATTGAGCACTTACCATTCATAGAGCACTCTACTAAGCACTTGGAAGGATACATTGTAAGAAGGGTTTGTAGACAGTAAGTGCTCTATAAATATGATTGAATGAACAAATGAATGAATGAATGCTCCTTGCCCACAGAGAGTTTACAGTCCAGAGGGAGCTTACAGTCTAGAGGGATTGTAGCTACCTCAGCACTTTTAGAAGAGAGTTGGACACATAGTAAGTGCTTAACTCATTTGAAAAAATGACCAAGCTTGGGTTTTTATCATTAAACCATATTTAAAGATTTGGTGGCACTATCCTTATGTCATTCATCAAATTTATCATCTCTCAAGTGACCGGTGTTTCTGTCTTTTGTGTTATTCCCTGTACAGGATAATGAGCTGCAGTATATCACTGGGTTAGATTCAGGTGGTAGATGGTTAAGAATTACACAAGGTATCACCCCCTGTTATCCATGAAAGGAAGAACAGGCTTGACAAGTGGGCCAATAAAACAATTGAGCATAATTCTAAAGATTGCATAGTGCAGAGAAAGAAAGTACTGATTTTCGTTTCAACCACCAGAAAAAGTTTGGAAAGCAATAGCAGAATGGGGGGGCAAAGACTGGGAGAGAAGAGTGTATGCAGCTTGACCCTGTAGTCTGACTACTATTCATTTCGGGAGGGCTTCATTCCATGCCACTTCTCAGTGGATTATGTTTCAGAGGAGCGTTTTAATAGCTGAGCACCCAGATTCCATGTGGCCTATGTTTTCTACTGTCCTCCTGCTTTTCCAATGAGTCCCAGTTCATCTAATGTTGCTCTTGGGGAGTTGTCAGAATGATCTGTCTGTTTTTGTTTTAATTTTTTCCAGATAAGCCATGTGAGCTCTTCTGCTCTCCCCTGGGAAAGGAGTCTCCGGTTCTGGTGGCAGACAGAGTCCTCGATGGTACACCCTGTGGACCTTACGAGACTGAACTCTGTGTACATGGCAAGTGCCAGGTGCAGTACCTTTCTCTTCTTTTTCCAGCAAATGAATGAGTGGCATTTATTGAACACTTACTGTGTGCAGAGCACTCCGCATTAAGGGTTCTGGAGAGTCCAACATAGTTGGTAGACGCAATCCCTGCTCACAGCAAGCTTACAGTCTGTGGAGAAAGTTTCACCATCACCAAGCTGAGTATAGACAGGCGATGGTATTGCAGGAACACACAAAAAGGTAATTCTGCCATAAAGTGATAGTTTAGTGCACAATCTGGATAAAATGCAGTGGAAGATTAGGAGAACATAGTGCAATAACTAGGTGCAGCTGTGGAATGTGTTCCAGTGGGATTGCGTTGTGTTTCAGTATCAGTTAATTGTCATTATATAAGGAGCTAAAGATACTTGTGTGACATTCACCTTATGCTTACTGGAAACAATGAACTTTTCCTGTGAAAAGCTAATGATATGATGTTGTATTTCCGGTACAGGAACACAATCGGGCTAGTTGAAATTATCTTCAGAGGGAGACTCTCACTAGTTTCTTACCCCCTCCCTACTCTATTTCAATTGTTCACTAATGAGCTTCCCCATAACTCAGTTTACCAGTTTTTAATGGGGTTTTCAAGAGCATATATGTCAAGCTATAGCATGAATTGCTGAATCGATTGATATCTGTCTGTGTGGCTGAGAAGACCAATGTGTGACTGACCCTCTCTTTCACAATGTATATATGTTCAGATAGTTCCGTGCTGCACTAGTGAATTTGCTCCATGCATAACTGTCACTGGGGCAATTAGGAAAATTGGTATCCTGGAGTTTTCTCTCTTCTCTTCATTTGATTTTCAAGAAGGAAATGTGTATGGCAGCCAGCTCTGTTTTCAAGAGTTCATTTTTTTTATGGTACTTGAGAAGCAGAGTGGCTCAGTGGAAAGAGCACGGGCTTTGGAGTCAGAGGTCATGAGTTTGAATCCCAGCTCTGCCACTTGTCAGCTGTGTGACTGTGGGCAAGTCACTTAACTTCTCTGGGCCTCAGTTACCTCATCTGTAAAATGGGGATTAAGACTGTGAGCCCCACGTGGGACAACCTGATTTCCGTGTCTACCCCAGCGCTTAGAACAGTGCTCTGCACATAGTAAGCGCTTAACAAATACCAACATTATTATTATTATTATTATTATAAAAGCTTACTGTGTGTCAGGCACTGTGCTAAGCCCTGGGGTAGATATAAGAATATCAGGTTGGGCACAGTCCCTCACCCCCATTGGATTCTCAGTCTAAACTGGAGGAGTAGGATTTAATCCCCATTTTACAGATTAGATAACTCAGGCATGGAGAAGTTAAGTGATTTGCCCAAGGTCACACTGCAGACAGGTGGCAGAATTGGAATTAAAACCCAGTATCCTCTGACTCCTAGGCCCATGCTCTTTTCACTGGGCCGTGATGCTTCCCATTCAGGGACCTCATTTGCTCCTGAATGGCCCACTTCCCACCTAGAGTTTTGATGATCTAGTTCTGAAACACTGCTTAACAGCAAATGTGATATAGTTGTACTGAATTTTCTTCCAGGGGAGATTAAGACCATTTGATAGGTCTAGGAATTTAGAACTGTGACATAATAGTTCTAGATTCTGCCTAGCTGTGTGCAGTTACTTAACCTTTCTGTGCCACAGTCTACCCATATGTAATGCACACACGGCAATATTACCACCTCACATTGACAGTCTAAAATATACTATAAAAGTGCCATTAAAAATCTAAAATATCTTTATTCTGGGAAGAGAAATTGTTCAAAGAGTACCTCTAAATGGATCTATTTTTCAAATTTTGCAAGGAAATCCTCCAGAATGGCCCCTTCATAAAAACTTTCCACTCTGTTGGGATTTTTATCTACAAGTTATAAATCTCTGAAACTCGGGCTTCCAAGGGACAATCTGACAGTGTCCAGATTGCCTCAGCATTGCCCAACCCTGTTACTGAGAGCAGATATGTGTGGATGACAAGCTGTCAGTGCCCGAGAAGCTTGGCAAGGCATCCCCTTAACATAAAATGCAGTGATATATTCACGAACCGTAATCTAAAATAAGCTTTGCTTTGTGGCAAAGAATGTTTGTTGCTCTTGCCAAATGGCACAAGAAGGGGTGTTAATGAAGGTCTTATCATAATTGCTCAAATGAGAAATTGTTGACATTTCTCCAGGAACTTGCTGTGAGCCCAGTTGAAGTTTTTATTTTCCTTGTAAATTAGATACTTAATATGGGATACCCTAGACATGTGTCGATCCATTACGTACATTCCTTTTTTAACCACTTCCAAAGGAATGGCATTAGCAGTCTTTATAGTAAGTCCAGCTGAGCACTGTCCAGGCCCTTGCCAATGTGTTTTTCTGTCATTTTGCCAATACCGAGTATTTCTAAGAATCTTAAAATTTTTGCAGCTAGTGAACTGCATTATGGGTCATGTGCACTTTCTGCTCCAGGCGTTTAGTCACCCACAACAGCTCCTGATGAGCACCATTCCTACATTCCTCCCAGTGAAAAGTAAGCCTTAGTTGAATGCAAGGACAGTTGCCATAGCTTGAAAGCTATTGAGTTCATTTGCAAATGGCACAGAGAAAATTCCACAGATGATTAGAAGCTGAGAACACTTTCCCCAATATCCATGGGAGCAAGTTTAAAATTATATCGACTAGATGACTAGATCGGCCCCTGTCACAGTACAGTTGATTTTCTTGTTTCATTCTGACTAAAATAGCAGCTGGTCATTTGGATAATTTGGAATAGGCAGCCTAAAAAGAGCTAGTAAAAAATTTTTGTTGCTTTATCTTGTAGTTCCTCAATATCATGCATTAAGATAATGGACAGAAATGATCGCCTTGTAGTACAGACTTTGGTTTTGTGGTTTCCTGGTTCCTAGTCTCAGCTCCACCAGTTGTCTGCTGTGTGACCTTGGGCAACTCAATTTACTTTTCTATGCCTCAGTTACCTCATCTGTAAAAGGGAGAGTGAGACTGTGAGCCCCACATGGGCCAGGGACTGTGTCCAACCCAATTTGTTTGTATCCGCCACAGTGCTTAGTACCATGGCTGGCACATAGTGAGTGCTTAACAAATACCATAATTGTTATTATTATCATTATTGAGAACATCATTTTATGAAATCTTTTAGGGCAAGCTCTTGAGCTGTAAGCCTACCATGAAGGGTTTTCCTAAAGATGAACTGGTGAGATCATTCAGCAGTCCAAGTCAAAGTTATAGGTAACTCCTATTTTTGGAAACCTTTACCAAGTTTGCCATGACCAGTTGATTTTTGATCTGTTTCCTTCTGTTATAAGCATTGGTAAATCTAAGCCCCATTTCTGGATTACAGAAGGACTTCTCATGAATTTGGGAGCTAACTGGAAGAACAGAAGTTAATGGAGGATGGCAGGGCCTCAGAATGCTGATTTTAGTCTAATAAACTTGAAATTTCATGGTCTGATTGAAAATCATCAGTTGAAGCAAGGAGATACTCTTTTCATTCATGGGCATGGTTTTACATTTATTTTCATCAAATAATTACAAGTTAGTTATTCAGTCAATACTATTTATTGGGCACTTACTGTGGGAAAAGCACACATTGTATACCAAGTGCTTGGGAGAGTTCAAAAGAATTAGTAAACATAATCCCTGACCTCAAGGAGTTTACAATATAGTAGGGAAGACAAACACTAAAAATAAAATGATCGCATGCTGGTTGGAGAAAAAAAACCTGGTGGTAACTTACTTTTCTCAATTTCAAGTGCATCTCAAACCAAGAATAGTAATGATGTTGACTGTGGTATTTAACAGTTTTCTATGTTCCAAACACAGCATTCAGTCCTAAATGGGCCTCACAGTCTGAAGGAGGGAGAATAGATATTTAATCCTCATTTTACATAGGAGGAAACTGAGGGACAGAGAATTTAAGTGACTTGCCCAAGGTCACACAGCAGGCAGGTGGCAGAGCCTGGAGGTCCTCTGACTCCCTGGCCCCTACTCTTTCCACTTACTAGGCCACACTGTTCCTACGGTATCAATATAACAGCACAGTATAAACTCTCAGCATCTGGAACCAGAGGGATAAACACAATGAATAAACATGGAGGTTTAGATTACTAGCATCTGGAACTACAGATAAAAGTAGAGTGAGTAAAACCAGAGTAGAAGCAGGCGAGGCACTTACCTGTTTGACAGTGAACAGATACATATATAACCAATATTGACTTCCAGGCCTCGAGCGTGGTTATGTCTTTATCATGATCTAAGTGTTTTTTAGTGAACGTGCAAGCAAGATAATTTGATTCAGATTACTCTTCTTAGGTGGCCTAATCTAGACCAGGGCCACACAGTCCAGTTATGAAAAACAGACTCTCAAAGGCAAGGTGCAAGCTATTTGAGTCCTTCAGCTCATGCAATTGGATAGCCAGTGAGCAGACCAGAATTTGTTTCCAGTATGTCTGATACTTAGGGGCATCTTCTGTGGCTTGGCATAAATTGCTCCTCTTCCCCCTGCCGCCCCCCTCCCCCTTTTTTTTTTACTTTTGGAGAATCCAGAAGCATCTGTTGCCATCTCTGTGTTAGAATAAGTCAAGGCTCCACTTGGAATGAAGTCTCATCATTACCCACATCTGTGGTTATTTTAGACTCATCTCCAACTTCGGAGCAACAGACCTTCAGACCTGGAGCTGTCAGTTTGAGCACTGAAAGAACAGGTCAGGAAGCACTTGTACAAGCAATATGCACGCTAGGACATTGTTCCTTAGACAACTCATTGGCTTCTTGATTGCTTTAAAGGCCAGAAAGCCAGAACAAATCTTTATTCTAGTTCAAGGTAAGGAAGGTGAGCCCCCGTCTCTGATTCTCGCCCACTTATCTGATAGACTGTAAGCTCGTTGTGGGCAGGGAATGTGTCTGTTTATTGTTTTATTGTACTGTCCCAAGTGCTTAGCACAATGCTCTGTATATAGTAAGCACTCAATAAATATGATTGAGTGAACGTTATGAAGAGGTGACATTATCTGCTTCAACAGTCAGATCAATAGTACATTTCTCTATCTGTTGCCGACTTGTTCATCCCAAGCGCTTAGTACAGTGCTCTGCACTTAGTAAGCGCTCAATAAATACTATTGAATGAATGAATGAATGAATGAATACATTTTGCTTTGATTTGTTCTTCATGTTGCTGGGGTCCAAAACCTAGAAAGATAAGTGGCAGAGTTGGGATTAGAACCCATGACCTTATGAATCCCAAGCCCTGTGCTCTTGCCACTAGAGAAGCAGCGTGGCTCAGTGGAAAGAGCATGGGCTTTGGAGTCAGAGGTCATGGGTTTGAATCCCGGCTCTGCCACTTGTCAGCTGTGTGACTGTGGGCAAGTCACTTAACTTCTCTATGCCTCAGTTACCTCATCTTTAAAATGGGAATTAAGACTGTGAGCCCCACGTGGAACAATCTGATTCCCCTGTGCCTACCCCAGCGCTTAGAACAGTGCTCTGCACATAGGAAGCGCTTAACAAATACCAACATTATTATTATTATTATTAATAAGTCACACTGCTTCTCATTCTTGCCAAGTGGCATCAGCAAGATTCAGTTGGCCCAAGCAGTTAGGTTTCCTTTTCATCTCAGTCCACCTTTCATTCTGGGCTATAGATTACCTGCTTCCCTAATAATCTAATACTTTGCCTAGGTCATGATTGCCTTACTTTGTAAATACCTCCACTTTCGTTACTGAAGCATTGCACTTCTTCCTACTACAATTTAAAGGGTACATCACTAACTAGGCAATAGGACAGGCGCTTCTAAGAGTTGTTCTGCCTATCTCATAGGGCAGCACTCTGAATTTAAATTCTTGAGTTCTCATGGCAAAGATAGTTCCAAAGTCTAAGTCTATCTGACAATGAACTTTTTTTATAGTATTTTATAAGCACTTACTATGTGCCAGCCATTGAATTAAGAGCTGGGGTAGATATACGTTAACAAGTTAATCAGGTTGGACAAAGTCCCTGATCCACATAGGGCTTACAGTATTCATCCCCATTTTACAGATGAAGTAAGTGAGGCACAGAGAAGTTAAGTGACTTGCCCGTGGTCACACAGCCGACAGGTGGCACATCCAGATTTAGAGCCCAGATCTTGGTGATGATGATGATGGTGGTATTTGTTAAGAGCTTACTTTGTGTCCAGCACTGTTTTTGTCAGAGTCTTGACAAGATGACTTGTTTTATGATGTCGAGTCATCTCCAACCCATAGTGATGGCATGGACACATCTCCTCCAGAACGTCCCACCTTCATCAGCAATTGTTCTGGTAGTGTATCAGTAGAGTTTTATTGGTGAAAATATGGAAGTGATTTACCATTGCCTCCTTTCACTCAGCAAACCTGACTCTCTGCCCTCGACTCTCTCCCATATCGCTGTTGCCCAGGCCAGGTGAGCTGGAATAGATACAAGCTAATCAGGTTGGACACAGCCCTTATTCCACATGGGGCTCACAGTCTTAATCCCCATTTTACAGATAACATAACTGAGGCATAGAGTGAAAGGACTTGCCCAAGGTCAAGTGGCGGAACTGGGATTAAAACCTAGTCCTTCTGACTACTAGGCCCATGCTCTTTCCACTGGGCAACACTGCTTCAATCTTGCTTACATTTACACAGGCTCTTCTCTTTCCCTGGAGTTATGGATTGTGACCATCATGGTTGATAGAACTTAATTCAGTAAATTAGTCACATACAAATACTTTTTGAATTTTTCCAGAGGAGCCAAGTTGTAAAAGGAGTGTAACCCTCTGAGCTTTCCTGGCTAGCTGTGGATCTGATCCTCTTGGGGACTTAGTGTCTTCAGGTTGAGTACCCTTTTTGTTCCCAAACTCCATTCATCAAGCCTCAGACTGACTCAGCAGTGCAGACTGTGGCCTGGAGTCTAGATCTTGAACTTAAATGATCCAAGCCATGCTATGAAGTCTGCAAAAATGAATAATGAGATTTAATAGTGCTTGTAGACTAGAAATTGCCTAAGATCATCAAAATCATTTGGAGAGATTTTTAGAGTTTATTGTTTTGGGTTTGTTTGGTTTTGGTCGTCTGTTTCTCTTGGAATTCAAATCCATATAAGAATTACTTTTCGAATTTCCAGGAACATTCCTGATGAATGACTTGAATGGCATCTTCTAGTAGCCTCCATTTAACTAGCAACTGCTAATACAATTACTGAGTACCTGGACTGTGCATCGGAGGAATAAAAATCTTTAACAGCAGATTAGTTTGGATTTTACCCTTTTCTTCCAGTTTGTTCCATCTGCTTATACATGTGACAGTCCTGTTTTGTGTGTTCCATCCCTTAGGATATTTGATGACATTGGATGCAGCAGATTAAAGTTGGCAGTGTGGAAGGATCTGCCTCAGTCGTTGTGATCTGCACATGATTAATTCAGAGAATGACACATACTGCATCAATATTTGTGTTTGCTCCATTGAGACCACTAGCTCAGAACACATATGGGAAACATTAAAGCAGTATGAGCATAAGTGGTCATTTCTGACATTAGGTTGTTTACATCCAAGAGAACTGAATCTATTGATCATCCGAGTTAAGTCCTGTTAATAATCACAGAAGAAAATGTGGGCATTCCCTTGCCATTTGTTGTATCTCCATCACTACTACCTTCAGGTTAGAGTCTGATCAGTGTGACACCTTGCTACTGATTTCATTGAAACGTTGATTCTAATGATGGGATTTCAGGGAGCAAATCATTCCTTTGTTTCACCAAAGCCTAATGGGAGTTAGAATGAACTGGGATGCTAGGTAGTCTTTCAGACTTACCCAGGATCATAAATATTCCACTATATTAGATCAGTGTGAACTTTGTGAAATAAGAACACAGCGTTCATCATTACAGTATATATCCTCTGTTCATTGGTCAGGCAGACAATAATAATTATCTATGTAATAATTCACCAGTGTAAAAATTAGTATATTTTGAGATCTTGCCCAAGGAGTAAAATAATGGAGCATCCAGTCTTAAATGACAGTCAATGAATCAGTCATTCATTCAGTCATATTTATTGAGTGCTTACTGTGTGCCAAGCACTATACTAAGCGTTTGGGGGAGTACAGTAGAACAACAAACATACATATTCCATGCCCACAATGAGTTCACAGTCTAGAGAGCGAGACAGACAATAATGTACATAAATAAATAAATTACGTATATAATAAATACTTCACAGATATGAATCCCGACATTAACACTTGAAGACTGAAAGCATCTTGAAGGAATTGTGCTAGTGGCTTGCACAGTACCATTTGGACTCTCCTCCCTGTTGTTTAATTCCCACTGGGGTGGTGGACACAGCAAGTGAGTAGGCAGGAAGGGCTAGAACACACTGCTAAATGCATGCAATAATTTAATGTGTGGAAACCATTTTGGGCTTCAAATGCCTGCAGTTTAGTACCAGTGCTTGGTCAAAGCCCTGTAGATCAGCAGGCCAACGGTTGGCAAGGTAGTCTCCTCGGTGGTTGCCAGGGTCACCGTTGCTCACATTAGATGGCTATTTTCAGATCTTGCCATGTCTGCCCACCATGCGAAGGGCTGTAGTTGGTTCTACAGTTCCTCACCACGCACTTCTCTACTCCTGGCTGTTTTGGGATCTTTCCTACCCTCCTCCGCTGTCGCCTGTTGAGGTCAAAGATCAGAGGACCTAATTGAAACTATTATTTATTTATATACTCAATCTGATTTTGGGGATTTATAACATTTTATGTTGGTTCTTTGCTGCCTCTATTTCCCAGCCCTTGCTGATAATCAGCAGGGAGCATGAGCTGGGGAGTCAGAGGATCCGAATTCTAATCTCGACTCTACCACCTGCCTACTGGGGTCAAGGTACTTAACTTCTCCGTGCCTTAGTTTCCTCATCTGTAAAATGGGGATTAAATCCTCCTCCTTCACACTTAGACTGTGAGTCCCATATGGGACACCCTGTGTCTGATCTGAATACCTTGGGTGTACTGTAACGCTTAGTAAATCTCTTGGCACATAGTAAACACTGAACACATCCTGCAGTTATCATAATATCAGATAACTCATCCTCGTTCACAGTTAATCACTTCAATTTCTTTTGGGGTTACTGTACTGGAAAAGGCTAGCTCACCAAAGTCTAGAATAATCAATCAATCGATGGTAATTATAGAGTCCTGGCTCTGGGCAGAGCACTGTAGTAAGCGCTTGGGAGAGTATAATGGTCTCTTGGAGGAGTTGTGATTTTAATAAGACTTTGAAAGTGGGTAGAGTGGTGAGCTGTGATATGAACAGGGAGTGAGTTCCAGGCCAGAGATATGGATAGGGGGTTGGTGGCAAAATAGACTAGATCAAATTAGAGTGAATAGGGTTGGCATTAGAGGAGTGAAGTGTGTAGGCTGGATTGTAGAAAGCTGCAGATGGCCTAGAGGATAAAGCACAGGCATGAGAATCAGAGGACCTGGGTTCTAATTGCCAATTGCTTGCTATAAGTCCTTGGGCAAGGCACTTAATTTCTCTTTGCCTAAATCTCCTCAACTAAACAAAGGGGATCAAATGCCTGCTCTTCCTCCTACTTATACTGTGAGCCCCCTGTGGGAGAGAAACTGTGTCCAACCTGATTAACTTGTATCTACTGCAGCACTTAGAATGATGTTTGACACATCATAAGTGCACAAAATGATAATGATAATAATAATAATAATAAAATCAGTTAGGCCAGGTAGTACTGGGGAACTGGTTGAGTGCTTTAAAGCCAATGGTAAGGATTTTCAGTCTGACAAAATGTTGACGGGCGAACCTGGTGATTCTTGAGGAGTGGAGATGTGGACTGAATTTTTTTTTAGAAAATGACCCAGGCAGCAGGGTGAAGTATGGACTGGAATGGGGAGAGACAGGATGCAGGAAGGTCAGTGAAGAGATTGAGGAAGACCTTACCCAATGGAAAAATGATGGCGCTTTATTCTCACAACAGAAGCCTGTTTGGTATACAACACATACCACAATTTGATGCAAATCGGAAGCGAGAGGTGGATGCATTAGAATCAGAGTAATCACGGAGTGATGCTGCCATGCTTTCCAACCTCCATCTCAGCCTTACTGTATTCTATTGAACAGAACTCTGTGCCTTTGCAACTTTAGATGATTTGATACAGTAAAATGATGTGTGGGAAGGAGGTGAAGGTTTGTGCTTGGTAACTAAAGCAATAATATAAAAAAATGCAGTTTGCAAAATGTCAATCATGGTGTTACTGTCAGACCATGTATCTCATTTTCCATTTATTTCCATCGAATCAGTGGTTACCATAACACAATTTCCCATAACATGAGTTTTTTTTCAAGAAAACAACTCCCTGTATCTGGATGGCATCTGGAAGGCATCAGTTCTTGGAGGGACCATGACAGGGCCATCTCCTATTCTTACAGTTTCCAACCCAGGAACCTCTCAGTTTTGCCATGGGAACAAAATCCCCTCCCTCATTACTAAAAGTGGCACCAGCTCAGCAGGAACAAAAGCAATTCCTCCTGTTGATACCCTAAAATGTCCAGTCTGGTTATCCCAACCTCTAGGAGATACTCCACTGTCAAAAAAACATGTAGCTCCTGCTGTCCTTCGCCTCCAGCTGCTGCTTTGCTTATTTTCTCTCCAATCTACTGGCACTGACTTTTTTCCAAAGTACCCCATAACTACTTCTTTCATGGCATAATGTATAGAGCACAGGCCTAAGAGTCAGAAGGTCATGAGTTCTAATTCTGGCTCTGCTACTTGTCTGCTGTGTGACTTTAGGCAAGTCACTTCACTTCTCTGGGCCTCAGTTACCTCTGTAAAATGGGGAGACTGTGAGCCCAATGTGGGACAGAGACTATATCCAACCTGATTTCCTTGTACCTACCCCAGTGCTTAGTACAGTGTCTGTCACACAGTAAGTGCTTTACAAATACCATAGCTATTATTATTATAATTAACTATATAATCTACGCTAAATCATTGAAATGCTCTCTGTTCTGTAATTGCAATGAAAGCCCAATGAGGTAAAAGAAAGGAAGAATCTTTTCCATGAATTGTCAAATTAGACTTTAAACAAGAAAGGTCTACAAGGCCCACTCTTATACATCCCTGCTATATATAAGACTAATTTTGGCCCCAATGTGCAAAGACATTTGCCAAAAAAAATTAGGTAATAGATTAATAAACCAAACGGCCCATATTTCAGAAAGGAGTAAGGGTTACCAAATTAATCAGATCAGTGTTCAAGACCCATTCTGTTCAAATCTTCCAATTATATCAATCCTTTTGGGAGAAATAAAATGCTGACAAGCATGTACCTTGTTGTATTTGCCTGAAAATAATTTACAAGCTTTGAAAGAGGTATGACTATCTCCTTGCAGCTGAAGTATTGTAAAACAGCAGAGCACTTCATGCAGCCCTGAAGGAGGTTATTGCATTGCCAAGCAGCAGAGCCGCCTTTGGCTCTTTCTCTAAAAAATTCAAGAGGCTGAGACTACTTAAACTTTGGCAATGGGATTTATTGGCTCAGATGAAGTCTAAATCAGTGTTGGGTTTTGACTTTTCCTCCCAGCAAGTGCATATCATTTTTTTTCTGAAGAGAGAACAAGAATTATAGAAATTAGTGATAGAAAAGACCTGTCTAACGAGTCTGTACCTTGATCTGTCCAGACTTGGTTTCCTGTTGGGGATGTTTTGTCACAGTAGATAGTGCTTTGTCTGGCCTTTACTATGATTACACACACAAGCGGACGTGTACACACACACGCACACACACTCTCCTCCTCTCCCCTCCCCACCCCTCTTTCTTTATTCCCTCCCCCCACAGACCATTCCCACCAGACAGGATCTGGCAATATTGGTTGACTTTAAGAGTGATTGAGGCAGTTCAGAGCTTCATCCGCACAAAGTATGTGATCCAATCCCCGGTCAATCCAGCAAATCTATTATGAAGTCTCCTTCAGTTCCCAAATTCCCCTCTCCCAAACTTCACTTCCAATGGTTCCAGCTTAAATATCATCTTGTTCTGACTATATCCCGTGGATGGGACCCTGGCCATTGAATATTTCTCATCTCTCACACCATCTTATTTTTAGATAATTCCTTGAGCAACTTATATGGATTTCTTTATTAAGTTCCCCTTATCCCAAACTCTTGGAACATCCCAGAGAGTCTATTTAAGAATTTCAGAATAAAAATTTCAAAATAATCGAGAATTCAAAATAAAAGTCTGGTGTTGGAGTATTCCTCATCACTCCACAGTGAGGCAATATCTCCAAACAGGAAAGAAGGAAATACTTAGGACCTTCTGAAACCAAAAGGAAGGGGAAACATAGCTTCTTGGCCTGGAAAATGACTACAGTATCATGAAAATGATGATACACAGGGTGGCCAGTTACATGTTTCTAGCCTCCTAAATTGTTCCCAGTGGTGTGTGTTTGGACAAAATTTCAGAATATGAGTACTCAGAATCTTTGGAATCTGGTGTCTTTTTTCTTTTTGAAAGAACTTTTGGGTGTCAAGGACAGTGACCAGTATACATTTCATTACCTTCAAGTCCACCCCTATGAATGCATCCTAAACTTATGGACATTTGGTCAGAGTTGGAACATCTCCACTTTCAGTATTTTGCAATCTTCCTTGGCAGTGTGTCCTTTGACCAATGCCAGCTATACTTTTCTTTCCTAATGTCTCATCTCATCCTCCCAACTGGCTCCTTATTCTACCATTCTTTATTCTTCCCTCACTGGCAGTTGACAATAATAGATCCCCAGCATCTGTAAGTCCCGTATCTTTCCCTTAATATACCTTCAGACTGCAAATGATGCCTCCTCTCAGACACCTTTTTTCTTTTTTTCCTGGAAGACTTGTCATGGTCTCATAGTCTTGTCATCTGTTTAAGTGTACGCCCTTCTAGGATGATTTCAACTCCTTGCTGAACCATATCCAGTTATTCGTTTAAAAAATGACATCCGTTTGTAAATTTGGTAACAAAAAAGTAATGGGCCCACTTTTGGTTTGGGTACTGTTCGTGTTCTACAATTTATGCAGAATATGTAGGCATTGGAGGGCATTCAGGAGAGATCAAAAAAAGGGGGACATTTGTTATAAAGTAGCCTCATGAGAAGTGATGAAAGTAACTGGAAATTATTTCTCTTGGAGAAACAATGCTGTTGTCCTCCTCCAAAAATTACAGCAGGTAGGTGGTACATCAGATACAAAGAATAAATACTGCTCTTTTCATGCACATTATAAAAATGCACATATAAACGTTATGGTTAACTCTCAGTATAATGACAAAGAGGATCGCTTAATCTTTTTCCCAAAAAGCCAATTCTGCCCTTCATTAAAACAACTGTCAGAATTGCAAACAATTCAAAATAAAGTACCCCAAAGAGTTCAATAAAAGCCTCCGACAGTTGTGGAGCCTCTCCTAATGAACTCCAGGTTTGCTTTACATTCACTTTTGCTTTATGGGTCCCACATGTCCACACCAGTTCCAGGTTCTGGATTCTGCCCAGGCACCAATGAAACAGCACATTGGCTCTTTTTTTTTTAATGCCATAGGTGGCAAGTCTCAGAGTTATGACTTTCTTTTATGTTGTAGGACAACAGGTTAGGCACTTAGGAGCTGTAACCATGACTTGCATTCATTGATTCAATTACATTTATTGAGCACTTACTGTGTTCAGAGCACCGTACTAAGCGCTTGGGAGAGTACAATATAACAACAGGCCAGTACCTTGCCAACAACTAGTTTAGGATCTAGACTTGCTTTTCTACTTGAGTGCTAGGTTAGGAAGTAGTAGTAATAGTATTTATTAAGTACTTACTGTATGCACTGTTCCTCCCCTGCCACCTCCCCATGGAACATCTCCTCCAGGAGGCCTTCCCTGACTAAGTCGCCCCTTTCCTCTTCTCCCACTCCCTTCTGTGGCACCCTGACCTTTCCTTTTCTCCCACTCCCTTCTGCGGTGCCCTGACTTGCTCCCTTTGTTCTTCCCCATCCCTCTCCAGGCTCCACAGCATTTATGTACATATCTGTAATTTATTTATTGAATATTAATGTCTGTTCCCCCCAAACCGCAGACAATAAGCTCATTGTGGTCAGGGAATGTGTCTGTTTATTGTTGTATTGTTCTCTCCCAAGCATTTAGTACAGTACTCTGCACACAGTAAGCGCTCAATAAATATGATCCAATGAATGAATATGCAAAGCACCATACTAAGTGATGGGAGAGAATATACAGGTGGGAATGAGACAAAGACTCTTTTCCCTTAGGGGGCTCACAATCCAAGGACCCCCTGAGGGTACTAGGAAAGCTTGAGAGAAGTGGACACAAATTGCTTTTATGTGATGTGATTCTAAATGAGTTTGACATGGTTTGACATTTTATTTTGCCTCCAAAGCATCTTTGTTGTTGGGTTTATTCTGATCTTTTCTGTTGGGAATTCAGTATTAAGAACTTTCAAAATGACAAATAGATTTGACTAATCCCTGGGGTTTCATCACAACTTAAGTTTACTGTCATTTGTTTTTAAATCTATTACACTGTATTTGTTTGGAAATGAATCTGTATAACGTTTACTGCCTAGCAGAATTGGTTTTGATTTTATTTTTTGTGGCTGCATTCCACCCTCCCCAACTCATCTGACTGGCTGATTCTCCCACAGCACCCATGGCTCCTCCTACCCTGATCCTGCCCCTTCAGCTCCTCCAACCTCTCTGCAATTTTACATGAGGGGGCGCCTAACCAAGGAACAATTCTGCTATACTAGATAATGCATCCTATCCATTTATGCTATAGAATGTTAATAGTCTGACATTGCAGGCCAAGTGTGCCCAGAAACAAAGGAATTTTTGCTTCACCCTTTTTATACAGTGTAAACTTTGGCCCAGTTTTTGGGGCTCTAAAACTGGCTTATTATGAACAGACTAATTTTAATGGAAATGTGTTGCCAATGGTGTTGATTATATACATATGTACATAAGTATAGATATATGGATGTATATATATATATATTCAAAATTAATAATTATGGTATTTGTTAAGTGCTTACGATGTGCCAAACACTGTACTAAGCGCTGGGGTAGATACAAGGTAATCAGGTTGTCCCACCTGGGGCTCACAGTTTTAATCCCCATTTTTACAGATGAGGTAATGGAGGCACAGAGAAGTAAAGTGGCTTGCCCATGGTCACACACCAGACATGGTGGGGCCGGGATTAGAACCCATGACCTCTGACTCCCAAGCCCGTGCTTTTGCCACTAGGCTATGCTGCTTCTCCACATAATATGGCTTTGAATGGGGCACCTTTTGAACCAGCCACCTTGAAAATTTTAAACAGAGCAACCAGAGGCAGGGAGGTGGAGTGGAAAGAGTCTGAGAAAGTCTGGCTTCTATTCCCAATTTCCTTGCTGCCTTATGACCCTTGACAAGAAAGGAAACCTCCCTTCCTGCTGTGTCTCCAATTTCACCTCAGCATGTGTACAATAGTACAATATGTTTAGGTGTTTGGGTTGTGTGTGTCATTATTTTAGCGTGTCTCCTCCCCCTTATTAGATTGAAAGCTTTTGAGGGCAGGAACTATGTCTTTGGCTTGATTTGAAATTCCCTACAGCCGTACAGTGCTTCACACTGAAGAAAACCTCAATAAATAGCACTGATTGGTTCACAAGGGTGCTGTGAGCATGTCCTAGGTAATGAATAGCAAGAACTTTGAACTCCACAGAGGAAAGTTGCTTTAGAGTTTCAAAACGTTATTTTCCATTATACTTTGGGTATACTGATGAATCCATCCAATGTCTGGACAACTTGTGATGTGAACTTGTGGGAAATATGAGATCCCAGACATGAAAGCCGCATTGGATTTAAACTGATCCAAATGCCTCATCAAGGTCAAGCCTCCATCACATTGAATCACCCCATTAATCCACCAACTTCATTTCCTAACCAAGCTCTCTATAGTCTGGATATTCCTTTTCTTCAAGAGCCAGAGTATCCCAAACAAAATAATGGACTCTTTTGGTTGTTTAGAAAATTGGCTGTGATGGGATCATTGGTTCGGCTGCCAAAGAAGATCGCTGTGGAATCTGTAATGGAGATGGCAAAACCTGCAAAGTGGTGAAAGGCGATTTCAACCATACCAAGGGGATGGGTGAGTCGAAATTTGAAAACCCTTGGGGGAATTTTTCAAGTTCTCTTAGCTGCTGGCTAGATGACTTACATGTTTGCAGTAACAGTGCCTCCTTTCTGAAAGCCAATTTGTTTGATGTCTTTCCTGAAAGTTTTATTTAGTCAAGTGATGAGTCCTAATAGGTGTCCCAGGGCATCAGTCCTGTGGTTTCTGAAAGGCAGAGGAAAGGCATTTACTCTAAATAGTTGGTAGGGAAAAGTTTGCTTACAAAAGGAGAAGACTCACAATTGCCTACCCCTTAAACTCTTAGGCATGGCGTATTTATTTGATCTCAAAGCTATTTTTTTCCGGTTTAATAGCACACCTCCATTAATGGGCTAAGACTATGCTGAAAATAGTTATTTTAATCCAGTTATTTTACTCTAGAGTGAAAAGTGATTGATTCCTTTTCCAAATTTATTTCAAGTATGATAGTATTTTCATACAGTGGTGAAACCCCAATTAAAAGCCACATGCTCCAGAACATTTTCACATGTTTCTTTTTAACTGTGACCATGTCTGTATGAAATAAAGCTAACATGTTGAAAAAATTTCAAGGACTCCATCTGTATATTAGTGATGCTATATCACTGTCCAATTCTTTAAGCAGCTGAGAGGAGAATTTACTTATATACTCAGTCCTCCTAAAATGGGTGTTTCCTCAACCTACCCTAGGTATAAATATTTTGGAGGGGGTGCCAAGAGCCCAATTCTCCCAGTCTTGTCCTACTTCCAGCATCTTAGACACTATCCTGAAGTCATCCAGCTCAGGTTGGAGACAAGTCTTCAAAAATGTTGCACTTGTCTATTCTGTACAATTCTTGTGAGCCTTAGGCTGGTGCTTAACATTGAATATGCATCATGCAAATCTGAACCCAGCCAAAAATGAGTTTTTATATTGGAAAATTATGTTCAAGAAACACTGCCAGGGATGCCCAGTAACAGAAGTTTTCTCCTGGCTTTAGCTTAGTTAGCATGATGGCAAAAATAAATGTGTTATTTCTGCAGCAGATGAAATTAAGAATTCATTTGGAATCATAACTGGCATAGTTAGCTTATTTTTACTGGATTATTTTAGTGGATGGCCATGAAATCTTTCTAGATGGAGAAGGTAACTTAGCCCCTTTGTGAACCAGTGCACTGGAACCTTAATGGGGACCAACTGATATGTCCCATATGCAGTCTCAGAGTATTAATTATGGTATTTGTTAAGTGATTACCATATGACAGGCACTGTACTAAAATCTGGAGTGGATACAAGCAAATTGGGTTGGACACAGTCCCTGCTGTGGGCTGCTCTTAGACATGATTTTTCATCTCTGAATTGGCCACCTCAGCTGGAAGAATTTTTTTTATGGATTTGTTAAGCACTTTCTATGGGCCAGGCACTGTAATAAGTGCTGGGGAGATACAAGATTTGTCAGGTTGGACAGAGTCCCTGTCCCACATGGGGCTCCCAGTCTTAATCCCCACTGTAGAGATGAGGTAACTGAGGCACAGAGAAATTAAGTGACTTGCCCAAGGTCACATAGCAGACAAGTGATAGAGCCAGGATTAGAACCCAGGTCCTCTGACTCCCAGGCCCATGCCCTATCCACTAGGTGATGCTGCTTCTCTATCCCACTAGGCTACAAAAAAAGTCTCTTTATCCAATAAGGGATGACAGCCATGAGCAATGTCATGCATCAAAGTGAGAGTACCAACAAACGATAAATGGCCAAGGTCCAGCAGAAGCCTTGAAAGAACGTGGCTTTTGTTTTAGCTGCATTAGCTCACTCAGTGACTTTGCCCAATTAGAGACCTATGTGAATAACACATGTATTTTTGAAGAGAAGCAGTTAATTTTTTGATAAGCTGAGATCTGTGAGGGTTGTCCCATTAGCAGAGAGACATGGGCAGTTAGTGAGTTGATAAATTAGAGGACACCCAAAAAATATGCTGTTCATTACAATTGCAAACTTGTCCCTAGGTGGCAAATGAAAAGGTAGGGAAATAGACAATGACCTCTTTCTGTTTTGAATTGTAATCTCATTGAACAATTGGTTTGATTTGTAATTGTGAGCATCTGTGATCTCCCTGCGATCTTCCCCTGAAAAAAATGAGAAATCAATTTTGTCCTGCTGAAAGAATCACCTATGTATTACTGAGGCCCTGTGAGATGTAAGCCCTTCCGTCAAATCCAATTATTTTGCCACTAAAACATGACAACACATTTCTGTTTCTCAGTCACCAATAATGTTTGTAAGAAGGTGTCCACCTGTGTGATGGCAAAGGCAAAGGCAATTCCCAAGTGTTTCTCATGTAAGATGTTTGAATGCTGTGTGCTCTTCATGGATTAGAAATCTTTGGTGTTGGTTCTCTCTTTGTACTTATTTTCTGAATGGATTTGGTGGGGAGACCCAATCACATATGAAGCCATTGAAAAGCTTTAGAGCCTTTTACTATTCATTATATCCCTGTTTTTAAAGCAAGAGCAACCCGCTTGGATAGGTAAATTCACTTTTAATCATCTATATCATTCTTCTTTTCACTTCTCCAAAATTTAGAGTTGGGCATTTAAATCAAAAAGTCTTTAAGAGTTTAGAGAGCATTTCAGGTTATATTTATGGCTAATTATCTCCTAAATTTTACCCATCATTATCCCCATTAGCCAAGTTTATTCAGTGTCTTCTATATGCAGGGAAGCCCTATGTTTGTTGTTTAGGAAATCAACAGTATTTATTGAGTATGGACCGAACATTGTACTAAGTGCTTGGGTGAGTACATAGAGGTAAAAGACAGTTCCTGCCATCAGAGACCTTCATCTAACAGAGAAAGTGTGCCAAAAAAAGTAGCTAGCACTATAACTAACCAGAGTCATCCATTTGGCTTAGACTCCAGAGAATCCCATCAGCTCCATCTGCCTAGGCTAAACTCAGAAACAGGGCTGAGATTCTCTTAGTCAGTTCTTCTCTTTGGCTAACTTAGCTTCTTGATGACAAGGGCCTTATCATCAGTAATATTTATTGAGTGCTTACTGTGAGCAGAGCACTGTACTAAGTGTTTGGGAGAGTACAATACAACAGAGTTGGTAGACACATTCTATGCCAACAACAAGCTCACAGTCAATGGGGCGAGACAGACATTAATATAAGTAAACAATTTATAGTAAATGATTTATAGATGTATTCATAGATTTTATCCAAGAAACAACATATATAAAAATTATATATAATAAATCATATTCCTTATACTTCTTGGATAATTTTTCTCTCACTCTCCAGTATGTAATAGTAAATAGTGCTAAATAAGTACTGAAAAAAGTCTAATATGAGCAGTAACTTGCTTACTAAAAACAGCCCCAGAATTGAGTCTTCTGAAAAACTCAGCCCCTCACTTTAATCTACAGAACTAAGAATATATTTTGCCTTCCTGTTTTCATTACAATATACTCTGGAGGTTTCAGCCAAGGACAGGAATTTCCTTCCAAAGGTAGAGAGCTCCCACATGATTTACATCTAGGTGCATATGAATCTTAAGAATTTGTACATGATTGTTGATTTGCCTTAGTTATATAATAATAATAATAGTATTTGCTAAGCAGTTACTATGTGCCAGGCACTGTACTAAGCACTGGGGTGGATACAAACTATTTGGGTTGGACGTAGTCCTCGTCCCATGTGGACTCATCAGTCTCAATCCCATTTTACAGATTAGGTAACTGAGGCCCAGAAAAGTTAAGTGACTGGCCCAAGGTCACACAGCAGACATGACCATCTGACTCCTAGGCCTGTGCTCTGTCCACTAGGCCATGTTGCTTCTCTTGTTGCAACTGCACTTGCCTCAGAATCAATGGAAATTTTCTTCCAGTGGCTGCTGAAGCTGAAAACCCCACATTATTTATCCTTATTTCTAGAAACCTGAATTCTCTCAATAGTTCACTCTGTAAGTGAATTCACGGAGAAATACGGAATCCCCAAAGTAATTTCTGTGGAGTGGCCTCGCAATAGTGATAGGTGCAAACTTAATTTTAATAATTGAGTGCTTTCTATGGGCCAAGCACTGTACTAAGCCCTGGGTTAGGTACAAGATAATCAGGTAAGACACAGGTCCTGTCTCACAGGTGACTCACGGTCCAAATAGGAGGGAGAGCAGATATTGAATCCCCTTTTTACATGTGAGAAAACTGAGGCAAAGAGAATTTAAGTGACTTGCCGTTGGTCACACAGTAGGCAAGTGGAAGACCCCAACGTTCCTTGCTCCCAGACTGTGCTCTTTCCTCTAGGCTATACTGTTCTCCGAGTGTGGGCATAGGACTTGTGTGGGGATAGTATTCTAGGGAAGATGAGAAGTTAGTTTAGGAAGATACCATTTTGGTCTTTTCAAGCTCTGATTGGAAACTCTCAGAACTCATCAGAAGCTTGGGATAGGAGGCAAGGGGTCTGTAGCTCCAAAGGCTATGAGGGCGATCACCCCCAGAGAATTGGCAGTTGTATCTGTAGTCACATAAATTGTTCTGAGAAGATTTGGACTCTTTTTTTCTGTAAAAGAAAAATATCTAACTAGTAATGCTCCTTTTAACAAAATGCTGTGTTCTACTGAAGCAATAGCAAGAGGTTTATAAGTTTCTCTATGGCTTCACAGTGAAACTAATAATTTTCTTCAAACCTGATATCCCATGGTTGCTGGGAGAGTGGTACTAAGGAGAGGCCAAAATGGGAGATTCTCTGACTCTGTAAAAACTATAATCTCTACCCATAAATGAGTGAAGGTAGTAAATTATTAAGAGCAAAATATTCCTTACTCATCAATATGACATTGGCTTCTAAGGTGCCCTCTATTTCATGGGACATCTGGTTCCAGGGAGATTGGGAATCTCTGGGTCTTGGTGATGGGCATCTTTCACTTCTTAGTCATTTTTCCAATTCCTACCAGAGCTGGAAGTGATTATTTTGAAGGTTATCATTCTAGTTTATACTCTTGTTCAGGGTAGGGTACAACTGCTAGAAGATGAATGGAGATTATTTTATTGCCCCTACCCATCCTACATCTAGATACATTCAGGATCCTTCCTCTCCCTGATGCTTCGACTGATGACACTAAAATATTTCCTCATTGAGGTAACAGCAAAAATAGTCTATTCTCAGTTATTCAGGAACTGGTTGTCCTGATCCCTACTTTACTTCCTTCTGTGTCTTGTTCACAGACTTTTGAGTATTAAACTGGTGGGGTGGGAAAGAAGGTGGAGCTTGAATAATTTCTTACAAGGTTTGGTAAAGTATTTGAGCAAAAGTTTAAAATTATTCAGGTATCTGGTATGCCCTGTTTCCTTTTATACTATAATAAAATTTTAATTTTAATATTTTATAATCATAATATTTGACAGTAATAATAATCTTTGCATTGTTATTAGCTTACTATGTGTCAACCACCATTCCAAGCCCTGGGGTAGATACGAGTTAATCAGGTTAGATACAGTCCCTGACCCACATGGACTAAGTAGAAGGGAGAACAGGTATTCCCCATTTTACAGATGAGAAAACTGAGGCAGAGAGAAGTTAAGTGAATTGTCCAAGGTCACAGCAGGCAAGTGGCAGAGCTATGATTAGAACTCAGATCCTGTGACTCCCAGGCCCATGCTTTTTCCACAAGGCCACACTGCTCCTTGAAAATTGAGAGTTGGCTATAGACAGTATATAGAATCAGTCAATCAATCAGTTGTATATAATTCACTGTGCAGAGCAGTATACTAAGCACTTGGGAGAGTACAATATAACTGACATACCTCCTGCCCACAACAAGCTTACGGTCTATAGAAAATTGTAGGAAAGCTAAAGAATCATTCCCCAATTGAAATTTAATTGTCCTGATAACAGGTCAATCAGTTGTGAAGCAGCTATGAAATTTTTGGAATTGGCATCATCTCACTGATAAATGTTTGGTTCAGCCACAGAATCCTAGAATAATAAGAATAATAATAATAATGGTATTTGTTAAACACTTACTATGTGCCAGGCACTGTACTAACCACTGGGGTGGATACAAGCAAATCCAGTAGGGCACAGCCTCTGTCCCATGTGTGGCTCACAGTCCCTGCCCCATGTTGGGCTCACAGTCTCAATCCCCATTTTACAGATGAGGTAACTGAGGCACTGAGAAGTGGAGTGACTTGCCCAAGGTGACACAGTATACAAGTGCAGACTCAGGATTAGAACCCATGACGACCTGACTCCCAGGTCCATGCTCTATCCACCATGCCATGTTGTTTCTGTATGCCATGCTGCTTCTATTTTGTAGTTTAACTGAATGAACCAAGAATCCCATATCTTCTAAAGTTAATCACTTGACCTCAAAGGAGCTCTTTCACTCTTGTTTCCAGAGAAATGGATAATGCATATGTGAGATAGACTTAAACTGTAACTTTAGATTCCAGAGGACTTGGTATAATACAGACCACTTCAAAACAGGGAAGATCCTGAGAAGCAAAGTCAGTAAAGTATAACATATTGTATTTTTTGGCAAATCCTGGTCCTGCTATGGAAAAACAGTCCCATTGAAAAAATGCCTGTAAATACTGCCCTGCTGTGGCCAGACTACTAAATAGATTTTGACAATCCCAGTGTCCCATATGAGTTTTAGAAATCCCAAAAGCTTTCTGAAGGCAGATTTTTGGGGGCATGTGAGAGGTTACACACAGGTCCCATGACTGGCTGGGTATGATGAACTAGCTTTCAGGTAGGTCTGTATTCAAATCAGTAGAAGACAGAATGTTTCAGTAGGATAGGATGCAGATTTCTCCTCCCCGAACCCCACCTTCTCCCTGCAGCTTTCAGCTCTGATCATCGTTAGTCTCTGTGAGTCCTCTGGGCAGCCGCATGTTATCATGGCTAAAGCTCGGGAAGGGAGGCAGTTGAAACGATTCTTTGGCAAAGGGAACAAGTACAATATAGGCAGTACAATTTCATGAGCGTTGACCCAAAATGGCTGAAAAGCAAGAGGATATTATTTCCCTGCTTCCTTTCTGCATCTCTTTGAGAATTATTCAAACCTACCAAAGCATATAATTAGTATAAGCGCCATTTAATTTGATAAAGGAAAACAGAAAATTGAATCAGCTCTGAGCCAGTATGACGTCCTCTCAGTCATGTAATACAATCTTTGATGACTTCTTTGGGATTCAGAAATTACCCTGGGAGGTTATGCTGCTGTAAGATCAGACTGATCCATCTCTCCTATAAATTTTCTATTAATAGTTCAGATGCTACTTTTTTTTTAAACCACTGGCATTTAAAACCAATGTCTGCACAGTGTTTTCTTGCACTGCTTTGCTAAGTACTTCTGGTTTGATTGCAACAGTTGCAAGAGGAGAGCCCTGCCTCTCTCACAATGGACCAAGAGAATCATTTACAACACTTCTAAGCCATAATGCTGAGGATGGGTCTGAGTGTTTATAGTTTAGTCAATCATTGGTATTTACTGAGCACCTACTGCATGCAGAGGACTGTACTAGTACTAGATTAACAAATCAACAAGCTAAATGTACTGCCTCATACTGTATATGGACCCTTGGTGTGCAGAGAGTGGTTTTCTAACCATGGTGAAAAGTTTTTATTCAGAACATTTGAATAGTAATATACTTACATTCATCACCCTGTTTATCTTTTCCAGTATGTGGGCAGTAATTTTGATGCATGTGTTTTATGTTGCTGTATTATAGCTTAGAATCCTTTAAAGATTCCAAACCAACTCATCAACTCATCAATCATAGCCACCAGGCATTCATTCTCATTATGAAAACCTTGAAATACCAATTTTGTAAGTACATAGCTCAAGATCATGAATTTTAGGGAGTTTCATTAAGTTACCTGTTCACTCTAGAAAGAAGAATTCTGTAATGGTTGAGGTGATTATATAAAATAACCTGTCCAGACATAAAAGCAAAAGAAACACATTGGCATATTGAGGAAAGATGGAAAAGAGTACTGTCTAAAGAAGACTGGAAATGAAAGTATGAATAAGCATACCAACTCTGTTATATTCTACTTTCCCAAGTGCTTAGAACAGTGCTCTGCAATACACTCAATAAAAATTGATTGATTGCTTGATAAGGCATTTATTTTGTGGGAAATTTTGGAACAGAGTTCTGGACTTTAATAAGGGAAATGAAAAACACCCAGATATTCAGTGATTGTCACCAGTTATCAGGAGGAAAGCAAATATACAGGTAAGAAAAAGTTATGGGGCAGGCTGTCCTACCCTGTTACTACTGAACAAGTGGTTCAGTCATGCCCTTCTCCCTCCTCCACTCTCTTATGTGTTTCTCTTGGGAGTTGTATTATTAATAAATCTTCCTTCGTTCACCCTCCTGCCTCATAGCCAGATTCCAACTTGGATGTTGACAGTTTGGGGAAATACTTTTCAAAGAAAAAAAAAAATCCCTAAATAAGCATTTGTTCATTTGGCAGTCACTGTTCCAGAGCAAGGAACCAATATGTGAAAATCTATAAATAGAGGAACGATAATCCAATGTCCTCAGAAAATGTATGAATGGTTTTCAGTGTGCTGTAACTATTCTCTAGTGTGTGTAGAATTGGCACTTCTTTTAACTGGGTTGTCACTCTCTAGGGGGAAAAAAAGCACAACGTTTTTTACCTGAGTAATTGACTACAAAGTTGTATTTGAGAGTTTGCCAAGAGAAACTGACTTACAAGTATCTTCAAACTAGTCATGAAGAGAGCTTTCTATCTTCACTTATAAACCCACTAGTTCTGTAACTGACTTCACTGAGCGTATTTTGAAAAGTACACCAAATCTGATTTGGAATTGTTGGCTATTCTCAGTTACTGTAAAATTTCCCATCAAGTGATTGAATGACGTGAAAACAAAATGATTACCTGGACTTAGTTCAAGCTCTTACCCATGATTCATCTCAGTGACAAATGATAGTTGGGTATTTTCTCGGTGCCTAATCTAAAAAGCACTTTTTAACTGATACATCCTAGCCAACTACCCTATAATGCATTCTGGTCTCTCAGTCATGTGATAAGGCAGTTGGACAGCATTCTATCATAATACTATAGTGTCCATTGTGATTGCAATCAATTTAGAAACATTCTAAAGGCAGGAGAGTGAACTGAAACACCCTTGGGGAACCTTTAATTAGCAGTTAGCATTAACATGAAAGCTTGAATTAATGAAGTAGTTACAGGCACCATAGAAGTTGCAGGATTAGGTTCTGATGTCATTATCATCATCAGTGGTACTTATTAGGTGCTAACTGACTGCAGAGCACTGTACTATATGCTTGAGAGAGTGAACTGGAGTAAGTAGACATGATCCCTGCCTTCAAGTAATATCAGTCAATTGTATTTATTGAGCACTTACTGTGTAAAAAGTACTGTACTAAGAGCTTGGGAGAGTACAATACAACAGTATAACAGAACAGTTCCCTGCCCACAGTGAGTTTACAATCTAAAAGGGAGACAAGCATTATTATAAATAAATAATCAAAATTATAGATATATCCATAAATGCTGTGATGTTTGGAGAGGGGATGAATAAAGGGAGCAAGTTGAAGTGATGCAGAAGGGAGTGGGAGAAGAGGAAAGGAGGACTTAGTCAGGGAAGGCCTTTTGGATGAGATGTGCCTTCCATAAGGCTTTGAAGGCGGGGTGACACCTTCCCACCTGACAATTAAGCTATCTGGTATGAAGAGGAAGGGCGTTCCAGGCCAGGTTGGAGGTGAGATAGTCACAACAGAAGTACAGTGAGTAGGTTGGCAATAGAGGAGTGAAGTGTGGGGGCTAGGTTGTAGTAGGAGAGTAGCAAGGTGAGGTAGGAAGGGCTAAGGTGATTGAGTGCTTTAAAGTCGATGGTAAGAAGTTTCTGTTTGCAGAGGTGGATGGGCGACCACTAGAGGTTTTTGAGTGGGGAAACATGGCCTGAAGTAGCTGACTTCTGACTATTAAAACAGCTACTGACTTTGAATTTCAAGGTACTTCCTGACACTAAGCAAACTTGCAACAGAGTTGGTTTGGCACAGAGGATTCTGAGCTACTAGAAGCTTTCACTTTGCTGGGATGCTTTTCACTCATGTGCCTTTCTGTTGCTGCAGGTTATATCGAAGCTGCTGTGATCCCTGCAGGTGCCCGTCGGATACGAGTGGTCGAAGATAAACCTGCTCACAGTTTTTTGGGTAAAAGATGGTTTGATTCTAGAAGTGTCATCTTAAAAGACCTTGATGATAAATCCAACTTGTTTAGGGCCACATTATATGTATCGTATGGTATTACATATTTTATGAAAAGTTTATATACCACTTTCACAGGTAGAAAAGCAGGAGTTTTGAAGCAGGGGGATAAGAGTTAAAGGAGCAAAGATAAGTCCGTTTGAGTTGTCTCCAGCTGGTTTTGCTCTATTGTGGAGCAGAAAATTATAACACTAAGAAATTATTTTCCTCAGAATGTAGTTTTATCTGAAATGTATTGCAGTTCTTTGGAAGCCATTGTAATAGCTCTTACAAGCTTTGATCTCACTTCTTTGCTGCTCCCTGAGGCAACTTGGTTGCCCTAAATCTAGTTGAAATCTGTAGAAAACTAATGATGGAAGGCCCTTATATGCAGTGCTCTATCACCCTTTTTTATGGTATTTGTTAAGCACTTGTTACGTGCCAGGGACAGTTCTAAGTGCTGAGGTAGATACAGCTAATCAAGTTGGACACAGCCTGTGTCCCACATGGGGTTTACAGTCTTAATCCCAGTTGTACAGATGAGTTAACTGAGGCACAGAGAAGTGCCTTGTCCAAAGTCACAAAGCAGACAAGAGGCAGAGCCAGGATTAGAACCCAGCTCCTTCTGACTCTCAGACCCATGCTCTATCCACTAGGCCACGCTGCTACATCTGGCTCCAGAAAGAAGTCTGCTTTTGAGCCAGAAACTGAAGAGTCTCTTGGCATCATCCCAATTACAGAGAACTCTGGGGGCCTGGGAGGAGTTAGAGCCTAGCCAGGATTTTGGTTCCACCCTGTTATTGCTAGCAAAAACTGGAGTCCCAGGGAGACCTGGAGCTGCATATCAATAGAGTTTTTTTGAGAGTCTCAAATCAATCAGTGGTATTTATTGAACACTTACTGTATGCAGAGCACTGTACTAAGCATTTGAGAGAATATGATAGAGTTGGTATTCACAATCCCTGCTCTTTAGAACGGGAATGGCCAGAAGTCAGCCAACCAAGTCACATCTTTGTCCCTGAGCCTGAACTAGAGGATGATGACAAGCATAAAAGGAGTGGTATATAAATCAGGTTTGACTTATCAAGCCTGTGGAATTGAGGAGAAAGACAAATTTTTTCAAACCACTCATCACATGGCATTTAACTTATTGTGGTAACCTGCAGATAAAACTAGGACAAACAGAATTGAGTTCCCAAGGTACGGAAAATGGTCTGGCAAATCAGTAGTGGTGAATTAGTGTGGGGTGAGTGGTGCAGATACTCTGGGCACAGCCAAGGGGAGAATAGACAGAAAGCATCTGTATTTCTTACCTCTGCGGTATTTTCCTAAGAATGTAATATAGTACTCTGCATATAGAAGGTGTCCAATAAATACAACTGATGGATAATAATAGTGGCATTTGTTAAGCTCTTACTGTATACCAAGCACTGTACTAAGCGCTGAGGTGAAAAAAGGATAACCAAGTCCCACCTGAGGTTCACAGAGTAAGTACGAGGGAGAACAGGTATTGAATCGCCATTTTGCAGATGAAGGAACTGAGTCACAGAGAAGTTGTGACTCGCCCAAGTTCACACAGCTAGTAAATAGAGCTGGGGTTGGAATTCAGGGCCTCTGACTCCCAGGCCTGTGCTCTTTCCACTAGACTACACTGTCATTCGGTGCCTACATTCTGGTCATCTCTAGGGGTCATGGAAGGGGAGCATTTGAGGCTCTCTCTTTTATTTTATCCAGGTGGCTGAAGTATGAACTTCAGAAGCTTGGTTCCTTTTTTTTCTTTTAATGGTATTTTTAAGTGCTAATTATTTGCCAGGCACTGTTCTGAATGCTAGGGTAGATACAAGCTAATCAATTGGGACACAGTCTATGTCTCACGTAGGGCTCACAGTTTTAATTCCCATTTTACATATGAGATACCTGAGGCACAGAGAAGTTAAGTGACTTGTCCAAGGTCACACAGCAGGCACATGACAGATCCAATATTAGAACCCAGGTCCTTCTAACTCCTAAGCCTGTGCTCTTTCCACTAAGTCATCCTGCTTCTCTTACTCCAGAAGAGTGCCTAATAAGAATTTGAATTCATCAGTCTTACTTCATCTCCCATTAAGGATACATTCACAGTTTACAAAACCAAGTGCCTGAGGGATAAATTGGTGAAATTTGTCCCAGGTGCAAAAATATCTAGTCTGGCTCTGTTAAGGTAGTAAAAGAAAAAAATTGCTAATAGGAAGACGCCTATTAAATCCCCTGTAGGTGCTACATTACACTCTTTGGAGTGCCAAAGGTAGAATGTTCTCCTTTGACCCTTTCCCTTACTCCTTGCTAGAAAAAGGACTAAGTCTCTTCCTGTTGTTTCAACCCTCACATTATCACTAAAATCTACCCTTTCCTCTCCATCCAAACGGCTACCATATTAATCCAAGCACTTATCCTGTCCTCCATTAATTTCTGTATCAGCCACCTGCTGACCTCCCTGCTTTCTGTCTCTCCCCATTCCAGTCCATACTTCATTCTGCTGCCCAGATTATTTTTCTACATAAACATTCAGGCCATGTCTCCCCACTCCTCAAGAACGGCTTCCTCCTACATCATGTTTCTACTCTCCTTCCACAACTCAGCCTGCACACTTTGCCCTTCTAATGCCAACCTTCTCACTTGTACCCCAATCTCCTCTATCTCACCACTGACCTCTTGCCCACCTCTTGCCTCTGGCCTGGAATGCCTTCCATCTTCATTTCTGGAAAATGATTACTCACCCCACCTTCAAAACCTTATTGAAGGCACATCTCCACCAAGAGGCTTTTCCTGACTAAGCGCCCTTTTCCTTTTCTTCTGCTCCCTTCTGCATTGCCCTGACTTGCTCCCTTTATTCATTACCCCCTCCTATCCTCACAGAACTTATATACATATCTGTAATTCACTTACATTAATGTTTGTCACCCTCCAGACTGTAAATTCTTTGTGGGCAGTGAATGAGTCTGTTGTATTGTTATATCATACTTTCCCAGGTGCTTGGTACAGTGGTCTACAGGCAGTAAGACCTCAATAAATATGAATGACTGACTGAATAATTGCCCTTCTCTGATACATCCACGTGGTGTTTTAAATCAGAAGTAAACTTAAGGTTGTGGAGTCTACCGCATTTGATTCTGGCTGGTTTCTGGAAACATCCACTTTAAGATCTTAGCCAGTTCTCATTAGTAATGAGGAGGATTGGGCCCTGTGGTAAGAATTAAGATGACATCAGACTGGTCAAAACCCCTAAGTCTAAATAGTTATAACAATAATGGTAATAATATTGGCATTTGTTAAGTGTTTACTCTGTGCCAAGCACTGTTCTAAACACTAGGGTGGATACAAGTTAATCAGGTTGGACACAGTCCTTGTCCCCCATGGGGGTCTCAATCCAAGTAGGAGGCATACTCTCCATTAATTTGAATTCTCCTCTTAAAACTCCATAGTGGGCTCTCCAGAGCTACTGCAAGCAGGACAGTCCCTCTGGGCAGTTTCTATATTTTCCATCCAAATGCAACTTCAAGCAGAGCACAGCTGTACTTAGCCAGCAGCACCTGCAGTGATTCACCCATCCCTATCTTCAACAGAAATAGATGGGCGAGATTGGCTGTCCTCTACTCCTTAACCTCCCGCTTGCCTCTCTTTTCTTAAATTAACAGACCCTGAAGATAAGTCTAGCACAGTCCACAAAGGGGACGGATATTCTCTGAGCCATGTATAAAGCTAGAAATTACATCACCCACTCTCCGGGAACACATCCTGATTCACTACCCAGGAAAATGTGTTATGCTGAAAAGGTGCAATAATGTTCTTAAGGTAATCTGTGAACATAAAGTCAAAAATGGAACCAGAGGATAATTTCTGCATTATAAAGCCAGTTAGGAGAAAGGGAAGGCAGATGTGGGCAAGGAGTAGACTGTGCCTGAAATTCCTTGTTACTATAACTTTCTGCTTCTGTTTTTGCCAGTCCTGAGAAAAATAATTACACCCACATGCACGTTATTTTAACATAGCAGTGCACCAGGGGAATAATGAAAACTACTAATTTCCTCGGTTTAGCAAATAGTCTTCTTCTAGCCTTTTCTGCTTGTCCTCCCCAATAACCAGAGAGATTTTGTCATGTGTGAATAAAACTGAAGTTTTCAGTAATGATTTTGAGTCTCAGTGTTTCTAGAAAATGGAAAATGTTTATGATAAAGCAGGGACATTCCTCTTACTTTTCATGGGGTGAATTCAGAAAGGAAAGGAGATCAGCTATTATGTATGGTTCAGTTTTTCATTCCTGCACTTAGAAAAATTAACATTTTTCAGAGATGAATTTTGGGGCAATTGAAGCCATTTTGGGGTTACAGTAAAGAAGTGGGTTTCAATACTGTCTTTCTTATTTTATGATCAAAAATCACAGGTAGATCCAGTAGCCTTCAAAGATTCAGTTGTCAAATTGAACCTGGACTCCACTATATAGAGCTGTAGTGATGGAGCAGAAAAAGCTACCAGCTCCATTTAGAAGCCCTCTCTGCCTTCAAACATGCCCATATATCTCTTCTATCCTAGAATAATTTTCTCTGGATCCCACAGTCTCCTCCAGCTTATTGGCCATCTCCCTCCTTTCATTTTTAACTAAATTTCTCAAACAGGATGTATACATTCCCTGCCTCCAAACCTCACCTCCAACTCCGTTCTTGACCCCTTACCATCTGGTTTCCATCCTTATTCCCTCCACTGAGAGCTCCCTCGCCAGGGTCACCCAAGACCTCCTTTGTGCCAAATCTAATGGACTCAATTCTATCCCAACCTTCAACCTCTTGGTTACTTTTGATATGGTGGATCACTTATTTCTCTTGGAAACACTGTCTAACCTTGGTCTTACCGAAGTCTTTATGGTTCTCCTCTAATCTCTTTAGCTGGTGCTTCTCAACCTCCTTCACTGCCTCTTCCCTGACTTTCATTCCCTAGCTGTGGGTATTCCTCAGGGCTCTGTTCTGAGTCTCCTTCTCTTTTCCCTTTACATTAAAACTCTTGGGGAGCTCATCCACTTCCATGGCTTCAACTACCACTTCTTTTTTGTCACAGTTCAATTTGGTATGGCAGAAAAATGTGACATTGACCTCCTGAAAGCGGAAATTATGCCTCATGGTTGGTACTTAGTTGACTTAATTGATAGTTGCTACCCAAGGGTGCTGATAACTGCGGTTCTCTTTTGGCTTCTGCTGTCAGCCTGCCTGGAATGGTTGTAGAAAAGTCCTAAATGTATTCTGTCAGTCAGGCAGGCACAAAGGCCCCAGAGACAGGGTTGAAGGTGAAGAAGCAGTATATACCTCCAAGGGCTTGACTACTGCATAATTCCCAATAACATTAAGTGAATTCTTCAGGTTAGATTTGCCCTATGCTGATTCAGGACAAAGATAATTATGTATACTGTTATTTTTATACATATTTTTATATCAAAAGCCTTTTCAAAAAGTACTGTGCACACAGACTAGGCAACTATGCTACTAAAAGTAAATCAAACTGGCCTTTTTAATGGTATTTAGTAAACAAGCACTTATCTTGCATCAGGCACTGAACGAAGTACTGGGGTAGATAAAAGATAGATTGGACACAATCTTAATCCCTATTCTACAGATGAGGGAACTGAGGGACAGAGAAGTTCAGTGACTTACTCAAGGTCACACGGTAGACAAGTAATGGAGCCCGGATTAGAACCTAGGTCCTTTTGACTCCTGGGCCAGTGCTTTTTCCTCTAGGCCATGCTGCTTCAAGGCCTTGTATCCACTAAGGGTTAGGTGCCATTGCAAGGCAACACAGAATAACTTTGAATCCTTTTTGCATTCACTGGGACCAGTTCCTGAAGAATTTCACTCCGCCTACAGTCAGCCCACGCTGGCTGGCTGACTGACTAGCTGGCTTTACTGCTCCAAACCACCTGGAACAGGAAATGCCTCGGCAGTTTGTGTCCATAGGCTGGGAAGTGAGTTGGAATAGCTCTGAGTGGAAATAAAATGAGCTGACTTGATGCCAAGATTAGGAATAGGTTGACTGTGGGTCAATTCCTCCTTTTTGGTCCAAGAAAAAAAGAGATGAACGAAAACTTCATCTACTATACAAGTCTGAGCCAAAGGAGAGAAATGTGAGCAATCCCTGAGATCTACACCCCTATATTTTGTAAATAGGGGCCGCACCTACCACTGGATAGCTCAGCTGTTTGTTCCCTACGATGGCTTCCAGGCCTCCTTCTTCAGGTCTTAAGTGGGTTTAGAACATAAGCATGAGGAGGAGATTCACACCTATGTGAATAGCCGCTTGGTACCTATACAAAGAGGACAAGTAAGAAGAGAGGAGCCTAAAAATAAGTGTTTGGCACAGAATGAATGAATCATTGGTATTTACTGATCATTTACTATGTACAGAAACAGTACTAAGTGCTTGGGAGAGTACAGTACAACAGAGTTAGCAGACATGTTCCCTGCCTGCTACGAGCACCCAAAACTACAAGACTGAGAGAATTTCACAAAACCACGGACGTCCGAAAGCATCTCTTGTAGTGAAATGTCCAGTCAGGAACTTCTCTACCCATTCAAAGGTCACTTCTTACCATTTCCACTAAAAACAGAATCTACAGTGAATTTGGAGTAGGTGTCCCTGGGAATTCTGATTTGAAGTGCTGCCCATGCACCAGAAGTGAGTATAGAGTCCTGACTGAGAAGAGTAACTGCTAAATCAGCAACCTGGGTCCCACTTGTTCACAGATGTGAAGGTGGCTAGAACCCGATTTGCTTCTATTCTGTTATCTGTTTATAAAATCAAAGTACTTTAATGCCAAGATTTGCATCCCCTGAAGTGGTTTTCAGATTGGACAACTTCAGTTTCAAAGATGTTACCTAATCCTCACACCACTCTTCATTAAAATTGCTAGAGTAAACAAACTACAAAATCACTAACCAATTATCACCCTCTCCCCCAGGGACTGGAAAATTTAGAAAATCTAGATAACAGAACCTACAGAGGCAAGAAATTTAAGTAGTTTGCCTAAGGCTACAGAGAGATTGTATTAGGGAATTAGATCATAGGAATTCTTTACTACTTTAGTAGAGTTGTCCTTCAGTTCAAAGATGACAATGATGGTATTAAGTTCTTTTCCTGTGGTAAGCACTGAGATACATAGTAGTCATCAAATCGGATAAATTTGGTGTTCTCAGCCTTGGAGGGAGGGAGAACAGAAGTTTTATTCCAATTTGTTTTACAGATATTGCTGTTAATGCTGAGACTGCATCTGTGAGTATGTCTTTGTGACTCCTTTTTACACTTTAGCCATGAAAATTGCCAGATCCCTTGACAAGTAGGGGAGCATTGGTCAGTGGTTAGGAAAGAAAAGGTGTCCTACTGCCAACAAGACAGGCTTAAATTGAATATTTACTTTGTTTTTGGGGGTTTTTTGCAAATGGTATTTGTTAAGTGCTTACTGTGTGCCAGACACTGTTTAGTAAGTGGGGTAGATACAAGTCAATCTGATTAGACACAGTCCCTGTCCCACATAGGGTTCACAGTCTTAATCCCCATTTTACTGAGTAGGTAACTGACGCACAGAGAAGTTAAGTGACTTGGTCAAGGTCACCCAACAGACAAGTGGTGGAGCAGGGATTAGATTTGCAGCAGTAATGATGTTTTGCACTATCATAAGTATTACCTCAGCAGGGACTGAGGCATAAATATTATCTCATCGGGGAGCCCTGTTTCCAGCTGCACATTTTCATGCTGGTTGATAGGGAAAATGGGTGCAGCCTTTGGCTCCATCTGAGACCATCCCTGTGTTCTCCCCCACTGTGTAAGCCATCAAGGAGAATGATGTGATGTAGAATCCACCCCCAGCGAGTCCATTTGTTACGAGTGGCACCGTACTTCCTGGACACTGCATCCTCATCATGCTGCACTGCCCCAGTATCCATCAATCAATTATATTTATTGAGCGCTTATTGTATGTCGAGCATCATACTAAGCACTTGGAGAATAAAGTACAACAGAGTTGGTATATGTGTTCCTTGCCCACAATGAGCTAACAGTATAGAGGGGGAGATAGGCATTAATGTAAATAAATAATTTACATTTATATATATAAGTGCTGTGGGGCTGAGGCTAGGGTGAATACCAAATACCCAAAGGGTACTGATCCAAATGTGTAGATGATGCAGAAGGGAGAGAGACTCAGGAAAAGAGAATTTAATTGGTGAAGGCCTATTGGAGAAGATATGACCTTGATAAAGCTTTGAAGGTGGGTAGAGTAAGGGTCTGGTTTATTTGGAGGGGGAGAGTGTCCCAGGCCAGGGGAAGGTCGTTGGAAAGGGGTTGGAGGTGAAATAGTTGAGATAAATGCTTAGTGCAGTGTTTTGCACACAGTAAGTGCTCAGTAAATATGATTGAATGAATTGGGGCATAGTAAGCAAGTTGGAGCTAGAGGACTAAAGTTGCTGGGCTGGAGTAAGAAATCAGTGAGATATGTAGGTAAGGTGGGAGTGAGCAATGTGATTGAATGCTTTAAAGCCGATGGTAAGGAGTTTCTGTTTGATGTTATGATACAGTTAGTGTATCTGCTGTCTTCCTTTAAGAAATTCATAATCTAGGAGGGAAGATGGACTCTAAAATAAATTATAGTAAAGGAGAAGAAGCATAGTTTAAAGATATGTACGCAACTGTTGTGATGCGTGGGGAGTAGAACTCAAGAGTTTAGGTGCCATAAGAAAGATTGACAAGGCAGTTGTCAGACAAGTTAAATGGAAAGATGAGAGATTAATCAAAGGCATTCTGGGAGAGTGATGATTTCAGAAGGGGCTTAAGGATTTGGGAGACCATCAGTTGTGAAGGGAGAGGGAGTTCCAGGCAGGTGAAAGAGTGTGAGCAAGAAGTTATCTGTGTGATAGAGAGGCACAAGTGCATAAGTTAGCTTGAGAGGAGTCAAGTGAATGAGCCCAGGGATAGTGGGAGAGGAGCCAGGATTAGTAGACGGGCAAGAATTGATTGAGCATCTTTAAGGCAGTGGTTAGGAGTTTCTGCTTGATGCAAAGAGAAATGGGTAATCATTGGATCAGTTGTATTTACTGAGCCCTTACTGCATGCAGAGAACTGAACTAAGAGCTTGGGAGAGTACAACAGAGTTGGTAGACACATCCCTTACCCACGACGAGTTTACAGTCTGGGATAATCTTTGAAGGTTTTTGAGTAGTGGGGAGAGGTTTACAAAATGATGTTTAGAAAAATGATCTGGGCTGTAGAGTGGAGTATGGATAAGACAAGTGACTGTAAGCATGGAGATCAATGAAGAGGCTGATGCAGTAGTTGATTCTGGATATGACAAGTTCTTGGATCAACATGGGGGCAGGTTGGATGGAGAGGAAGAGATGGATTCTGCAGATACTGTGAAGGAAAAACTGACAGGATTTGGTCATTGGCTGAATGTGGGCATTGAAAGAAAGTAAAGGATAATGCTAAGATTACAGGCACAAGAAAGCAGGAGGAGGATGGTATTCTCAGTAGTGATGGGAAAGTTAGTGAAGCAGTGCAGGTAGAGAATAAAGCTCGGCCCTGTGAGTCAGAAGGCCCTGGGAGTCACAAGGACCTGGGTTCTAATCCTGGCTCTGCCACTTCTGCTGTGTTACCTTAGGCAAGTCACTTAACTTCTCTGTGCATCAATTACCTCATCTCTAAAATGGAGATTCTTAGAGCCCTAAGTGGGACAGGGACTGTGTCCAACCTGATTAACTTGTTTCTATCCCAGCACTTAGTACAGTCTCTGGCACATAGTAAGCGCTTAAAAGATATCATTAAAAAAAAACCAGTTGAAAGAAGAGGATTTAGGAGGAAAGATGAGGAGTTCAACTTTGAATATGTTGAACGTGAGGTTCTGGGCAGATATCCACTTGTGAATGTCCTGGAGGCAAGAGGAAATAGGAGATTGCAGAGATTGAGGATTTGGGAGACTTCTACATAGAGGTGGTAGTTGAAACCATGAGTGCTGATCAGTTCCCCAAGGAAATGAGTGTAGATTAAAAATAAAAGTAGACCCAGAATTGATTGTATTTGTATCGACCCCAACACTCAGTACAGTGCTTGGCAAATAGTAAGCACTTCAGAAGTATCACTATTATTATTATTATTATCTCTGAGCTTTGAGGGACACCCACAGAGAGTGGGAGGCAGAGAATGGTCCGTTAAGTGAAACAGCACCTTACTCTCCCAAGAAAGGCATTTGCTAAGGAGCTTTTCTTTTTTATGATATTTGTTAAGCATTTACTATGTACCAGGAACTGTGCACTCTGCAATGGCAAACAAATGAGTGAAAGCATTTTAGTCTTTTTTGACCTTGACCTCCACAAGAGTCCTCACATATATCTGTTAATGTCCTGTTTAGCTCCACTCTGAATTTCCCTAGAAATCAAGTGACTGGAAATTTTGTCCTCTTACAAGGACATAATTTAGTTTTTAGTGCAAAAGTAAATTATCTTTTGGCAAGTCACATAACTTCTCTGTGCTTCAGTTACTTCATCTGCAAAATGGGAATAAAGATTGTGAGCCCCATTTGGAACATGAACTGTGTCCAATCAGATTAGTTTGTATCTAACCCAGCTTTCAGTACAGTACCTGGCACATATAGTAAGCCCTTAACAAATACCATTAGAAAGAAGTCTTTTTTTTGTGTGCATGGGCTTGAAAGTTTTGGCAGGTGTAGGATTATTGTAAGTGTTACATGGTGTCTGATTTTTCTTTCTAGACGTGGGGTTGTGAGATTTCACTATCGGGAGATTTCCTTAGCAGGCAGGCATTAGGCCTTCTAAGAATTTAGAGGATAGATCTTCAAAGAAAAAACAAAGCATTTTGGACAGTTGGTCTTTGTTTCAGTACTCTCTTCTGACTCAGCCTTTAGCCTTTATTCTGAAGTATTGGCTCTCAAAGCCCCATAACCTCCTTTCAGCTTTCACTCCCAGGGTGCCCCTCAATCAGTCATTCAATCATATTTATTGAGCACTTACTCTGTGCAGAATACTGTACTAAGTGTGTGGAAGAGTACAATGCCACAGAATTAGACACATTCCCTGCCCTTAATGAGCTTCCAATCTAGGGGGGAGACAGACATTAATATGAATAAATAATATGTTCTGCAGAATTCTACCTTCACAGGATTGCATATCACCCCTCGCCCCTGTAAATGAGTGGCATTCTCAGTTCTTTCCTTCAGTGAATTTGTTCTTTCATCCCTCCCACTTTTGCATCCAAGTTCTAATTCCTTCCTTCCTTTCCTGCCTCACTCTGGTCCCTGGCATTATCCCCTGGCCCACCAGGGGCTATAGTATATTACAGTTCTGAGAGTGCAGTCTTGCAGGTGCTCAGGGAACAGTGTATCGCAGCCAAGTGTCGCAGCCAAATTCCAATTTAGAAATTTTGCTTGCGTTATCTTCCTAAAGTCTCCTGTTACTTCCACTGTGGAGTCTATTTTATTTTTCATTTTACACCACAACATTGTTATGTGGAGTTTCTGTGTTTGTATGGTAGTGGGCTGCCAGATTTTATCTATGAGATGGCTGTTCTGGGACAGAGGAGGGATTATTTTGCCATTTTTTTTGTTCCAGTAAAAAAAGACAAGAGGAAAACAGGAATAATAATATTAGGCTCAAAGACAAATGGAAAGCCTAATATGGAGCATCTTGGGTATTTATAGGCTGTTGAAACAGAGTTGTTAGCCTGGGAAAAAGGGGGTCAAAGGCCCCTAATGTTAGCCAGAAAATAGAAGAGCTCAAGAGAGCCTATAAAGAGTCTGTGAGTTCCAAATCAGGGAAACAGCTCCTATTGGTAGAGAGACCAGTATGTGTCTGGGTAGCCTAAGATAGTGAAGCAGTGTACCTTAATGGATAAAACAAGGTCCTGGGAGTCTGAAGGACCTGGGTTCTAATTCTGGCTCTGCCGCTTGTCAGCTGTGTAACCTTGGACAAGACACTTCTCTGTGCCTCAGTTACCTCAACTGTAAAATGAGGATGAAGACTCTGAACAACATTAACAGTCAGAGGTCATGGGTTCTAATCTTGGCTCTGCCTCTTGTCAGCTGTATGACTGACTTTGGGCAAAGTCACTTAACTTTTCTGTGCCTCAGTTACCTCATCTGTAAAATGGGATTAAAACTGTGAACCCTACATGGGACAACCTGATTACCTTGTATCCTCCCCAGTGCTTATAACATTGATTTGCACATAGTAAGTGCTTAACAAATACCAACATTATCATCATGTGGGACAGGGACTGTGTCCAACCTGATTACCTTGTATCTACCCAGCACTTACAACAGTGCTTGGCATGTAGTAAGTGCTTAACAAATGCCATAGCTATGATTATTATTATTATTATTTCAAGTGTAACCACCTGTCCAGACTCTCGAGATTGGCTGCAAGGAAGTTTGGGAGTCAAAGGACTCTCTCCCTACCCCATTGTTTTTAATGGTATTTGCTAAGTGCTTACTATGTGCTGGGGTAGATACAAGCTAATCAGGTTGAGCGTAGTCCATGTCACACAAGAAGCTTTAAGTATTAATCCCAATTTTAGAGATGAGGTAATTGAGGCACAGAGAAGTAAGGTGACTTGCCCAAGATTATCCAACAGACAAGTGATGGAGCCGGGATTAGAAGTAAGGTCCTTCTTACTCCCAGGCCCATGCCCTAGCCACTAGGTCATGCTCACCCTCTGCTTCTTTTCCCTTAGTTTCCCAGGAAAATCTCCCTTCCACCTGGAACCACCCAAGTCTGCACTGCAGGCAGACACTGAGGTTAAAAATCTGAAAAAATTTTTAATAGACGAATTGCAAGTATTATCAGTGTAGTAATATGTTGACATGTAGGGAAGTAGAATGGAACAGTGAAACAGAATTGCTAAAGACAATCTCTTACCTCAAGGAGCTTTCAATCTAATGGAGGAGGCAGATAAGGCAGAAACAGAGTATAAAGAAAGATATGGACATAAGTGCTGTGAAGGTGGGGGAGGGATAAACATCAAAATGCTTAGGGAGAGTAGATCATAGATGATTCAGAAGAGAGGGAGAATAGGGCCGGAAAAAGAAAAGGTTAGTCAGGGAGGGTTTCAAGGAGGAGCTATGGTTTTACTGGGGCTTTTAAGATAGGTAGAGTGATGGTCTTTTGGTTATAAAGGGGGTAAGAGTTCCAAGCAGGAGTGAGGATGTGAGCAAGGAGCCAACCGCAAGAGAGTTGAGATCAGGCACCGTCAACCCCATGGATTGTTTTGCAGTGAGAATTTTGGCCTCCAGCAGTGGCAATCTGACACCTTTCACTACAGTTTTCGTTAACTTCTCAAAAGAAAATTCATACATACCTACTCATTCTCTGGCTAAGAGGAATATGATAATAATGACGATGATAAATAAATCCATGGTGCCTTAGAGTTAGAAAGCTTCTGCTTAACTAAATTCTGTACATAAAACTAGCAGTCTCATGAGAGCCTGAAACGTGGCCTAGTGGATAGAGCACAGGCCTGGGAGTCAGAAGGATTTGGGTTCTAATCCCAGTTCCATTGCTTGTCTGCTGTGTGACCTTGGGCAACTCACTTAACTTCTCTGTGCTTCAGTTACTTCATCTGTAAAATGGGGATTAAGATTGTGAGCCCCACATGGGACATGAACCATGTTCAACCTGATTAGCTTGTCTCTATTCTAATGCTTAGTACAGTCCTGGCACATAGTATGCACTTAAATGCCATTTGAAAAAAGAGTTTAGGTTGATCTTTTACTTCATTTGAAGTATAATTAAAAATAAAAGTATTAGCTACTGATTAATAAATGCTGCTCCCAAATCAGGAACGTTAACAAAACAAATCTTAAAAGTGAACATATAGTGTCCAGAAGATATAGCTAACCTTGGGATAAGGAAACAATACTACAAAATGGCAGACTGCCCAAGGTTTATACTGGTGGAATAGTTTTGATACATATGTTTGAAACATGAGATCCCACAGAGATTGGGCCTGGGAATCTGGTTTCTGTGAGAACAAGATTCACGATTTGACACTTTTGCAGTCATCACCAAATCCTAGAAAAGCAAACTCTAAGCTGTAACCCAGAGAACATGGGGGATTAGAAAATTAAATGTTTCACCCAATGGTGAAGGTTTAATATTTCATGCCCTGTAGATCAAATTGTGGAGTAGTTGTTGATATCCCAATATCATGACTTTCAGTAGCTGGGGAGATTTGCACATATGGTAGACTTTTCTGAAAGGAAATGTTTAAAATTCCAAATTCCAGAGTTTATAAATATTAGTTTTCAACACCTTTATTGCTTTCCTTATTTCTCCCTTGCTATTCCTTTGCTTACTTTCCTGTTACCTCCCTCTTGGGTTGTTTTAGGAGTTTTCCATATTAAGGAGTTAGGGTGCTTTCTTTCAAAGATGTTATTCTCCAGGAGCAGCCCTGCTGTTGGTTGAGTGGAAAGAGCTCTGCTTGTGGAGTCAAAAGTCTTGAGTTCTAAACTCTGTTATTCCTTTTTCTGGTTAACACAGGCAAAGACTGACCTTCATAATGGGCTGTGACTTGCAGGGCTGACGAGTGTGAGTTGCACTGCACAAGCTGCTAGCTCTATAAGTAATTCCTATGCCCAAGTTTTCAGTCCATAATAATAGTAATAATAATGGCATTTCTTAGGTGCTTACTGTGTGTCAAGCACTGTACTAAATCCTGGGGTAGATACAAGATAATGAGATTTCACATGGGGCTCACAATCTAGGTGAGAGAACATACATTGAATCCCCATTTTGCAGATAAGGGAACTGAGGCACAGAAAAGTTAAGTGACTTGTCCAAGGTCACACAGCAGTTAGTCAATCATATTTATTGAGCACTCACTGAGTGCAGAGCACTATACTAAGTGCTTGGGAGAGTACAATGTAACGGACATATTCTCTGCCCATAATGAGCTTACAGTCTAGAGGAGTCTACAGCAGGTTCGTTGCAGAACTGGGATTAGAATCCAGGTCCTCTGAATCCCAGGCCTGTGCTCTTTCCACTAGGCTATGCTGTTTCTCAATCCCAAAGTATACAGGACCAAGGTTCTTCCATTGTTCCTGGTGGGAGACTTCATCATTCTCCAGGAGAATTCCCTATGTGCTTATGCTTACCCAAACATACATACATGTCTAGATCAGTTCTAGGATATGAGTAGTTTCCCTGAGAAACTGACTGCATTTCCAACTCCATTTGGATGTTGATCATCAAGGCTTCAAATTCATCATTCAGTCACTCAATCTTATTTATTGTGGCACCTTCTGCGTGCAGAGCACTGTACTAATCGCTACAGAGAGTATAATACAACAATGAACAGACGCATTCCCTGTCCACAAAGAGCTTACAGTCCAGAGCGGGGGAGACAAACATTAATAGAAATAAATTATAGCTATGTAAGTAAGTGCTGTGGGACTGGGAGTGGTGACACAGAGGGAGTGGGAGAAGAGGAAAGGGGGGGCTTAGTCAGGGAAGGCCTTTTGAAGGAAATGTCCCTTCAGTAAGGCTTTGAAGTGGGGAGAGTAATTCTGTGTTGGATTTGAGGAGGGAAAGCATACCATGCCAGAGGCAGAACATGGGTGAGGGATCAGCAGCAAGATAGATGAGATCGAGGCACAGTGACAAGGTTTAACATTAGAGGAGCGAATTGTGCAAGCTGGGTCGTAATAGGATAGTGGCAAGGTGAGGTAGGAAGGGGCAAGGAGATTGAGTGCTTTAAAGCCAATGGTAAGGAGTTTTTGCTTGATGCGGAGGTCGATGGACAATCACATTAGGCATTTGAACCTACTATTATTACTTATTATTAGTAGTATTATTAGGATTATGATCACCACAATTGTATTTTAAGCACTTACACAGTAGAAAGTATGTGAGGAACAGCATGGTCTATTGGTGAGAGCACTGGACTTGGGAGTCAGAGGACATGGGTTCTAATCCCGGCTCCACCACTTGTTTATTGTGTGACCTTGGGTAAATCGCTTAACTTCTTTATGCCTCAGTTATGTCATCTGTAAAATAGAGAGACCCGTGGGACAACCTGATTACCTTGTATCTCTGCCCCAGAACTTAGAACAGTGCTTGGCACATAGTAAATGCTAAACAAATACCATTATTATCATTATTATTAAACCAATCAGATATGGCACACCCTGTCCCAAATGGGACTCCCAATCTAAAATGTAGGGTGACCAGGTATTTTATCTGTACTTTATGGATAAGTAGACTGTGGCTCAGAGAGGTTAAGTAAAAGACCCTAGATCACGCAATATGGTAGCGGCAGATATGGTCCTGTGCCTGCGCCTTGTAATATCAGCTGCCCAATCTGGAATGGAGAGTTCTCAGTTTACCGTTAACGCTTGTCTTCAAGCTCAGTTCACAATATGGTCATCTTGTTCACATTTCCCCCTGGGACGTAATTGGAGAGGAGCAAGATTTTGGAACATAAATGGTTCAAACAGCTCCTAGATTTAAGAAATGGTCAGAGTGACTAATTAGCCTGTCTTTTGTCTCTGCCTAATATTTCCTTTTGCTCTTCCACTGAACACATATTCTTGTTTATTGAAAATAATATCCTACACAGGACGGGAAGCAGCATAGCCTAATGGAAAGAGCACATGCCTGGGCGTTCTAACCCCACCTGTGCCACATATCTGCTGTATGACCTTGGGCAAGTCACCTAACTTCTCTGAGCCTCAGTTTTCTCATCTTTAAATGGAGATTGAATCCTATTCCCTCCTGAACTCATTGGGTTCAAGGAATGTGTCTTTTGTTATATTGTCCTCTCCCAAACACTTAGTGCAGTGCTCTGCACACAGTAAGCGCTCAGTAAATGAGTGAATGAATACTTAGATTGTGAGCCACATGTGGGAGAGGGACGTTGTCCAACCTGATCATCTTGTATCTACCCTAGGGCAGTGTCAGTGAGTGTTTGGCTCCTAGTAAGTGCTTAATAAATAGCATCATTATTATTGCACAGAGATTTCCAAAGCCAACATTTTCAATTATTTTTTTATTTTCTTCCCCGTGCTACTGCTCCTCTCTGGGCCCTGATGTTTCTGGTTCTGTCTGATACCATGTGCAGAGAGTCCCTGCCTCAAAAGAGAATGAATTTAGCCTGACTTTACTCCAGTACCTTCATTGTTTATACCTCTGTCCAGTCTCCATGACAGTCACCATTCCCTTTCCACTTATACAGTCAGAGCTGGTGCTATCTAAAAACTGCTCATTAAGCTTGTCAATTTTCTCATCAAATGTAAAATTTTGAGTTAGTAATAACTGTGGTAGTTGTTAAGCACTTATTATGTGCCAAGCACTAGGCTAGTTACTGGGTTAGAAAAAGGATAACCAGATCAGATGGTCCTTGCCCCACATGGGGCTCACAATCTAAGAGAGAAGGAGAATAGATATTTGATCTCCATTATACAGATGGGGTAACTGAGGCACACAGCATTAAATGACCTCCCAAGGTCACATAGCAGGGAATTGGCAGAGCCAGAAGTAGAACCTGGACCTCTTTCCACTAGGCCAAGCTAGTCTAGGAGTTTCTCTTTATCTTCTAATGACATTATTGAAAAAGGATGACAAAAGTTACTCTTCTCTAGGCCAGAGAAGCTGAGGAATAAAGTAATACAGCTATGTCGTATGGCCTATAAATTGGACTCAACATCAAATGCGGGACAAAATTACCAACAGTGAGGTCATAGAACACAGCTCACTGGCACTGAAGCAAAGCTCATGGCAACACTGTTCCACTGGGTGGGTGTTAGATTCATAAGGGAGATCTTAATACATCTCTCTTGCCTTGTATTAAAGTCCCTACTTGGCAAAAGGGATTTTGAAGAAGAAAAAGAATTAAAGGATTTGATCAAATCTCAGAGGATAGCATGATGATAATATAATAATTAGTAATGAAATAGAAATATTAAGCACTTACTATGGTGCCAAGGACTGTGCTTAGCACTGGGATAGAGCCAATAAATCAGATCAGTCATAGTCTCTGTCCCACAAGAGCTAGCAGTTCTCTAATCCCCATTTTACAGATGAGGAAACTGACGCACAGAGCAGCCAAGTGACTTGCCCATAGTCACACAGCAGAAAGGTGGCAGTGCCAGAAAGAGAATCCAGGTCTCTTGATCTCCAGTCCTGTGCTAATTTCATTAGGCCACACTGCTTCTCTAAACTGGGTAAATATTTTGAAGACTTGGTGCAAAACTCTGATTGCTCATGTCTGAGAGAGTGTTCCAAACAAAATAATGGCCAGCTAATATTTTGCCTCAAAAAGAAATGTGAGAAAAAATTCAGATTTATATCATAAAACCTAGGAATATACCATAAACTCTTATTTCCTTGGTCTACCTACCCCTGCAAGTTTCCAATGGGCGATTAAAAAGAGGGCTTCTTATTATGTGATAGGCTTGGTCCCAGGGCAGGAGCAGAAAGCCTAGCAGCTATAGCTCTCAGCAAAGTTCATCCAAAAGAGACTCAAGGTTGTATCCATCCCTCCAAGATCATTCTACCTCTGCTCAGAATAGCCTTTTTACTGCTGTGAAGTGCCATAAATCAGCCCCTTTGCCTAATGGAAAATGTAGTTTTCCCCTTTCCTCCTCTGCAGTTCTCTTGCCAGCTTCTCTTTGAATCTTAAGAAATCAAACAGCTCCCACCAAAGATTGACTGCTGTAGTGCACCTCAGTGCAATCTAATAACAGGACCTGGGAGTAGAATTAATGATAGCAGGTTACACATACCTCTGTGGTGAAGTGTAGCAAAGCACACTTCTGTGCCCTTATTAGCACCTGTAATTGGTTCTTTGACTATGTAATAATAATAATTGTGGTATTTGTAAAGAGCTTACTATGTGTCAAGCACTGTTCTAAGCACTGGGGAAGATACAGGATAATCAGGTCAAACACAGTCCGTCCCCCACACAAGGCTCACAATCTAAGAAGGAATGTAGTGTTAAGAAAGCACAAAACCAAGTGTAGTTTACTTCAAGAAACTTAAGTCCTCCTAAAATCACATCAATCAATCAATGGTCTTTATTGAGTGTTTACTGTGTCTCAAGCTCTGTTCAAAGCACTTGGGAGCATACAATGCAACAGAGATGGTAGACATGTTCCCTACCTATAACAAGCTTACAGTCTAGTTTACTTCTCCTCCAGGAAGTCTTCTTATCTTCCCCCCTGTTTCTTGTGAGTCCCTACTACCTCAGGACTTACTTTCCCACCCCCACAGCATGATGTACTGAACTCCTGAACTCTGCACTTTATTTTAATGTCTGGACCATCCTTTTCAGCCAAAGGGCACATTGTACTAACAGAGCAGAATGCTATCATTTATTATAGATTGGGAGCCCTTTGAGGAAAGGATCCATGTCTAATTCCCACTTGTATACACTTTCCCAGTACTTAGTAAAAAGCTCTGCACACAGTAAGCATTTAATAAATACTTTCACTACTATGTTAAGTAGATTTACCATTATCTATGCTCTGTTGAAATGGACAGTTCAACTGAGCCAAATACTTCAAAGGGTAAACTTTGCTACAGAACTTTAATGCCATCATTTAAATTGAATTGCTTGATTGTATTGAGTGCCTTTTATGTGCAGAGCACTTTATTAAGGTCTTGGGAGAGTACAGTAGAATTAGTAGACCTGATCCCTGCCCTTAAGGAATTTACAGCAGGGGAAGACAGTTACTAAAATAAATTATAGATAAGAGGTAGTAATAGAGTATATAAGATGGCAGCAGTGTGCCCTAGTGGAAAGAGCGGGAAACTAGGAGTTAGGAGTCCCAGGTTTGAGTTCCACCTCTGCCACTGGCTGTGGACTTGGTCAAGTTCTAATTTCTCGAGGCCTCAGTTTTGTCATCTGTAAAATGGCAATGAAACATTTTGCAAGCCCCATGTGGGACAAGGATTGTGACCAATCTCATAACCCCTGAATCTACTCTGGTGCTTTATATATAGTTAATAAGTAAATCCATTATTTTTCTTATTATTTTTACCTAAGTTCTGCAAGGGATTGTTGATACCTAAGTGCTGAATAAGCAATTGGGGCAATATGAAGTGGGAAGATTAAAAATTAATCTGGGAAAATCTTCTTGAGGAGTTGTATTTTCAGAAAGACTTGGAGGAGAGTGCTCCCAAGTAGAAAAAGTGGAAAAATAAGAGAATTCCTTAATGTACATACATAAAACCATGCTTTAAAAAGTAAATCAAAATGATCCTTGCTTATCAATAAATTCAGCTGATAGAGGAATTTGTCAATGAACTGGTTTTAGTGTCAGGAGGAAGGACAGTCTACATTCTAACCTAGACCTGAGCAGAGACAGCAGGAAGCCCTGTTCTCTAAACTGACTCAAGCCATTGCCTCTCATCTTAATAATAATAATAATAATGGTATTTATTAAGTGCTACTATGTGCCAGGAACTGTACTAAGCACTAGGGGTAGAATACAATCAAATCGGGTTGGACACAGTCCCTGTCCCACATTGGGCTGACAGTCTTAATCCCCATTTTACAGATGAGGTAACGGAGGCACAGAGAAGTGAAGTGACTCGTTCAGGGTTACAGAGCAGATAAGTGGCAGAGCTGGGATTAGAACCCATGTCCTGACTCTCAGGCCCATGATCTATCTACTAGATCATGCTGCTTTACCCCTGAGATTCCTGAGTCTAGAGTGCCCCAGGGATCCAGCCAGTGGCTAGCGAGCAAAGTGACCCTTCAGAACCTTCCATTTTGTGGCATCTTGATCAATTAATGGTATTTATTGTGCACTTACTATGTGCAGAGCACTGTTCTAAATGCTTGGGAGAGTACAATGCAACAGAATAATTGAACCCAGTCCTTGCAGAGGGAAAGTTATTGAACCATTGGTGAGTCTCTGTGTTAGACTCTGCCCCACAACTTTGGGTCTAGTCCTCCTTCCGATCATTTAGACTTTCAGCAACAATAGCTTCCCTGCCAAGCAGTATTTTAGAGACAATGAACAAGAGAAGGAAATGTGTCCATTATATTATTAGATTGTACTGTCCCAAGCGCTTAGTACAGGACTCAGCACACAGCAAGCACTCAGTAAAAGCTCTCACCATGTGCCAGTCACTGTACTAAGCACTGGGGTAGAGGTAAGATAATCAGGTTGATTATGGTCCCTTGTCCCACATGGGGTTCACAGTCTTAATCTCCATTTTACAGATGAGGTAACTGAGGCTCAGAGAAGGTGAAGTGACTTTCCCAATGTCATACAGCAGACTAATGGCAGAACCAGACTTAGAACCCAGGTCCTCAGATTCCTCCACTTCTACATTTCAGAGTAGAACTAATAGTTTCTGGGTTGTAAAATGTAATAAGTAATATTTACATGTTTTTCTCTTCTGCTATGCTAGATTAAATATTTGATATTGTTGGCACATCATTCTGTAACCATTTTTAAATTAGGGTTCCCAGTTTCATGACTATATTTCTCCATTTCTTTTTTCCATATTTCTATATATATTTCAAATTTTCAGTATCATATAGAGAGGCACAATACTTAGGCAGCAGAAATAGTAGCAAATGAAGTCCTCTATATCCTGCTCCTGCCATTCGACAATTTCTGGTGTGGATTTTTATGAAACAACTTTCCTGTGGCCTAGTCCTGGTTTCTCTATCTGCTTGAAAGTCTCCACAAAAGAATTAACACCCCTTCCCCAAAAAATGCATACTTAAGAACACTCATACCTGCTTGGTTTTAAGAGACTTTGCATTTCAAGTAGCAGTACTCTTTCCTCCTTCAATGACATTTTTGTTTAGTTCTTGATTTTCTGATTGGTTTCTTTGGCAGGTTTGGCATAATTCCAATTATAGGATAAGTAGGAAGGAGCCAAGTTAATCAGAAAAGCAGAGGCAAAAAAAAATCTTCCCTAAAGGCTAATCTACTGAACGCAGTACTGTTACATTTTAACTCTCAAATGTTCTTAGGCTGTGTCTAAATACCACAGATATCACATAAAATTCATGCACCTTGCCAGAGATTGTGGTTCTTTCCAAAATTCATAATCTTGCTTTCATTTTGCTGTTGCTGCAGTAAATTCTGAAGCAGCAGAATTACAAATGAAAGAGAAAGGGAAGAAAGTCTACACCTCTAAATAAGGTCATTGTAGATTTACCTGGGATTTAAAAAAACCAAATGCTGAAATATCACTGTCTTAAGGGAAAGCAATGACATATGCCAGATTAGAATGTCTATGATTAAAGAAATGGAGTAAATTTTTCTTTTGGGGCAAAGAAGATGGTTATTCTTTCTGTTGTTGTTGTTCCTGACACTCTTGCCTTGTGTTTTCCAAAGACAGATTAATAATAATGCTAATAATAATAACTTTGCTATTTGCTAAGGATTTACTATGTGCCAACCACATAGGATCACTCTAGACTCTAAGATCTTTGAGGGCCGGGAATGTCCCTATTATATTGTTAAATTGTACTTTTCCATGTGCTTAGTACAATGATCTGCACACAGTAAGCGCTCAATAAATGCAATGGACAGGCTGACGGACTGCACCAAGGGAAGAGACACCAGCACCCTCATCCCCGCCCTCACCTGATCTGTGCACTGGGGACCTAGGACTGCACAAGGAAGGAATCTCCAATCCTCCTACCACCACCCACCCCTTGGGTGCACCCTACCCCCCCAAAGCAGGACAGTGACTCACCAAGAAGACAACAACGTGTCAACCATCACCCATTGCAACTAGTAACTTGCTAGCGTTCACCCATTCACTCTAGTTTTGTTTTATGCTATTGAGTCATCTTCAACCCATTGCAACTCCACCAACACACCAGAACATCCTACTACCTCCATCTGCAATCATTTTGGTAATGTATCTGTAGAATTTTCTTGGTAAAAATAGGGAAGTGGTTTACATTGCCATCTTCTGCGCAATAAACTTGAGTCTCCACCCTCAACTCTCTCCCATCCCACTGGTGCCCAGCACAGGCATTGTTTTGACTTGTATCATGGTGCCTTCCACTCTGGACTGCCACTTTAGTTGTCCTGCTAATCGCAGCTCAGAACAAGTTGGATTCCCTTCAACTGGGAGCTGCTAAGTCCCCACCTACAAGAAGGGCCTGCTTTGGCCACTGACTCTCCAGATCAGCTGCTGCAATTCTGCACTTTCTTTCTCTTACATTCTAACCCTGACATGTTAGAACCTGACCCTAACCCTGCATTCAGTCCTCTCCCTCTGATTCCCCCTTTCCTACCAAGCTCCAGGAAGGCATGAACAAGGGACTGGTGACTGGAAAGAGGAGAACAAAGCACCATAACTTCTGAGGAATGAAGTGTTCTTCATTCTTTACACCCTAGGGCATGTTGAACTGTAGCAGAAGAGAGTGGATAAGTACAGGGTAAGGGAGCTAAGTTACTCAAAGCCAGTGGTCAGGTGTCTCCGCTTGATGCAGAGAGGAATGGGATCTCACTCATGATCCTTGAGGAATGGGGAGATGTGAGCAGAACAGTGTTTTCAAAAAAGATCTAGGCAACAGAGTAAAAGATGGACCAGAGACAGGAGAGACTCGACCAGAAGTCAGGGAGATAAAGCAAGGAGGCTGATATGGTATTCAGTCCTGGACCGATGTGGTAGTTACTTGGATGGAGATCAAAGGATAGTCCCTGGAAGTGATGTGGAGGAAGAACTAAGAGGGTGTGGTGACTTACCAAACTTGAAGGGTTTAAAGTGAGGACAGCGTTAAGGAGAGTGCTAAGGTTACTGTTCTGTGAGACAAGCAGGAAGGTGATGCTGTCCGTCATCATCACCAGGATGCCTACATCCCATCCAAAAGTTTGGACACAACCACTTTAGCAGCATGAATAGTGTATATAACATGGGCCTGGATGTCATTGGGTTGTGGGTTCTAATCCCTGCTTCTCCACTTGTCTGCTGTGTGACCTTGGGCATGTCATTTAATTTCTTTGTGCCTCAGTTACCTCATAATAATAATAATGTTGGTGTTTGTTAAGTGCTTGCTATGTGCAGAGCACTGTTCTAAGTGCTGGGGTAGATACAGGGTAATCAGATTGTCCCACGTGAAGCTCACAGTTAATCCCCATTTTACAGATGAGGGAACTGAGGCACAGAGAAGTGAAGTGACTTGCCCACAGTCACACACTGACAATTGGCAGAGCCGGGATTCAAACCCATGACCTCTGACTCCCAAGCCCGGGTTCCTTCCACTGAGCCACGCTGCTTCTCTGAAATGGGGGTTGAGACTGTGAGCCCCACGTGGGACAGGAACTGTGTTCAACTCAATTTACTTGTATCTATTCCATTGCTTAATACAGTGCCTGGCATATAGTAAGCACTTAAATACCACAGTTGTTGTTGCTATGTGACCTTTGGCACATAGCCTCAGTTTTCTGTACCTAAATTTCCTCTTCTGTACAGTGGGGATTAAGAATATGAACCCCATATGGGTCAGGTACTGCATCCAACCCCACAAGCATCTTGCTCATATCCACCCCAGCACTTAGTACAATGCCTGGTACACAGTAAGTGCTAAACAAATACCAGAATTATTATTATTATTATTATTAGACTGTAAGCTTGTTTTGGGAAGGGAAGAAGTCTATCAACTCTTTGTGTTGTACTCTCCTAAGTGCTTAGTTGAGAATTTTGGGGAGCTTTTTCTAGCCCCAAGATATATGAATTTTCAATATTTTTATTACTTTCATTATTTTTCCTTTCTTATTGTCTTTCTTTCTTCCCTATTGGGTTGCATTGTTTTTAATTTCTCATCCCCTCCCCAACCTAAACTTCCTTAAGTGCCATTTATATGCCACCCAAACACTTGAGTACTCACCCTTCCCAATGTAGCACTATTGTATATATCTTTATAATCAATAAATGGTATTTATTGAGTGCTTACTTCCTCTTCTAGGTAATTTATTTTGGATTCTGTCTCCTTGAGGGCAGTGATCATATCTTTTAATTATTTTGTAGGCTCTCGGGGCTATAATGATTGACTGATGTTTCCTCATTAATGCACTAGAATGTTCTCTTTCAGAAAGATTTTTCTCCAGGAGCAACAGTTTTTTGGTTAGTCCAGTTGAATGGAGCTTCTGTGGGAATCGGGAGTATATGTTTATAATTTCAGTTCTGCCAGTGGCTGGTTGATGTGGGTGAAGACCACCTGGTGCAATTTGCAAGCGGCTACCCCCTTGCCTACCTATTCATTTGATATACTCCACACCCCAGCGAGAGCCTGAGTAATAGCAGCAAGGGCCTGAGAATCGCTCTGTGCAAGGCATTAGTACTATAATCGCCTCCTCTGCACAGATTTGCAAAAGATTGCAGCTCATCCCTCATTCCCAAGAGGTGACTCCTTCCTTCACCAATATAACAGCTTCTCTAGAGGATCTTTGAATGAGTATTGTGGGTTTGGCTTTAAACAACGTTTTTGATGAGCTCTTTGAAAGTGGGTCTTTTTGTGAGGGTTTTAGATTTTCTCAGATTGATTTTTTTTTCAAAAGAAAGTTTCGCAGTCTTCAAGATTAGTTCTATGAACGAATTTGGAGAAGCTTGGTAGGAAAAGTCTCCCAATTCTCAGCCACAGGTGATCTGACCAATCACTCATTCAGAATTGCCGATACATTTACAGCCTGCCTAGTAGAAATGAGTTAACCCAAGAAGGGAGTTTTGGGGGATTTATGCCAAATTAGTCTTGAATACAGTTCCTGTCTCATTGCTCAAGATAGAAAACGCGCAATCCCCCCAACCCCACCTCCCATTCTAAGTAGTAGTACAGAAAAGGATCTTTGGAAGATCAACTCAGATAATAATCTACAAGACTTGCCCTGGAATTGGAAAACAAATTTTGACTGGAGTCAGCCAGTCTTTAATGCTGTTTTATGGCTTCCCTCCACATATGTTAATACCCCCTGAAGGTGTGAGAGAGCAAACGACAAGAACACAAAGTAAAGTATGTGTCAGAAACACACTCAGGACACTTGCACTGGGCAACCCAGAGCAAGCATCTCGGGACATCAGCTCCAACATCTGCTGAGTGTTACCAACACATGTGTGCTGCTTAGATTCCAGAGTAACAATTTGGTCTTGAAGGAACATTCATTTCTTATGTGCGGAATTACAAGTGCCTAAAGATACTTCAGGATGACAGTCCTTTTTTAAAAGCTCCAAATCAAGGACCATGAAAGAGATCTAAACAGATGTCTTTGTAGAGTGTCTTTGCTTGGATCACATCACTTTTTAACAACCTTTGACCCTTTAAACCCCTTTGGATTTGGGAGTAACTGCTGCAAGCCCATCAAAAGAGGATCTGAGCCTCTTATGTGGGTCTACAGAAGTAATCACAATAAATTCTCAGGGTTTCACATTTTGTTTATCTGGGGTCATCATTAGAATTGTAAATTCTAGGAAAAGAAACTGAAAATTTACAAGATGATTGCTTCATTGGCTGTCTGGCCACCTTTTATTATTATTATAATGGTATTTATGATGCACTTATTGGTATTAGGCACTGTACTAGGCACCAAAGAAGATGCCAGATAATCAGACAACTAGAAAAGGGAATGAGTTAGTGTTGCTTCTTGCACAGTGTTTTAGCACTTCATGTACTCACTGCCTGGGTCATGATGCTAACTGAGCATATCCTCTAAGTCTTTTCTCATTTGCAATTATATGGTTTTCCCCTTGGGCATCTATAAAGAGGCTTCTTTGGCCCACCGTTAAGGAAAGCCAGCCTTCTTTTCAGCTGGGTACCAATGAAGAGCCAAGTGATCTTTTCTAATGTCACGACTTTGGTTGTCTTTCCAGCTCTCAAAGACTCCAGTAAGAAATCCATTAACAGTGACTGGAAGATTGAGCTTCCCGGTGAGTTTCAGATCGCAGGCACCACTGTCCGCTACGTACGAAGGGGTCTATGGGAGAAAATCTCTGCCAAGGGACCAACTAAAATACCACTGCACTTGATGGTAACTTTATATCCTTTGTTTGTGTTTCTCATGAATAATAAGAACTGTAACCATTTACTTCCTCCCTAAAGGCTTAGGAGGCAAAGACGCATCTTGGTGTCATGTATTGCCCTTTTAGCACAATCAAATCAAGGTACCTCTAGTACCATGGTGAGGTATTTGATTCTCCTCCTTCAAAAGTGACTTCACTAAACAAGGGAAATGTATGTGAATGTGGGCAGTAAAAATTGATTGATGACAGCTTTTTACATAACATAGGGTGTTCTGTCAGATGGTGGGTTTAGTAGAGCCTCCTTGTTAATTCCCTCAAAAGTCCACCAGTTTTAATTTTTTTTTTAATTTAGGAGTTGCATTTCTTTGAACCTTCCTGCAACCCAGGGATGTTGTGAAATAAATAAGACAGTGGGTATGAAAATGCTTTGAAAAATAAAGCTCAGGAATTATTGCCAGATATAGGGCATCTTTTTTGTTTCTTAATGCTTTGTTAATATTTGTTAAGCGCTTACTATGTGCCAGGCTCCATATTAAGCCCTCAGTAGTTACAAGATAATCAGGTTGGACAAAGTCCCTGTTCCACATGGGACTCAGGCTTAATCCCCATTTTACAGGTAACTGAGCCACAGAGAAGTTGTCACACAGCTGGCAAGTGGTGAAGCTGGGCTTAGAACCCAGGTCCTCTGATTCCCAGGCCTGTGACCTTTCTACTAGACCATGCTACATCTATTAACTTTTCCAGTTCCAAAGAGAAGTGATTGTATCAATTGTAACAGGGTTTGGGATTCAAAGAAAGGCTCTGGTCCTGCATACTCACATGATTTGTCATTGAGTTATTCATGGTCTGGATTCTCTTCTTCTCCCCACCTTCTGTCTCATCAGTTAAAAGGATAGAGTAGAATTGTGGAGCCAGGAGGAATTTCAAGAAGCCATCTAATTCGTCCCCCTGAGAGAAGGCAAAACTACACCCAAGCCAATTGAGGCAGATGATTATCTTAATCTATTCTTAAAGACCTCCCACAGTCTCTTCCCAAAGCCTGTTGCACTATGCAAAAAAGTATTTCATTGTATAGCCTAACTTGTGTTGCTACAATTTTAACTTACTTCCTCATCAGAGATGGAGACTAGCTACTGAACAAGCTCCTTCTACTACTGAATCTTAATCTGTGGAATTGTTGATTACTCACCTTCTTGACTTCACCATCCCATTCCCCCGAAGGGTTAGTTCACATTTGAAGAAGTTTACTGGCTCTTATGAACACCCATTTTCAGGTGGATAGTCTCCTGTTATATAAATCTCCTGTGCCCAGTTTGAATCTAACACCTTTTCCATGGACGTAAAATTTGTGAGAACTGACTGGTTGCATATAAACCTGTATCCATCCATTGCACTCTGTAGACTATTCCTTTCTGTTGGATTCCAGCATTAGAGAAGCAGCATGGCCTAGTGGAAATAGCACGGGCCTGGGAGTCAGAGGACCTGGATTCTAATCCCAGCCCTGCCATATGTCTGCTATGTGACCTTGGGCAAGTCACTGAACTTATCTGGGCCTCAGTTACCTATCTGTACAATGGAGATTAAAACCCTACTCCCTCCTTCTTAGACTGTGAACGTCATGTGGGACAGGAACTGTCTAACCTGATTAACTTATATCTACTCCAGTGTAGACTGTAAGCTCCCTCTAGACCAAAAGCTCATTGTGGGAAGGGAATGTGTCTGTTTATTGTTGTTTTGTACTCTCCCAAGTGCTTAGTACAGTGATTTGCCCACCGTAAGTGCTCAATAAATACTATCGAATGAATCAATGTTTAGAGTAGTGCCTGGCACATAGTAAGTGCTTAATAAGTACTATATTATTAATTATCACACAAACACCTTCAAAAGCAGAACAGAAGCCTGTTGAATGAATGCCCCTCTCTGAGCTATCTTTCTAGAGATGCTTGAATCAGTCACTGGCCTCATGCCTCCTTCTGCATTCCAGTACTTTTTTAAGTTCAAATCCAGGTGTATTACGAAAACTCCTCAGAAATCAACAGGCATAACCCTCTCTTCTCACTTGAACGCATTTCATCTAAAAAGTGTAGGGGCCTGTGCAGGTAGAGACCTTAGACCTAGAGATGAGCCTGTATATTTTGTAGGTGGCTCTTGTTACATCCCATTACATGCTCATTATCACAGCAGCCATCATTTTGGAAGTTTGGACATGTGGGGTTTCAGTTTTCCACCTTTAAATAAAAGAATTTCAAAAACGCAAAGGAGAATGAAGAGATAATAAAGCCCATTCATGAGCATCTCCCACTTTTCTGTGAATTACTTTGCTCTGGTGTACTCTTGTGGGTGAATTTCCCTTCCCTTCCTCAGCTCCAAAAGCTTTCAGAAACCAAGCAAAAATAGAGTCAGAATGTTAAGGCAAATATTCAGCCTGAATTCATTTGGGCAGTAATAAACAAAACTCATTTAAGACAACATTTTACATAGTTGAAGCTCTTTTCCTGAGTGTAGTATTAATCTTTTTCTTGAAATAGGATAGTTGTTTTAATTCTTTATACAGAAGAATGACAGGGATGGTTACTCTCTCCCCCTAAATAAAAAACTGTTGTCCAAACAATAGGGGAGCACACTTGACTGAGAGAGAGCCAGGAGCTTCAGGGGAGTCATGGTGACCTGAATTTGAAACCAATTACACACATACAAAAAAAAAATTATACGTGGCTACGAAATTGCATGAAATTGGTTTCATATGGATCCCAGATTCACTAGTCTTATTCCCATACTGAGATAATAAAGATTTCTTTTAAGGAGCAGTTTTATAATACCGGGAGGCATTTCTCCAAATACGTTGCTGCAAGTCTATTTCTTGGATAAACGAACATTTATTTAGTTAGGCCTGCTCTAAAAAGCAGTGCTGGATGGGCCAAGTATACTCGAGACCTAGGGATGCTGAGAGAAGCTAACAATTCACCTTCTTTAGCGTGTCCTTTCCTGCCTTAAAGAGGCAGGGTGGACTTCACAGTATCTGCTGTTATCTATTATTGGACATACGCTTGTAAGCCTCCCATACTTGGAGTAAGATTAATATCAGCTGGCTCCTCAAAAACGTCACTAACGTTCCTACTTTGGAATGAAGAAGTTCCCTCTAAAGTCAGCTCGTCTTACTCTTCTTACAAAGGGATGCTGTTTTACACAAAGTGTTGTCAGCTGTCACCGAACTGAAACAGACAGAGCACCTGCTCTCCCTGCTCTGGTTATTGTTCAGAACAAGCAAGTCCAATCAAACGCCCGGCTCTCTCGGATGTGTATTAGCCCCTTTGCTTCAGGAAACCCCAAACAGAGAAAGGACAGCAATGCAGGGTACGGGGCCTGAGCTGTGTCTTATAAGGAGAGAAGCTTGGCTGGGTATCATCCACAGGCCTAGACTCTCTCTGTCAGCTTGGTCGAGTTCATAATAATAATAATTCTGGTATTCGTTAAGTGCTTACTATTTGTCGAACACTGCTCTGCTGGGTGGATACAAGCAAATCAGGTTGGGCTCAGTCCCTGTCCCAAGTGACAGTCTCAATCCCCCATTTTACAGATGAGGTAACTGAGGCCCAGAGAAGTTAACTGACTTGCCCAAGGTCACAAAGCAGACAAATGGCAGAGCAGGAATTAGAACCCATGACCTTCTGAGTCCCAAGCACATGCTCTTTCCACTATGCCAGGCTGCATACTGGGGCCCGGAGATGAAAAGTTTGGTTGGAGCTTTGAGATTTCGAGTAGTTAAGAAATGGACACTCAGGTTACCAATGCTTTTAAAGAAAAAGAAGACTTCAGTCCATTTGTTTATGTAAAATCAATTTCACAGGTTCAGGATGATTTCCTTCTTTGAAAAGCCAGCCATCTGAAGTCAACATAAATTCGAATTCTGATTCCCACCTGACTGTTTGAATGATTCCTGCCCCATCAAATTCAGCAATCTAAAGCGGGTGTTATGTTTGTTTAGTCCTGTTCCCACCTTTTGCCTAAAGAATATACCTAGCAGTTCATTAATCCTTTTTAGGAGAGAACTGGTCATGTTTGACCATAGGAAACAAAGATGGTGGGCTGCATTTGCAAATTTTACAGTCCATTTCTTTTTATTGTATACCCAACAACTTTTCTGTTGCTGCTGCTCTCCAGGTGTTGTTATTTCATGACCAAAATTATGGAATTCATTACGAATACACCATTCCTGTAAACTCTACTGCTGAAAACCAGAGTGAGCCAGAAAAGCAACAGGAATCTTTGTACATCTGGACCCACAGCGGATGGGAAGGATGCAATGTGCAGTGTGGAGGAGGTAAGCGGTTGGGGAATTGCTGTGATTATTTTGCATGGGGGTTTGCAGGAGGCTGGCAGACAAGAAATGACTACGGTTGGCCAAGCTGCCAGAATATACATGCTGAAGGCAGGGCTTTGCTATGAAAGTGGTTATTTCCTTGGGAATCAGATCAAATGGAATCCGTTCTCTTAGCAAATATAAAAATTATTCTCCAAGTGTCTGCAAGTCACCGCTCCAGAACATTTTGGCAGGTTTGTCAATGTGGCTATTTTTCATCAGTTCTTCACCACCCAGTGGGAATGCACCTGTGGCAGTGTTTTGCCAATGACTCTAGCCACTTCTGTGTTGTTGTTCTGACATCTGAAAGTTGGTCAAAGTTCTGGATGGAAGAGCCACAGGTGTGGAGACGTATTTTAAGGAGCGACCTTTTTTTTCTTTTTTTTTAATGGCATTTGTTAAGCAGTTACTGTGTGCCAAGCACTGTATTAAGTCCTGGGGCAGATACAGAGTAATCAGGTTGGACACAGTCCATGTCTACATAGGGCTCACAGTCTTATTATTATTATTATGGTATTTGTTAAGGGCTTATTATGAGGCAACCACTGTTCTGAGCACCGGAGTAGATACAAGGTGATCAGGTTGTCCCACATGGGGCTCATATTCTTAGTCCCCATTTTACAGATGAGCTAACTGAGGCCCAAAGAAGTTAAGTATATTGCCCAAGGTCACACAGCAGACAGAGCTCGGATTCGAACCCAGATCCTTCTGACTCCCAGGCCCATGCTCTATCTACCTCCTTCTGGGGCGAAAACAAGGCAAGTGATATTGAAATAGAACAAGAGATCTCAGCCCCAGATGTGACAGGGTAATAGCTTTAAGTTGGTGTCCCAATCGTCTTCGTGCCTGGAGGGAGCCACTGGTCATCCCCATAGCAACTAGGGAACTCCTAGGTTGCTCCTCGAGAAACAGTGTGGCCTAGTGCAGGAATGCAGAAAGCATTTCATTTTGGTCTGTTGCTCAAAAGGTTTATAACTAAATAGTTACTCAGTCAAAGCATTTTCAAATTAATTTTTGTAGACAAGCTAAGGTTGCTGGTAGGAAGCTCCTAGGTGAAACCCTTGCATCTTCTCAAAGTTATTTGAAAGCCCCTTTTAGATGAGAATAAGAATGTGTAAATAAATATAGGTCTTGTTCCTAAACTTGAACATTTTCATTAAATCTTGGAGTCCATTGGATTAATTTCTGGTTTTCTTTTTTGCTGTTTGTTTTTGTTTTTTGCCATTTTGCAGGGGAACGAAAAACCATTGTATCTTGCACTAAGATCATTAATAAGTCCATGACACTGGTGAATGATAGTGAATGCCAACGTGTGACTCGCCCAGAGCCCCAGGTCCGGAGATGCAACCCACACCCTTGTCAGTCACGGTAAGAAGATGCTTCTTAAAAAGTTATGACATTGCCACCCAATATTCTCTCCCATTCTAGTACTTCAGTTGATTCAAGTGAGCATCCCTTAGTTCCATAAAGGTGGTGGGACACTGATTAGATAGTGGACAAACCTAGCCATAATACTTTTTATTTCTTTATAGACAGTACGGATTTCCAATTAACTGTGAGGTGCTCAAACCTCTGTTCAAGTCAAACTGCATACATATTGTTCCCATAAATTCTGTAATTTTGACTTGAATGCATAACAAAGTCAGCCTTCCCTAAGAAAATGTCACAACACTGACAAACCAAGTACTGATCAAAATAGGCATCCACAAGCATCCTCTCCTGTTGGAAAGGAAAATAGTCCATCTAAATTTTTCTCCCCCGTTTTCAGGTTGTTTAAATTCATTCATTCAATCGTATTTCCTTCAGTAGTATTTACTGAGCTCTACTAAGTGCTTGGGGGAGTACAGTATTGCAATAAACAGATACATTCCTTGCCCACAATGAGCTGTATGAAGGTGCATGCTTCTATAGCAAAATGCACTCAAGTGTGGGTGTACAGTTGTGACTTGAAAAAAAATGTATTTACAAGTATTTGCAGATGAAATGTTACCATGGTCAACAGAAGTTCCAATGAATAGTAATCTTAGACATATAATATATGGATTGCATAGTTGGGACAGAAGGCTGTATTGTGCTATTGTTCAGCAGCCATCAAAACTTCTGTTCTGAATCCGAGCTTTCATGGATTTATTACTTATTCTAAATTGAATTGGGCTGAAACTGAGTACTCGAGTTGTCAGCCAAGATGGATTGTTTTAAATGTGTAAATCAGTTAAGCCATTTTTTCCAGTGGTTTCATTGGGAGTTTGCATAGTAACTCAGCTCTATTGTATTATGTAATATTATGCCTTTGTGTCTTGCTCTGCTGGAAGTGAATGGTTTAGGTTTTGCCATCTAGCATATCATTTTAAAATATATTTACATTTTACGATTGCATTATGCTTTGGATTGCGGTGGATTATATCTCTCAAATGCACCCAACAGCGTGCCTGTATATACACACACACACACACACACACACACAAACACACACACCAATGACTTCCCCAAGCATTCATACTTATGATCCTTCTTTACTTTTCCAAGAACTTTTAAAAAGATTTGGATGCATATCATTGTTTCTAAAAGCCCTTTGCAAAGTGTGAATGAAATGGAAATGAAAAAACAGGTGATGTGAAAAAAAGTCTTCCAAGCATGCACTTGTGAGGTCTTGTGGAATATCGCTCAATAACCACAGTCACCTATTTGACCCTTGCAAAATACTAATCATTTGGTTTCATGTTAGAAGAATCTTAACAGATGGTACTTCATTAACCTTCCTAACAATCTCAGGACCCTAGATAGGTGGACAAGTTTATTCTACCTATTTCTTTTCAGGTGACTAACCTGAAACCGTGAGCAATGAGCTACCAAAATCACAAAGCAGAGTAGGAGGGAAGTCAGAGTTCAAGCACCATCCATGATCCATGTCTTGGAACAAACCACATGCTAGCATTACCTGTTGTTCACCAGTCATCGTCTTATTCATGATCCTAGTGCAATGCTTGGTGATTTTATGTCTCCCCGCGCCACCCCAGGATCATAAATCCAAAGTGAATCTGTAAGTCTGTAGACTGAAGATTCCGTGCTGAGTCTGCTGTAATCTGACAGGCAGCAGTTGAGGAAAAATAGGCCCAGAGCACATGGAATCAGAGCTGAGTCTGAGCAGTACCCAAATCTGTGATGAATATGGCAGCACTTTGAGATGCTTCAAGGGACTTCTTGAACACAACTGGTTTTACATTGCACATTAGTACATCTACAAACACCTACCCAAATTTTGCTATTGCAGGTAGCAGTGGAAATTAAAGACAAATATTTGTCTTACAGTCCTCTAGACTGTAAACTCACTGTGGCAAGGGAAGGTATCTTCCAACTCTGTTATGTTATATTCTCCCAAGTGCTTAGAACAGTGCTCTGCACAGAGTGCTCAATAAATATGGTTGATCGATTGGATGGTTTACAGTGCAGATACTATAAAAGAGACATATGAGAGGGTCAGATGCAATTAGCAAACTAATAGGATTAAAGACAAGTTTGTCCACTTTGTTCTAGGCATCTCAATTTGCCCATTATGAACAACATAATCTCTATGAAGAGGCATATAAGTCCCACTACTGTTTATATGTGAACTAACCTTATTCTCAAGTATAATCTACTTTGAATGACAGCTTACCTTACAGTTAAAATAACAGTATTTATACAGTTAGACTGTAATTAGAAAGAATTCAAGAAGGGGTGGAATTGCTACTTGAGGCCCTGTTGATGAAGGATTGCTATGCTCATAATTCCAAGAGGCCTCTCTTTTATGGGTATATATTAGAGCCAAAAATCCACATGATTTTTGGAAGGGAATTTGCAGCCAATTTTGATTTGATCTGATCACTATGTTTTAATTTAACCATTAGGGTGGCACAGATGGGCTCATCTCTAGACTCTAAACTTGTTGTGGGCAGGGAATGTGACTGTTTATTGTTTTATACTACTTGCCCAAGTGTTTAGTACAGTGCTTTGCACACAGTTAGCGCTCACTAAATGAAATTGAATGAATGAATTACACTTGACAATATAATGGGACCCGGAAAGTTTCAGGTGTGAGCAGAACTCTAGAGGGCCCATAAGCTGATAGTACAGACCACACTCACACTCTCTCCACAGCAGACCATAAGTTCACACTGAACACACTTTGACTGGAAACATTTCTGAAGCACATTCTTGCTGTCTGCTTAGAATTTATATTTCCACTAGCTTTGCCCACCCAGATATTAGAACCACATATTTTGCATATTCTCTGACCATGAACATCTTAGAATAAACCATTCTGTATCCCCGTATAAAGATATTTACAAACAAATCTGAATTTTCTTGAGATTTTCAAACAATTTTTTTTAATTCAACGTCTCATTCCATTAACCACAGGTCTTGATAAGTTTCCATCAGGAGTTTGCTGTATAATCCCCTGAGCTGTAAAAAGCAGGACCAAAAAGGCTTCCTAGATAAAGAAATTCATTATCCTCCAGTATTTCCTTAGAAACCTTCAATTTTATTGAGTTCTTCAGGGTAATTAAAGTGTATCCATGGCATTGGAGAGAGACTCAAACAAAAAATGTATGTAGCATAAACTGCATCAATAGCTCTTTTAAAGTAAGCATTATAGTACTGAGTGGATGCCATTACAGTGTGAATTAGTCATGCTGATAGTGCCAAATGGTAAGGACTTGAATAGACAACTGGAAAAGTATTGAATAAGATGATCGGAATTCATATCTTATATTCTTGTAGTGCTTTATCCTTCATTATCAGTCATATTTAGTGAGTGCTTACTGTCTGAAGAGCACTGTACTAAATGTTTGGGAGAGTATAACAGGCACATTCCCTTCCCACAGTGAGCTTACAGTCTAGAAGGAGAGACAGACAGACCAATAAATAAATTATGGATATGTACACTGGTGCTGTGGAGCTGGGAGATGGGATGAATTAAAGGAGCAAGTCAGGGCAACAGAGAAGAAAGTGGGAGAAGAAGAGGACTAGGTCAGGGTAGGCCTCTTGAAGGAGATGTGCCTTTAATAAGGCTTGGAAGTTGGGGAGGGTAGCTGTTGATTGAATATGAAGAGAGTGGGTGTTTCAGGCCAGAGGCAGGACATGAACCAGAGGTTGGAGGTGAGATAGATGAGATGGAGGTACAGTGAGTTGGTTGGCATTAGAGGAGCAAAGTGTGCGGGCTGGATTGTAGTAGGAGAGTAGTGAAGTGAGGTAGGAGGGGGCAAATTAATTATAAAATCTCTCTGAGGTTTTTACCATTACAAAATCAGCCCAGAATTTGTTCTATACCTGACCCAAAAGGTGGACCTCTACCCTTACCAGATCCCTGTATAGTATGCCAATAGGTAGTTGCTAGAAAGCAGTGTGGCGAAAGAGTAACAATTCCAGTAGAGAGTTATTACTAGATAGGGTTGCTTTAGCTTGGGAAAGAGACACCCCTACACTGTGTTTTTCCCTTGAATAGTCCCATCTAGAACCCGGAACCTAGAAGTTAAAAGCTCAAAGGACGCCTGAGACCTGGTCATTCAAATAGTAGCCTTGAAGAAAAATGTCGTCATTTAGATAGCTCTTTTTAACCGAGTGCCTTTGGAGTGAATATTGACTCTCCAAAGTTTCTCTCAACACATGGTTGGATTTTATTTAGCTATCCAGGATTCCAAGTAATGGTTGGTTCTTCAACCACTAGTTTTAATAGCTTTAGAGTGTGAAAAGTCATTCAAATTATGGGTGCTTGCCTATGTGGGTGTTTGTAGCAAACCGGAAATAAATTCACACACAAGTGTGAAAGAAAGTTGAATTCATCCAAAATTAACTAATCCACACTTCATGTGCCCAGACATTATGGAGCCATTAGTTAATCATCTGTCCCTTCTTCCCTAACTTTCATATTTACTTTTCGTATTCCCCTGGAATGAAATATTCTGGAGTATTTTAAGAGAGTTTTGTAGTTTGATCCCTTCCCCTCCCATATCCCACTGGACACTTATCCCAGGCCAATTGTGAGAAATGGGGGAAGAGGGACAGGAGAGAAAGCTATATTCTTAAAAACTCTTTCCAGAGGATCACCCTAGTGAATTGTTTGACTTTTTCCAGGCCTTTCATCCAGGTCTCAAGGATTTGGGCTATACAAAATGGAGCAGACCTTCTTCTTACAGCATAAGACAAAGGGAGCCTTAGGCCTAATACTAAATGTTTCCTTTACTGGGAAGGAAATATGAATCTTTGAGTTAAGAAACACTGCTGAGATGCCCATGTCAAAATCTCCGTATTCCTTGCCCCTTGTGCCCCCACCTCACCTCACTATCTTCCTCCTACGACCCAGCCTACAGATTCCTCTAATGCTAATCTCAGTGTACCTTGATCTCATCTATCTCGCTACCAACCTCTCTCCCACATTCTGCTTCTAGCCTGGAAAGTCCTCCCTCCTCATATCCAACAGACAATTACTCTCCTATGCTTCAAAGCCTTATTTAAAGTACATCTCCTCCAATAGGTCTTCCTGATTAAACTCTCTTTTCCTTTTTTTCAACTCCCTTCTGCATCACTCTGACTTGCTCCCTTTATTCATCCCCCACCCAGCACCACAGCACTTATGTATATATCCATAATTTATTTATATTAATGCCTGTCTCCCCCTCTAGAGTGTAAGCTCGTTGTGGGCAAGTAATGTGTCTGTTATATTGTTATATTGTACTCTTCCAAGTGCTTAATACAGTGCTCTGCACACAGTAATCACTCAGTAAATATTATTGACTGACTTTTCCTATCACCACTTCTCAACACCCCACGGCCCAACTGAGAAGCAGCAGGGCTTAGTGGTTAGAGCACGGACTTGTGAGTCAGAAGGACCTGGGTTCTATTCCCAGCTCTGCCACTTGACTGCTGTGTGAACTTAGGCAAATCTCTTCACCTTTCCATGCCTCAGTTACCTCATCTGTAAAATGAGGATTGAAACTGTGAGCCCCATGTGGGACAGGGACTTTGTCCAGCTCAATTACTTGTATCCATCCTATTGCTCAGAACAGTGCCTGGCACATAGTAAGTGCTTAATACCACAATTAATTAGTATTATTATCCAAGAATAACAATGGGAGGGACTCAAGGGGACCGATGGAGAAAAATACTAAAGGCAGGACCCTTCTATCCTCCTTCTTCCTAAAGGCTAGTTTCAGGACTGCCAACCTCTAGAAAGTCTGAATAAAACTATCTCTTTTATTGGATCAACAATCCTAGTCATTTAAAATTCAGCGGACATGTCGAACTGACACCTAGTCTTGGAAAAGGTTGTGGTTCTGGCTAGTAAATGAGTGGTCTGTAACTGGGCTGTCATTAAACTCCGCAGACTAGGAAATGAAGGAGGGAGAGTCATGATTCTTTGGTTATGAGCCTGCTGTTTGGAGATGTAAGCATTTATGCAATCAGGAGAGATGTAGAACATGAGAATGGGGAAGATCCTGGCTGTGAATGAAACTGGACTGAAATAGAGACTTGAAGCTAAAAAATTAGAAGCTGAAAAATAAATGTGAGAATTTTATCTGCAGGAAAAAACACAGCTTTGTGGTTAATCATTTAAGAAGCGTGTTTTTAACATGTGAAAGAGAATTAAGGCTTAAATTCAGCTCGAAGGAGAACATGGAAATTCAAATGGCCACAATCAAAATCAAATAAAGCTGGAGAAGCTTTTGATATCATTAAAGAGCTATTTAAGAAGAGAAAATTCAACACACTGTTGAAACTGGCAACTGTAAATGAGTATTTCTGTATTATTTTTACTGTTTGACCTTTGAAAAAAAGAAGTTTGTTATTTTCCTTTTTTCTCCCGATTTTACCTTTTATTTTCTTTGACCCTCTTTTTCCATGAAGTTCCCTGCAGTTTCCTTTGCCTTTCCAACTGCACACCATTTGCACCTCTTTATTCTAATCCTCTGCCTAGCTATAGGGCTATTTCTCCCAGGCCCCGCTGGAACCATATGGAATCTGGAATCTGACACGTGTGTTGAACAGCTTCCTTCCAATGTCTTGCTCACCAATGCAAACACATAGGCAAACCCAGCCCTGCCAATGGCATGAGATTCAGAAATCACAGATCAGCTCAGCTGTTATGACTGAAAATTCAAGTCACAGGTTACCCAGTTTTCCCACTGATGAACAGAACCTCTGCATATGAAACTCTTCCTTGGAGCAGGGTCGATGCCAAAAATTGGAGAAAACGTGAGCCTAGCTATTTCAGAGATTGTCTTCCAATGGTCTAGGAATAATCTGCAGGCTAATAAGCATTATGGAACTCGTTTTAGAGCCCAGATCTAATGTTTTAACAGATTTAGCATTCTTGCAGCATAAGAAGAGCCTATTAGCCACTTAAGTAGACCATTCCAAGTTATTCGTTATTTCCCCTATAGCATTTATGATTTGGACATTTTCCCAGCTGGGTACACACTGTACAGTATGTTGAATTAAGGCTATGTATAAAAAATAACATTCTGTGTCTTACTGGCACTTTATACCTTACTAACAATTGGAGAATTATGCAGTGATTTACAATGAAACACATTTCTTTCCATTTTTCCTAAATTGTCCTTTCTGCTCGATTTACTATAACTGGGGCTGCCTGGTTTAGGATGTTGAACTGATTCCCTTGATCTTCATGAAAGCATGCACTGTTTAGGTTTCGTGTACTGCTGTCGGTGTGTGTGTGAGATCATGATAAATATGAAGAATGGAAGGAATAAATGTTTAGTTTGATCTAGTCACAGAAAATTGCTGTGGAGTCCATTTCTGGACAGATTGAAATCTAAGAACAATGTTTGTAAATGGATCTATTTAGGTACAGAATTATAAGCTAAAATCAAACTGCAGTAGCATTTCTGGGTGACATGGCTAAGTAATCTTGTCAGCTTTTCAAATACAGTACTTAAATTCTGGGGGGTTCGGGGACTTGGTTGGAACAATCCAAGAAGAGAGAGAATTCTCTTTATCAGAATGTTTGAGGAAATGTGTTGCATGGTTCAAAACAAACTAAACTTCTTCCCAAAGTGGGGGTAAACCACAGGAATTGGTTACCACAGGAAGTTGTTCAGGTTCAAACCAGGTTTATATAATTTCATGGAAGAACAGTTCATAGGGGTGTTACTAGAAGGAAAGTTAGGAATGCAGAGGGAAGAGGCAGAGATGATCTGTGATTCAGCCTTATACGTTAGAATTAGTGTCATGGGGGTACTATTTCCAGGCATAGAGCATCTATTAGCCTTTCCAGTTCCAAAGAGGAGTGAATGTACCAATTGCAACAGGGTTTGGGATTCAAAGAAAGTACTGGGCTCTGATCCTGGTTACTCATGTGATTTGTCATTAAGATATTCATGGTCGGGTTTCCTCTTCTTCTCCATGCTTTCTTTCCCACCAGTTAAAAGGAAATAATAGAACTGTGGAGCCAGGAGGAATTTCAAGAAGCCATCTAATACATCACGAGTGAAGGCAAAAGTACACCTAAGCCAATTGAGACAGATGGTTATCTTAATCTATTCTTAAAGACCCCCCACAGTCTCTTCCTAAATATTGCACTCTCCAAAAAATTATTCCATTATCTAATCTAACATTACTTGCTACAGTTTTAACTTAGAGATGGGGGATAACTATCTATTGAGGACAGGAATAAAATATTTTGTTAATCACATGAAGTCAGCTGTCACATGACTCCTCCAAGTATCTTATTGCCATGCTATGTTAGGTGAACCACTGGTGTGACCCAGTAATAGGGTTTCTTATATCTTTACAGTGTTATTGTGAACAGAGGAAAGGATTAGACTGTGATTCCCAAGTTAGATGGCACTAGAAAGAAAAAAACCATTCATTCATTCATATTTATTGAGTGCTTACTGTGTGCAGAGTACTGTACTAAGTGCTTGGAATGTTCATATTAATGTTTTTCTCCACATCTAGACTGGAAGCTCTTTGTGGGCAAGGAATATGCAGTAATAATAATAATTATCATACTTGTTAAGCACTATGTGCCAAACACTGTTCTAAGCACTGGGGAAGGTACGAGTTAATCAGGTTGGACCCAATCAATATCCCACCCCATGGGGCTCATACTTTTAATCCCAGTTTTACAGTTGGGGTAACTGAGGCATAGCGAACTTAAGTGAGTTGCCCAAGGTCACACAGCAGACATGTGGCAGAGCAGGATTAGAACCCATGTCCTTCTTTATGACTCCCAGGCATGTTCACTAAGCCAGACTGCTCTGTAATATTTTACTCTCTCAAGCACTTAGTACAGTGCTCTAAACCCAGAACATGCTCAATAAATATAATTTATTGATTTTGGTGTAGAAGAAACTTCCTATAATTCAAGATGCAACAACTTTTGAGGAGATGAGTGTGAAGAAGGACAGGTCAGAGGGCTAGAATTCGCGATTTTCCTTTCAAAATGGAACTCAGAAATGTCCAACTCAGAAACTATTTGAAATAGTAATTCACTAAGATTTATGATGCCCACTAGAGATGAAAAGCAGTGAGCTTTTGTCTTAGACTTTAATTAGAATGTTAGAATTACAGGAGAAAATAAAGAAAAATATAGAGGTGTAAACTAAGTTGGACGATAATTGAAGGGCAAAAACAACCAGGTGTTCAAAAGAGGCATAAAGGAAAAATATTTATTTCCAATGAGTTCAGGAAGAAGTTTGTCATGGGAATAAATAAAATGTAGCAAAGAGGCATGTGTGAAAAAAATCTCTAACTTCCCAACATCTCTGCCAGGATTTCTACACTTTGGTGCCTAAGGCTATACAAGTAACCAAAGAAACTTCTTTTCTTCTTTCCCCTCTTGCTTTGTGTTTGGTTAAAGTGTGTGTATTTTTATGCATGTTTCCTGTCATAAGTGACTCTCACTCAGAAGTCAGATTGATCTAGACTGAATGGTGATCCTTTCTCTGTAAAGTTGGCCGAACCCGGTTCTATGAAATGGCCTCTGTCAGTTGTTAGAAAACAGGATTTGCCAAAATAGATTTGCTTTAAAGTAATATTTTTAAAATTACTGTCCAGGAAATATCTATTTAATCGCCATCAACAGTGGTATTTATTGGGTGTTAACTGTGTGCAGAGCACTGTACTAACCACCACTGTACCACTGTACTGGGAGGAGAACAATATAAAAGAGTTGGTAGACATATTTCCTGTCCACAATGATCTTATAATCTAGAGGATCATTGCTTGCTTCAAAAAATTCATAACCTTAATGCATAACATTAAAAATTCACAGGTAAAGGAAAATTTCATTTTTAAAGGGCAAATATTATGTTTTTTAAAGAACTAGCTTAGTTTTTTTAAGATTAATTTTTCACCTAGGTCAAAAAATTGAACTATGAATTGGTTTTTTCATTTACTAAAGCTTACTTGATGTTCAGAGATGATCTCTCTCTGCAATTCCTTAGTTGGGTATTTTTGCTTTCCTATATTAGGAGGAAAACAACAGTCACCAAAACATTGGCCATTTCATTTATTTATCTGAAACAACAAACCCATATGTTTTTGATACTGTTCTCCAAAAGCAAACATGTATAGCAATTTTAATAAAACAAACCGTTCCCTTCTCAAATTTAATGCTGATTTCTCTTTTTTGCTTAGATCTTCCCCAACCATGTGTAAACATTTGAAATTTTGTAATTTTAGAGTGAGGTAAGGGCTCTGGTTGTTTATGGATAAACTTGTGAAGAAACCAAAAGACAGATGGGTAGGAAATAAAATCTATTGCATCTCACCTCCATATATTGAATAGATAGATGGATATACGGATGTATGGATAGATTGGTTTGAATGTAGACATATGCATATTTTCTATCTTATGAGACACATATCCACAGTCTGAGAATTGAAATGAAGTATCACATTGGGAACTTGCCTGAGTGGACACTGAGGTGCACTAGATAGAGAAGTTTCTGTTAATTTCCACACATCTCTAGAGGAGTCTCTGGGAATCCCATAAAATTGCTTCCCTAACATCTGTGGCCTAATGTAGCAGTTATAAACCTTTACTGAGAAGATACATTAGTGTAGTAGTTTAATATATAATTTGAAGTTGTAATTCAAATTGTAATGTAGAGAAGCAGCATAGCCTAGTGGAAAGAGCATGGACCTGGGTGTCAGAGAACCAGGGTTCTAATTCCAATTCTGCCACTTACCTCTTGTGTAACTTTGAGCAAGTCATTTAAGTTCTCTGTACCTCAATTTCCTTATCTGCCACATGGGGATTCACTACTTGTGCTCCCTCCTATTTAAGAATGTGAGCCCCATGTGGGATCTGATGATGAAATTAGAGATTTTTCTCATGCATAATAACAATAATAATAATTATGGTATTTGTCAAACACTATATGTCAACAATTTTATGAAGTGCTAGGGTGGATACAAGCAAAGCAGATTGGCCACAGTCCCTGTCCTACGTGGGGCTCACAGTCTCAATCCCCATTTTATAGATGAGGTAACTGAGGCTCGGAGAAGTAAAGTGACTTGGCGAAGGTCACACAGCAGACAAATTCATTCAATCTATTTATGGAGCACTTACTACGTGCAGACCACTGAAGTAAGTGCTTGTGGTCGACTCAGGATTAGAATTAATTAATTAATGTTGGCATCTGTTAAGCGCTTACTTTGTGCAGAGCACTGTTCTAAGCGCTGGGGGAGATATAGGGTAATCAGGTTGTCCCACATGAGGCTCACAGTCTTCATCCCCATTTTACAGATGAGGTAACTGAGGCACAGAGAAGTGAAGTGACTTGCCCACAGTCATCCAGCTGACAGGTGCAGATCCGGGAATCGAACCCATGACCTCCGACTCTCAAGCCCGGGCTCTTTCCACTGAGCCACGCTGCTTCTCTGAATGCATAACCTTCTGGCTCACAGGCCCGTGCTTTATCCACTACACCATGCTTCATGCCTCAAGGCTTTGTGCAGTGCTTAGAACATAGTAAATACTTAACAAATACCAAAATTATTGCAATTCCTATTCCTTCATGATATCTTGAACTTTAACATACCCTGCATTTAAAATACCTTAAGTAGGATCTTTAAAAAAAGCCCACAATGCTATGCAAATGCAGTTTTTTTAACATTTTCTAATTTTTATTATGTTCACTGGTTTTTATCCAGTCTAGATATTTCATCTACATCTAGTAGGGTACAGAGAATGTGTTAGCTTTACCTCAGAGCCCCAGAATTCTGGGAAAGATGAAAAAGATTCAGCTGCTTGGTTGGCTTTTGCATCAAAAGGAAAATCAGGTCCCTGCAAGTAATTTGGTGCACAGGGTCTCCCTAAAGTCTGTTTGCTCAAAATAACTGTCTTCCTATCTGTACATCAAAGCTGCATACACAGTTGGTTATTTGTTGACAATTCTATGCCAGTGAAGCCATTTAAAGTAAATCAATAGCCAAGGAAGAACAAGCCATATGAAAGACTACTTGAGAAAAAGAATCTTGAAATCTGTTTTTAATGACAGAAACATTTCAGCCTTCTAAGTGTTGTGGCAGGATGGGCTGGAAAAGTAGATCTCTAGAAGATTCTATCAGTTTAGTTGACTCTTTACTTGAGTGGAGGTGTCATTCGTCTCCCTGTTCAATCAACAGAAGGTAGGCACTCACAGGGATTTTTTTTGTTTTTGTTTTCCTTCAATTTCCCAGGGCAGCGATGGCAGCCAGCAAGAAAAGGGTTTGGGCTTTGTGAAAAGTCTTGACATTTGGCCTGTCAGGGTGCTGATGTCTGAAATCCCAGGGTGGGTTTTGAGGCATGCTGGCACAAGAATTTTCATGGGCAGTCAACACAGATGAAATGCATTTAGCTGAACTTATCTCCTGTCATATGGACAGGATTTAGAACAAAATTTATCTTCCATGAGCTCTCCCTCCTTCTTCGTCTTCCCCATTTGTTTGTGTTTTTTCATTGTAATATTCCAGAAATTTTGACAGGATTTCACTCCAAACACTATTGCTGGATGCCTGGTGAACTGATATACTTCTGCCCTGGTCTCTAGCAAAGAACATCAACCTTGTGTTTTGATCTGATGATCTGTAAGTGCACAGCAACCTCATCCTGCATCTTCTGAGAGTATCTGAGAGCATTGTATATTTTACTCCCTTTCCCAGACTTGCTAGAAAATAGTCAAATACACTGAGAAGAACCAGAAATCCTTAGCCATTGACTTACTTTGGCACACACTGCTAGAGGTGTTTGGACAGAAAACTTAGATGAGAAATAAGGAAACATTAAGTCATATAATTTGACAAAGTATATATGACAAAGGCTTTAATGAGAATTCAGTCCAGAGGAGGATTTTTTTTTTGTTTAAATTATTCTTCAGTCCTGAAAATTCTCCATCACTGTTTTTCACACACACTAAAATATGCTTCACTGGAAATGCAGCATTTATAAAAGCAATCATCAGTGGAAACCAACTTGCCAGGCTTCCAGAAGATCCAACATAAAGTGTCAATCAATCAATCAGTGGTATTTATGGAGCATTTACAGTGTGCAGAACACTTTATTAAGTGCTTGGGAGAGTACAGCAGAGTTTGTAGACATGTTCCCTGTCCACAATAAGCTGATGTCCTTCAGAGGCATACTGAAGTCCACCCCTCCCCTACCTGTTTTATGAAATTTGGTTATATTCTAGCATCCATGAAACCATAGTCTTACACAATCCACTTTGAATCATAGCTTGTGGCTAAGGCCCAAGAGATTCCCCTAGTCATGAAGTCTGAAACCCTTTAACTGCCATAACTGATTTAGAAAATTATGTAGTTTTAAATGTTTCAGGGCTGTAGCTAGCACAATTTCCTCCATGGAGGTAAATGTTCCAGTCATATCCCCAAGGAAGGATTAACTGGATGATGTGCCAACTTCCTTCACCTCTTGACTGAGGAAAGACAGATGCTGTCTAGATGTGTGTGTGTGTGTGTGTGTGCACGCGTGCACACGTGGACGTGGGCATGCACACATGCACATGCATATGTGTTTAGGGCATCTTTATTTCTGGGGTGCTTTTAATTGAACAAAAAATGAATTCATTAAAATGGGATCCCCCTGCAAACACGTCAAAAGATTTCTTGGTGGTTTGTACGGAGGAGCAAGGGAGAAATGTTTCTGTTTCCAAGACCGAGTCATACTTTCCTGAAAATACAACCCCAAACTTAAAAAATAAAAATCCTTAAAACCATGTCATTACATCACTAATAAATAATTTTGGCATTTGTTAAGCACCTACTATATACAAGGTACTGTACTAAGCACAGGGGTAGATACAAGATAATCAGGTTGGACACAGTCCTTGACATGCATAGCACTCACAGTCTTAATCCCCAGATCAGGTAACTGAGGCACATTGAAGTGAAGTTACTTGCCCAAGTACACACAGCAGGCAGGTGGCAGAGCCAAGATTAGAACCCGGGTCTTTCTGACTCCCAGGCCCTTGCTCTATCTACTAGGCCATGCTGCTTCTCTCATCTCCTTCCAACCCTGAAGCACCATTTCCACAAAGTGGAATACCAGCAATGGACCCCGACCCTTCACTCATAGGCCTTGCCCTGCAGAGGTAATTCAGCTCGCAGTGATGTTAGAGATGAAATATTTCTGGAATAAGTGTACTTAGAATGGAGTGATGTTTGGTAAGGAGAACAAAGCAAGAGTGAATGCTATTTTTCATCAGCACATCAATGCCTCTTCAAATGCTAATACCGTAATGATGTTTTAGGGAGCATTAGGTATTAATCCACTCCACCATCTTGCAGGCAGAGATTATTGAACCCAATCCTGCTCCACGATCCACTCCCTGGAGAAAAAAACAAACAGGAAAAGAGCAGGTAAGAGAGGGCAGGGCAGCCATCCTTGCCAGTGATCCTCCATTTGACGTAGATGGAAGCTTCACTAGGCAGTCCGGATGGGGGCAGAGGGCATTTGCTCTCTCATCTATCCCAAAAGAACATTGGTATCTGCTGAGGATTTGGGATAAGATGCCAAAAAGGAAGGAAGTAAAGAAGGGAAACAAAACAACCGTGCAACATCACTTATAAACTGAATGATCCAGCTGGAATCAGATTAGGTGACCCAACAGGCTTAAACCATTGTTTTTTCCACCAGACAATTCTTCTGTCATAAGAATTGAAGAGCATTATCTGAATCCCTTCAATCTCCAAAGCAAGCTAGACTTCACAGTAAATTGAGCAAAGTGCTGTGCTCATGAGAAACAGCATGGAGTAGTTGATAGAGCCCAGGACTGGGAGTCACAAGGTCATGGGTACTAATCCCAGTTTTGCCACTTGTCTGCTGTGTGACCCTGGGCAAGTCACTTCACTTCTCAGTGCCTCAGTTACCTCACCTGTAAAATGGGGATTAAGTGTGTGAGCACCATGTGGGGCAGGAATTGTGTCCAATCAGATTTGCTTGTATCTACCCCAGTACTTAGAACAGTGCTTGGCACATAGTAAGTCCTTAACAAATACCTTAATTTTTATTATCATTATTTAATATTTGGGCAAAATGTTGGTCTGATAATAGAGACAAGGCTAACAAACTATGGGCATCAAACAGATAATTGCTATGAAATAATATAAAAGACCAGTATGAGTGAAACCTTGGCAAGGTTGTTAGCAGGAGGACTACTGTACTGGAAAATTACTGAGTGGTGTTTATAAAAGCAATCAGACAGGAATGTTACTCTTGGATTCTAACTGTCGACCTCAGCAGCTGTATTATTCTTCTCAATGCCTGAGTTTTGTTTTTTTCCAAACTCTTAGTGATTGGGTGTGGTACAACCTGTTACCAAAATCAGGATTCACCTGATTATTTTGACCCAGAAGTGGTATTGACCCAAATTACAGTTACAGGAGTGTAATGTGATAAGATGTGATGGTGAAATAAAAATAAAGATATGGTGATTCCAGTGAATTTGGAAGCCTGCTTATTAAACATGCCCTCAGTTGTGCCTCTCCTGCACCTCTGTCTTAGTGAGTTTAGGCTAATCCTCTTAACCTTAGTGAAAGTTTTTTCTTTTAGAGGAATAATATCTGGAAGTAAATGCAGTACCAAAAGAAAGTCCCAAAAGTCAATTCCATTTGGCTTGCTAAAATATAGATAAGCTGTGAAATTAAAGGGAAACAAAGGGGAATTATAAAAGGTCCTATTCACTGCTGGTTTCCTGGGGAAATAGAATCAAATTGCAATGAAACTTGCTGAAGGAGACCTCCCACCATTTCACACAGAAAAGGAGTCTTTTTTTTATGAGTGACCTTAGAATATAGGCCCTCAGTAGAATTTGAAATCCATGGTAAGAAAATCCTTTTATGTGTCAAAGAGAGGCATTTCCGGGAGAGTTATCTCCTAAGTGGGTTTCACGGTAATCTGCTCTAACTTCTAGAATTCAAAATAAAAACCGAGCACTAGAAATAGGGATAAAGAGAATACTCATGATTTCCTTTTCCTAAGAGCTCAGATTCTGCTTGCTTCTCACAAATTTTGAATAGGATTCAGGTGCACAAACTAGAGCACGATAGTGTCTCGGCCCCTTAGAATCCTGAAGAGCTGGGCTGACACAAATCCTATATTGTAAATTTTTTTAGTCTGAGCGGAAGGTCTACTTGGCTCAGTCATTTCAGATAGATTCAATCATCTAGGATTACTCAGGTTCAGCAGACATTCTCTGAACACCCTTGGGTATTGGGGAGGGGGTGTTAGGTGATGGGCCTTCCACTTCATTCTGAAATTAAAGAAAATAGTAGGAAATGATGCCATAAAGTAGCATCAATTTAGTAAGATCTAGCACCCTAGATAAGAGATCCCCTCTGGTTTGAGCAAATTTAAGCTCTCAAGCTCCCCCCACATCTTCTCACCTGTGTATTTTTTCCCAGCACATAGTATATACCATGTAGTACTTTTTTTTTTGTATTTGTTGATCATTTACTATATGCCAAGCACTGTATTAAGCTTTGGGGTCGATAAAAGCTAGGTTGGATCCAGTCCATGTCTCTCATGGGGCTCACAGTCATAATCCCCATTGTACAGAAGAGAAAACTGAGCCATAGAGAAGAATAATAATGATGGTATTTGTTAAGTGCTTACTATGTGTCAAGCAGTGTTCTAAGTCCTGGAGTAGATACAAGCTAATCAGGTTGGACACAGTCCCTGTCCCACATAGGGCTCACAGTTATAATCTGCATTTTACAGATGAGATAACGGGCACAGAGAAGTGAAGTTACTTGCCCAAGGTCACACAGCAGACAAGTGGCTTAACAGAGATTAAAACCCAGGTCCTTCTAACTCCCAGGTCAGTCCTCTATCCACTAGGCTACACTGCTTCTCTTTTTATTGCTACTTCTTCAAAAGCATATTTTTCTTTAACTGTAGCCCTGCCTCTGAAGCCATGCCCATGCCTCAGCATTTCATAAGTAAAAACAAGAGAAATAGCATGGCTTAGTGGAAAGAGAATGGGCTTGGGAGTCAGAGGCGGTGGGTTCTAATCCCAGTTTTGCCACTTAACAGCTGTGTGACTTTGGGCAATCACTCAACTTCTCTGTGCCTCAGTTACCTCATCTGTAAAATGGAGATTAAGACTGTGAGCCTCAAGAGGGACAACCTGATTACCTTGTACCTACCCCAGCACTTAGAACAGTGCTTGGCACGTAGTAAGCACTTAACAAATACCATCATTATTATTATTATCATATAGATAGTCTATGAGGAGCATCAAAACAGGGAGGAATCAAGTAAAGAATTTAAGATTTAAAATTAAGTGCTTAATATAGTGCTCTGCACATAGTGAGTGCCCCATAAATGCCAATGATGATGAAGATTACCTGATGCATTTAAGTTAATTCTCTGAAGGAAGTCATACTGCTTCAGCATCCTGCTGAATTAGACCGCCAGGAAAGGTTCTTTCTGCGCCAAATTCCCATCATCTTCAGAAAGGTGTCAGATATACAGGCAGAGACATTTCTACTCATCAGAATGTTGTGAGATCAGACAAGAGCAGAAAGAAGAACTGCAAATAATAGTAGTGAGCATGCCGGATCACTGGGATAGCAGCACCATGGACTGTTTTAGAAAGCAAAAGACACAGTAAATGAGTTATAAGCAGGGTTATAAAATTAGAAAATAGCAAGGCTTTGGGGATATGAAATATGAGAATGACATTCTGGTACCATAATAATAATAATAATAATATTGGTATTTACTAAGCACTTACTATGTTTCAAGCACTGTTCTTTGTGCTGGGTTAGATACAAGGTAATCAATTTGTCCCACATTGGGTTCAAAGTCTTCATCCCCATTTTACAGATGAGGTAACTGAGGCACAGAGAAGTTAAGTGATTTGCCCAAGGTCACACAGCTGACAAGTGGCGGAGTACCATCCTTATTTTTTCTTTGTGCTAACTTGTTCGAACTGCACAGGAATATAAAAGTGCAGTTGCTCAATGTGTGTGTTGCTGACTGCAAGGCTCTGAAATCTTTTTGCCATTTAGATTACAATTTGGCCAATCTCCTCCCCATTCCACCAGTGAGCCATGGCCCCAAAGTTCAGGTCTGGGCTAGAGCAAAGTGTTATCTAATTTCTCAGAAACGAAATGGTGAGAATGTCTAAATGAATTTACAGGGCAGAACTAAGAAGCGGCATAACCCAGAGCAGGGGTCTGGGAGTCAGAGGACCTGGGTTCTAGTTCAGGCTCTGCTACTTGTCTGCTCTGTGACTTTGGGCAAGTCATTTAACTTCTCTTTGCCCCAGCTACGTCATCTGTAAAGTGAGGATTAAGACTTTGAGCCCCTTGTGTTACTGAAACTATGTCCAACCTGATTAGCTTGTAACTATTCCAGCACTTAGTACGGTGCCCGGCACAAAAAAAGTGTTTGACAAATGCCATAATAAAAAAGGACAGGTGTACCAGGAAAATCCCAGGGAACCAATTGCCATGTGGATTACAGAGGACCTTTCTCAGCTTCCAGCCGCTAAATACTTACTCTGACAAAGACAGGATCACTCTAACTTAGTCCTGCAGGTCTCTTGGCTTGTTTTGAGCTCTGAGCAAGTGGTCATTCAGAGTAGTGGTGGCTCATCAGATGGAAGTCAGAGGGCTTCTCAGGAAGAGTTTCAATGGCAGTCCCCTCTCAAATATATGTTGAATGGTTTGCAGAATAGCTTTCACCATATCTCAAACAAGTTCAGATTGTGGGTTTTTTTCTTATAAAGAATGCTTTCTAATCATGTTTATGTTTATATGACCCTGGAAAAACCCTTTCTGAAAAAAAAATCTGTGATGACAGATGAGATAATGCTCTTAAAAGCCCTTTGAGCTTTTTGGAAGAAAAGTTCTACATCAGTGCCAGTTATTATTGTTACAATAGCTCGAGGAACTACCTGCCTTGGGGCTGCAGGAGTAGGAGTGAGAAATGGCCAACCTTTGATTTAGGTCCTCATAGGACCTAATGGCCTCCCTCAAGATCCAAAATGAAGCTGAAGTTATAGGGCACTGTGGAACCATTTGCTGACTCTCCTGGGAGCTCACACGTGAGATCCCCAGAAAACCTGACTTTCCAACCTTTGCTCACCCTGACTTCTTGCCTGTGTAATGGCCCTCAGGCAGTCCCTGGCTTTCCTACATTCCTGTTTTCAAAGCTATAGAGGAACTAAAATAATCCTCCTCTTGCCTGAAAGCTGGATGCTAACAGCTTTGCATTTACAGCTAGCTTTTACACTGCATACACTGGTCAGTTGGAATTTGGGTAAGTATTGAGACCTGGGACATGGCCTGCACGTTGGTGCTATCTAAATAATAACAGCAATGGAATTTGTTAAGCACTTACTGTGTGCCAGGCAGTGTACTAAGCGCTGGGGTGGACACCAGCAAATCAAGTCGGAAACAGTCCCTGGCCCATATGGGACTCAGTCTCCATCCCCATTTTACAGATGAGGTATCTATGGCAAAGAGAAGTGAAGTGACTTGCCCCAGATCACAAGGTCATACACAAGTGGTGGAGCTGGGATTAGAACCCATGACCTTATAAGCTCCTTAGTGTCTCTTCTCCAAGGCCCAGACCTGGAAGTCCAGGCAGTTTCAGAGCCCCATAGGATAAATGGTTCATAATCAGTCCCCATAAAACTCTCGGGCTTTGGAGTGCCACAAAAGCTCTATTCTTGCAGCCACCCCGCACTTCTCTTCTAATCCCTGGGTCCTTACCTTACCCTCTTCAGTCTCCTCCATGAAATTCCCAGAGCATATACCAGCATCACAAGCAACTGTTGGTTCAGTAGTTATGTCTGCTTGTATGTTTGAGCGTCTATTATTAGATCGGTTTATTCCCCTGCACTTACTCTACAATTTGGGAGAAAATGGCAGGTGAGCAAGATGTTCAGGCACCTTTGCTCAGAGTTTTGTCAAGAACAAGTGATTTGGAATGTTGTATGGGTTTTGAAAAAGTGACTGTTAAATTGTGTGATTAATAATCCATCCCCAGATGTTCGTTAAGGGCCAGTATATAAGGCCTAATCAGTCATTTCATAAAACTTCTATTGGCAAAATGCACAACCATCACATGATTTAAATAAGCTGCTCTTAAAGTTTCCAAGTAATAAAACACTCAAAGCCCCAGTAGACAAGAATGTTCCCTTTCTTGTTAAAAGAACAGGTTGGTGTAATTTATGTAGACTATTTTAGTATGAGTTGAAACAAGAAAATGAGTCCAAAATGACTTATCTCTAGACTTGTGACTGTCTTCAAGTTTTGCATTTTTGAACTGTAGATAATATTATCGCCTGAGACAGTGTGGGCAATAGGGAAAAAGGAAGATGATAAAAGGGTTGCCATGGCATTCAAACCCTGAGGTTGGGTTACAAGCTTAATACATGACTGGGAGCCAAAAAGGAGATGTGCAGTACACAGGAGGCTTATTAAAAAATAGGACTGGCTTGCTGGTTTGAAGTAAAAATAATTGAGTTTGATAGGATGAATACAAAATAATAAAGTTAAAAAAAAATAATGTTTTGGGAATGTCTTCCCACCTTTCTGGCGGCTTACATTCCATTGAAGGGAAAAGGGCTCTCTGAGTGCAAGAAAGCTTACTTAGAGTGCAGAGTACTATATTAAGTGTTTGGAGAAGTACAGTACAACAGAGTTGGTAGTCACGTTCCCTCCCCACCAGAAGCAGTATGGCCTAATGGAAAGAGCAAGGGGCTGGGAGCTAGAGGACCTGGGTTCTAATCCTGAATCTACCACTTGTCTGCTGTGTGACCTTGGGCAAGTCGGCAAGTCACATAACTTCTCTGTGTCCTAGTTTTCTCATCTGTAAAATGGGGACTAAATCCTACTTCCTCCTACTTAGACTGTGAGCCCCATGTAAGACAACAACTATGTCCAACCTGATCATACTTCCATACTTCACTCTTCTGCCTGGATTATCTTTCTACAGAAAGTTCTGGGCCTGTCACCCCCCCATTCAAAAATCTCCAGTAGTTGCCTATCAACCTCTTTATTGAGCAAAAACTCCTCACTATGGGCTTCAAAGCTCTCCATCACCTTGCCCCCTCTTACCTCACCTCGCTTCTCTCCTTCTACATCCCACCCCATACACTACACTCCTCTGGTGCTAACCTTCTCACTGTGTGTCATTCTTGCCTGTCCCACTGTTGACCCCTGAACCACTATCCTACCTCTGGCCTGGAATACCCGCCCTCCTCAAATCTGCCAAACAACACACTTCCCTGCTTCAGAGTCCTATTGGAGGCTCACTTCCTCCAAGAGGTCTTCCCAGAAAAAGCCCCCCCTTTTCCTCAGCTCTCCCTCCCCTCCCCATCACCCCGACTCTCTCCCTTTGCTTTACCCCCCTCTCCCCACCCCACAGCACTTGTGTATATATGTACATATCTATAATTCTATTTATATTGATGCCTGTTTACTTGTCTTGATGTCTGTCCTCCCCCTTTCTAGACTGTAAGCCAGGGATTGTCTCTCTTTATTGCTGAATTGTACTTTCCATATGCTTAGTACTGTGCTCTGCACACAGTAAGTGCTTAACAAATGCGATTAAATGAATGAATGAATGAATGAATGAATGAATGAATGAATGAATCATCTTACATCTACCCCAGAGCTTAGTAGAGTGTATAGTAAGTGCTTAACAAGTACTGCTTTATTATTATTATTATTATTATTATTATTATTATTATTATTGCTGTTATTATCATTATTACTATTGCTACAGTCTAGAGGAGGAGACAGACAGACAAAATAAATTACGGCTATGTACATAAATGCTGTGAGTCTGAGAATGGGGTGAACATTAAATGTGCAATAAATGCAACTGAATCAGTGAATGATATGGGTTTAAAGGATGCAGAATCAAGTTCATTGGTTCATGGGCAGGGAACGTGTCTACCTCTGTTGTGTTGTACTCTCCCAAGTGTTTAATACAGTGCCCTGTTCACAGTAAATCCTCAGTCAATACTATTGATTGATTAATTGATTGATTGATTTAAGGTGGGGAGAGTGGGAGTCTGTTGTATCTGAAGGGGCAGGGAGTTCCAGGCCAGAGGAGGGATATAGGTGAGGGGTCATCAACAAGATAAACAAGATCAAGGTACACTGAGTAGGTTGTCATTAGAGGAGCAAAATGTGTGGGCTGGGTTGTAGTAGAAAATAGGTGAGTAAGGTGAGTAAGATAGGTGTAATAGCTCTGATTGAGTGTTTTAAAGCCAGTGGTAAGGAGTTTCTGTTTGATGTGGAAGTAGATGGATAACCCCTGTGGTTCTTGAGTGGGGAAAAAATGGACTGAACCTTTTTTTTTAGAAAAATGACACAGGCAGCACAGTGATTAAGAACTTGAAGCAGGGAGTTCATTGAAGAGGCTAGTACAGTCCAAAGACAAAGAGGGGTAGGATTCTAATCCCAGCTACTTGTCCGCTCTGTGACCTTGGGCAAGTCACTTAACCTCTCTGTGCCTCAGTTACCTCATCTGTAAAATGGGGATTAAAAGTGTGAGCCCCACATGCAACATCCTGATTTCCCTGTATCTACCTTGGTGCTTTTAACAGTGCTTGGCACATAGTAAGTGCTTAAGCGCATATTTATTGTTATTACAAGTGTTTGTATCAACATAGCAATTTGGATGGAGAGGAAAAGGCAGATTTTAGCAGTGTTGTGAAGGTAGAACTGACAGGCTTTTGTGATAGATTGAATATGTTTCCCTGGTGTGATTACCAATCCAAGAATGAGTTGACATATCAAGAGGTCCAAAGCAATGCAATTTACTGGTTTGCCCCACACTGATTAACTAAGCCAATGAACCCTAGCCCACAGAGTCAAGATCATTGACTCCTGAACCCACTTTTACCCCTGCTAGTGTCCTGTGCCCCTCCCTGATTCTATCCCAGAGATGGTTTTCCTCACCCTTAACAGCACTTTGACGCCATCTGAGGCCTTCCTAAGGTGCATGTCATCAGGAGAGATGTCAGGGTGGGAGAGGGTTTCTATCACTCTTTCCAGACACTACGTTCCCTTTGTTCTTTTGTGTCCAGGATATTGTTTCAATCTCATTGTCTTTGTCCACTGTGCCAGAAACTGTTTTGAGTCCATCATCCTGCCTTTTATACTCAATTCCCCTCTGTACTGCTATCAGTGACTTGCCTTCCCCATCTTCCTGCTCCTTTCAGTAGTTCCTCCATACATATATTTTGAGTATTCCAAACTCTTTATTTATGGGCTGTATACCCTCCAACCTCAATGGCACCACCCCAGCACAGTGGTCATTCATTGTTTGAATCAATAGTCATGTATGCAAAGAGTAAAAGCAATGCTCTTTTAGGGAAAAAAAGTCCCAAAGTCTCCATAGTGAAGATAGAAACAGCTTCATTTTCAGTCAAATGAATGAGAGCTGCAAACAGTAAATTTTGATATAGCAGCATGAGCCAGAGAAGCAGCGTGGCTCAGTGGAAAGAGCCAGTACTTGAGAGTCAGAGGTCATGGGTTCAAATCCTGGCTCTGCCGCTTGTCAGCTCTGTGACTGTGGGCAAGTCACTTAATTTATCTGTGCCTCAGTTACCTCATCTGTAAAATGGGGATTAACTGTGAGCCTCACATGGGACAACCTCATTACCCTGTATCTGCCCCAGAGCTTAGAACAGTGCTCTGCATGTAGTAAGTGCTTAACAAATACCAACATTATTATTATTATATAGTTAATACAGAATGTCCGACACCACAGTGGTGGTGGTGGTATTGGTATTGAGAAGTGGCATGGCCTTGTAGAAAGGGCATGGACCTAGGAATTGGAGAACTTGGGTTCTAATCCTGGCTCTGCCACTTGGGTAAGTCACTTAATTTCTCTGTGCCTCATTTCCTCATCTGTAAAAAGAGGATTCAATACTTATACTCCCTCTCTTCAATCAATCAATTGAATTTACTGAGTGTTAACTGGGTGCAGCGCTTGGGAGAGTACAGTAAAACGAGTTAGTAGAAATGTTCCCTGCCCACAGGAAGCTTCGACTGCGAGAGTGATGTGAAATAGAAACTGTTAACACCTGATTATTTTGTATCTATTCCAGTGCTTAGTATAGAGTTTGGCACTGAGTAAGCTCCTAGATATATTATTATTGTTATTATTATAGACCCATTTGGTGCAATGCACTGTCCTAAGCACTTGGGAATTTAAAAAGTACATGTTAGTTAATAAAACAAGTTAATCAGTAAAGACAAGAGACTTTTTCTTGTGAGCCTTTCCAATCAGAAGAGCAAATTTCGCTCCTCTTGAAACTCCTTAGTTCTGTATTCAACTCCTTTCTTGGTGTGTGATGTGAAACTATCCCCACACATACTCCACCCCCACCCACCTGCCTACAAGACTTCTTTATCCACCACAACCTCACACCCTCTTGTGAATGCACGCTGCTAACCTGGCACCCGTTCTGGAGCATAACATCATGTGGGGGCAGGCCGCCTCCTCTGAGTTTCCCTGCTGTTAGCCCAGAGGAGATTGGGACACCTTTTCCCCTCTCACATGCAGCCATTTCCAATCTGAAGGAGAGTGGAGGTTTAGACCAAGAAGACTAGGGAGAACAGCTTCTTCAGCAGATTCCCCACAGCGGACATCCAAACTTCAGTCATTTCTAGAAGTGATTTCTGGTAGGCTGATTAGTAACTATTTTTTAAGGGTATTTAAGTACTTACTCTGTGCCAGGTACTGTACTAAGCACTAAAACAGAGACAAGCTAATCAGATTGGACCCAGTCCATGTTCCACGTGGGGCTCACAGTCTTAATCCCCATTTTACATATGAGGTAACTGAGGCACAGGGAAGTCAAGTGACTTCCCCAAAATCACAGAGCAGACAAGTGGCAGAGCAGGGATTAGAACCCAGTTCCTCCCAGGACCATGCTCTACCTACTAGACCACTCTGCTTTTCAAGGACTGTGCCTCTTGTGATACAAATCCAGTTCTGATTAGCTCAGGAGTCTCTGCCTAATGGTCATCTGCTGCCTTATGATGCCACCCCCTTTCCTCCTTCAAATTGTAAATCTTCCAAACTCAAAATCCATTTTATTTTGTTCTCTTTTCTGAATGGGCTTTGTATTGTACTGAGACTCTATATCCAAAGACGCTTTAGTATGGGTTTGTTAAAATCAGGTGCTATTTTTAAGAATTCTGCAGGCAAGTGGCAGGATCCTTTTGCATGAGAAAAATGGACTAATATTTAATTTGCACTTCAGATAATTTTCCTTTGGATTTTGCTGGTTTTTTTTAACTTCCTTTGAAAATCATTTCTATTCTCTGCAGTGCCCTGCCCAGCAGTTTCACCCTCCCTTTCCTTCCCTTCAGAGCTCCAGGGAACTGCTCTATGCCAAGCTGACAGGAGATTGGAAAGTGAGGATGCCCTCCCTTCCTGCCTTCTTTCTGTTCACCATGACAGTAGTGGGCAAGGGGCAGAAGGGCCTTTTGTACCTTTTGGAATATTAGACACTAGGTGAAAACTGTAAACTTCGAGCTGGGAGGGGCTGTGCTTTGGATTCTCTAGTTCTTTGATCTCTTTGGGCTGGAATGTTTTATGTGGTTTATTGCTTTAGCTTCCTCCCCGTTTGATTTTGAAAATGGAATTATTTTCTGGGTGTCGTATCACCCCACCCTGGATTGTACACTACCTGGGGAAACAGACCAAGTCTGGAATTATATTTTCTTCTCTTGACAGCTGGCACAGTGCTCCGTACATCTGTACTAAGCACTGGGGTGGTTACGGGATAATGAGTTAAGTACAGTCCCTGTCTCACATGGGGCTCACAGTGTAATGGAGTGCCTATTGAAAATGATGGACAACTCTCAGTCCTATCACTACTGGTACATTGTGAAGGAAGCAGTGTGGCCTAGTGGAAAGAACATACGCCTGGATTTCAGGGAACCTCAGGGGACCTAGGTGGTAATCCACCTCTGCCACTTGCCTGCTGGATGACCTTGGACAAATCACTTAACTTCTCTGCACCTCATTTGCAGAATGAGGATTTAATCTTTATGGTCCCTCCTACTTAGAATGTGAGCCCCATGTGGGACCTGATTATCTTGTATCTACTCCAGTGCTTAGTACAGACCTTAGCACATAGTGAGCATTTAACAAATACCACAATTATTATTCTTATTATTTTGAAGTGTACATGGAGGCCAATACATGAGGTACGTGGTTGAAGGCAGACGACGCATGTGAAAATCAGCTCGCGATTCTCCTTTCTTGCAGCAATGCGCCTGCCCTCCCAAGACTGAGAAGCAGAATGATTAAGCAACAGTTCCATAGGGCATGAATGGTCAGTTGAACAGCATGGCATAGTAGAGAGAGCACAGGCCTGGGAATCAGAAGGTAATGGGTTCTAATCCTGGCTCTGCCACTTGTTTGCTGTGTGACCTTGGGCTAGTTACTTCACTTCTCTGGGCCTCGGGCACCTCATCTGTAAAGTGGGGATTGAAATCTTGAGCCCCACATCGGACAGGGACCCTGTCCAACCCAATTTGCTTGTATCAACCCCAGGGCTTAGTACAGTGTCTGGCACATAGTAAGTGCTTAACAAATACCACAATTGTTGTTACTATTATTATTGTCATTATTATTACTATTATTATTAAACAGGCAGGACCTTTATTTTCCCCTCCCCAAGAATACTACTGAGTTAGTCCCAGTTGGCCGAAAACAGCAACTAGATTTGCTGCACCAGCAGTAAGGAGAATGCCACGAACCTACCCCTTCTGACTGGCAATACTTTTGACATATGCAAGCTGTGCAGTCAGTCAATCATATTTATTGAGTACTTATTGTGTGCAAAGCACTATATTTACAGTCTTGGGGGAGTACAGTATATCAATACAACAGACACATTCCCTGCCAGCTGGAAAGAGCAAGAGTATGGCTCCATCATGGCAGCTCAGGTGAAGGCCCTAGTACACTCAACTCTCCAAAAAAGCTCTGCAGAGGTTCGGCATCACCTTACAAGGGCTGTCTGAACACCAGGTTAGGCTTTATCTGTTAGCAGGGAACTGACAGAGCAGGGGTATGGGTGCAAAGGGCAGCTGGGTTCCCGCCATGAAGATGTGGCATGCAGAGGTGATGGCTCATCTATACCATTGACTGGTTTTCTCCCCAGCCTACAGTTCCGATCCCCTCCTCCCCAGTCTATGGCTCCTCCTGCTGATGGGCACAGAAGCTCTCCACTCTATCCCATTACCAACACAAAATTCTTCCAGTCATGTCAGAGACTTAGGAGGGCAGATAGGTGAGCTGGTGGAGGGAGCTAGGAGCCCCTTGTCCCAAGTGGAGCTGAAGTATGGAATTCCCCCTCCCATCAGTGCCCTTCTTCACCAGTCTTCTTCCCATTTCTCTTGAGGCTCCACCCTCTCCTCACCAGGGCTTCCATCAGCACCAGACCTGATTGACCATATTGACTTCAGCCATGGACACAAACTTCCTTCTCTCCATCCAAGAGCTTCCCTGATCCTACTGACTTGCCACTGAGATATCCTGTCAGTCTTCTCTTTGTGGGCTGGGCTGCAACAAGAGGAGAGCAGCAGCTAGGCTATTATGGGGCAGATGAAGGCAAAGGGGAGAGGCTGGAGAAGGGAGAAAGCAATGCAGTAGGTTAGGCTGCTGCAGGGTTGGAGACGTTAAGGCTCAGCCTGTGCCTAGAATAATTGTACTTGAAGAAATTGGGCCAGTCACTAAGAAATGGAGTGATGTTTGCTGTGGCTTGGCTTCTGGGGCTCTATAAAGCAAAGGGTGCCCAAACCTCTCCAGGTCTAGCCCTTTCTTTTGGCAATTCCCTCAGAGTTGCAGAGGAGAACAGCTTTTTTTGGTGGTTCTGAGAAAGCCCTTTGAAAAGAAGGGATTAAGGGGAAACAAAAGAAGATGGAGGAAGAGGAACAGCACAAAATAGAAGAAATTAAACAGAAGTTCAAAAAGGGGAAGAACAGAAAGGACAAAAGGCAACAAAAAAGAACACAGGAATCCAGGAAAAGGGAGACATTTCAAGGTAAATAATGGTAATTGTGGTATTTAAGTGTGTACACGTGCCAAGTACTGTATTAATCAGATTGGACGCAAGTATCTGTCCCACATGGGACACACAATATTAGTAGGAGCAAGAACAGGTATCGCAGCCCCATTTTATGGATGAAGAAATAGGCACCGAGAAGTTAAGTGACCTGTCCAAAGTCATATAGCTGTCAAAAGGCAGACTTTTCCATTTTTCCCAGCAATATCTCAAGAGATTGCTCACCTCCTTTTGACATCTAAAAATAATGACAATTCTGGGATTTGTTAAGCGCTTACTATGTAATGAGAAATATTCTAAGTGCTGGGATAGGCGGATACACCGTAATCAAGCTGGACATAGTTCCTCCCCATATGGGCCTCACAGTCTAAGGAGATGGAGAACAGATATAAAACCCCATTTTGCAGATGAGGAAACTGAATCCCACTTACATGCCATTGCAGTTTGGTGGGGTGAAGCAAACAGAAATAGGAGACTGCCAGCTGGTAGTGAAGATATCTGACAGAACCATCATCTAGGGCATTTGGGGGAGCTAGCTAACGTGGGTGGTGAAAACTGTAACTGCTACCAAGGCAACCTCCTTTTTGGCACTCTGTTGTAGTCCCTTTGGCCTGAAATAGTCTTTGTGATGAGAGAGTACAAGTGGTCCTGCACAAACTATCACAACAATCAATTTGTGCCGGTTCTTAGTCCTGATGTCTCCATGCCTGGACTGAGACTCATCCATCGTTTACAGTGAGAGAGACTATCACCAGATGAAAACCTAACTCCCTTCAAATATTGCCTAATCATATTATTTGTTTCCTTGAATTCCAGTCTTTTATTAATCTTTGGTCCTCTTTGGCATAGACCCCACCACACCTTGCCCCAACCCATCTCACCAGAGTGTTTCATTTCTCACTGGGAGCCAAAAATGGAGTCTTTCTCCAATGGAGTCGGCGTTCATCTCTGACAGCATCTTTGGGGCCTGGGTGGAATCTGGATTATGTCCTTTTGTATCTTCTGGAAGTTCTGCTCAAAATGAAAAGTCGTATCTATGGAATAGCGAGAAGGGGAAAGGAAAAATTTAGAATTCTGCAAACCACTGGCTACATGAATGGATATGGTAAGAGAGGCAAATAATAATAATGAATAATTATGGTATTTGTCAAGTGCTTATTATGTGCCAGGCACTGTACTAAGCTCTGGGATGGATACAAGCAAATCAGATTGGACACATTCCCTTTCCTACGTGGGGCTCTCAGTCTTGATCCCCATTGATGAGGTCCAGAGAAATGAATTGACTTGCCCAAGAACACACAGCAGACAAGTGGCGGAGCCGGTATTAGAACCCATGACTAAACCCATGACATGGCAAAGGCAGGATAAGGTAACTAACAATAGATAAGTTAGCCTGGCTGCCTTTGGTTCCTGGGGCTGGTTCTGAGACAAAGCCAGTGATCTGGGTCTGATCTGATTATCATATATCTACCCCAGTATTCAGCATAGCGCTTGGCACTGAGTAAGTGCTTAATAAATACCATTACTGACTGTCTAACTATGCCTTCCAAAACATCCCTATGTCTGGACAAAGAAACCCCACAGATGTCTCTGTGGTGCTGGGTTGGGGGAGGAAGGGGGTAGAGAGTGTGTTTTGGCCTGTCTAGGTTCTGATTGGAAAATTGTAATTTCTCCTGGAAAAAAAAAATTGCCTTTTTAAAATCTGTGCAGATTCAGCTAATGTCTCTTAGTTGTAAAGCCAAAGTTAAAAATCAAATGTTTTATGCTATTGGAGATGCTGGAAGACATAGTTTTTAGTAGCTAATTTGCAGAAGAAAGTGGTTACAGAATTCATCAATTCTTTTCCTTGCCAAAGTGAATGCAATTGTACTGAGAACATGAAATGTCTGGAGCAGTCCAAAGTTTCTAAATCCATAAACGTTTTTGAACAAGGATCACTGCTTTTGGCACAGCAAGAAACTTTGAGCAGAGTGTCTAAAGGTCTTGCTTACATAATTTACTGAGAACCTAATTGAGTCTAATTATTGTTTCTCCTTGGTTTGCCTGAAGAACATCTGCTTGGCATCTGTTTTGCCTTCATTTCATCAGGATGTTTTAATCTTCCTGAAAAGTGAAATGAAGGGCATGGATATTTTGCATTAGATTTATTCCAGTGTAACTTTTATAGGAAACTAGTGCTTGTTTTATTAAGTATAAGCATTAATACTTGGTCTCTTTTTGGGACGTGCTGGAGCCTAGGTTTATGGAACGTACTAGAACATATTGCGTTACTGGGATCCACCACACAGTATGAGGTGGACAAGTTTTGGGAAGCCCAGCTTTCAATCCAATGAATTGCTTTTAAAAAGAATCTTGCGCAGCTCATCTGTATGCCTAGAACTTTCCTGACTGATTCCTCTGAGGGATAAATATTGTACAAAAATATTTTTTTGTGTTGGTTTGTACATATTTCCTCCTAAAAGATCAATAATAATGATAATAGTAATAATAATAATTTTGATATGTGTTAAAAGTTTACTACATGCCACAAAATTTTGTATGGTATTTGTTAACCCCTTACTATGTGCCAGGCAGTGTACTAAGCTCGGGGCTAGATACAAGCTATTCAAGTTGGACACAGTCCCTGTCCCACATGGAGCTCACGAACTGTACTGAGTGCTGAGATAGATACAGACTATTCAGGTCACTCACAATCCCTGTCCTACATGGGGCTCACAGTGTAAGTAGGAGGGAGACCAGTTCTTTAATCCTCATATTCTGTATGAGGAAACGGAAGCACAAAGAAGTTAAACAACTTTTCCGAGGTCACACAGCAGGCAAGTGACAGAGCCAGGATTAGAATGCAGGCCCTCTGACCACCGCTTCCTACTTTCACACATATTACTGTCTCATTCATCCTACCTACATCCCCAGGGGGTCAGCACTGGGGGAGTTTTACAGATGGAAACTGAAAGAGGATGACTTTCCCAGTCATTCAGTCTGCAGATGAGCCAGGACTACAGCTGAGGTTTCTCCTACTCCCCAGCCCCAGGTTCAGTTAGACATTTACTTAATTATACAAAGCTAGGAGATAGCAGGGTGACATGTCAGCTGATTATTTCTGCTTTCTTTCCTTTTTTTAGCTGACTTTCTCAAAAGTAAGATATCTACCTTATTAGTTCAGGTCTCATCTGTTTCGTGTGGAGTGACCTCATCTGTAAAATAGGGATGAAAACTGTGAGCCCCTTGTGGGACAGGGATCATGTCCATCCTGAAAGATTTGTATTTACCCTGTCACTTAGTACAGTGCCTGCACATAGTAAATGCTTAACAAATTCCACAATTATCATAATTATTATTATTATTGTTATTTCTATTATCCTTACTCTACAACACTCTAAAATTTGTTTTCTGCATACTTCCCTTCTCAGTAGTACTCTGCCTTTTGAAGTAGTAGTGTATTTAACACAAGAAAATATTGGACTTTATTAACTATTTGCAGAGGACTATTCATGTATTTTAATTAGCACAAGAAAAATAAATGACCTGCCAGAAGCTACCACAAGTGAGTAGCGGGGTGGAGATTAGTGTCTCTGAGTTTGTGGTTGATGGTCTTGCCCTTGAAATCTTGTTGCCTCTATGGCTAGAGTTTCTTCTCAAGTAAATTATGAGCAATGCTATAATAAAGACCCCTTGATGTGTGCTATAAATTCCAGAGAGCAAATAGTTCAACTCAGTAAGCCCTGGGGAGGCATTAGGTAACTAAAAGAGCAAAGCTTCAAGAGGCATCCCAGGTATAGTGGGGATGAAAGGAAAACTCCCTGCTTTCCAAGCTGCTTTGTCTTGGGCTAGAGTAGGCCCACCTCCAGAGAGGGCTGGAGATCACTGGGCTGCCTGGAGAAATATGGGGTGTGAAGTCAATGTTCATCATTAAAGGAAGGTAGTTGTGGGCGGAGAAGGTAAAGAGAACTCTGTAAATTCCCTTTCTCATAAAGCTGTTTGCCAGAAGGCACCCTGAGAACCTTGAATTTGGATCCTGCTGCTTCTTCTCTTGCCCTTGGAGTTTCAGGTTGGAGGGGTATTAGGAATCTGTTTCAGGCTTTGCTGCACAGGCAACGAGCTGGCAGTTGGATAACATTTTCTTCCCTATTCACCACCGCCAAATAGGTCAGGGGTGGAAGGGTTTCCTTAGACACCGTATATGACAACATTTGTGTGCACCTGTTTTCCCAAAACTTTTATTGCTTTTCCCCTCAAATCTCTACCTAAAGCATGATGCAATACAGTATGAGTGTTTCCAGGTTCAAAGGACCTGGAGAGGGAGGAGTTATAGGAGAAGCATGATCATCTGGTGTAGTCCCCCGATTAGACTGTAAGCCAATCAAATGGCAGGGACTGTCTCTATCTGTTGCCGACTTGTTCATCCCAAGCGCTTAGTACAGTGCTCTGCACATAGTAAGCGCTCAATAAATACTATTGAATGAATGAATGAATAGCTGTGGAGGTCATGAGTGCCAACTGCTGCTGCCCGTCAAATCTTTCATCTGCTGAGCGAGCATTTCGGGCCCTAACTTCGCATCCCCCTTAGTCAAGGGATTTGAAGGGAATTTTTTTTCTAATAGAAATTATATTGGTAGTGGAGGAAACATTGTCATCATCATCATCAGGAGTATTTACTGAGTGCCTACTGTGTGCAGGGCCATAGGAAGGCACACCAGAAACAAAAAAGCACAGTCCCTTTAGGGGCTTACAATCAACCCCACCAGAGCCCATGTCCTGGTCCCCTTGCCATTCCACCTTCTGACATATTACTGTCTCATTCATTCTACCTACCTCCCCAAGAGGTCAGCTTTGAGAGAATTATCAACCCCATTTTACAGATGGAAACTGAGAGATGATGACTTTCAGGATAACTGAAAGAGAAGCAGCACTGTGAAGTGGATAGAGCATGGGCCTGGAAGTCAGAAGGTCGTGGGTTCTAATCCTGTTCAGCTACTTGTCACTTTACTTCTCTGTGCCTCAAGTATCTCATCTTTAAAATGGGGATTGAGACTGTGAGCCCCATGTGGGACAGGGACTGTGTCCAATCAGGTTTGCTTATATCCGCCCCAGTGCTTAGTACGTAGTAAATGCTTAAGAAATACCATAATTATTACTATTACGATTTTCCCAGTCACTCTGTCAGCAGAGCCAAGACTGACACCAACTTTCTTGATACAAACAAATTGGGTTGGGCAGAATGGGGCTAACAGCATCAATCACCATTTTACAGATGAGGGAACTGAGGCCAGGGAAGTGAAATGACTCACCCAAGGTCACACAGAAGACAGAGCACGCACCTGGGAGTCAGACGGTCATGGGTTCAAATCCCGGCTCCACCATCTGTCTGCTGTGTGACCTTGGGCAAGTCATTTTACTTCTTTGGGCCTCAGTTACTTCATCTGTAAAATGGGGATTGAGACTGTGAGTCCCATGTGGGGCAGGGACTGTGTCCAACTCGAATTGCTTGTATCCTCCCCAGAACTTAGTACAGTTCTTGGCACATAGTAAGTGCTTAACAAATACCATCACAAGTGGCAGAGTCAGAATTAGAACCCACAACCTTCTGACTCTCAAGCCAGTGCTCTATCCACTATGCCTTGCTGCTTCCCATTGATTGTTTTTCTTTTCTGCCTTCTTTTAGCTTTCTCAAAAGAAAGATGTCCATCTTACTAGTTCAGTTCTCATCTTCTTCATGTGGAGTGACCTAGCCGTGCTTGGCAAAAACATACTCTTAAGATTTGTTTTCTGCATATTTCCACATGACAACTGCTCTCTCCTTCTCCTCACCTCCACATAGGCAATATTAGTTGGAGGGTAAGGCCACCCTATAAGCCCATGATGGGAGAACTGTAGCCCGGATCTTGTCAGTCGTAAGTTGCAGGCCATTTTAATATAGACATTTCTCCTGTAACATGGTAGTTGTGTTCCTGTGCATTGTTTCGTTGGTAAACAAGGAGTTAGGGGGAAGAAGATTTGAAAACACTTGTAACAGTACACAAATCAGATGCAATTCATGATGTTTATATACAACATAGAGGCCTCCTAAAGCTTGTTTCAAGCAGGTAACTTGATCTGAGCCTTTCTCTGACAATTTTTTGATACTTGCAGGAGTTATGCTATTTCCTGAGCATACACTAGGTGGAATGTACTGAACTAAGTGCTTGGGAAAGTATAGCATGAGATACATTCCCTGTCCCTCTCACCTTCCCCTCCAAACTAGATTATATGCTTACATTATTATGTGGTCAAAGAAGACAGTAATGTTAACAAATACAGTAATCTGGATAACTTATTAAATATACAACTGAATAAACATATGTATGATAATACTAGTATTTGTTAATAATAATGGTATTTGTTAAGCACTTACTATGTGCTGGGCACTGTATTAAGTGCTAGTGTGGATTCAAACAAATCAGGTTGGACACAGTCCCTGTCCCATATTGAGCTCACAATCTCAATCCTCATTTTACAGATGAGGGAACTAAGGCACAGAGAAGTGAAGTGACTTACCCAAGACCACCCAGCAGACACGAGGTGGAGCTGGATCTAGAACCCAGATTCTTCTGACTCCCAGGCCCATGCTCTATCCACCTGGACATGCTGGGAATAAATAAGCATGTACATTCTGGAGGTGGTCTCAATGAATTGTTGAAATTTGGGGTGCTGGGAGTTAATTAGGAATGCCTTGTTTTCAGAGGAGGGATTTTAGGAGGATTTTGAAACCACAGAAATCATTGGATTTGGGGAGGGAGGGAGTTCTTGGCCAGGAGAACAGTGTGAGCCAGGGAACAAAGATGGAAGAGTAGAGTGAGAGGTTCTGTTAGAAGATTAGCTTGGGTGGAAGAAGCCCAGTGTAGGCAGAGATTGTTTCTCTCTATTGCTGAATTGTACTTCCTAAGCGTTTAGTACAATGCTCTGCACACGGTAAGTGCTCAATAAATACAATTGAATTAATGAAAGCGGGGGAATAGGTGAAGGGAGCAGATCACAAGATGAGGAGTTTTTGATTGTTGTGGAGGGAATTGTAAAGCCACTGGAGGTTTTTGAGGAGAAGGGAGATGACTGATGAGTGGCCTTTCAAGGAGATGATCCAAGCAGTAACATGTACCATAGCCTGGAGAGTAGGGAGACCAGTAAGGAGACTGACACAGTAAGGCAGAGACAGTGAAAGCAGAGTTTTAACCGAGTGGTAGCTGTTCAAGTGGAGAGGAAGAGGCAGATCCGGGAAATGTTTTGCAGGAAAAACCAGCGAGATTTGGCAGTAGATTAAATGTGAGAGCCAAAAGACAGCAAGGAGGTGAGGATAACACCATGCTTGGAGGCCTCTGAGACAGAGAAGTTGGTGATGTTACCCATGGAGATGGGAAAGATAGCAGTGGCTTTAGGAGGGAAAATCACTAGTGCATACTCTCGGCTTATTGGGAACCAGTATGGCATAGTGAATAAAGCACAACCCTGGGAGTCAGGAGGTCATGAGTTCTAATCCAGACTCAACCACTTGTCTCCTTTGGGATGTTGGGCAAGTCACTTCACTTCTCTGGGCCTCAGTCCCTTCATCTGTTAAATGGGGATTGAGATTGTGAGGCCCAGATGGGACAGTGACAGTGTCCAACCCGACTTATTTGTATCCACTCCAGCGCTTAGTACAGTGCCTGGCACATAGTAAATGCTTAACAAATGCCAAAATTATTATTATTATTATTATTAACTGCTTAAAATTCAGTTTCTAGTAAATGGTAATTTGTTGCAGTACATTCCCTGACAATGTCATGGGTCACTGAACACTGTTGCCAAGAACTTTCATTTGACCCAAGCTTTCAAAGCAAGCATTCCCACACGCCCCGTTGCTATATAGCCAATCCTTCCATTACATTCTATCCAAATTGCTCTGTTAAGGCATCATGTTCCATTTGAAATGCCTGTATGACTAGTTCTTCTGAGACGCAAGGATTGAGTTCCTGATGGAAATTTCACATTAAGGAAATTTTCTGCCATCAAACTCACCTGTTCCTATACCGCACACAAGCGCACAAGCAGTTTCTTCTATAATGCGAAGCACAAAGTCCAAACGGGCTTGTGCTGTCAGAAGAATAATCCCTAATCGTGTTCAAGCCAAAATGCATATTGAAAACACACGTTATGGAAGAACTGAGTGTATGTGGAATCAGAAAAAGTGCCTGTTTGGCCCTATTGGCTTCTTCTCTTCAGTTGATTTGGGGCTGTATAGTTTCATCATTTTAGATTTCTCACAGGATTTGTACTTGTGAATTTTTCTCTACCCCTGATACGGTAAACTCCTTAAGGGCAGGAACCGTGTTTTTTACTATAACTTCTCCAGTGGAGAGAACAGTGTTCTTAATTGATGGTGACAAAGATAATCTAGAAATAGAAACAGAAAAACTTCCCCTTGGAACAAGATTATTTTCAGATATGAGATTGAGGCAGAAAAGAGGCCGAATTAGCAGGTGTACCTTAAAAAACAGAAGAGAGATGGGTGGCTTATGGCAAGCAAAGCCATAAAGTAGCCTCTGAAGTAAAGAGGCAGAACTGCCTACAGCATCCAGTACTGGGAAAATAGCCCTTACCCCCAATCTTTAAAAATTGTTAAAAAACATCTGTGTACTTTGAGTATGTTGACTATAACTATTGGTTTCATTATTTTATGTTATGCCACCTCAGAAGCCAAACTCCTAGAGGGCAGGGTTTGTTGTACATAGGTTTGGTAGAGCTCTGGGCAGCAGAACATTTAGAAGACAGCATATTAATCTTTTTCATAGAATCATAGCACTGGAATGAACTTGGAAGTAAGCCAGGACTTTGGGATTCACCAACTTCAGCCAGAAAAACTGGCCAGCTGGGTCTCAAGGGTGGTTACCTCACTTTTGAGGATGGGGAGATTGCACATATATTCACAAGCAGTATGGCCTAGTGGAAAAAGCACAGGTCTGGAAGTCAGAGGACCTGGATTCTAATCCAGCTCTGCTACTTGCCTGCTGTGTGACCTTGGGCAGGTCATTTGACAGATGTGCTTCTATTTCCTCATCTGTAAAATGAGGATAAAATAACTTCTCTCTCTCTTTCTTATTTTGTGAGCCGAATGAGGTTCAGAGACTGCCTGATTTGATTGCATTATACCTATCCCACACTTACCACAGTGTTGGACACACAATAGGTACTTTACAACTACCATAATGATAATAATATAATTTTAGTACTGTTATGCTGTCACACATATGTGCTTGTTCCTTGTAGCCATCAGAGCATCTGACCAGGCACAAATGCACAGTACACGTAGCTGCACAGCTCAGCCCAGCTCAAGGAAGCATGAAAATAATGTGTTGGAATCATGAAGTCATGCCCTCTCCAATTATCTTGTGCTCTACCTAGAGAGGCAGTCTAGTCCATCCATCTGCCCTCAGATAGGATTGGACCTAAAACATTATGGAAATAATACATTGTGGTATTCATTAAGCACTTACATGTGCCAAACATTGCATTAAAGCACTGGGGCAAATAAAAGATCATCAGGTCTGACACCGTCCCTGTCCCACAGGGATGCCACAGTCTAAGTAGGAAGGAGAACAGGAATTAAATCCCCATTTACAGATGAGAGAAACAAGGCACAGAGAAGTTAAGTGACTTGCCCAAAGTCCCATAGCAAGCAAATGGCAGAGTTAGGATTAAAACCCAGCTCCTCTGACTCCCAGGACTGTGCTCTTTCCAGTAGACTATGCTGCTTCTCAAATAGCTCCCCAAAACATTCCAGTGTTCCTCAATTCATTCCAGAATCATATAAACTTAAAGTCAGGCCTGCACATGCAGAAAAACTAGTTGAAATCGGGTGAAAAAAACCCTGCATTTTGAATGTTTCTACCAAATCTGTTATATTGTACTCTCTCCCAAGCTCTTAATACAGAGAGAAGCAGCATGGTGTAGTGGATGGAGCATGGGTCTGGGAGTCAGAAGGTCTTGGGTTCTAGTCCTGGCTCTGCCACTTCTCTGCTGTGTGACCTTGGGCAAGTCACTTTACTTATCTGGGCCTCAGTTCCCTCATTTGTAAAATGGGGATTAAGACTGAGAACCCCATGTGGGATAGGGACTGTGTCCAGCCCGATTTGCTTGTATCCACCCAGTGCTTAGTACAGTGCCTGGCACATAGTAAGTGCTTAACAAATACCATTATTATCATTATTATTATTATTATTAATACAGTACTGGCCACCCAGTAAGTGCTCAATAAATATGAATGATTTATAATTTAGCATCAGTCATCTAGATATCCCAGTGAACATATGGTTAGCTGAAATATTAAGATAATTCAGGACAAAGTGTATTTTTGGCCCAGGCTTTCAGAATAATATGTGATTGTAAACCTGCATCACTCTCAGTAGTCCTTTATCACCTGAAATGCAATGCTGTGCACACAGCATGGCCTAGTAGGTAGATCATGGATCTGAGAGTCAGAAGGACCTGGGTTCTAATTCCAGCTCCACCACTTGTCTGCTGTGTGACCTTGGGCAAGTCACTTCACTTCTCTGGGCCTCAGTTCCCTCATCTGTAAAATGGGGATTAAGACTGTGAGCCCTATGTGGGACAGAGACTGTGTACAATCTGATTAGCTTGTATCTACCCCAGCACTTATAACAGTGCTTGACATGTAGTATTTAACAAATACTATTATCATTGTTATAAATCAATAAATACTATCGATTGATTGATAAAATCCATGGTACTGTAGTTCAAGCCTATTTCTTCCTGTTCTTTCATCAGTGAAGTCAATATTTTCTAAATAATAGCCCTTCATCTACTTTAAGACAGTTAAGTCTTTAATTCATTCAATAGTATTTATTGAGCTCTTACTATGTGCAGTGCACTGTACTAAGCGCTTGGAATGTACAAGTCGGCAACAGACAGAGACAGTCCCTGCCCTTTGACAGGCTTACAGTCTAATCAGGGGAGACAGGCAGACAAGAACAATGGCAATAAATAGAGTCAAGGGGAAGAACATCTCATCAAAAAAAAAAAGTCTTCTTGCACCTTTATCTTCACTATTGTTTGTTTTTACAAATTTTAATGTAACTTTACATTCACTGTTTTCAATGGAAGATTTTAGTAATATCAAGTGAAAAAAACCTCTTCTACAGGCCCAATAATCAGGTTTTTAGCTGTCTTTGAAACTCTCCTCTGAACTCTAAGTTCCTTTTGAGTTATGGAATCTAGAACTGAACATAGTTACGTAGTTAAGGGTGGGATCATTGCTTCATTCAGTGTTTGATTCTACCCTCCCAGTTCTAGTTGTGAATCCCATGAATGTCCTTTTGAATTCACTTTGGTTCACACAACAACAACAAAAAAAAAGAAGGCGACTTTGGGGAAATAATTTTTCCAAAGCATTTTGGGGGTCTGCATTGAAGAGTGTGGTAAAATACTTATTCCTCACAGCTGCTAATGCTTACCATTAAACATGCATTAGTTTCACTAGTGTCTACCCAGAAGTACCTATTTTTTTTCCAGAAATCCACTTGGAAAATGGCAAAACTAGAAAGCAAAGCAGTGTTTTCTATGAGTTTTTACCTCAAATCTTGAGAGTCCCATTTAATTCAGATTTATAATCAGCTCTATATTCAGATGAAATATTTTAACAATAACAAGAGTTCACCAAAGTTTGCACTGAAATCTCTAGCATGTGTTTAATGAAGTTTTGGCAAAAGAAGAAAGATATTCTTTATTTCTTAGCCCAGCAGCAAGAACTGACCGTTCTTATCTGCAGCATCTTGTTTTCTGCTAATTAAGTTGCATCTTAAAGAAGAAACATGACTCTGGGTGGTTGTTTACTTGAAAAAATAATTTATGATCTAAGGATTTTTGTAGTCTTAGTGGAGAAAGGATAACATTTTTCAGGGAAGTGTGCAAAATTTTCTGATCTATTATCAATCTCTCCAACCTAGTATTCTAAACTACTTTTCTAGACTGTTAGTACCAGATGAAGAGGTGATTTTCAGGATCCAAGCCTGAAAGTTGTGATTTCTTCAACAGACCTAGCTTTCAGTCTCTCAAAATCAAAGCAGGCTATTCTCACAGTTGGTTATCCTTTCAGAGAGCAGAAATTCCAGCTTGTGTGATCCAGCTCATATTCACAAGCAGCCTATTAGCCAGTTAGATGCCCGGGACCAAGTTCAGATTTTCATTTCCTCTTTAAAAAAAAAAATTGGTTTGGGGCATAATATTGTCTTAAGGGAAAATGGACTTAGGAAGTCATGCACTTTTTTTATATAAATAAATGATGAGTTGAAACGATGTGCTTTGGTGCTATTGTAAAATTTCGTACTTCAGAAATAAGGTTATTTGAGCCCTTATTGAACTGTGTGATGTTGAGTTTTCTTTTCAAACATCTGTTCAATAAAAGCCAAAATGTATCTTTAGAGACTATAAATGCCATGTGTTAGAGTTGGGCAGGGATTCTCCTTATAATTGTATTCCTAGATCCTAGAACAATTAGGAGGACTGAGTCTCTCCTTTGAAAAACAAAAAGGAAAGGAAAGAAAAAATTTTCAGTGCTGGCCCCCCATCCTTCATGTCATTTGAGAGGAAGAAGAAGGTTAGTGACCTAGCTTTGAGATCTGGACTGGCTTACCCCCAAATGTTCTGATCATATCCTGCCATTAATACAGAAATTTGTATTGTGGACTTGCAGATTCCAGAAGAAAGGCATCAATGTCCACAATAAAAGCACCATGGAAAGTGCACAGGCTTGGAAGTCAGAAAACCTGGGTTCTACCCCTTATTCTGCCACTTGCCTGCTGCGTGACCTTTGGCAAGTCATTTAACTTCTCTGTGCCAGTTTCCTCATCTGTAAAATAGGGATTCAGTTCCTATTTAGCTTGTGATCGCCATGTGGGACAGGGACTGTCCAACCTGATTATCTGCTCTCTATCCCAGTGCTTGGAATATAATAAATGCATAGAAATATCATTTAAAGAAATTTGCCATGTTTTGAAGGACATTTGGGCCGAATGCAAAATGAAGTTGCAGTACAGGAGAGACAATTGCCCTGCAGTTGAACAAAACCTCAATTTGGACAGAATCATTTGAGGACTAAACTGCTTTTCTAGTGTACTTTGCCCAGTTAAAAGTCAAGGTGTGAAACTCCCTCACTGCAGCCTTTTTTCACTTGGAGCTTGTACTGAGGATCTAAAAGCAAGTATGGTATTTAACACCAAAGGAACATGAAGCTCTTCTGAGAATTTGATAAGGTGCTGGAGTTTGTTTGCAAATTGTTTCCATACTCAGACTATAATGATGTGTTTGCCAAATGACCCCCAACTTAGAGTCTAAAGTATTTCCAGGCAGCACAAGGATGGGCACTTAAAAAAAAATGCTCTCGTGGCAGAAAATGAATGACGAGATGGCCCCTTGTCCTGCCTCTCATATCCAAATCAGTTGTCATTACTCTCTCTGCACCAGCCTCCTCAATGCTTTCTCCCTGAGAAAGGAATGGAAAAAAGAGATTATTCCATCTCCTTGGGAGTGTTGAAAATCAGAATGTCTCTTTGGTCTCTGAGCACCTGTGGTCCATCCAGGGGAAGTACTCTTTGACCTTTGAGTTTAGCCAAAAAATAGTCTTATCTTTGAATTTTTTCCATTAGTTTTCAGTACCTTTGTTTTCCTCCTTTTCCAGCAGCCAAGATCACTGGGAGGCTACATTACCGTCATTCTATGACTTACACTTCCGCCCCTTCCTAACTCTTGCCTCCACTCTGTCTTCATCTCAGTAAATGAATCAAATACAGGTCTTTCCAGTTGTCCTTTTACAGATACCTACTTAAACCAGCCCTGTTAGTTTCTGTAGTAATTGCTTTCATTCTTTGTATCCCTGCATTATATCATATATATATAGCCATTCAGAAATAAACAATATACAAGCACACCAAGGAATTGTCCAGAAATGCTTTACTTCTGCAGCCACAGATCTAAATGTTTCATCCCCTTCTGGTGGACTTGGTTTGGGTTGGCTTTTTCAGTAGTTCTCTTACCTGTGTCTCTGGAGAAGCATTACTTGGTAAATCAAGTCATATTGGAGTTGGGCCAGTTTGTTAAATAACTCAAATTATGTTTTAACTGGTTAGGGCTTGTGAAAACCAATAGTGCATTGTGCTGTGCCCCTGATTTCCAAGGATCTGTGTTTCAGATTTGCTCTGAAATTTTCTCAGCATAAAGTTGCTTTGTAAGAAATAGCTTGCCTTGAAAAGACCATTTTTCTTAGGAATGACAAGTTGTAGTTCACTGAAACCCAAGGGATTTCAATGGAGCTTAAATCTCAGCCCATTCAAGGATTGAATAGAAGCTAAATTTGATAACGTACGATTTTCCCCAACCTCAGTTATCTTGTTTCTTTTCTCTACTGCTGCATTGAATATGGCAGTGTGATCTTTTATACTGGTAAACAAACTTAATAAAGGCATTTTGGAAATTTTGACCCAGTAAGGTAACATTCTAAGGGTTTTAATCTGTATTTAAGAGGAATGAGGTAGTTGGGGCTAGAATTGTATAGATGAGGGTAAAGAGGACATATTTTGGTATTTAGAAAAGGCATTCCTTTCAGTCACTAAAAGACTGATTGATTATAAGATGATTCCTGTATTGTTATAAAGCCGAACAGAAAACTAATCTGTACAGTGGATGTCTAGGTGGTTATGGGATCTGTGTTTTGTCTCGATGTGGGCAGGGAACATGTCTACCAACTCTGCTATATTGTAGAGAAGCAGCGTGGCTCAGTGGAAAGAGCATAGGCTTGTGAGTCAGAGGATGTGGTTTCTAATACCAACTCCACCACTTGTCTGCTGTGTGACCTTGGGCAAGCCATTTAACTTCTCTTGCCTCAGTTACCTCATCTGTAAAATGGGGATTGAACTGTGAGCCTCACGTGGGACAACCTGATTACCTTGTATCTACCCCAGTGCTTAGAAGAGTGCTTGGCACATAATAAGCACTTAACAAAAACCATAATTATTATTACTCTCCCAAGCACTTAAAACAGTGCTCTGTGCACAGTAAATGCTCAATAAATATGATTGATTGATTGATTGACCAGTCTTTGTGAATGGCTGTATTTCAAGTGCTTGCGTGAAGCATATGCATTTCTCCACGGGGCCTCAGCATTACAATATTCCATTGCCCAAAGAAAGAGAGGGCAAAAATGCCCTGCCAGAATTGATCACTAATCCAACAGCACAGGGAACCAGGGTGGGAGATGGAGGAGTTGGTAATAACTAGAGTTAGCACACAGTCAGAAATTGCACACATTTCAAATATCATCCACATGGACCAGTCTCCAGAATTTACTTCAGCATTGCACGTCAGTCCTTCTTATTAGAATATGAGGGTTTTTTTAATGGAATTTAAGTACTTACTATGTGCCAGGGACTCTTCTAAGCACGGGGTTGGTATAAGCTAATCAGGTTGGACACTGTCCCTGTCCCATATGGGGCCCCCAATTTTATCCCTGTTTTACAGATGAGGGAACTGAGGCACAGAGAAGTGAAGTGACTTGCCCAAGGTCACAAAGCAGACAAGTGGTGGATCTGGGATTAGAACACAGGTCCTTCTAACTCTATCCCTTGTCCTACTTCTATTCACTAGACCATGCTGCCTCTCATTAAGCTCTGCTTGGGGTCTTAAGCACTACTTTGGCAATTCCCTCCCCTTGAAGAACATAAACTAAGCACATATTGGTGATCTGGGTATTTGCAAATGTGTATTTGTTCCACTCGAGTGAGAAAATCTGAGTGAATGTTCACATGTCTTCATTCCAACCTACTTGTTTGCAAGCCCCATAATGTATAAGGTCCAGACATCTAGGTTCCAACACTACCCATAGAATCCAAGAGAGGAAATCCCTCTTCACTGTTCCAGGAGGCTGTTTTAGTAGAGTATTGGCAGAGATTAACCACACCGGTACGCCCGGCCATAAAAAGGTTTAACATGTATCTACAAATGGTTTTGACTATGTCACCGATTCCTTTATGAGATTATGGCCAAGGGTGATGAGAGAAATTATAAGGAAGTTTCAATGGTCCCCTACTGGAAGGGAATGGATGACAGGAAGCAGTTTCCATTATGTCAGAATTTTTAAAGCAACTTAGCCCATAATGCTTCACAGGTCAATAAGACTTAGAAGTATAGGGACCTGCTGAGTAAGCACTTATTGTGCAATATAAAGCTGCCTTGGGAGCAAACGTAACTCATCCAAGAGTTTAAATTAAAAAATCATTTTATTGAGAATAGAATTCATGAAACCTGCTCACTTGAACCACAAGTGTTTCTGCATCTCTTCTTACCCGTCCCTTTTCCAACATTTTTAGCCTCTCAATCGTCCAGGGAAGGAATGTGGGTTAGAGCGGGGGACTTTTGAGCCTGTCCTTGGCTCTGTCCCCAAAGCACTATGTGATTGGAAAATCCATGTCTTCTCTCAACACTTCCATTTTTCCAACTGTAAGTTGAGGTAATAATGCCTTCCTGTCTCTCCAAGAGCACACAAAGACTTGTTTTTGTCAAGTGAAGCTTTGCACACAAACCACATTTCCCCACATCCCTCATGCCCTTCTCTTTCCCTCTTTCCAGCTAAGCGTTCCTCCCGCCCCCACCAGTGGCTACACACACATATCCACACAGACTCACACAATCTTTCGGCAGTGGATGTATCTTAAGGACATGATCAGTTAGGCTTCACCAGGGCCCATGTGGACCTGATTAATATCATCGCTACCAAGAGTAGGCTCCATGTCAAATTCCTAGAATTGTTCCTATAGTAATGAGGGCCTAAGGGTTCTGCCAAGTTTTTTTCCAAATGTTCAGTCTTGTGAGTGGCCTCTCCTCGAATCTCTCACATTGTTTGTCTTTTTTGGGTCCAGGTGGGTAGCAGGGCAGTGGAGCCCCTGCTCAGCAACCTGTGAAAAGGGTGTCCAGCACCGGGAAGTTACTTGCGTTTATCAGTTGCAGAATGGCACCTATGTTAACACCAGAGACCTCTACTGCCTGAGTCCTAAACCAACACCAGTGCAGAGCTGTGAAGGTCGTGATTGCCTTTCGATCTGGGAGGCATCTGAGTGGTCAAAGGTAGGTATTCGGGTTTTGTTTACTAAAATAATGGATATGTATCCATTGATCAGTGGTATTGTTTTTCAGTGGTATTTGTTAAGCTCTATGTGCCAGGCACTGTACTAAGCTCTGGGGTGGGTATATGATATTCATGTTGAACAGTGTTCCTGTCCCACAGAGGGCTCACATTAATCCCCATTTTAAAATTGAAGTAACTAAACCATAGAGAAGTTGACTTGCCCAAGGTCACACAGCAGACAGGAAATAGAGCTAGAATTAGAAAGCAGGTCCTCAGATTCTCGGGCCTGTGCTCTTTCCACTAGGCCATGTTGCTTCTTATTTACTGATTGATCGCTTGCTAGGTGTGCAGAGCACTGAACTAAATGCTTGGGAGAGTACAATAGCTTTAGGAAACATGCTCTCTGCTCTCAAAGAGTTTACATATAGCAGGGAAGACTAATAAATAATAATAATAATGGTATTTGTTAAGTGCTTTCAATGTGCTAGTCTCTGTACTAAGCTCTGAAGTAGATCCACATCCTACTTCTGGTCTGGAATGCCCTCCCTCCTCATATAAAACAGATAACTGCTCTTCCCAACTTCAAAGCCTTACTGAAGGCACATCTCCTCCACGAGGCCTTCTCTGACTAAGCCCTCCTCTCTCCTTTCACTCCCTTCTGAGTCACCTTACCTTTCTCCTGTCAATCATCCTCCCTCCCATCCCCACAGCACATATGTATATAACTACAATTTATTTATAGATGTATATTAATACATAGTCATAACAATAATAATGGTATTTATTTGTTACTTTGTGCCACGCATTGTAGATACAGATAAGGACACCTGTCTCCATCCCACAGAGGGCTCACATCTAAGTAAAAAGAACAATATTGAATCCCCATTTTTACAGATGAGGAAACTGAGGCATGGAGAAGTTAAGTGCCTTGTTGAAGGTAACAGAGTAGGCAAGTGGCAGAGCCAAGAATATAAGTCAGATCCTCTGACTCCCAGACCCATGCTCTTTTCACTGAACAACAAAGCTTCTCTTGGAAGAGATGTCCCAAAGGCAGGAGGAAATGGAGGATTACAGATTAGGAGAGAGGTCCATACTGGAGAGGTAGATTTGGAAGTCATGGGTGTAGAGATGGTAGTTGAAGTCATGGGAAGAAACGAGTTCTCCTAGGGTGTGGATATAGATTGAGAATAGAAGGGGATCCAAAAGTGAGCATTGAGGAAGCCCCAAAGTTAGGAGATAGGAGACAGAGGTGGAGCCAGAGAAAGAGACCAAAGAGGGAGGGAGCCTTCAGAGTGATAGGAGGAGAACCAGGAGAGAAAAGCATCAGAGAAATCAAGGTTAGATAGTTTTTCCAGAAGGGATAGGCCACAGAGTCATAGGCTGCTGAGTGGTCTAGGAGAAGTAGGACTGTGTAGAATCTGTTGAAATAGGCTCCTCAAGAGAGAGAGAGAGCAAGAGCAAGAGAGCAGTTTCAGTGCAGTGAACTGTGTGCAGTGGAAGGAATAGAAGTCAGATTGCAGGGAGTCAAGGAAAAAATTGGAGGAGAGGAAGAGAGAGGAAGTGAAGGCAGCAGGTCTATACAACTCATCCAGGGATTTTGGAAAAGAATGGTCAGAGTGGGGATTGGGCAATAACGGAAGGATGCAGTGGATCAAGAGAGGGTTTTTTTCTAGGACAGGAAATACATTTGAATGTAGAAGAGAAAGGGCTATTGAGTGAGTAATTGAAGATTTTAATCAGGGAGGATAGAAGGGAAGGGGTTAGTGAAGGGGACAGAGGGGCAGGTGAAGGTGATAGGGAAGTTGTGTGGCCTAGGGAAAAGAGCACAGGACTGGGAGCCAAAGGATCTAGTTCTAATCCCAGCTCTGCCACTTGTCCACTGTATGACTTTGGCCAAGTCACATAACTTCTCTGTACCTCAGTTTCCTCATCTGTAAAATTGGGTTTAATGCCTGCCTCCTTTTGAATTTTGTCTATTTTATCCATCAGTCATATGTATTGAGCACTTACTGTGTGCAGAGAACTGAAATAAACTCTTGGGAGAATACAATATTAGAGTTGGTAGACACATTCCCTTCCTACAGCAAGTTTACAGTCTACAAGGAGAGACAGGCTTTAAAATAAATTACAGATAGGACAAGTGGCAGACTATAAAGGATATATTCATAAATGTTGTGGGGATGGGGTATCAGAGTGTATAAGGATACACACTCAGGAACATAGACAATACAGAGGGGAAGGCGAATAAGGGGTTAGTAAGGGAAGGCCTCTTAGAGGAGATGTGATTTTTGGACGGATTTTTAGATGGGGAGAATGGTAGTCTGTCAGATATGAATCGGCAGGGGAGTTCCAGGCCAGAGGGAGGATCTGGGCAAGAGGTTGGTGGAGGGATGGACAAGACCATGGTACAGAGAGTTGGTTGATGTTAGAGGAGTGAAGTGTGCAGACTGGATTGTTGTCAGAGATCAGAGAGGTAAGGCAGGAGGGGGAGAGCAGATTGAGTGCCTTAAAGCAGATAGTGAGGAGTTTTGGGGTTCTCATAGCTTGTCTGGAGAATGGGTCTTCCTGAATAGATCCACCCTTTCCTCTCCACCCAAACAGCTATCTTACTGGTACAGGCTCTCATAATATCCCGGCTGGATTATTGTGTCAGCCTTCTCTCTGATCTCCCTTCCTCCTGTATCTCCCCACTCCAGTCTATTCTTCATTCCGCTGCCCGGCTCATCTTCCTGCAGAAACGCTCTGGGCATGTCACTCCCCTTCTTAAAAACCTCCAGTGGTTGCCTATCAACCTCCACATGAAACAAAAACTTCTCACTCTAGACTTCGAGGCTGTCCTTCACCTTGCCCCCTCCTACCTCTCCCCCCCTTCTCTCTTTCTACTGCCTACCCCATAGGCTCTGCTCCTCTGCCGCCCACCTCCTCACCACCCCCCATTCTCACCTATCCCGCCATCGACCCCTGGGCCACGTCCTCCCGCTGTCCTGGAATGCCCTTCCTCCTTACCTCTGCCAAACTAACTCTCTTCCCCTCTTCAAAGCCCTACTGAGAGCTCACCTCCTCCAAGAGGCCTTCCCAGACTGAGCTTCCCCTTTTCCCTCTGGTCCATCTGCTGCCTCTCTGCCCCCGCCATTCACTTCCCCTCAGCTAAGCTCCCTTTCCCCCCCTTTTCCTCTGCTCCTCCCCCTCTCCCTTCCCCTCTCCTCAGCACTGTGCTCATCTGCTTATTTGTATATATTTTTATTACCCTATGTATTTTGTTAATGAGATGTGCAACCCCTTGATTCTATTTATTGCTATTGTTTTTGCCTGTCTGTCTCCCCCGATTAGACTATAACCCCGTCAATGGGCAGGGATTGTCTCTATCTGTTGCCGAATTGTACATTCCAAGTGCTTAGTACAATGCTCTGCACATAGTAAGCGCTCAGTAAATACTAATGAATGAATGTTCTCCATCCTCCCTAGACTGTGAGACCCATGTAGGGCAGGAACTGTGTCCAACCAGATTACAGTGTATCTGCTTACCCCAGAACTTAGTACAGTGTTAGATAAATAGAAAGCACTTAAAAAATCATAGAATTATTATTATTTTTAGATGTCAAAAGGAAGTGAGAGATCTCTTGAGATACCACGGAGAGAGGGGGAAAGAGGAGGAAGGGATTGGAGAGGACCAAGGGATATTTTAGGGAGACCACACCATATGGTTTCAATTTTATCCACTAAGTACATGGCCAGGCCATCTGGAGCAAGAGATGGAGGGACAACAGATAGGGGGTTTGTGAGACAGAGAGTTAAACATCTGAAATAATTGGTGAGGGCTGTGAGCATGTGAATCAATAAGAGTGAAAAAGTAGCAGGTGAGGATGAATTTTAGATGGACGAGGTCGGCCTGGCATCTGGATCTCTGCAGTTCACGCACAAGAGTAGAGGAAGCATCCTTTGGAGGCAATCCAGGGGAGTGGATTGTTGGTATGAGATCGACAGAGGGACAGGAGTGCAAGGAAGTTGAGTTCAGTGGCGAGAATAGAGTTGACAGCATGCATTTATACATCTAGAGAAGGGTGGTTGAGTAAGGAAACTTAATGGGCATGATAGCTTGAGATAATTAGAGGTGCTCAAGAGTTCGGAGATCTATGTGAAAGGACAAATTTTTTTGGGAGGGGATGTGTGGGAGAGAAGGCAGAACAGGAGGTTGTGGGATTTCAATTGATGAGATTAGAAATGGTACAGTGATTCGAGGTAATGAGGAGAGTCCTGAGAGGCCAGGGGAGGACATTAAGTAATATTTCCAGCAGAAGAGAGTGGTCCACCATGTTGAAGGCAGCTTAGAGGTCAAGGAGGATTAGAATAGAGTAGAGGCCTTTGGATTTGGCAAGAAGGAAGTCATTGGTTACCTTAGGACAGTTTCCATGGAATGGAGGGAGCAGAGGCCAGTTTGGAGGGGGTCAAATAGAGAATTGGAAGAAAGAAAGTGGAGGTAGCAGCTGTAGACAAATTGCTGAAGGGGTTTGGAGATGAATGGTATGGGGGGAGCCATGGGGTCACAGAAGGATTTTTTTTTAAGATAAGTGATATATGGGTTGTGAAAAACTTAGGCTACTTTTCCAGTCCTCTTTTCCCCAAAAATATTCATTTCACCTTTTGACACTCCCACTCCACTTCTAAAATGTTGGACAAAATGAAATGCAGGGTCTCATTTCCCTAACTGTAATTTATGTCTATGTCTGTCGCCCCCGCTAGACTGTGTGCTCCTAGTGGGCAAGGATCGTGTCTACCAATTCTGTTGTATGGCACTCTCCCAAGCACTTAGTGCCATGCTCTGAACACAGTAAGTGCTCATCAATAAATAGCATTGATTGATTGCAAGTTCAAACATCATTTAGGAAGTCGCTTTTTACCTCCCATGCTAATCAAGGTAGACTAGCCTGCAGATAGAAGGCTAAAAATATTTTCACTATCCCAGTTCCTTAGAAATAATGCACCTGGTGGAACATGGCATTGGCCTGGCACACAGTAGTGGAACAGTGGGTCGTGAAATCTAAATTTGTCCACAGCCAAACTCCTTTTAAGTCAGTTCCAGCTTTCTGGTCCTGGGTGTATGAGCCTATGTTACCTGACACAACCAAAATAAGAGACTATGGGAGGAAAGGAGGTTTGTGAAACAGGGAATTAAAAATCTAAACAGCTGGCACAGGCAATAGGCATGGGAGTCAACAGGAATAGAGAATTATTGTTGCTGGGTGAAGGAGAGGCAGAGTTAAGTCAGGTGAGGGAAAGTTGGAGATGGATGAGGCTGCCCTGATGTCTAGACTTCCACCAGCACTGCTCTGCAGAAAGTGGGCACTCAAAAAACCATCAATTAGGTGGTTTCCTTTCATTATCATCACAAACAATTTATATTGTGTCCTCAGATCAGTCAAGTATTTGAAATTAGAAAATGGTTTGCTTCTTGCTTTTGCTATGCATAGGGTCTTTTGAAATCACAGTGGAGAATAAAAATTCAAGCTGGATATTAGGAAAATATATGCATTTCTTTCTGTTTTTCTTCCAACATATTTGAGTTCTGGTATAATCATTTCAAATTCCAGAAAGCAGCTTTAGAAGGTTTTTTATTTATGTTCTGTGGCCCAATTTTTATTTTTATCAGCTGAGTTTAGGAAGGGCAATTTTGCAATCGGACAAGCCTAGCTATAAATATGCCCATAAACATACTGGAAAAAGAATCAACTGAGCCTTAAGCTTAAAATTTGAAGATGCATTCTTAAAGTGCCATTTTATATTTGCTCATGACATCTTCAAACCTGCCTATTAGTGATTTTTGATGTTTTTCTTTCAAAAACAACAGCAAAAAATAGTTAAATAGAATACAAACTTAAGTCCTCCATCTATAGACCTCTTATGAAAGTTACATCTAAGGCAATCTTTAGTGTGGAAAATATTTTTAAGTTCCCTTTTTATTGCCAAACACCTAGAATTACTTTGGATACAAAAGCACTTGGCCTGTTTTTAATGAAAGAAAGAACAGAGAAGAACATGCAATAGGTGAATCCATCCTGACTACCCATGAACTGAATTAAATGCACAAAATAAAAATGCTCCTTCATAAGGCTTCCTAGTTACAGATCTTGCAATGCAGGTAACTCCCCAAACCTATGCAGAATGGTTTTATTTTAGGACAAGGAGTGAGGTGGAATTCAAAATCCAGATGAAACACCAGGATAAATATAGGCTGCAAAAATCAATGAATCAACCATATCTATTGAGAGCCTGCTATGTGTAGAGCACTGTACTAAGTGCTTGGGAGAATACAGTATAACAGACTTACTAGACATGTTCCCGGCTCACATGACACTAAACCTTCAGTAATACCTGCTCCTGCTCAAGTATGGTATTTCACTAAACACGGGAGTTTTGAGGAAGTCCCATAAAATTTCAGACAAGTAATGGACTACAGATATTTTCCAAAATTTGAATTTCCTACAGTTCAAGAAAACCAATACTCCACTCTTGATTCCTTTTGAATGATTTAGATGAGTCTAAAACACAAAAATAGAAATCATCATAGTGGCATGTCTAAGGTTGTATAACATGAAAGGGCCCTACCTGTAATTTCTTGGAATTCTCAGAAAATGGAAGAATCCTTGTCACCCTCTGTGATAATACCCAGCCCCTGGTCAGCATAGCATAAAAGAAACATGGATCATGGTCCTGGGAGGTTCTTTGTAACAACGATAAGGACTTTGGTTAGGTGTTCAGTGTTCAAATGAAGTTAATCCAATGGAAGGTTTCCATATTTACCAAGAAACATCCTTGTGACACATTTAAAAGTACTTCTACTTGCTTGCCCTGCTCTCACTTTGTCATTTTTTGAGAGAGCTAAACTGCCTGTTTGAAGGTCATACAGGAGTCACCCCAACATTATTTAGTATCACTGATAAATAAGGAGGTCAATCTGATACATGGAACACATTAGAGAAGCAGCGTGGTATAGTGGAAAGAGCATGGGCTTGGGAGTCATAGGAAGTGGGTTCTAATCCTGGCTCTCCCACTTGTCAGCTGTGTGACTTCGGGCAAGTCACTTAACCTCTTGGTGCCTGAGTTACCTCATCTGTAAAATTGGGATTAAGACTGTCAGCCCCACATGGGACAACCTGATTACATTGCATCTACCCCTGTGCTTAGAACAGTGCATAGCACATAGTAAACTCTTAAATACTAACATTATTATTATCGCCCCATCACCATTTTTGATTAATAACTCCAGGTCTCTAACAGTAATTTCATGAAAACATCCGTCTAGCCCTCTGAATTGCAGAAGATTACTAAATGGGAAGACCATGTTCATTGTAACGTGGCCGGTGAGATTTTCATCACAAGAAAAATTCCGGCACAACAATATTACAGTTAGGGAGATAGAGTGTGAAATAGGTATGCATTCATTTCTACCAGAACTGTTTTCACCATAAATTTTTGATAGAACATAATGCCTGAATTACAGAGCATTCTTCCAACAACACTCATCTGTGTGAATGCAGTGCATCATCGTGTTGGAAGACATGATCATATGTATTTGAGAAGCAGCATGGCTTAGTGGGAAGAGCCCGGGCTTGGGAGTCAGAGGTCGTGGGTTCTAATCCCAGATCCCCCACTTGTCTGTTCTGTAACTTTGAGCAAATCACTTAACTTCTCTGTGTTTCAGGTCCCTCATCTGTAAAATGGGGATTAAGACTGTGAGCCCCACGTGGGACCACCAGGTTACTAGTATGTACCGCAGCACTTAGAACAGTGATTGGCACATAGTAAGCACTTAACAAATACCATCATTATTATTATTAGTGCAGTGTCTGTGGATACTATGACACAATATTTCCTTAATATAGGGTCAAGCAAAAGCAGTCTAGAGGAGTATACAGATATTAAAGTTAATAAATAAATTGAGGGTATGTTTGTAAGTGCTGGGGCTGGAGGGTGCTTAATGGTTACAGATCTGAAGGCATAGGCAACACAGAGAGAGAGGGAGCAAGAGAAATGAGGGTTTAGTGATGGAAGGGGTCTTGCTTTGAAGGAGGGGAGAGTGGTATTCTGCCATATAGGAAGGGGGAGGGAGTTCCAGGCCAAGGCTCTTTATGGGCAGGGAATGTGTCTTTTATATTGTTGTGTTGTATTCTCCCAAGCACTTAGTACAGTGTCCTGCACACAGTAAGTGTTCAATAGATACAGTCGATTGAGTGGTAAAAAGAAAGTACTTGAACTAGGTGTTAGTGGCAATATAGACCAGATTGAGATAAATGAGTACATTGGGGTTAGAAGTTTACAGTTTGGGTTATTGTAGGAAATCAGCAATGTAAGGAAGGTGGAAGGGGACAAGCTGATTAAGTGCTTTGAAACCAATGGTAAGGAGTTTCTGTTTGATGTGGAGGTGGGTGGGCAAACACTGGAGGTGGGGAAATCTAGACCTTCCCACCCCTAGTCGCCCCCCACTTCTGGACTGTAAACCTGGTGTGGGCAGGGATTGTCTTTCTTTATTGCTGAATTGTACTTTCCAAGCGATTAGTATAGTGCTTTGCATACAGTAAGCTCTCAATAAATATGATTGAATGAATGAATTAAATTGTTTTTTAAGAAAAGTGATCCATGCAGCAGAGTGAAGTATAAAATGAAGGGGAAAGAGACAGAGCACACAGCAAGGGGATTAATGCAGTAGCCAGGACAGGATATGATAGGTGCTTGGTTCAGCATGGTATCAGTTTGGATGGAGAGGAAAGGGTGAACTTTAGAGATGTGAAGGGAAACAGGATTTGAATATGAATATGAGAGATGAGTGGAAGGTAATCAATCAGTCATATTTATTGAGTGCTTATTGTATACAAAACACTGTACTAAGGGATCGATAGTGCCAAGGTTATGGGTTTGTGAGACAGGGAGGGTAGTGATGTTGCCTACAGTAATGAGAAATAGAGGGGAAGGACAGGATTTGGGTGGAAAGATGAGGCATCCTATTGCTCTCAAGGTTACCAAGGCAGGCTCTCCTCTCAGCACACTTTCTGTAAATATTGATTTGTCCTTAAGGGTAAGACTTCCCCCTATCGCTCTCTGGCATTAGGTGCCTATCCTTCAGCCATTTCATTGTTATCAATCCCTTCAATAATAAGAGCTGGGCTGCAGCAGTCATGAAGACTGGATGAGCGGGTCAGCAGGACCAGATAAAGGGTCTGGAGGGACCTAGGATAATGAGAATGAAGAGGAGAAAGAATAGAAGCCACTGGTTCCTCCACACATTGAATTACTGGGTCCCATATAATGAAGAGTCACTGGGTAGACAAATCAGGAGACCGATTCACGGTGCCTTTCAGTGTTCCGCAGACTGTGGCAAGGGGACTCAGAAGCGCACGGTGACTTGCACCAACTCCCAAGGGAAATGTGATGCAGCTACAAGACCAAGGGAAGAAGATGCATGTGAAGACTACACAGGCTGCTACGAGTGGAAAACGGGAGACTGGTCAAAGGTAATCGATGTCTTTTGTGCAATTTGATCCTTCCCTTACAGCCTAGAGACTCTGAGGTCAAGAACCTCCCACTTTTATGGGCCCCTAAATCCGAGAAGTGGTTACAACCTACCCAGTGAAATGCCTTTCTTTCCAAACTTAGCACCTGCTGTTGACCTCCAAGACCCTGACTGCTGTACTGCTTTCCATATGTCCCACACAGAGAAGTTCCTACCAACGTCATTTGAGTCTCTACGGAAGAATTTCATTGCTTTACGTGAATTAGAAAGGAAATTTAATACAGCTCAAAACTCAGAGCTAGATAGTTAAGGGTGCCAATTTGGCCATCCTATGTATAACGTTGGCTTCAACCCACGGCACATCCAGAGGTGGGCTCGGATTACCAGGCCATCACTAGAGCCTCATAAATATGTGTGAAAATTGGCCGAGCTAGACACGTAAGAAGATCTACAGTACAAACATATCAAACCCATTAAGTGCTGGATCACATCAGATTTGTGGCAAAGAGATGGAAAGGGTTGGGTAGGCAGATAGGAGAAGCATAGTGGATAGAGCTCGGGCCTGGGAGTGAGAAGGATCTAAACTCTAATCACAGTTCTACCACTTGTCTGGAGTATGATCTGGGGCAAGTCCCTTCACTTCTCTCTGCCTTAGTTTACCTCATCTGACTCTGTGAAGTCCATGTGTCACCTAGACCGTATCCAACCCGATTATCTTATATCTACTTGGTACAGACCCTGGCACATAGTAAGCACTTAACAAATACCATTAAAAAGGGCTATGGCAGTATCAATCAGGAAGAGATTTAGAAGCAGTGTGGCCCATTGGAAAGTGCATGGATCTGGAGTCAGGGAAACCTGTGTTCTAATTGTCGCCTCTGTCCCTTACCTACTATGTGATCTTGGACAAGCACCTAACTTTTCTGGGCCACCATTTCCTCAATGTAAAAATGGGGATAGGATATCCATCCTCCTCCCTGCTTAGTCTGTGAGCCCCATGTGGAATGGGGACTGATTTCTATTTGCTAGTTTATCTCTCCCCTTGCTTAGTAAAGTGCTTGGCACATGGAAAGCTCTTGACAAATGCAATTATTTTTATCTCTGAAGGTTTGGGGCAATGGCCAGTTCTAAAAGAGACCAGGATCCAGTCCCATTGGGGGAGTTTTCTGTGTCACACACTCAATAAAGCTTTTTTTCCTTGGTCATTCCTACCAATATCCCTAGGATGCTTAAACACAGGACAGAGGAAAGGAAAGATTCCAAGGAAAACTGGACAAAATGTTTACCCTGAAATGAAAAGTCACAGAATAGGATTGGATTGTATGTATTTGCATTTCTTGCTTATATGCCCCCTTATCTTTCCATTTGGTAAATGGAAAGAGCTATAGTAAATGATATAACAGTAGAAAAATGGAGAGTGAAAACAACATTTGAGATGAGATTCATTTATAAGTGGATTCAAATCCTCTAGAACTGACAAGTTAGTACATTTGAGTGTGGAACCTCATGAGGCCAATCTTTGGTTTGCTCCATTTGAGCCCTGTTGAAAGCCAGAAGGTAGGAGCAGGAAAAAAATTGTCTAAACTTTTAAAATGTGGGAAAAAAATTTCCACTGAGCATCATCAGATCCTGTTTCATATAGCTTTCGTAAAATACACAATTCCTACTGAATATCATGCAGTTACATTAACATTCCCATTTTGTTTACCAATGGATCATTATAACTTAGACTGTGAGCCTCTTGTGGGAGGGACAGAGACTATATACAACCTAATTGCCTTGTACACACATAATAAGTGCTTAATAAATACCACAATTATTATTGTGTCTGAGAAAATAAGTCCCAGCACATTGGAAAGAAAGTCAGCCAGCAAAGTTTTCCCCAATAATGCAAGGTGACATATAATTTAAATAAACCTTAATGAAGGGCCATGATATGCTATCTCTCTTTGCTGCAAACACCTCATTTTCAGTCTCCTCTTAAGGGAAACATTCTTTCTGAATCATTAGTAATTCCAACCATCTGATATGAAAGCATGATGTTTACTTAAAAACATAGCATCCATCAAAGATATTTACACTGTTGGTTTCATAGTTGTGTAATAGGCTGAAATTTTCCAGGGTTACCCTCTTCCAGTTTCATTTTATCTTATCGGTGGTGCTATACTAGATTTAAACAAATAAGAGGGGGAAAATTGGCCTAGTGCTCAAGAATGCCCTGTCTGCTACAAAAGAGCAACTGCTTTCCAAGCTCTAAGCCTGACCATTGTTGTTATTGATCAAAATCCAGTGAAACTGAGGTATTTGGCCCCCAGATTGCTTATCTTTTAAGGTTTTCATCAGTAAAGAAAATAATTGTAAATATATCCCCTCAGGTAGCAAACATATGGAAAGCCCATGGTGTTGATGAAAGAAAACACATTAAGGGTCTAGTGCAAGAACCAAGTGTGTATTTATCTACAGCCAAGAATTTCTATCACAGAATTCGGAGTACTGACCATTATATTATTACTAAGTAGTCACATACAGCCCAAGTGAGTCAACCAAAACAAATTACCTTGCATATTAGCAGGTGAAATAACATTTTTAAAACCTTAAAAATTCCAGAGTATGACTCTGAATAAGACTGTCTTTCTGAAAGGAATGAAAAGGAAGTTTTCTAATCACTGACATTCAGGGAGCTATCTGATGAGATTGAGATTAAACCAACAGGCTTTATCCAGGGAAAGCTCATGTACTTACTGTGACGCCAATGAATATGAAAATGAAAAAACATTCCTGTTTAAGCTAATGGAGAGGAGGGTATCTCTAATTATTGCTCCTGGGAGAACTGGACTAAATCAATTTTATTCATTGAGCACTTACTCTGTGCAAAGCACTATACTAAGCACTTGGGAGAGTACAATATAACTATGACAGAGCTGGTAGACACATTCCCCGCCCACAACAAGCTGACAGTCTAGAGGGGAGACAGATGTTAATATAAGTACATAAATTACAGATATGTACATAAGTGCTGTGGGGCTGAAGGAAGGGTAAATAAAGGGAGCAAATAAGGGCAATGCAGAAGGGAGTGGGAGAAGATAAATGAGGACTTAAAGATGGCCTCTTGGAGGAGATGTGCCTACAGTAAGGCTTTCAAGGTAGAGTGATTATCAGATAATGAAGGAGGGCATTCCAAGACAGAATAGACATGGGCAAAAGATCAGAGGAGAGATAGCCGAGATTGAGATACGGTGAGTAAATTGGTATTAGAGTAGCAAAGTATTCTGGCTGGGTTGTAGTAGGAGAGCAGTGAGGTTAGGTGGGGGGGGGGGGGGGAAGGTGATTGCTTTAAATCCAAAATTAAGAAGTTTCTGTTTGATGTGGAGGTGGATGGGCAACCACTGGAGGTTCTTGAGGAGTGGGGAAACATGGACTGAACATTTTTGTAGAAAAATGATCCAGCAGCAGAATGAAGTATGGACTGGAGTGGGGAGAGATAGGAGGCTGGGAGGTCAGCAAGGAGGCTAATACAGTAATCAAGGTGAGCTAGGGTAAATACTTGGATTAACTGTAGGCAGTTTAGATGAAGAGGAAAGGGGGAATTTCAGCGATGTTGTGAAGGTTAAAACAAGGTTCAGTGACAGATTGAATATGTTGAATGAGAAAGATGAATCAACGATAACTCCATGGCTGCAAGCTTGTGAGACAGGAAAGATGGTGGTGCTGTCTAAAGTGATGGGAAAAAAGGGGAAGGGAAGGGTTTTGGGTGGGATGATAAGGAGTATTGTTTCGGACATGTTAAGTTTGAGGTGTCAGTGGGACATCCAAATAGAGATGTCTTGAAGGCAGGAGGAAATATGAGACTTCAGAGAGGGAAAGAGATCAGGGGTGGAGATGTAGATTTGAGAATCAGCGACATAGAAATGGTAGTTGAAGCCTTGGGGCAAATGAGTTCTCCAAGGGAGTGGGTGTAGATGGAAAATAGGGACTTTAGGGACTTCCACAATTAGGACGTGGGAGGCAGAGGAGGAGCCCGGAAAAGACCCTGAGAAGAGACTGAAACTGAAAAAAGAGGCCAGAGAGATAGGAAAAGAACCAGGACAGGACAGTGTCAATGAAGTCTCCCTTTCTCGAAGCAACTAGGTCCATCTCAAAGGAAAAGATGGTGCCACCTCCTAACCTAGGCCATTTTACACGTACTCCACTCCCAAGATCCACCAGTATTCCCTGGATGTCTTCTCTAGTTGTCAGGGTGAGAGCAAGAACAAGGCAACACAGAACTAGGTTGAATGGTGACAATAATCACTGCTAGTGTTTCTAGCTCAAATGGATGGGAGCTGTTGTAATAATAATAATAATGTTGGTATTTGTGAAGGGCTTACTATGTGCCAAGCACTGTTCTAAGCGCTGGGGTAGAAACAAGGTAATCAGGTTGTCCCACATGGGGCTCACAGTCTTCATCCCCGTTTTACAGATGAGGTCACTGAGGCCCAGAGAAGTGAAATGACTTGCCCAAGGTCACACAGCTGACAAGAGGTGAAGCCGGGATTAGAACTCACGATCTCTGACTCCCAAGCCCGGACTCTTTCCACTGAGGCACTCTGCTTGTAGCATGAATTAACTTTATGTTCTACAGGAGATAGGCATTCAACACTATTGAGTATTCATTTGAGAAGTCACTGGACTTCTCTGTGCCTCTCTTTTCTCAACTGTTAAATGGGGGTTCAGTTGTACTCCCTCCTGATTGTGCAAGAAGCAGCGTGGCTCAGTGGAAAGAGCACGGGCTATGGAGTCAGAGGTCATGGGTTCGAATCCCGGCTCGGCCACTTGTCAGCTGTGTGACTTTGGGCAAGTCACTTAACTTCTCGGTGCCTCAGTTACCTCATCTGTAAAATGGGGATTAAGACTGCGAGCCCCACGTGGGACAACCTGATTCCCTTGTGTCTACCCCAGCGCTTAGAACAGTGCTCGGCACATAGTAAGCGCTTAACAAATACCAACATTATTATTATTGTGACCTCCATGTGGGACGAGAACTGTGTCCAACCTGATTATCTTGAATTTACCCCACTGATTGGTACAATGCTTGGCACATACTAAGTGCTTAACAAGTATGATATTATTATTATTATTGTTATTATTATCATTACTTTGAATAAGGAATAAATCCACATAGGAGACTAATAAATCCACATAGGAGACTTTCATTCTCTGCTAGAAGTTGTGTTTTAGGTTGGATGACTTCATTTTTATTTTATTTTTTTCCTCATAGCTCATTTTATTTAGGGCTGTTGTTCTGTAAGAACCTAGAAGAATAGTTTCTGACACCCCTTTAAGTGGAGTAAGTGGTAAGCCTATGGTAACAGACAATAGGAAATAAAGTGTTGAGGGAGAGTAAACACCTTTTGGATAAGAGAACAGATAGAGGATAGAGATAGGATTGTGGATAGAGAAGCAGCATGGCTTAGTGGAAAGACCAGGGGCTTGGGAGTCAGAGGTTGTGTGTTCTAATTCTGGCTTCTCCACTTGCCAGCTGTGTGACTTTGGGCAAGTCACTTAACTCCTCTGTACTTCAGTTACCTCATCTGTAAAATGGGGATTAAGACTGTGAGCCCCACGTGAGACAACCTGATTACCTTATGTCTACCCCAGCGCTTAGAACAGTGCTTGGCATATAGTAAGCACTTAACAAATGCCATCATCATTATTACAATTATTATTATTATTATAAGAAAAGATAAGTGGAGAAAAGAGGGTGGGTTTTTTAAAGAACCACCCTGCCTTTATTATCCCATAAGAGTTGTTCAGAACCTTTCTGCTTAGATGTCTAGAACTACCATTTTTGAGGAGTTTTTCCCCTTTTCCCTTTATCACACCCTACCTTAGGCCCGTAAGTTGACAGTTCCAGAAATATGAAGTAGATAAACAGTATTTCTTAATCACTGGAAGACAATTCAGAGGAAATTGAGAAATATAAGCATTATGACTCTTTCAAATGAAATTGCTAAAGAGTTTATGGTGACTCAATGTGTAATAATGATAATAGTAATAGTGATCCTTTTTATGTGCTTTTTTTATTATGGTACTTACTATATGCATACTTTGTGCCAAGCATTGTACTGTGTTCGGGTAGGTAGATACAATGTAGTGTGGTTGGACATGGTCTTGTGCCATTTGGGGCTCACACTCTAAATAGGAGGGGGTAAGATTTAATCCTCATTTTATAGATGAAGAAACTGAGGCACAGAGAAGTTAAAGGATTTGCCCAAGGTCATACAGCAGACAAGAGGCAGATCTGGGATTAGACTCCAGGTCCTCTCTCTCCCAAGACCTGTGCTTTTTCGACTAGACCATGCTGCTTCCAGTATTAAGGAGTAGCTTTCCATGGGCTCAATTCTTAGTAGAGGGAAATTCTACATCCACCTACTTCCATCCTTGCTATCTCTTTTATGGGAATTATGAAAACCTTTCCAGAGACACAAAGTTATGAATGTTGATTTCAGTGATGCCCAAGGGTTTAGACTGCTTTCCCTGCAGTATCCATCTTCCTTATAGTTTTTGCAAAACTTCTAGGAAGTTTGAAATGGAAGCTCATCCTTTTTTCCCTTAGCTGTGCTGAGTCAAGGTCAGAAGGAAAGGTAGATATTTCTCAACATGCCCACCTGGCCTGTCTCACTTGCTGTTTAGACCCCTAGCTGGGACACGTATTGCAAAGATACTTATTTCATCCCTAGTCAATGACATGATCTTGGTAAGGAAAAAGGAAGTTGCCAAAGAAAGTATTTGAGATCTCCTGTGGCTGTCAAGTATTTACCACGCACATTTGAAAAAATACTTTATAGCCACCTGTCCACGCCAAATATCAGAGGTTGCCAAATTCTTCACAATCATTTTGTTAGCCTATGAGATGCTATTTCCAGGAAGAAGGAAAAATAATCTAATTTACTTTCATGCCAAGTTTTGAACTGTTTTGTATCTCTGATTAGTTGTTGCTAATCACCACTGAGGTAATAAAAAATTACTAATTAGAAGCAAATGAGTTTGAAAGGATCTCAATAAGTAGTATTCTGGAAGGGTGTGGGATTTTTTTTTGACTGAGCCAGGGACAGGGGAGGCAGTAGTACATGATATGAGCCACACTGTCCCCTGAGTGTATAGAGGAAATGCCAACAAATTCTGGGTACTTTGGAAAGATTGAGTCTTGATTCCAATTCTCGAGGAATGTACTTATAATAATGTTGGTTTTTGTTAAGCGCTTACTATGTGCAGAGCACTGTTCTAAGCGCTGGGGTAGACACAGGGGAATCAGGTTGTCCCACGTGGGGCTCACTGTCTTAATCCCCATTTTACAGATGAGTTAACTGAGGCACAGAGCAGTTAAGTGACTTGCCCACAGTCACACAGCTGACAAGTGGCAGAGCGGGGATTCGAACCCATGACCTCTGACTCCAAAGCCCGTGCTCTTTCCACTGTGCCACGCTGCACAGAGCAATTAAGTGACTTGCCCACAGTCACACAGCTGACAAGTGGCAGAGCGGGGATTCGAACCAATGACCTCTGACTCCAAAACCCATGCTCTTTCCACTGAGCCAATTTATATTCAGCTTCTTCAATTTAAAGATCTGACACTTTTTTATCAGAAGATTTGTAAATGAGTAACAAACTTGATTAAGGAGATGCCTTCACAAAGCCAACACAAAGGCAAGTGAGGCTCTCCACCCCCATTTCTTATGCACCTTTTGACCCATGCTCTAGGTCCTCTTGGCCATCAGATTGTGATAAAAACATAGACAATTCTAAACTCATGTGACGGGCATATTCAAATTCACCTCCCCCACCTGAGGCAAAATATTTCCTGTTCAAGTCCTGCTCTGGGCTGTCTGAGCCCTCCCTACTCTCACCCAGGTCAGAAACCAGCAAGTTCTGCTGCCCCGTGTACTTTCTAGTGTCAGACCCCCACTTCTGATATCAGTCCATCTTATGAGATCTTCAGGGGAGAATCGTTGAAGTTTAAGACTGTTTTTAAGTTAGGGAAAGCACCCTCATTTTTGTTTCTGATTCATGTCCCTGATTGGAGGTTAGAAGCTAAAGGAAAATCCTAGAGATTTTCTACTCCTGCTCAAGAGCATATTCTGTAAAAACATATCCATGGAGTAATGGTTCTAGATGGCTTTTGATTTACTTTCTGGTCCCTGAAATGTATATGTGTAACTTTGTAGTCGACTTCAACAGCAATGCAACTCTGTTCTTCACTGAGGGGCATTAGGTGCCTCACTGCACCCCAGTGAATGTGTTTCACTGGGGCAGTGAAGTGCCCTAATGCCTGTGGAGGTGAAGTACACCTGACCTTCCTCTGGAAGGGACATATATAATAATAATGTTGGTATTTGTTAAGCACTTACTATGTGCCGAGCACTGTTCTAAGCGCTGGGGTAGACATAGGGGAATCAGGTTGTCCCACGTGGGGCTCACAGTCTTAATCCCCATTTTACAGATGAGGGAACTGAGGAACAGAGAAGTTAAGTGACTTGCCCACAGTCACACAGCCGACAAGTGGCAGAGCTGGGATTCGAACTCATGAGCCCTGACTCCAAAGCCCGTGCTCTTTCCACTGAGCCACGCTGCTTCTCCATGTCCTCCCTCCTGCAAAAGGGGGAAAGTGGAACAGTATTTCCTGCAGACCAATGGTTCACCAGTTGTGGTCACCTTTGGCAAGATGCTTGGCCACTCATTTACTTCACATTAGCCATTGTTAACTTAGAAACCAACATTTTTATAAAATGACCCTGCTAGTTTCAGCTGAAAGGAATTGTAGTTGATCACATTTTTTTAATTCTTTGATTTTCATAAAATTGGGTTTCATATGCTGTTACTTTATGGCATTGGATACCTAGAGGTTATCCGGGGTTAGGGTCACATCCATTTATATGTCCTCCCTGCACCTGCCATCACCTCTTCATTTCCAGATCCTTTTGAAAAACCATCTGCCTGTTAACAGATGAGGAGGGATATGGCTCATTCCATGTACAACTCTTGTTTCTTTCAACCAGTGGTGGAAACATGGTCAGTAGTAGTTTTCATCAAAGGAATCACAGCCATGTAGGAATGTATTTCAAATGGAATGCCAACTGATTCCTGAGGTTACTTATCATATGTGGCCAGGTTTTTGTGTTTTTTTTAACCTCTCATCAGGGTCCCATTATATGTGCCGGCAAAATATTTACACTTTAGATTAACAACTCATCATTGTGGGTTATGGATTATTTAAGGTCTTTGTTTAAAGAATAATCTTGAGCCAAACTAATAATGTAAATGTGACAACACTGCTGGGTTGGAGAATGGTTCTTGTTATAGTACTTGTTAAGTGCTTACTATGTGCCAAGCACTGTTCTAAGCATTGGGATAGATACAAGTTAATCAGGTTGGATACAGTCCCTGTCCCACATGGGGCTCAGACTTGTAATCCCCATTTTACAAATGAGAAGAGATTAACCTGGATAATTAAAGAAAAAAAATTGCCAGGAAAAATTCTCCCCTTAGAGGCTTCCCCCAACTAATCACTTATTTCAGGAAGAGGGTATCAGCGTCAGGGGACTGCTGTACAGGAGGTCTATTTTTTGTCTATTTCAGGGACCTGTCTTAATTGAGTTCAGTGTAATTACCTCAGTGCCTCATTCAATGCTTTGAACACTGTGAGTACTTAACAGTCATTCAAAATAATAATGTTAATAATTGTTAGAAATCTCCCAAATGGTCTTTGTTGTGTAGGTCTAGACATTAAAGCAATAAAGAGTAAAGACAATTAGAGATTGTCTGACATAAAAAAAAATTACTGTTTGTTTTGAGATTTGGCTGTGGAGGACTGTGCTAAACCTTCCGATTGGAAAACCAAAAGTTAGTGGAAATTGTGGGGAGAGGAGAACTTTGAGTGTGACTGAGCAGAGCAACACCAAAAGAAAGCAGCTGGAAATGGGTAGAAGTTTAAGATGGAATTTTTTTGTTTTTGTTTTCTTCAGTTTTCTCTGGGTGAGTTTGAATACTGGATAGCTAGGGTAAATTCTTTTGTCTCACTTAAATGCCTCTTTTAAGCATCAGAGGTTTTCATTGTTCTTATCCAAATCCGGGGAAACCTGTCAAAAATACTTGTGAAGAGTTAACATTCACAAGCCAAGTATTTTTCTTCACCTTGGGCTGCAGCCAGGCACCCACACAGAAAGTAGAGTTACTGTAATTATTCACCATTTCCTTAATTTCATCAGACATCCAAGAACCTGGGAGAGAGAGGCTGGAGGCAGGGTAAATGAATGACCAGAGTCAGTCAGCAGAGTAAATGAAACAATAATCTATTATGGACTTTATTTTCCACTTTTTTCCTGTAAACTCCAACCCAAGCTCCTTTAAATGTCTTTATTGACTCAGAACACACTCAAACCTCTGTTTGAGCATCCAGAGGCCATGGAATCAGATGGCTGTAATAACTGAACATTGGTACAGAACACTTTATTTTCTCAAAGCATTTTTACAATCATCAATTAGCTAATTCCAAAAATAACCTTGAGGTCAGGCACTATAATGATCCAGATTCTGTGGATAAGAAAAATGGGACAAAGAGAGAAATGAAGTGCCCTACCAAGTTCATTTGGCTCCTCCTCCTCCAGGGCAGGGCAATATCCTAGGATTTAGATGAATTTCCAAGTCTTGATGCTGTGCTGAGGCCCAGGAGTTAAATCACATTGTCACCAGGCTTGATCAGGAATCCAAATAAACCAGTAGCACCTTCATGTCTTCCATATGTAATGCTTGTTTTTCTGTCTTTCTGTCTGTCTCTGGGTCAGTGTCTATCTGTTTGTCTCTATCTCTGTCTCAGCATGTCTCCATCTGTTTATATCCTCCTCATTCATATCTTTCTGTTTCTCTCTCTTTTTCTGTGTCTCTGTTTATCTGCTTGTGTGTGTCTGCCTATCTTTCTCCTAATCACCTTCTTAAACTCAGTGGTAAAGTTTGCCTCAACAACAAAAGTAATTCAACTCCCCAAATTGACTTATTCTGTGCATCTCCTTTATCTCTGGGATCTTTTGCTCTTTTTTTTTCCATGGAGCTTTTCTGTAATGCTGTAACTTGCTCCTTTTATCCGGTCAATGAGTTCCAGACAATTCTGTGCTGTGGAGCAGTAGTTTAAGGTAAAGCCCCCGATGCTAGATCTCTTAGAAATGCCAGCCCCATCTGGTTCCTCAAGTCTCCCAGTCTTTGATTTTTAAAGCACAGCTCTAGGCATTTGGGGAAAATAAGAAGTTGTACTTGTCATGATGTTCTGAGACACCAACTTGTCAAGCATAAGCATTTTCTCTGATAATTTATTTCTGCTCCCATTTCAGAATAAATAAACTGAGTCTACAGGAGATATAGTAAATGAATGAAAGACGTTTCAGCAAAAAATGTCTACCATTGAAAACTTGCTCCTGACAAGACCAGATATGTTCCCATAATAAGCCTATTTTCTTGGATGTGGAGAGTCTGAACTGAAAGTTAACATGAGTGCTTTGGGCTAATTAGATCCTATCAGTGAAACTCAAGAATCTCATTCCTTGATGCTTAATTAAAGGTGCAACAGTCAGTGGAAGCTGACAGAAATAATGCATTGCAAATCATCAAGCTCTGTATGTAGAGACCTCAGATTCACCAATGTCTTGAGCTTTGAAAATAAAACGTCACATAAAGTTAATCTGTTTTGGCTCAAGTTGGCCTACCATTGAAAGGCAGCCTTTGAAATTACATTTGTGGATTTGGCTCCACTGCCCATGCAAATACTGTTTGTTGGGCAAGCTGATTGTTCACACCTGCCAGAAGAGAACCCATGAGAAGATGGAGACGGAGAAAATATTCTAGTATTTCAAAACTTGGTCTTGAGCTCAGTTTTGTTTAAGTTCCATGCCCTTTCACATACCAGGCATAATCAGTCACTCAGGCAATCATATTTATTGAACACTTACTGTGTGCAGAGCACTGTACTAAGTGCTTGGGAGAGAACAATACAAAAGTAAACAGATACATTCTCTGCCCACATGACATCTGCAGATGGGCAAAGATCCTGTCACCTTTGGGAGAGTTCACTGGAGCTCAGTTCCCAAAGGGAATACAGATTCAATCAGACTGGCCTTAAGAATAAGTGAACAAGCCGCAGTGTGTATTTTTTTATAGTATTTAAGTGCTTACTGTGTTCCAGGTATGTACTAAGTACTGGGGTAGGTGCAAGATGTAAGTCTAGAAACTGAACACAGTACAACCTAGTAATAAGGACATTTAAAGATCGGAGAAACTAGAGTTTCTATAACCAAATGTTGTGCAAAAAGAGGTAGCACCTAATAGCCTGAGTCCTGTGAGTGATTTCTGGGAAGCGTGTACTGCATGGTACTAAATGAGGATAGTCTGAGGTGATTTTACAGCCAAATCCCACTATTAATAACTGTAGTATTTGTTAAGTGCTTAATATGTGCCAGACATTGTAGCTAAGCACTGGGGTATATACAAGCAAATCAGGTTGGACACAGTCCCTGTCCCTCATGGGGCTCAGAGTCTTATCCCCATTTTACAGAAGAAGTAACCAAGGCAAAGGGAGGTGAAGCAATTTGTCCAAGGTCACACAGCAGACTACTGACCAAATTGGGAGTAGAACCCAGGTCCTTCTGATTCCCAAGTCCATGCTCTATCCACTGGGCCATGCTGTTTCCCACTGTACTAGTTCCGTTTTGTATTTCTTTTCATATGAGAAAAAATTACATATGTTTTGACTCCCCATTATGGCTGTTGGGAGTACACTGGAAGTAATGACTGTTAATGAGAGCATAGAATACCGAGATCTTAGAGGTGCTGAAATTGCCCTTTTCACCCCCAGATTCTAAATTGGCTTTAAAACTGATTCTAAATCAGTTTTTAAAAGTGGTCAGGGGAACCTTAGGTATCCCCATTCTGCCAGGGCAATTAAAGGGTATTCTGTGTCTGAGGTAAAGAATCCAGGGGATTGTCAGCCCCTCATTTCTTCCATGGAGTGTGCCTAGGCACTTCCAGGACTAGGACAATGGAGGAAAGATTGGGGAAGGGTCATGCTACAGAATTCAGTGAATAGCAGTGGGCTCTGAAGGGAGTGATGATGATCCTGAGGAAAAGGGCCCAGTTTGCCCAGTCTTAATGATGTGATCAGTCAGTCATATTTACTGAGTGCTTATTGTGTCCAGAACATGGTACTAAGCACTTCTCTGCCCACAACAAGTTTACAGTCTAGAGGGGAAGACAGATGTCAAAATATAAATAAATTGCAGTTGTGTACTTAAGTATTCTGGGGCTGGGAGGGAGAATGAATAAAGGGAGCAAGTCAGGGCGATGCAGCAGTGAGTGGGAGAAGAGGAAAGGAGGGCTTAGTCAGGGAAGGCTTCTTGGAGGAGCTGTGCCTTCATTCATTCATTCAGTCGTATTTATTGAGCAGTTACCCTGTGCAGAGGACTGTACTAAACTCTTGGAAAGTACAATTCAGCAATAAAAAGAGATAATCCGTGCCCCACAATGGGTTTACAGTCTAGAAACGGGCTTATCGTCAATAAAGCTTTGAAGGTGGGGTGAATAATTGTCTGTAAGATATGAGGAGGAAGGGCTTTCCAGGCCAGAGGCAGGGTGTGTCAACTGAATTAAAATGAACCAGTGGCAGAACTGAGAGGAAGGCTGAGCTTTACTGTACCCACGTCCCCTCTATTCTAATTGCCAGGTAAACAAATCTCCCTTGACTTAATATAGAATGATGTCAATATCAGATAATGTTGGGCAAGACCAGGAACTTTCTAAAATACAAAAGGAAGGACTTGAAATTCTTTTGCACTGTGTTTCTGTCGAAAGTTTCCTCCCCGAGTTTGTAAAATCTGCACATTTGCTTTATATGACATCCCTGTAAGGGCTGCCAATGCCTTGATGTTCACATGCACAATAAAGACACCTGGAAAAGAATTAGCCCCTTTTCTAATACTAAGGCAGTGCCAAACTTGGCAGTAGGGAGTAAGCAAAACTCTTCTCCCTGGAGGTCAATGTTTACTTAAAGAACAGAACGAGAGGCTCTTAGGTGCCATGGCAATGAGGGTGTGTCAAACATTTTGACATGATTTGCCTTCCAGATATTCAGCAGCAGATATCGTAAAGAGTGTGGATCAGAGACACATCATATCTTCCCAACATATCCCACAAAGATCCAAGCTATAGTTGGATGGGTCCTTTGAGGGGGAGAATGTCAAGAAGAAAGAGGAGGAGTGTGGTCTAGTGGAAGGAGCCCAGAGCCCAGGAGTCAGAGGACCTGGGTTCTAATCTCAGCTCTGCCAATTACTTGCTGTGTGACCTTGGTCAAGTCACTTAACTTCTCTGTGCCTGTTTCCTGAACTGTAAAATGGGGATTAGATCTTACTTGGTTTAGACTGTGAACCCCATGTAGAACAGGGACTATGTCCAACCTGATTACTTTTTATCTACCTTGAACTTATAGGCCTTTAACATATGAGTAAGGAAAATAATAATTTGGGGTAGTGTCCAAATCCTAACTGGGCATGTAGGAAGAATTTTTGAGAGGGTTCAGATTGCCCCTAAAATAAACCGATTACTTCACAGGATGTCTGGGTGTTGACATCTGCCCATGTCCTTTTCTAGTTTAAAAGTAGTATATGTTGAGTGCTTACTGTGTGCGGAGCACTGTACTAAGCTCTTGGGAGAGTACAATGTAACAATAAACTGACACATTCCCTGCCCACAAAAAGCAGTCTAGAGGGGAAGACAGACGTCAATATAAATAAATTATAGATATGTACATAAGTTCTTTGGGGCTGGAAGGGGGGATGAATAGGTGTTGAGGGGTTAAATTGACATAAATGTTTTTAACGCCCATAAGATTTTCTTTCTGTTTATAGGAAAGCACTTGGAGCTCTTTCATAGTGTTTTCCCTTTCAAGTAGCTTGTTATGGGCCGGGAACATGAGTACTAGTTCTGTTGTATTGTTTCATAATGTCTGTGTTCCCCTCTAGATTGTAAACTCGTTATGGGTGGGGAATCTGTCTGCTAATTCTGTTGTACGGGAGTGTTCCAAGAGCTTATTACAGTGCTCTGCACATAGTAAGTGCTCAATAAATACCATTGATTGACTGATCTACCCCAGCATTTAGAACAGTGCTTGACACATAGTAAGAGCTTAACAAATGTTATTCAAAAAACAAACGGCTAGAGATATAATAGGGAGGAATGTAATAAGTGTGTCACAGTTCTTAGGAAAGAGATCCCGGCCTCTCCTAGGACACTAGAAGAGAAAATCCAACTCCCTAGGATAGCCCTTACAACCCACAACAAAAGCGTAGGTCATAACAGGGGTTTACCCCTCTAGCAAGATATACCTTAGGCTGCCAGTCATACTTATGCAAAATATCTCCCCTTTCCTCCACCCCACTATTACCTGACCATTCTCTGATAGAATTTTGTCACTACTTCTAATTACAAGACCCTCCAGTCACTGTATAGACTGTGTGTTTAGCGTTTCACAGCCAGATGGTTTAAGTTTGTAATCCTCTTCCTTAAGTGGTTACCATGGCAGCTGAAGATTTAGTTAGGGGATTATATTGAGGATAGATCACATGAATGGCCTTTCCGAACAAGAAAGTTAAGGGGAAAGAGAAGGCTAGAGAGCCAGGAAAAGCCTCTCTTAAAGACCACATCAATGAGTCCCTTCTGGGCTTTGGTTTCTCCATCTATTTTATTGAATGGTATTTGCTAAGCACTTACTGTACCAAGCATTATTCTAAGCACTGGGGTAGATACAAGGTTATAAATTTGGACACAATCCGTGTCCCATATGAGGATCGCAGTCTAGGTAGGAAGGGCTCGGATTTACTCTCCAGTTTGTGGATTAGGAAACTGAGGCACACAGAGGTTGTGACTTACCCAAGATCACACAGCAGACAAGCAGAAGAGCTGGGATTAGCACCAAGGTCCTGGGCCCTTTCCACTAGGCTACTCTGCTTCTCTTAACCTTCCCTATAGGGGGTGCCTTCTATTCATTAGAACAGAGGTGAAGAATCCCTGGCTGAAGCTAATAAAACAGCCGTGAAAAGATACAAGTATAAACTGTTAGGTGATTCGTTAGTAATCATAGAATAATAACCATCATTAAACTCTTTCCCCTCTGGCTACAGCTTGGCTGGCCTGTGTTTGTGCATTCCATCCAGACAGATTTTTGCCTAATGAATGGCTGTTGTGCACCCTCCCTACCCTATTACCATCAAGTTCAGTCTACTTCAGGACCAAAAGGGAATCAGACAGGTGACACTGCTTCATCCTGACAGACCCTTCCTCTCTGCGTGTGGGTGGCATTAGCGGGGGGTGGGATTCCTGCCAAAATCTCACAGCCCCACGTTTCTTTATTTTCTGAACAAGACTCCTTTATTAACTCCATCTGGGGCATCCCTCCATTTGCTGCCTTTGCTTTATTAAAATTTTTCAGAGAGCCCGCCGGACACGGTAAATCACAAGCCTCATAGGGAAGTGCAGTGGAATGACAGGAGAGAAAGTGCATAAGCAGACCTGGCTTCCTGGCCAGAAAAAGAGCAACAAATCGAGAGACGTTTCCAATTGCTCCCTGGAGAGCAGGGTAGGGTCTGAGGAAATCGGGGAACTAGTTTCGGATGAAAAGCTTGGATACCTGGTGTTTTTCTCGGTGTACTGAAGAACACGAAATGCATGACAGAGAGGGGAGGGAAAGAGGAGACAAGAACTATATTATACTGTGAGGGAAAATATTATCTTGCCTTTTTCATGAGGAAGGAAACATGCTGAGTATTGGGCTGAGAATCGAACTGAAAGATAACAAAAAAACCTTTAACAGGCTTGAACAAAGAAACTTTCCAGGTAACTGCCACCGCCCCAGCAGGATAGAAAAGCTCTAACAGTGACCAAGTCGAGGCAGTTTCTCCACTGTTTCTCCCTTTGTGCTGTAAACCTCCAGGTCCATGCTAGCTTGGGAGAGAAAGAGCCAAGAAGAAGAAAACCCTAAGACTACAGTGTTGGACAACCCCAATCATCGAATTTTAACTGGGAAACTTCCTGGGGAAGGGCTGAAGTTGGAATGAGAATATGGAAATAATGTGCAGATTCAAGACTGAGACCTTTATCCTCCCACTCATGCACTCCATCATCCCTTCCACATTTAAACCATTTCAGCTCGAATAGCTCTCTGGAAACTCATAGTGGGGATTGCTACCCTGTAGCATGGCCCTTGAGTAGAGTTAACTCTGCTGCTCATCTGGACCTCCCTCTTTTTGGCAGTGCTCCTCAACCTGTGGAAAGGGCCTGCAATCCCGGGTGGTACAGTGTATGCACAAAGTCACTGGGCGCCACGGCAGTGAGTGTCCCATCCTCTCCAAGCCAGCTGCCTACCGACAGTGCCACCAGGAGGTGTGCAACGAGAAGATCAACGTCAATACCATCACATCCCCTCGACTTGGTGAGTGGAAATATCAAATGATGCATCTGCCGTAGCACCCAAATCATGTTGAGAGGCTGTTGGTGCTTGAACCCTAGAGATCTCTGACAACAGACTTTTCCCAGACCTGTTTGTTCAGGGGGCCCATTCTTCCTTTTGACCCTATGGGAAAAATTGAAGGACAGCAACCCCTGCCTCTCTCCCTGCCTGTAACATCCTTCACCTGGTCCTGTTATGAGATTTCAAGGATGGATTAGTCCCTGACATTTTATAACTCTGTCCTCAAATGCAATACCTTCTGCATTTGCATCCTAACCTAATCCATGTTTTTCTTAAAGACATGAGAGTATTTCCCCAACATTTGAGCATGTATATCATTAGAGGATTGTGTGACAGGCAAGGTGGGAGGATTGGAGAGAAAGGAAGAAAGAATGCCTCATTAGCTGAAAAAATGCAACGTTTTAAATATTATTCATGAAACACCAATGAAATGAGCATGAAATTCACTGTAGATCAAGTTTTAGAAGAAAATAATAAGCGTTTAATACACTGGAGTGGTTTAAATTCAACAAGGAATGTATCTGCAAG